>NC_141757.1:96735576-97449743 GCF_982258835.1 Parasteatoda tepidariorum | reverse complement strand
ACTGAGGATATTTTAAGTCAGTACTGTGGCCAGTGCAAGCCGGATGAGGATGTTGTTGTTGTAGTTTATTTACGTCGCACTGGAGCTGCACAATGGACTATTGGCGATGATCTAAGAAACATCCCTAAGGATGATCCGAAGACATTCCATCACAGTTTTGATCCTCTGCAGAGGGGATGGCACCCCCACTTCGGTAGCCTGACTGCTCGCGAAGTCGAGCTTCAGGAGTACAGAGTTGAACATCAATAATCGTTAACTCAGAATTGGGTAGGCGATTCAACGCCAGTTATTAAATAAAATAAAATAATATTTTATTTTATTTTTTATTTAATTTTATATTTCATTTTTAAGTACCTTGAGTACGTCTGTTGAGTGCTTGGCGCAGTGTAGCTGCTATCTATTTTTGTTCCCTTTTAACTCTACAATCATTTTAATCCATTTCCATTCAAATAAGCAAAATATTATAGCAAAAAAATCATAAGATTTAATTTTTCTTCTAAGATAAAAATAACATTTCATAGAAACTTAATGATTCCATGAAGCTGTTTCAAATATAAATGAATCACGATACTGACACTAAATTTACCTAATTATAAATGACTAGTTTGAAATTCGAATCTTTAATTACTTACTCGTAACTTTATTTGTAGGTGAGATAAAAACATAATAAAGATAATTATCTTATTTTATAGTATTTTTATTTATTTATTAAAGTCAAGCAGAGCATTTGCTCGTTACACTACGTATTACATTTTCGGAAATTTTTGTGATTATTGAGCCATATTATGGTTTGAATTTGCTGTAACTTAAATATGGGGCTAACTTGAACCATATTATCGTACTTCTCAAACTTTAATACACGAAATTATAGTTCAGTGTAACAACTTATTAAGTTGGTAGCAAACAAAATTTCGAAGAATGTAGGACTATAGACTATTTATACGACTTTTCAAAAAATGTAAGTATTTATTTCTATTCAAAAATTGAATACTGATCCAATAAAGCATTCTTTGATAAAAAAAAAACTGCTTTAATGTAAAAATAGTTAATTGCAGTACATAAATATTATCCGAACGTTGATGTATCTTTTCACACAAATGTACTATGTTTATTAACAATGTTGTGATAAGAAAGAAAAATTAAATAGGTTTGAGCTTTTAACATTGTACATTAAAATGAAAAAGGGTGAAGCCGTAAAGGTGGGTAACTTGTAATTGGATTGTCTTTTCGGTTAATCTTATTAGTATTTTTTTACTTGAGATAATTTCATCACCTAATTGGATTTTCTGTAGTAATATCAAATCAATAAAATGATCCAATTCGTTTCCTTCGCGCTTTAATTTAGTTATTCCAAAAATAGATCTTGTCGAGTTATTTGTATATTCTTAACTTAATATCATTTAGCCTGTATTTTGGGGACTATTAAAAGTAGTTTCGGTCTTTCGTACACCGAGGAAATGCACTAGAATATGTAAAATATGTTAAATTAAACAAAACAAATGTAATAGAAAATTCGGTTGTCCGATTTGAGGGAATAAAATCTTGTTATATTTTATCATGCACCACAGCCCAAAAATATGAAATTCTAGGACTACAATTAAATGTATACATCTCTTGAAAAATAAACTGTACAACTAAAATCGTAGTTCGATAACGTCTTTAAAAAAATCAATGCATAATTTTTAGTAAAAAAAAATTAGCAAATTTTAATCTTCTATAACATTTTTTAAGTAATAATTTTTAAGTTAATAACTACTCGTTGAGCATTGTACCAAGGGATAGCAACATTTTATTGTTTTGCACTGCATTACTTTGAGCCGATTCTGTTCTAGTCGAGCTCATTGTAGGTAGTCTTGTTATTTTAATGCAAATGCTAATGCGGTAAATACTGTAACCCGGGTGAAGCATTCCTTTGTTTTTTGAGTCGTGATTAGCATCACATGGCTACGATGCTGACTCGTTAAAGTGTTTTTTTTTTAATTCCTTGAGTCGTTATCAACATCACATGGCTACGATGGTGACTGGTTGTACCTTTGTTCTTTGAGTCGTGATCATCATCACATGGCTACGATGCTGACTCCTTGAAGTGTTCCTTAATTCTTTAAGTCGTTATCGACATCATATGGCTACGATGCTGACTCGTTAAAGTGTTTTTTTTTTTAATTCCTTGAGTCGTTATCAACATCACATGGTTACGATGGTGACTGGTTGTACCTTTGTTCTTTGAGTCGTGATTAGCATCACATGGCTACGATGCTGACTCGTTAAAGTGTTTTTTTTTAATTCCTTGAGTCGCTATCAACATCACATGGTTACGATAGTGACTGGTTGTACCTTTGTTCTTTGAGTCGTGATTAGCATCACATGGCTACGATGCTGACTCGTTAAAGTGTTTTTTTTTTAATTCCTTGAGTCGTTATCAACATCACATGGTTACGATGGTGACTGGTTGTACCTTTGTTCTTTGAGTCGTGATTAGCATCACATGGCTACGATGCTGACGCCTTGAAGTGTTTTTTTTTTTAAATTCTTTGAGTCGTGATTAGCATCACATGGCTACGATGCTGACGCCTTGAAGTGTTTTTTTTAAAAATTCTTTGAGTCGTTATCAACATCACATGGCTACGATGGTGACTGCTTGTACCTTTGTTTTTTGAGTCGTGATTAACATCACATGGCTACGATGCTGACTCGTTAAAGTGTTTTTTTTTTAATTCCTTGAGTCGTTATCAACATCGCATGGCTACGATGGTGACTGGTTGTACCTTTGTTCTTTGAGTCGTGATCATCATCACATGGCTACGATGCTGACTCCTTGAAGTGTTCCTTAATTCTTTAAGTCGTTATCGACATCATATGGCTACGATGCTGACTCGTTAAAGTGTTTTTTTTTTAATTCCTTGAGTCGTTATCAACATCACATGGTTACGATGGTGACTGGTTGTACCTTTGTTCTTTGAGTCGTGATTAGCATCACATGGCTACGATGCTGACTCGTTAAAGTGTTTTTTTTTTAATTCCTTGAGTCGTTATCAACATCACATGGTTACGATGGTGACTGGTTGTACCTTTGTTCTTTGAGTCGTGATTAGCATCACATGGCTACGATGCTGACGCCTTGAAGTGTTTTTTTTTAAATTCTTTGAGTCGTGATTAGCATCACATGGCTACGATGCTGACGCCTTGAAGTGTTTTTTTTAAAATTCTTTGAGTCGTTATCAACATCACATGGCTACGATGGTGACTGCTTGTACCTTTGTTTTTTGAGTCGTGATTAACATCACATGGCTACGATGCTGACTCGTTAAAGTGTTTTTTTTTTAATTCCTTGAGTCGTTATCAACATCACATGGTTACGATGGTGACTGGTTGTACCTTTGTTCTTTGAGTCGTGATTAGCATCACATGGCTACGATGCTGACGCCTTGAAGTGTTTTTTTTTATTCTTTTTGTCGTTGTCAACATCACATGGCTACGATGGTGACTGGTTGTACCTTTGTTCTTTGAGTTGTGATCATCATCACACAGCTACGATACGATGCTGACTCGCTGAAGTGTTTTTTTTTAATTCCTTGAGTCGTTATCAACATCACATGGTTACGATGGTGGCTGGTTGTACCTTTGTTCTTTGAGTCGTGATTAGCATCACATGGCTATGATGCTGACTCGTTAAAGTGTTTTTTTTTAATTCCTTGAGTCGTTATCAACATCACATGGTTACGTTGGTGACTGGTTGTACCTTTGTTTTTTGAGTCGTGATTAGCATCACATGGCTACGATGCTGACTCGTTAAAGGGTTTTTTTTAATTCCTTGAGTCGTTATCAACATCACATGGTTACGATGGTGACTGGTTGTACCTTTGTTCTTTGAGTCGTGATTAGCATCACATGGCTACGATGCTGACGCCTTGAAGTGTTTTTTTTTATTCTTTTTGTCGTTGTCAACATCACATGGCTACGATGGTGACTGGTTGTACTTTGTTCTTTGAGTTGTGATCATCATCACACAGCTACGATACGATGCTGAC
Source organism: Parasteatoda tepidariorum (assembly GCF_982258835.1). Taxonomy (NCBI): domain Eukaryota; kingdom Metazoa; phylum Arthropoda; class Arachnida; order Araneae; family Theridiidae; genus Parasteatoda; species Parasteatoda tepidariorum. The sequence continues at coordinate 97,445,715 of NC_141757.1, read as the reverse complement.
TCGCTGAAGTGTTTTTTTTATTCCTTGAGTCGTTATCAACATCACATGGTTACGATGGTGACTGGTTGTATCTTTGTTCTCTGAGTCGTGATTAGCATCACATGGCTACGATGCTGACTCCTTGAAGTGTTTTTTTTAATTCTTTGAGTCGTTATCAACATCACATGGCTACGATGGTGACTGGTTGTACCTTTGTTCTTTGAGTCGTGATCATCATCACATGGCTACGATGCTTACTCCTTGAAGTGTTCCTTAATTCTTTAAGTCGTTATCGACATCATACGGCTACGATGCTGACTGGTTGAAGTGTCCCTTATTTCTTTGAGTCGTGATCAAAATCACATGGTTACGATGGTGACTGAAGTGTCTCTTTGCTCCTTGAGACGTTATTAAAATTACGTGGTAATGAAGATGATTAATTGAAGTGTTTTTTGTTCTTTGAATCGTGGCTAAAATTATGGTTATAAAGGTGAAAATTAATAGCGTAGTGCCGTTATACTTTTGACGATGGTTAAATGATTTTACTGACAATTATCGGCGATATAATACCAATGATATTATGATAATGCTATGCGATATATAAGTGTAGGTATATGTGCTCTAAATAACAATGTAACTAAATGAATAGAGGTAACTTTTTATACGAAATAACTCTTTAAAAATACTTAGTTTTGAAAACAGGTATTGCACGTTATACTATCGTTTGCAGTAGTTTTTAGCAAACGAAAATTCTTTGAAGAATATTTCGTTTAACGTTTCATTTCAATCTTTTCATGAAGCTCTTGTATTTTATTTTAATCTTTCTTTAGCATTCCTCATAAAGCGATAAAAATATATTTCTGTAACCCTTTTTGAAAGTATGTGATGAAGCTTCAAATTTATGTTGCAATAAAAGTAGTTTCTTTTCGAACTCTAGGGAACAAAAAAAAAAGGGTGAAAGGAGCGTTTATCAAACGTAATCTTCCATTTTCTCTTCTTTTTTTTCGAGTTTTAAAAGAGTGGTAGTATGATATTTGAGCTTGTTCATATCTACTTTATGAGACGCGAAAACCACCTAAAGAACTTTCCCTGTATCATCAATTTTAGTATAATCGGCTTCAATTTCAATCAAAAATAAAAGAAAGCTGACATGTTATCGATGAAGAGATTTAAAAACACTTTTCCTAACATTTTTCTTTCAGTTTAAAATTTTCACAAAATTTTAGTAATTTTAACTAATTAACCCTACTGGGATTACTAATCTAGTAACATAATATAATTATGAAAGTTTTTTTACCCGTTATTAAAGTTATTAAAGCAGCTTAATTTGCAAAATTCAGCTAATTTCCTCTGTTTTTATGGGCATTGGTAATTCTATCTATGCACACTCATTTTCCCCATCAATTTTTGCGAATATATTAATTAATTCTGGGAAAATATAGCTTTTTATTCGTTTAAAATCGTTTATGTATGAGTATATGAATTCTGCACTAATTTCAATGAAAAACAAGATTTTTTAATCAGTAATTCTTTATAATTATTAAGAAGATAATAAAATTCGCTCTATTAAGAAAGTGACTAGAAATCGGTTTTCTTAAACCAACATCACAAACATGCGAATGCTTATTGCAATATTTTTGTACATGTTTATTCATTCATTCATTCATTCATTCATTCATTCATTCCTTTTTTTTTTTGTTGTTGTCCTGCCCCCTACTCTACGCAAACCTATAAATAGGATTATGCGTTTCTTCCTTATGACATTCTTACAAAAATTGCGCTGTGTAGAAAACAAAAACCCGAACACCCTGAATATCTTTTGACCTAATGATCTGATTTTCAATTACTAGCATTTAATGGTTTAATAACGTAATCTTAAATGTGCTAAATAAAGTAGTGAAGAAGATATTTTAAGTCTAGAGAAAGACGATATTTCTTAAATCAAGCGCACAAAGAAAGTATTTTTTCTCTGAATAAATATACCAGTTATTCGACGGATTTGAACTTTTGACTATATATATTTATATATATATATATATATATATATATATATATATATATATATATATATATATATATATATATATATATATATATATATATATATATATATATATATATATAAATATATATATATATATATATATATATATATATATATATATATATATATATAAATATATATATATATATATATATATATATATATATATATATATATATATATATATATATATATATATATATATATATATATATATATATATATATATATATATGGGCTGGGCGCAATCTGGAAAATATGGTCCCATTAGTTTAGTCTGCAGAAGTTTGGGCTCCTTAATATAAATTTCATTTTTACTCGTATTTCACCGTAACTCGAGAAATTATGCGAATCAAAAAAAAATTTTTTTTTTTGCACAGTCATTAAGTTCATTTATTCAAAGATAATTCCACGTAAAAAAAATTTTTTATAGTTATTTCTTATTTTGCTCAACAATAGTTTGAATTGTAAGGCATACAAATTTTTACATCACTTTAAAGTATGTATATTTTTAGATAAAGAATACAAAATGTGGACGAAATCGGTCAAATAATTCACAAGAAAGGAGATTTTAAAAATGAGACTTTTTAAAAATTTGAAAACTAAGATTTAAAAAAAAAAGTGAAATCTTGGTTTAAAACTATCTTTGTTTTAAAACTATATGTGTTCAGCTCTACGTCTGGAACACGAATTGTTATTTCTGCCGGACCAATAAATTGTTTGCTTTTTAAGAAGAAATGTTTTTCTTAAATAGCATCTAGTTCTTAGCATATTTTCTTAGTTCTATTTAGTTCTTAACATTTCGTTAACAGTTTCTAGTTCTTAGCATATTTCTTTTTTAGTTCTTAGTTCTATTAATTCTTAGCATTTCATAAATAGCTCCTAGTTCTTAGCATATTTTCTTTTTAGTTCTTAGTTCTATTTAGTTATTAGCATTTCATAAGCAGTATATTTTCTGTTCTACTTAGTTCTTAGGATTTCGTTAACAGCTTTTAGTTCTTAGCATATTTCCTTTTTAGTTCTTAGTTCTATTTAGTTCTTAGCCTTTCATAAACAGCTCCTAGTTCTTAGCATATTTTATGTTCTACTTAATTGTTAGCATTTCGTTAACAGCTTCTAGTTTTTAGCATATTTTCTTCTTGGTTCTTAGCATTTCATAAACAGCTTTTAGTACTTAGCCTATTTTCTGAAGCATTATTCCTAGCATATTTTCTGACACTTTTAAGTTGAATATAAACGACACTCAGAACCTTCTTCCGCAAGGCTCTTTCAATAGCTGTTGTAAACAAAGATGGGATTTTTATATTTTATTATTTTTTAAGAAATGCTTTACATTTTGTTTTAATTTCAGTTCATTCATACTATTTCTATATTTATTGTTTAAATGAATCCTTTGATAAACTAATTAACACCATCTGAATCAAAACTTGAATGTTTCAGTGCTAAAAGTAAACCTTTCATTAAGGCAGAATAATCAATGCACCTTTGGGCTTCCAGCATCGATTTGTATTCACTAAAGCCTTTTGTAATCGAGGAAGCGTTAAATTTCACTTTCATGTAAAAGGTGCCTCATTAGCTCTAGAAACTAAATTTTAATTTCGCTCCCAATTAGAGATAATTGATTTTTAGATAATTTGGCCACTCGTTAGTCTGGACTTAAATTTTAAAACTTGTTGCGCGACGCCTGGCATCTTTCATTCCTCAAGTTTTAATGAAATATGTTTACATGCCTTAATGAAAGATAAGTGAGAATATTGTTTGGAAATAATGAGGTCGTTTTTTTTAAAGAAATTAGAAATTTTCCATGGTAATGTTAGTTTTATGTTAGTTTTTTTTTCTTTTTAAGTACTCTGCAAAAAATTTTGTAGGCATATTCGATCTAGTATGTTCAAAATTAAATTTGTGATAATTACTACAACAATAAACACCGTTAAGACGTGATCGTTATTTTTTTTTAAAGCTAAATAACGACTGATTCATGAAGTTGTACAAATAATGAGATGGCTTTTTCTTTGTTTCATATTTGCGTTGTTAAAAACTGTTTCAAAATTTATAAAATGCGTTATTTTTTGAGCATCCATGAAAACTATAAAAATTTAATTTTATCATTTCTAAATCAATTGAAATTTTAGGAGTTACGTTGATAATCGTAAACGTATTTTTTTTCATAAAAAAAACGAATTACTAACAATTTCAGAAGTATAAGTCAAAAGCGAAATCACCTCCAGTTTATGATATAAGCAAGAGGGCTGTTTCTTAAAAAATCCAAACTGAAGTCTCTTTTTCATTCAAAATTAATATTTCTCATTTAAAATGTGTATAAAGATTCCTTTATTTTGATGAAAATAAAACAGTTCGCATAAAAATGTTGAGGTCGCACTTTGCTTGCTAAGGAAATTAAGCGTTTGCAAGTAATATATTATTTGCGTTTCTGGAAAAGTTATTAGATACTATGTTATCTGTAGATTAGATACTAGCAAAATAAAAGATAAAGTAAAAACAGATGGATAGAGTAACACGGCGTTTTCGACTTAAGAAATCCTACTAAATATTTAGTACAAAAATTAAAATGAATAGTTTTTGGGAAATGAAAATTTAAGAATATCATTTTTTGGTAACTTGAAATAAGAGGCTGTTCTATTGTGTTTTCTCAAATTTTGCTATTTTAAAACGCTTTACAATTTTTAAATAAATAAGTAAAAAATAATAAATATTAATTTTTGCGTGTAATTGTCTTTAAATGAGTTTTATAGATGTATGCAAAAGTTTTGATTGGCTTGAGAAACTCCCATGATATGGCAAAATACGCAAACCTATCATTATGAGGAACGCACTTTCTATCGCTCTTCTAACTAAACTATTAGAACAGTATTTTACATATGCAGATATTTCCCATAATTTAATAGCTGAATTTGAATGCCGAAAAAAATCGTTCTGCAGTGGACTGATCGTAAAGACACGGCTCCCAGTAGAACACCGAAGTCAAGCATCGCTGGCTGCGGTCAATAAGCGGGTGGGTAACCGCTTTGATCAGCCTACGTAAGGACCGAGGATGCGCGGTATTGGTCTTTGTTAAACTGTTCCACCATAAAATACAAAACTTCGCGGGCTACTACAGCAGAGGTGACATATCCTCTGCAGAGGATCAAAATTGAGATGGCATGTCTTCGGATTATCCTCAGGGATGTTTCCCAGACCGTCGCCAATAGCCCATTGTGCAGCTCTAGTGCGACGTAAATAAAGTACTTACTGAAAAAAAATCCAAATATGACCATGCAAATCTATTTATCTATCTATCCATCCATCTCTCTCTCTCTATATATATAATATCATCAGAGAAAGTAAATTTTTTAGCTTGATTTATTAACTTAATAGTTAGGACTAATTAGTATATTTAAAGTTATCTCCATGAACTATTAATATTGGTTATTAGTTGCACTATGTGTTATTTATATCTTATCAAAGTTATATAATTCACATTTTTCTTGCACTCTGACATTTCTGTTAAAATCAAGAGAAAAATAAGGAATTTATTTCACTGATATTCGGCATCTCATCTAAATCTATCGTATCGATTAGTTTAATCAAAATTTTCTATTTTTACTTCTCTGTATTTCAACCACTCCAAAATGTAATCAAATTCTTCTTGGAGATTTCACATTTACTCGGATTGTGTAACATCGGTGCTGAAGTTGAGAATTTTAATTTCCCTTCCAACTTCGAAATTCGCCCTGTGGCAATCTTCCTTATCAATCGCAAAGCCGCTGATGTTTTTACTAAATAAAGATTTGTTTATTTAACTACTTCACTTATCGATTTGGCGCTATTTCCACTTAACCTCTTTACTGCCAGACTTCTGTGTTCTACTACTTCTAGCTGAGGAATACGCAAATCGATGAACATTTTCTGAATTAACATTAAAATATATATATATATATATATATATATATATATATATATATATATATATATATATTTTCTTTTTTATATTCCCTTGAGGCGCAGTTAAAAAAGTTGGGTAAACTTTTAATCTTAAATAAGTTTGAAAGAAACTTAGAGGGATATGATATAAGCCGCCATCTTGTTTTTCGCAATTCGAATTTTTGAAAATTTATTTGGTTAAAAAAATAGGTAGCGCTACATAAAATTTTTTAAGAAATGTTTTGCTGAAATTCTTTTAATTATGTTATGGCTCTAGTTCGATTAAAAAAAATTAGATTGTGTTTTTTTTTTTTAACAATAAAACCAAATATTGCAAGATTGTTGGCAGCTATATTGTTGGCAGTTGACAAATAATCGAATTAAACTTGAAAAAAGTAAAAATTTAATTTGATTTTTTTATATGATTCTTTTTAATTCAACCTTTACCCTAGAAATGCTGAAACAAAGTAATTTATATTTGTGGTGCTTTGATTTTAGCTCACACGCTTGTAACAATTTTTTACCAAAAGAATTATATTTTATGACAAACGAGGTCATGTGCTTTTGAAATAATTAAAATAAACTTCGCAAATTTTTGACAACTGTATAAAGTAAAAAAATTGCTTGTAATAAGTACACTTTTAAAGTGAAACAAAGTAAACAATTAGGTAAAAAATTTTAATTTTTGAATAACAAAGACAATAAGGGACTGATTTACGGGAAGGCATTGGGCACGTGCCCAGAGCCCCCGCCTTAAATTATATAAATATTTCTTAACAAACAAACTAATTTGATAAATAGTATGTTTTGAATAAATAATAAATCTTACAAAGAATGCTATAGATTCTTTGCTATATCGTACCAATAAATATCTCGTTTCCTTCATAATTTTCATCATTCTCACCAACAACTCTTAATCAAGCAATTGAAATTCATTATTCCTTCATAGTTCAGCTAAATTAAAGTTTGAGTTTCTATAGGATGTTCATCTAAATAAGATTTTAAATTGTTTACAATTTGCTGTTGTCCAAAAAATCATCATTTGATATTGTGGTTAAAAACCGTACATGTTAAAGGAAACTTGTTGACTCTTTTATAGAGCCTCTAATAAACTTTGTACCCAGGGTCCCGATATCTGTAAATCGGGCCCTGACGACAATAATATTGGGATTCTGATTTACGGACCAGCCATAGGAAGAATGCAATTGAAAAAAAACGTAAGTGCATCTATTTCATGAAGCACTTAACGTTGTTTTCTCAATTGCATGGCAACATTAGTTAATTTCATTTCCAAACAACTGAAATCGCATAATTCACTCCTTTGTGATTTTAATCATATTAATTGTTACGCTTAGAATAACCATCATAATTGTTACTCTTTTTCAAAAAAACGATTTGAATTTTGAAGGCACTAAAGTTGGAGCGTAGTTTTGTAAAAAAAATCAAAAATTTCTTCGATACGTTTTTAGAATAGAATTATGAAGCACTGTACCATTTTTATTCCTAGAATTTAAATAGAAAAGCTTTATGGTAGTCTTTATTTATTTTTATTTTAAGACCTAAAATCATGTATACCTACAGTAATTCATGAAAATAATAAGTTGGGGACCTTGGATACCCAGGCTAACGAAAAGCCCACTTCACAACTCGTTCTAAATACTTTTTCCTGCACGTTTATCGTTTTAGTTTAACATGGATTTGCTGTAAAAGCAGGTGTTTTGTGAATGTATGTATAACATAACAGAAACAAAGAATAATAACACTATTACAAAAGGTATCTAGGCAAAAGAATACGCTATTTCATATAAAAATAACATTCTGAATGGAATACCCGCATGAATCGTGATATTTACCAATACAAATCGTGGTAAATCCAGATGGCATGTAACTGAAAATCTCGCCTTCGTACAAGCTAGCGAGATTCTTTTTAGTGGGCACACTTAGGGCACGAATTCATAATTGATTTATTGGCCAGAGTAATCTGATTTTCGTGATGTTATCTAATACACTAATACAATACCGCTGTAGAGGATATTTGTTCTTTTAATAATTATTAACAACACTATTGAGAGTTAAAGATGGAACGCTTTGTTTCATCAATCGGTAAGCACTCGACCTTTGACTTGCTTGTGATGAAAACTTCAAGAAACGATTTCTTTTTCCTTTTGTTTTAATTTGTGAGTCAGTGCAAAATAGTTGGTATGATCGATTTGTTTAACCCTTAACGGATCAATACTTTCATAGAAGCTACGTGGTTTTTTCACTTATCGGGTCTAATACTATGCTAAATCTTCAATTCTTTCTTCCAGTTCTTTTTTTTTTTTCAAAATTTTAATTCTTTTTTATAATTTTGGACTAGAATCTTATTATTTTTTTATCATACTTGTGACTGTCATATTCACCACCGATTTAATTGTAACTATAACTAATATTATTATTAATCATCATAATTATACTTGGTGGAAAGTGAATTTTAAATACATCTGGAGCATTAAGATTAAAATTTAGTTGTTAGTTAAGATGAAAATTTCAACAAAAAAAAAAAAAAAGAAATTATATACAAAATTTTAAAATTTTTTTAGGGTAAGATTTTAATTATTCTGAAAACTGTGTAGTTGGTTCTCCCCCTCCCTCTTCCTAGAAAATGGGAAATGGAAATAGAAAATTTATTTTACCAATCCGCAGGAATAAAAAGATGTTTTAAATATGTTTTCGGAAACAGAAGGCAATTTTTTATTTGTGAAATGGGACAATTTTTTTAAACGTTTGCAATAAAATCGTGTAATGCTTTTTTAAATTCATAAAATAAAAGATATAGATATACTGAAATTGTTGGAACAACTTTTATTCCATTAACGTTTGTACAGTATTTGCGTACAAAATGTTAATTTCTGTGTATGGGAAGCAATTTATCATGCTCATAAAACACTGTGCAAGGTGCTTATGATTTTTTCATTCATTATTTTTGAAAATTGTTAATTAGAAGTTTAATTTATTTATAATTATTTTTGGTTCAACAGGAACCATTTTAAAGAATTTGCTTACAGTAGTAATGAATAATATAAAAAAAACTATGTGTTTTTTAACATCATGTTGAATTTACCGAGAGTGTTTAATCAAGTATAGTTGTAGACAGAATATGTCATTTAAATTAAAATGCTGATAATTTTTGTAAAATATATTTCCACTGATATTAATTTTGCTCCAATAATCGACACCTGCTATTTCCTTTCGATTTACAAAAGATAATTAAATTTAAAAATGTTAGATAGCTGGAATTCGGCCTTTGCACGAGATGGAAAAAAAATAATTTAGAAATATTATACTTATTTAATTAACTCAATTTAAACAAAATATTCCATATTTTCCAATATTAATCTGTAAATGATTTCTGCAAACAGCAAATTTTAAAATTTCGGTTAAAAGAGAATACTTTAAGTGTTCCATGTGAATGTAAACACTGTTGTATTATTCTTTAATTTCGCTTACATTTTATCTTCTTGTTCTTTTTAAGGTTGCGTTTTCGAAGCTCTATTGCGGAGGAAAATAAAAACTGCAGTTTTAAAATTTAGTAAAAGCCTTAAATTGAAGCAAAGATTAAATTTTAAACAATAAATACTATTTTAATGAAAAGAATTGCTCTGTTTTAAAAACGGAAAAATATTTTAAATAAAAGGATTAATTTAAAAAAAAAATCCTCCATTTGATGAGATTTTATCTTCTGGATAAAAGTAATTTAAATCAGTGAATAGTTCACGATTTTTGCATATTTTTATCAGTTCAAGCAATACTGCGTGTTCTAAACGCAGTATTGGAGAAACTTTTCAAATATTTAAAAGAAAATTATAATAAAATATTTTTATTTCACAAAATTCTAGCTCTTCTTTTTATTGGCATTTTGCGCCATTTCCATAAAGATGAATAAAGGGCGCGTGATAAAGGTGAACAAAATATAATCGAACTATCTTGAATAACTGTTACAAACTCATAACATTCCCGGCTCACTCCGACCACACTACTGGCATAAAATATACTCAGTGGGTGACGGATCATGGGTTAGAATTCTCTGACGCTGAAGGTTTTTGTGGTTTTCCTTTCCATGCAACGCAAATGCTGGTTAGTTCCATCAAAAAGTCCTACACGAAGGCTAATTTGTCCCAATGCTTGAGCTAAGAGTCCCCTTGTCTTCTAGATTGGGTTCAAAATTACAAGGCCATGAAGTTGAACATTGGTAATCGTAAACTCTGTATTAGGTCGGCTGTTCAACTCCGGTTATCAAATAAAATAAAATCTCATAAAAGTTATAAAACTAGCATATTAATCATTAGAAAGCGTTTTTTTAGTAGATAGCAGATTTTTAGTAGCATTTTTTTTTGTACTTGTTTACTTTATATAGTAGTTTATTAACTAAGTTTTGACTTATTTAACTAAAGGGCCATTCTGACTGGATTCGATTTTTTTGCCTTCGAAAAATAGTCCTAAAATTATCTTCAAATGTCTTTTCTTTTCTTTCTTTCTTTTTTCTCTTTATCTTATTTATCGTATTTAGAAAATACTTATTGTTGTATTTTACCAAATATTATTATCGAAGAAATAGTTAGAAAACTATGCACGGAATATTGATAAACCTGATATAGTTATCAATTTTGTCCCGTTGATTACTTATGCAATCTACGGGACAAAAGCGACCAATCAAGTAATCACATCTGTAATGTTGCCAAACAACGAAAGTATTATCAAAAAATAATAAAAATCTTGCTAAAGGACTAAGGAATAGGATAATAGGATTAAGGGATATTTTTTTCTGCGATTGATATCTTAAAAACTCGAATCGCAAAGTGGGTTAAATTAAAAGTAGTGATAATGTCAGACCCAATTGATTCAACTTAGTTGTAGAATTATCTCTGAAGATTGTACAGTTCATCCGGCAAGACCGTTCAATACAGCAATTTTCGTGATAGCATCACCTGCTGTATGACGTCATCGTTGTGATGGAAAAGTTTATTAGATTTTGTTGTTCCCCAAATCCAAATCCCTGAAGGTCCGAAAACTGCTATATGACCTCCGGGGAATGCATTTTTATTTGATAAACCACGATCTCAAACCGGTTTTCGTCACAATGTGGCGTCTGCCTTGTTCTGTTCTATCTTCCAATTAGAGCGAATCCCCCTGATAGATAGGGGGGGGGGAGGGTCACGTACAGCAAATGAATTAAAAGCTGAAACATTGAAAGGAAAGTAAGCAGGTATTCAATTGTTTTGTTTGTAGTCAGGCCGTGACCCTATATTCCCTCAACGCATAATGTCATTGCAGGGGTAAATAGGGTTAAAAGAATTTGTAATGTTTGTTAGCGTTACTCATGTATAGAGAACTATTAGAATTCTAGTTTTTATTAGTTTTTACTTATTTACGTAGTCTTGAATCTTGATTTAATTATATATTTACTTTATATTGTAGTTTATTAGCAAAGTTTTGACTTATTTAATGAAAGGGCCATTCTCACTGGATGGGATTTTTTGCATGGGAAGAAATGACAGAGAACCTGATTAGCGGGTTTTTCAACGGTAAATATTTTGCACCAGTCATGTTCTAATTATTCGTAATGTTTACATGCTTTGCTCGCATTGAGGTTGACCCGGGTTCGAATCTCAGCGATGGCTGGTCCATACGAATTCCGACCCGGCTCACACTGATCACAGTGCTTACGTAAAATATCTCTTGTGGTAGATGGATCATGGGTTTGACTCCCTTTCCTGTCGGGCTAACCATGCGATGTTTTCGTGGTTTTCCTCACTATGTAACGCAAATGCTGGTTAGTTTTATCAAAAAGTTCACCACAGAGGTAAATTTTCCGAATACGTGATCCAGGTGTTCCTTTTCCTTGTCTTTTGGATTGGGTTCAAAATTACAAGGTTACGGAGTTAAACATTGGTAGTCGTAAGCTCAAAATTGGATCGAATGTTCAACGACGCTATTAAAAAAATTACGAATTGAAATCTTAGAAACTTTCAAATTTGGTTCGTACAGTAGATATTTTTTATACTTTTACGTAGCATCCGAGATTGTTGTTGTTAATTTACGTCGCACTAGAGCTGCACAATGGGCTATTGGCGACTGTCTGGGAAATATTCCGGAGGATGATCCGAAGACGTGCCATCACAATTTTGATCCTCTGCGGAGGGGATGGTACCCCCGCTTCGGTAGCCCGACGACCTGCGCGCGAAGTCGAGCACTTTACGGTAGCACAGATTAACGAGGACCAATACCGCACACCCTCGGTCCCTACGCATACTGATGCAAGTGGTCACCCAACCGCACACTGACCGCAGCCAGTGATGCTTGAGTTCGGTGATCTGCTGGGAACCGTGTTTTAACGATGTAGCATCCCAGACGTTCACGTGCGTAGTTTCTGCGCAAACTCCGTATAGCATCGCCGTTGTTTTGAGGTAGCTGCGCTGCGCAGAATTAGCAGAGATGCTACGTAAAAATGCAAAATCGAAAGAAGAAAAATATGAAAAAAGAAAAATTTCTATTGTGAGTAATATAATAGTATTTCGCTTCGTTACATAAAAATAATGTACTTGTGGTATGTCATGCATCAAGTTCTTGATATCTTTTATCCTTAAGACCGCGATGGCTCAGTGGTTAAGGTCCTGAACGGCCATTGTGGAGAGCTGGGGCTCAATTTCCATTGGCGGCTTGAAGGTCACCCAGCTTCCGATCGATGGGTACCAGCTTGTCCGGGAAGTAAAGACGGTCAGTGCACAATGCTGACCACATTTCTACAATCATGTTGTGGTCACAAAATTGTGGAATCTTAACTTCCATGACCCTTTGGTATTAAATCAGGCTTTAGCTGGAATACTTTACTCGGACTTAGTCGAAATGGCACAAGTCATTAATTGCTCGCTTTTGTTACCTGCAACCCGTACTTGAAATAATTTGGTGACATCGGATTCAAATATTTTTATGAAGTTCGTTGAGTGACTAATATATATGTATCGTTTTTGGAATTATGCGTAATGAAGAACTATTGCAATCGAAGTAAATTCGTCATTTTAATTTTTCTGCTCCTTTTTTTTATGTTTTCACTATTATCAAAAAAGGCAAAGCAATATATGTAATCTATTTTGCAACTTATTTTAAGCTTACCTTTTTTTGCTTAAATTTTATTTGGAAATAAAGCCATTTAATGCCCGAGTGTTAAACTCCGCAAGTCAGTAAATCTTTACGAATTTCCTCCATGACTTTAAATCTTATTAAACAAATTCTTACTGCAATAGCAACATTGTAAAAATCTTTTTATGCTGGCGTTAAATACAATCAAAGAATTGTTCTGTTATGCGAAAAGATTTGCGGGCGGGAGGCGTTTCCTAATTGTCATGAGACACGATTTCCGTTGTAGCGTGCTTTACGGATTTTCCTTTGTGAATCCAGTAAATTCTGTTTTAATATTTATACTATTTCTTGGGAAAAGGTACACTGTTTATTGATCAAAGGAGTGCTTTATTTTGAATGTCGTGTAGGAATGTAACAGATTTTGTGAATGTTTTGTTTCTTAATTTGGTTTGAAATTATTTATTTTAATATAGGATGTAATTTATTAGATTTAATGCACTTGATTTAAAGTAATGTGTAAACAAATTTTAAATGTAAATTCGATGTAGATTTATTTATTTTCTTTTTTATTTTAACCTGAACACTGTTAGAGCACCGCAACCTTAATCCAGAGTTAACTTTTAAAACTTGATTACACGAAATTAGGGTTAAATTTAAACGATGAAAAAAGGTATAATTTAAGTCTTTATTAAGGTTGTTGCACTTTTGCAACGTATTAAGGTTCAGGGTACCAGTAATATAAATCTGAAAATCTTTATGTAGTTGCAACATTTAAAGCACACGAAATGTCTTATGAAATAACTTTTGTATAGATGTCAATATTGCATTTATTCATTTTTTTTTTACTTGTTCATGCATCTGGAGCTTAAACTAAGATCTTAGTTTTGGCATATCGTACTTATTCAACTCAACTTCTGTCCAAGTTCTAAATTGACATTCTATAACTGTCATGATATATAAAATGTGATATATGATACAGATTTACCATCTAGATGTCAGTGTTGAATTTCAACGATCTAGTGATCAATGTTGTATTCATTAATAACTTGGTCGTCATTATTTTGAATATAACTGAATACTATGTTCTGAGTCGTAACAGCATGTCTGTTGTTCGCTCCTTGTTTTTTCAGAGTTGATTCTTCAAATCCAAACTCACCAAATTTGCTCTGGGACAAATGTTACTGGCGTACCACTGTAAGAGGTTTTTAAGAAATAATTTAAAAGAATGTACTTGGTTCATTATTTTATGTTTCTTTTTTTTCAAATTCAGTTTACCATCTTCAACCGTTAGACGTGATAGTTATCTCCAAAAAAGAAGAAAAAACAACCTTGTTTTGAGCTGTTACAATGTGTCTGTTGATTTTTCTGAGTTATGATGAATCTTCAAAGCCAAACTCAACAAATTTGCTCCGGCACGGCGTACTACTGTATCCCAGATAACAGTTAAAAAAAATTTTATTTGGTTGTCCCCTACAATTCTGTTTAGAGTCATCAACCATTAGACGTAATAGTTATCTCCAAAAAAAAGTTGCAAAACCTTCCAAATTTTTACTAAGCTAAATCGTTCATCCGGAATAAATAAAAGCGCAAAATTTTTTTTGCTGCTGGTATACTAGTAAAATCGAGTTTGATAACAGCATTAGTCAAATCGAGATTGTTTCTAAGACATTGTTGTATAGTGGTTGATAAATTTTGAAAATATGCACCCTTTACTCGAAACCCAAGTGCAACAAAGGAAATGCAAATATCATTTCTACAACGCTGAGCTTTTTAAATTTTTTGTTCGAACAATTCCTGCATTTTCTTCTTTGATTTTGTTTTGAAGCGCGTGTTTGTCCGTGTTATCTCTTTCCTGTTCGAAATTCTGCATACTGCCAGTTCCGGAAATGTGGATATGACCGTGTATGACAGATGATACAGACCCCCTTCCCTTTCTTTTCGTCTTACTAAAAAGAAGAGAAATTCTTTTCGAACTTTTTTTTCTATTTTCGTCCTCATTCATACTGGGATGAAAAAAAAGTTCTTTGATTTATCGCAAATGAATGTGGAAAAGAATTCGAGCATGATGAAAAAAAAAAAATGGTTCTTGGAAGTAAATAGAAAACAAAAATAGAAATCGTACAAATCGTCTGATAAAAAAAAAATTGTTTGGAAGTTTTGGAAAAATCTATCAAACATGGCCTTTGTTCTCGGAAAAACATTCTTTTTGCTGAAATGAAGAAATTTTTGCTAATCTCACCTCTGAAGGTTGGGGAAAAAATTAACGTTTGTAATTGAAAAGGAAAAAAAAAAGTTCTTTTTTTGTACTTTTAAAATTGATTTCTTTGTATCTCAGCTATTTGAAATTCGTTAAAAATGAAGTTTTATTAGTATTGCGTATTTACTATTTTTTGCCATTTTTGAAGGTGAAAATTTTCATTACTTTTATGGCTTTTCATTAAACTTCTATTTGAATGTAGTTTAATGATATGTTTTTCCTAAAACATTTTATATTTTAGCAGTGTGTAAGCACAAGTGTATATTTGGCACAAGTGTAAGAATTCCTTAAACTTTCCGATTAGATGTCCCTGAAAAGAAGAGGTTAACGCTCATATGGGGAAAAGTGTTGGAAAGATATAACAGTTATCTAAATCCATATTTGTCTAATATAATTCATATTCTAGTAATTATATTAGACAAATGGGGAATATGGGGGAAAATGTTCATATGGGGAAAAATGTTTGAAAGATATAACAGTTATCTAAATCCATATTTGTCTAATATAATTATATTCTAGTAAACTACATTTATATTTTATAATCTAAATCTTTTATTTTAAATCCAATATATAAGTGCAAGCATGAATAATTATGTCATAAAAATATGTATTTTTTCTAAAAAATCTAAATTTTTCTTAGTCCCTTTAGGACCAGGATACGTGATATCTTATATCGTACTATCCTCCCATTACAGCTCTCTAATTTACAATCCAGCGGCGTTTAACGACTCACGCTCAACTTTTTTTTTGAAGATTTTCCTCTTGCCTCTAGTCTGCCCCAATTATAATGCAAATTTTTATTTCTTTTGAAATTTATTACCTGAACTAAAAAAAAATGTAAAGAACGATTTTTTTTTAATTAACAAAATGCTAAATGGAAGAGGGGATTGTAAAACGCCGCTGGATTGGAAAATCGCGCATCTATTAAACGAGCCTTTCTGACTCTAACGGGCCAAGATCAGACAGACGAGATCTCTATACGGTTCTCTCGTATTACATCTCGTATTAGTACGTAGAAGTACTCTTTAGTTCGTATAGACTCTGAGAGTGTGATCTTGGGAAGCATTTCTTTCTCCTTCCAGTGACTCTAAATAAATTAAATGTAAGTAATATTAAAATTTTAACAATTTAAGACATCATTATAAAATTTGTTTGAAAATCATATTTTCATGGTACTTGCTCAGCAACCAACAGCCTGACTTCTGATTACACAGATTTTACGAGGCTGCATATCGCATGCACTTGGTTTTAGCTGAGTCTAGGATCGAACCCCGACCCCGTCGGACCGGAGTCTGATTCTCTAACCACTGGGCTAGTACAGCTCTTTTTAACAAGCAAGCATTAGTGATTTTTAACAAGTAGTTTTTAAAGGTTTATGATTCTTAATCTTCGATTTGATGCCCGCTTTAGGTGGATGTCTGTAATTGTTGGCTTCTACTCCTCCTCTTTAAGCAGCCGGTCTGCTCTGAAGATTTATATATTTGTTACTGTATAAACCCCAAATCTATTAAATCCCAAGTTTTTCCGCAAAGGATTGGTAAAAGACAGAAGAGGAATTATATTAAAGCATACTTCGGAGCAAGCCATTTTGGTAAAACCTAAGATATATCAAACGTAGGATTTTTTACCGTAACATATGCATTAATCTTCTGTAAAATTTTACTTCTATTCTTTATGCAGTTTTCGATAAAAGTATACCTACTGAAAAAGGAAATTCGTGTTTTGTGAAATAATAATAGAAAAAGAGAAACTGTTAATAATTTTCTTTAAAATTTTTATTGTTTTATTGCGTTTTCAATATCTGATAAATTTAAAAAACCTAGCATACCGTATATCATTTGATTCGGAAAGTTGCTTTTTATCGAATTATGTGGTAAACTTTTTTTTTCTTTTGCAAATGTAGTAGATATTTGGTTTTTGATACCTTTACGCTTCTGAAAAAATATTAAACTCGTCACACTATTTTTTTTCTATTCGCCTTTTCTAAGTTCCTTCACTAAAAATAATAGCTTAATTATATCCAGTTATAATTCTCTTTTTACATACCGTCTTTATTCTTATTTGCAAAAAATAATTTAACCTTAAACCATTTTCAACGTTTTAGTTTTAAAGCGAGCGAAATAATTACGCAAATTTAAATATGTCGTTATTTACTTTAGTTTGAATTAGCTTCTCTTTTAATACTCTGAAGAAAAAAAACCATTTTCAGAGCTCGTTAATTTAAAATTTTCTCCATCTTCCTGCTCCCACGTATTTAAAAGAAATAGTTAAAACATTGTTTGAAACATGCCGTCAGCTGGCGAGGTTCGATTTTTCACTGCAATGCTCGAGTACGAAGGGAAAGCTGTATTTAAAGAAGAAAGATTAGAAGGGAAAAAAAAAACTATTATGGACTGTTGAACAAACTAAATTGAACTCAGGTTTTTCCGCGGCTTAGTGCCTGCCTGGTCTATTTGGTTTTAATCACTCGTTTTATTTAAGAGAAACGTCTATGACAATGTAAAAATAATAATTAGAAATTTGTAAAAAAAATTATTTATTTTTTAAAAAATAAATATAAGTTATTAATGATTGATTTGTATACTCGCCCTTTCATGGGCGTAATTTTTAAGGGGGACGGAAATGAATTATACAGTCTCAATAGTTCTCTATATTTCACTAATAATAAAAAAAAATTCTCAAATGTGCTAAGTACATGCGAAAACATAAATTATTTTATCGCTTTTGTGTTTTTAACTGTAAGGAATTCAACTTGATGATAATTCATGAATTCTTTTTTTATTAGTCTGAAATATAAAGTGGGACTTTTATAGATTTCTAATTATTGAGGGGCCATACAGCCAAAATCCCCCCATGCGCCAACGGCACTCATGCGTCCTTTTAATTATTTTTTAAGAAAAAATCATGGCCTGAAAATTAAGGAGAGTTTTCATGAAGTGTGTTATCGCTCTTATTATATAATTTTTAAAATTATTTTTCGCAAAAGTTTTCACATTCATGCGTACATTTATATGTAACGAAATCTAACAAATCACCTCTAGGGAAGGTGAGACTGAAAACATCAAACCCGTTCGATTGCCTGCTAAAACTAATCCAAAGAAGTTTCTAATAATCACGTTAAAAAGAAATTTCAAATAATCACGTTTTTGCTCCTTTCTATTTCCATTGGCAATCAAACATAATAGGTTTTGTTGTTCATCTTTAGAGTTCGTAAAATCGGTGAATGCAGAACACTTGGTATTCTAAGCATTAACTCTTTTTTTATTATTTATTTTTTTATTTTATTTATTAACCACACTGCATTTGATACTTTCCATTTAACACTACTGAGTTATGTGCTTTTGTATTTTATTATTCAATACTTTAGAATATTAAATTCTTTTATATCCTATCCCCTTAGCAGATATACTTTCTTTCGTGATTTTTCTTTTGTCTTGTTTTTGCGTCATATTTAATTAATTGCACCGCTTGATTCGCTTTCTTGGGTAAATTTTTGTGTTTGGTGCAGTATAGCCTTTTCTGGCTCTTATGCTATCCTGTTTCATTTTTATTATTTTATTTTTGCATCAAGTAGGACGTTGTTTAGTTTTGGAACGAAGTGCATACTATCGTGTGTTTTATTAGGCCGATTTTGGAGCAGTAAAGCCGCACTTGAGTCATGAGCCTTTGAACTCCACTTTAATGTTTTGAAATCGTACATCATATCTGATATTTTCGATATTATTTCTCGATTTCTATGAATTCGTTAGTTAGTTTGAAGTGTCCCTTACACGATGTGTTCGTATCTACTGTTCTTAATATACAAAATTAGGACTCTGGTCACAATTGTAGATGTCAAAACCCACATAAAGAGAATCTCAAATGAGTATTTAATTGCTTTTCAACTTGGCATATTTTTCGCATAATGTTTTCACTCTGCCTGCTATTTTTTCCTGCAGTAAAAATCTATAAACTTCATTTATTTTCATAGGGGCGGATCTAGAAATTTTTCCTGGGGGGGGGGTCATAGACTCAGATCTCCCCTCACAACTAATTTTTTTTCATAAAAAAAATTTTTTTTAAATATTTTTTTTGAAAAAATACAATCTTTGGTTAAACCTGTTGAAGCGTTCTTGGAGATCTCGGCGCGGTTCTACATTATTAATGTTTACAATGAAACTATGACGAATTTCGTTTCAATTTTTTGGATTATGATTCATACATAATTAGATGAAAAAAAAATCGATTTTTCCGACCTACCTAGGTGTATATGCCCCCTTAAAGAATTTTTAAAATATTTTATTTCTTTTGTAAACTATTAAAAAAAATATTTTTTTAATTTTTTTTTTCAATTTGGGGAGGGGGTTATGACCCCTATGACCCCCCCCCGCGCTGGATTCTCCACTGTATTTTCAATTGTGACTTAGATTTAATATTTTTCTAGGATCAAGCGAACATCAAGCTATAAGCAAATAAAGAAAATGAATGCGGAAAAAATAAAAAAAACTTTGCATTTTAAATATCAATGTTCTATACAAAGTTGCCTGTTTGGAAAAGACGAAAAATCACGAGATCGCAGAATTCAATAAAAAATGCGGGATTATTTTAACTCACGTCCCACCTCATCAGCTCAGATGTATATCCGCTGCCAAATAATAAGCTTTCGTCAATAAAAGCTGAACAAAAAGTTCCCTGAAAAAGTAACTTCTTTACCTATTCCAGACCTTGCTAAATAAATAAAATGGCCCAATTGCAAGGAAACGAGATTACCTTCCAATTTCGTGCATTGGATAACAGGGTTTTCTGCTTTTGTTATATAAAATGTTTTTCATTTTATTTGACTGTTTTGTTTGCTGCTGGCTGGGCGGGTAATTCCCTGTTTCCGTGCTCGGTCATGAACCCACCAGCTTACTCTCTGTTTTTCTTTTAAAAACTATTCATTTTATACCATTCTTCGGTAAACAAATGCACAGAGCATAATTTAATGTAGTCATCCGTATGCTTCGTGGTAGACCTTCCATAACTTTTTTTTCTCTTGTTAAGTCTTTTAGGAAATGGGCATATTTCATTCCCTGCCTCCTCCTTGCTTTTGTATCACTTTTTTTAGTTTTCACGTTTTGTTGAAAGATTTTTTTTTTTATTTGATTTGTTTTCGAAAAACATTGTATGGAGTTATTATGAAGAATAGTGTTAATTCTTTGACTTATAATTTGGGCCCAGCTTGGGTATATGGATTTCAGATTCCATTATTTTTTTTTAAATATCACATTAGTACTTTTAAACATTGTATTATGCTCAAATTTTTAAAAATAAAGGCATACAATAAAATTTTTTATTTTTATTTTTCATCTTAATATTTTTACTGTTTTATTGACTACTCATATGTGAGTTATTTTTACAGATTGTCTAACATAATCTAAATTAGTGATTCCGAAATTGTATTCCGCGGAACGATAGGGTTTCGAGCGATAGGACATTTTTGATCAGTTACTATTTTCGAAACCTGTCATTAGATTTATATATAATTATTTATCCCTTATTTATTTGTTATTGCCATTATTTTTATAAAATTATTTAAGCAAAATACTTGTAAAGAAAGTAAAGTAAATTTTTTTCAAAAAAAAAAACCCTGTAATTTTTAGTATTGCATAAATAATTAATGCATTTACGAGAAATTGCACCAGTACCTCGCATCAAATAAAATTAACAATGAAGAAGTATGTTTTGCTGATAATTATTTTCGACATTTATTTTCACCACTTGTCGTTTTTTATTTCAACGAAAGCCATATTTCAGTTCATTCATTTTCGGTTTATGCATACACTAAAACCGAATTATCAACTAGAATAGAATGCGCTCCGAACCCGTAAATTCAACTTCCCGGCATAAAACCCAATTTGAAGACTGGAATTGATAAAACGATGAAATTTCATGTGTCATACTTTCGTTAAATATTTTCAAAATAATTAATAAAATTTTATTCATCAAATATTTTCAAAATAATTATTAAAATTTTATTCATTAAATATTTTCAAATTAATTAATAGTCGATCCTTCGTTAATATATTCCCAATTGCTGATGAAATTTATTCATTATTAAGGCTCGGAATCCACCAAAAGAAGGTCGATCGTTTAAGGTTCCATAGAAAAAAAAATGAAACCCTCTGATCTAACTTGTTGTGATAACGCATTGTTATAATTTGCGTAACGCATTAAAATAGCTGTAAACAAAAATATATGTAGGAGAAATATGAACAAAATCGGATGGACTTACAAGTTTTTTTTTCTTCCTTAACCCCTTGACATATCATTTCTTGATATAGAAATGATCTTTGATTGTACTGTAAACAACAACTCGCAACGGAATGTAAACAGAGATGCCAACTGCTCTAGACACGCCAAAATAATTAAAAAAAACGGTAAATAACTGCAAACTAAAATTTTCAAATATTTGACTATTTTTGCTTGCTTTTTAAAAGGTATAGCATGACATAAATACTATAAAGTGGTGAATTATATAAGCATACGAATTATTTAGAAACAGTGGTGGATAAAATTCTACTAAATTGAATTTATTAAACCAAGAATCACAATTGATAAACTACCACTTTAAAATATTTATTTTCTGTCCGGAGCAAGTCGGCATCTTTGTGTTGAAGACGTCTGAGACACGTCAATTGTTTTGACATAAGAAACAAATGACGTCTTCGTATGTCAAGGGATTAAGCAGCTACGTGAATTAAATTGCTTAAACTTTTATTCGGATGATAAATAAGACCTTTAGTTCTAAAAATAAATATTTATTGTGAAGAAACTATATCTTACAGGGTAAATTAATTCTTTTTTAGAAGTATGCCAGTATACATTTTTTCTAACCTAGTAAGATTAAACGTGGTCTATTTATAAATAATAATAAAAAAAAACGTTTTTCTTTATACTCAAATATTTATTTATTGCATTTAGTTCATACAGTTTACCTTGTTGCAGTTAGAATCCTACAGGAGTTCAAAGAACAAAAGCAATTTTGTGTTCAATATTTTGTCACTCGATGTAAATTAAGTTAGTTGATCTTATTTTTAAACAGAAATCACGAGTAAAGTTTTGATTACTACAAGCCCATCCTGAACAATTAAGGCAGTGTATCCAACCTTTTTGGGATTTTGACTTGTCCTAGCCTGTAGCTTAGCCTATTTTGATTTTGTCGGACTGACAAAATCCCGCTTTTATCCGCCATCGACATTTAACAGAAAAGAATACATAAAGCTTCAAAAGCGTGATTTAGACCTTGTTTTAATAGTTTAAAATAGAGTGGTGCTATTGAATGTTGAAATTGCACAAAATTAATTTTCGGCAATTAAGGACTACGGAGTAAAAAAAAAAACGGTGATGTTAGAAACGAAAGTATTCTAATTAGATTTTTAGGAACATTTACGCTGACTAGCATTGCCTTACGTTCATTTCTCAATAACGAGGGACTGTCCGTAACGAGTTTCATGTGATTTTTGAAGAATGGTAGCAGTAATCCAGTCAAATATGCTGGTCCCTGGTTCGATTCACCTACCCGGTTTTGTCAAATTTTCCTTCCTATCAGTGGAACGGAAACTTAAGCCGAACATTTAAATTTGAGGTCTCCGAAAAGATGAGTGTGATCACAGGATGGAAAAAAAAACATTAAATATAAAAAAAAGAATATTAGAAAGATATAAATTTGCACTAATACATATCCATCATGAAATTATTCGATGTTAAAGAATTTATTTCAAAAATCTTCATAATTTATTTTCTAAAAAAAAAGAATATTAAAATTTTATAATTTATATTTAGTTTGCAATCTTATCTCCCTAAGACTTCATTCTTAAATGAATTAGAAAATTATATTACAAACTTAAAATATTTCCCCACGAGCCAAAAATAGATTAATTAAAAAATTTAATGCCATAATATAACTAATAGTAATATATTCTAAGTTTAATTTTCTAGATTTTTCCATTAGATGACCTGGATGCCTGGGGGCTGTTGTTGCCTTGAGTACCCTCTTTAGTTGCCTTTGTTGTTTTGATTACTATTGTTATAATTTATTATTATTATTTCATAATTGACTATTGATATAGTTAGTAATTTATCTCTTGTATAATGAACGTGAGCTATCACTTAAGAAACGTTATGAAACCCATTTTTTTTCAAAGCTTATCAAAACATTAGTATTTTTGTTCTTTTTACAAACGCATTGAAATATTACCTGATCTTAACTATCTCTTACCATAACACACCTATTTATTCTTTTAATGCTTGTTTTAATTATTTCAAAACCAATTCATTTCCGCAAGGATTGTGTACGACGAGGTACGCTAACCTTGAAAGTAAAAGATAATTAACTTACATCGATATCGGTTCATTCTTCAATGTTCGACTCGTAGCATGTTTTTACATGATTTTTAGTGACTTTATTGTTAGCGATTTTCATTTGTGTCCCGTTACGCTTGGAGCATTTTCGTGCGGAAAGACTATTCGCCGATCTCAAGGTCTTTCTCGTTGGAATTATTAACTGCGATGAATATTTCCTTAATAGATAAATTAACCTTGTTATTTATCCATTCTCTAGGGCATGGTTGCAAGTGCTCAGAGGAAGCTTTCATTTTGGCTCAGTTGGCAATTCTGAAGAGCGGAATTCGGAAGCTTCAGTCCTTAATTCGAGAGGAGAAAAAAACTGCATTTTCTCTTTTAATTACGGTCAAAAGCAGTAATTTGTTTCTGGAGGTCATCTGTATAATTTGATTGGCAAGTGCCATATTGCTTGTATTTAAAAAGTTATCGTTTAACTAAATCTGTTAAACATAGTTTGGTTTTTCTATTAAGTTATGGAATTAGAGCGTCATGAATTTTAAGAATCTTTATGAGGCATTTATTATCAAATAATATTTTTTTACGAAATTAGTTATCAATTTATTGCTTGTGTTAGATTTTATTATCAGCTATTCACTTTTATTGTTTTAATATCCCTTTGACGCAGATAGGACACCGGTGTTCTTTTTACACATTTTTTTTTTCTATCTCTCTAATTACAAGTTGAAAATATAGTTTGGTATTTTTTAATCATAAGTCTAATAGATACTAAAAAAATCTGTTAGATAATCGGAATTATAATTGTACTAAAATATAAAATCCAAAAAAAGTAATTTGAGAAAAAAAAATATTTTTCTTCATGCATATTCAAAAATTTATTAATATTTGATTTTTTATGTAACAGAAATTTACTATATTAATTTACTATTATTAAAAGAGTAATTAAAGAAATTTACTATTATTAAAAGATGAATAACTTTTTCAATTAGATCTAATTAACCGCGGATAAGTGTAAATTTGAAAAAATTATAATTTAGAAGTGAGCTGTGCTTGGAAGATTTTACCTCTGACGCATAAAAAGACACTGATGTATAATATTGTATTTCATAACCATAAATTATTACAATGCTAGTTATAAAATGTTTAAATTTCCTCTCTCCCTTTAAATCGCCTCTAGATAGAAAGAATTCTTTACTTTTTATTATTTGTTGTGTTCTCTCAAATCAGAATTTTGATTTTTATAAAAAAATAAAATAAAAAAAATTAGATGTGTTTTAAAAAGGAGTCTCAGCAATTTCTCCCGTTTTTTCATTTGCCTTTTTTTTTAAAAAAAAGAAATAAAACTTAGAGGAAACGGTATCTGCAGGTGTTTTTATTCTTTTATTATATAACCGTCGTTGAACAGCCGACCCAATTTTTGGATTTACGACTACCTATGTTCAATTCCGTACCCTTGTAATTCTGAACCCAATCTAGAAGACAAGGGAACTCCTGGATTAAGTATTGAGAGAAATTGCCTTCGTGGATGACTTTTTGATGGAACTAACCCGCATTCGCTTTGAATGGAGAAGAAAACCCACGAACCCTCTCACGGTTAGCCTGACGATAAGCGAACTGTAAGCCATGATCGTCTACCACTGAGGATATTTTACTTCAGCACTGTGGTCGATGCAAGCCGGATGCGGAATTCGTATCGACCAGCTTTCGCTGGGATTCGAACCTGGTTCGCGTCGTTGGAAGGCGAACGCTCTATCCCCGAGCCATCACGGCTCTATCTGCCGGTGTTGTAATAATCTGTAGCACTCGCTGTCTGTTGCTGCTACCAGAGTTACGCTGAGAGGAAAACGACGAAAAAAATTTACACTATTAGCCCGACAATACGAAATAGTCTACTACTGTATATTTTGTATGAGCATTGTGGTCAATGTAAGCCAGGACCATCAATACACGAATCAACCAACCATAGATGGGGCTCGAATCTGGGTTCCCTTGTTGGAAAGCGAACGCTCAATTTATATCTTGAGAACGATTTATAACTCATGAAAGAAATGATAAGTTAAAATAGTTTAACTTTAAAAAACTTCAGTTTGAGTTAAGTATTGATTAGACTTTTTATCGGATTTAAATGATAAAGACAGTTTTACTGCAATCTTTTTTGTAAGGTGGTGTATGCTATGCTTCAGAACGAATCGTATATTAAAATTCAATATTTTGAGGCAAAATGGTTTTCGCAGTTCGATATTTCAAAACCAATTGGTTTGCACAATTCGATATTTCAAAACCAATAGGTTTGCACAATTCGATATTTCAAAACCAATTGGTTTGCACAATTCGATATTTCAAAACCAATTGAATTGCTCCATTCGATATTTCAAAACCAATTGGTTTGCTCAATTCGATATTTCAAAACAAATTGGTTTGCAAAGTTCGGTATTTCAAATCAGACGCAGTTCGATACTTCAAATCAAATAGGTTTGTTCGATATTTTAAAACTTTTTTTTTTGTATGGAGGAAATTTCTGAACGTAAACTTCAGGCATATAATTTTACTTTTCAGATAATATGCCCGAGTGATTTTCCTGTTTAAAGATTTTAATAAGTAAAGAAAATGGTTTCAAAACATGAGGATATATCGCCACATGCTGACACACGATTCACATGTTCACCGACTTTATTTATGCATTTATTTTTTTCAATTTAAAAGGGTGAACAGCCTTATCAACCTGCATACCATCACTTCGATTCTAGTCACGAAAACAAGCCTCCTAAAATTCCTATTTCCACCTGCTTGTCTCTATATTATTCTCTTTTTTTTAACCCCTGCCGTAGAAAATATTCACACGTTTTTTGTTCGTGCTAGCGGGTGTAACCCACCTCCGATAATAAAATTCCAAAAGATCGCATAGTTTTGCATCTCTTTTATGTTGATTTTTTTTATGCAAAAATGAAAAATTGAAAGCCATTTTTGACTGAATAATTTATTAGTTTGTTTTAAGATAAATACGATCATTAACGATTTTTTCTTGAAAAAAATTCCGTATCTTGAACCTTTTAAACAAAAATTATATGTTGGGATATATGTTTAAGATAAATGATTTTTTCTTGTACTTATTTCGAAATTTAATAATTCACTACTTTTATAATATTCTTAAGTTAAAAGGTTTTTAACACAGATTGATGTAGATCGTATTTTAGCTTTGCGAAGTTCAAATTTTATAAAAATGGTCGAAGATTATTTTTCAAAGGTTTTTACGTTTTTATTGTCTCTCTAACGCGAAAATTTTAAACATTCTTTTCCACCCGCGATCCTAATGACTTCTTGAAGGGTAGGGGGAAGTATAACAGTAAGCCGGATTTTTAAATTATTCAGCATAGTGCTTTTAAAAAGCTGTTTAAGTGAAGAAAAATAAACCCCCGATTTCCATGTAGTCAATGCGACTATGTTTTGTACTGCGCAGTTATCTAGTGGAAATTTCGGAAACTCGTGACAGAAAATTATAATTAGGAATAGTTTAACTGTTTCATCTACTTGTAATATAACACTTTATTAGCTTAACCTTAGCTATTATTTTTAAAATAATCATGAATAGATAAATTGATACCAAATTTTTAGTTTTCAAATTGTTCAGCAGGAGGATCGTATGATATCGATTAAAAAAATTCCTATTCAGATTCATTTAAAATATGTTATTAAAATTGTTTTTGAAAACATTTATTTATAATGAATGAGTTGCTTATTTTGGTTATTCAATGAACGAGTACTAAAGATAAGTACTTTTTCAGTGAGATTTTTGGCAATGATTTGAGAATGATGGAAATTCTCTAAACCCGTGCCACGCCATACTCAGGCAATTTACCTCGCAGATTATTCTGGCATTTATTCTTATTTATTATTCTTATTTACTCTGGCAAATTTAATTGGCATTAATGTGTTAAGAGGACTCCATACCAGGGGAGAAACTTTTCGTCGCAAATTCATTTTCACCAGCATAACTAATTTAAAAGAAATAGTGAGTTCTGGAAAACCTGGAGTAAGCCATGAAGTTATTTCACTGAAAAAAAAAATTCAAAGTTGAAAAATACAAACAAATTGTTGAAAGAGAACTTCTATATTGCGTAATCCTAAGTTATCTTTTAACAATTTATTTTAAAGCGTTTAAAAACATTCTACACAACCTATAATAATGAGTCGCATAAATGTTGGGACGAACTTCTATGGAAATAAGAGCACATCATCGGGATTGAGACTGCATAAGAACCCATGCCCGGAAATATTCCCTATTTCGAACTGGTTCTTCGTGTGCTTCTAAACAGATCATAATAAGGGATATGTTGACATTTTCGGGCATGGATTCCAATGTAATTTAAATCCTGATGATGTGTCCTAAATCCCCTGGTAGTTTGACGCAACATTTCCGCGACCCATTGTTATGTATTATGTTTTTAAACTAGTACATTTCAACAAAAAATAGACTAAAACTAGCATTAAAAAAAAACTGTAGCTTCTGGAACAAAATTAATATCAGATTTGAAATCCCCACACCCCTATTGAGCAAGAAAGATCAAATATTTGTATCAATGCAACAAAACATTTGTTCCCCAGTGTAATCTTCCTATTTTTTATTTAAAATTTTTCATGTTTTTTTCTATCTGCACAAGGGTAGTTTACTTTAAGTATTGCCAATTTAATTATTTAATTTTCAATTCTAAATACAATGAAATGCACCGCACCGTTAAAATTTATTAGTTATTAATTAATTATCCTTATTAGTTAACTATACTTATATTCGTAATTAGTTAATTAATTATCTGTCGAATCCTTAGTCAGAAATGTTGAAGTGCATTGAACCATATTACTTTACTTAAACATACACGATAGTATGGTTCAATTTGAGCGTAAACACGGTTCGATTTAACACCTTATTTCGGTTGTAGTACCTTATAATTATTACCCTATTTCAGTGTTTCCCAAACTTATGACTTTTGTGTACCTTTTCTAAATTTGTCGTAATGCTGTGTACCACTAATAAAAAAAATGAATGTATTTTTTACTATAAAAAAATTGCACAAAAGTTAAAAATCACAACTGGCTGTTGACACCTCTTATTATTAAATGATAACTTTGCAAAAAATAGCCAATAGAAAAATACGTAATCGTAAATTTTCATGGCTAGCTTTGATTTCAAAAATTTCTTTTTCGAAATTTTCGTTTGTTGTAAGATATTTCGCATAAGAACGCGTACCCCCGCTAAACTGTTTCCGTACCCCTGGGGGTACAGTTTTTATAAAAATTTTCTTATACAGTTTTTCTTATACAGTAATTTTCTTATACAGTACAGTTTTTATAAAAATTTATATTTTTGTAAAAATTTTCTAGTTTTTCAAAGTAAAACCTTAAGTTTTTCCTCTGATCTTTGTACATTCACAGGATACCAACTTATCGTCGGACTAAGCGTGGGAGGTTTTTGTGGTTTTCCTCTTCATATAACATTGGTACTCATAAAGTCCACTTCGAAGACATGTATTGTCTCAAGATCTAGGAGTTCCCTTGTCTTCTGGGCTCAAAAATGACACGACTACATTGTACAACAGTTTAGCGTACCCCCGCTAAACTGTTTCCGTACCTCTGGGGGTACGCGTACCACACTTTGGGAAACACTACCCTATTTATTTCCTTAGAAACGTTGAATCTCTAGGTACCGAATTTTGATTCAATGTTAAACCGGTATTTCTGAAAGTATAGCATCGACATCAACGCTTGCAGTCTGAGTATATATTAAAAATTAATTGAGTTTTTACTTAGAAATCTAATTCCGAAACCGTCTATTTTGTATTGTATTTTTAAAATCTCTTTTTTTCTTCTCTCTTCTCAGCCTTAAAGCAAGACCGCAAGAGACTGAAAGCTGAAAAATTCGATCTTCTGACGCAAATGAAACAACTGTACAGTACATTGGAAGACAAAGAAGCGGAGCTCCGTGAATTTATTCGCAATTACGAACAAAAAATGAAAGAGAGTGACGAAAATATGAAACAGGTAAAAATATATTCCACTAGAAAAAAAATGCCTTTTGTCGTAATTTTCCTGACTCAACTTTCATTATATGCACTGATATTTAGTATAGGTGATATTATTTAATGATGCTAAGTATTAAGTAAATGATGAGTTGTAACTAATTAAGACTAAAAATTTATTTTTCTAATAAAAACTTATTTTTTGATAAGTTTTTTTTTTTTTTTTTTTTTTTAAAGTTTGTAGCGGATCATATTTTATGAACGTTTTTGAAATGAGGAGACAAATCCTACTTCACAAAAGAACACACAAACCTCTATCTTCGTACGGTTATTAAGTAGAAAACAACCTTTTGGTTCTTTTACAAACAGTGATCTCTATTCTATGGGGATATCTTCAAGTGACGTAATGTGGGTATCTCGAATCTGATTGGTTGTTAAAACGTGGCTATGTTTACGTTTGCAACTGTTCTTTCCAATTTCGAATTAAATTACCCCGTCAAGTATCAATTCTTCTAAAGGCTTGGTTTCTTAGGACAAGCGCCTTATCTGGGCGTCAGCGTTAAGTTGACGTTACCCTGACGCCAACAAAATACT
Organism: Parasteatoda tepidariorum; assembly: GCF_982258835.1. Classification (NCBI taxonomy): domain Eukaryota; kingdom Metazoa; phylum Arthropoda; class Arachnida; order Araneae; family Theridiidae; genus Parasteatoda; species Parasteatoda tepidariorum. The sequence goes on along the minus strand of NC_141757.1, from coordinate 97,415,468 downwards.
GGTTTGTTAGCTCAAGGCCTGGTTTCTTAGGAGAAGCGTCTCAACTGGGCGTCAGCGTTAAGTTGATATGATATTGACGGCATAAAAATACCTTTTTGTTAGCTCAGCGTGAGCAGTCGGTCCAACACAGACATTATCTTGCATTGCGCATGCGTTAATAATGTAAACAAATATTTATTTTGAATTTGTATTGATTTTGTGATTGTCGACCAGTGCTTTAAAGAACAAATAATGACTTTGTCCAAGAGAAAACATATTATAGCTTATATATAACATATAAAAACATATTATAGGAAAAAGAAGCTATGTTTAATGTTAAAATTAAAATCTTGGCTGATTTCAATGCTCTGTTGTTGGCTGTTGTCCGCCATTGCTTCTGTTGTTAACGTCACGTTGTAATCCAACTGCAGTTGATTTGGACGGCAGTTGTCATTCAAGCTGAGCGTTCGATGACGTATGCTGTTAAACTCATAAATTAACCAATCAGAGGTAAACGTTCGTTTCAAGCTGACGCCGACGTTTCCTAAGAAACCAGGCCTTAAGTGATACATTCTATAATCCTTAACAAAGATTTTTTCACGATAATTTCAATTCTTTCATTATATTTTTCTTGCTTAACACATAGACAGGCACGAAGCCATGTAGAACATCAACAAATTAATTATGCATCGAAGTTGCCGAAAACAAAAATCTATCACGTTACAATAAAATACATAACAAATAATAAATCTAAGAAATAGTTATTTTTCAACAAATTCAATTCAATGTGAGATACGGAGCTGTATTTAAATAACTTTGCGCTAATTAACATTCTAAACAACGTGGAAAAATTTAACTAAACTTTGTCACACCATTTTTTTATTTATTGACACAATCAGCTGGCGCTGATGTCAAAGGTCACATGTGTGGGTATGTTTAATCTTCTTCTTCTCGAAGTGCAAGTGCCCAATTGAATATATTGAAGAAGATTTTAATTTTTTGCAGATATTTAACTTAAGGAATGCTAATTAAATGTTTATATTTGCATTTTAAAATTAGTACAGAAAATAATCTTTGTTACTCAGGAAAACTGAAAATTAAATGTTGACATCTTATCCATAATACATCATAATAAACAATTTTAAAAATGTTTGATTTTATGAATACTTTCATTATAATTATTCTCCTCAGCCACTAAATTGTAAATTATCACCTTATCTAAAATTTATTAATTTGCTCAATAAAATGATAATTTACAGGGATGGTTATCTTGTATGAAACAGTGGTTCTGAATTTTCTTCTATTTCTGTTTGCACTATTTCTAGGAGGGGGGGATTAAAATATGATAATACATTTTCATTGCTCTCAATATGTGCTCTCAATGTAATATTAACATTTGCCAATATTTGGTGCAAAAAATTTGATTCTTGCAAACTTTATTATATCTATATTTCTGTTTGCACTATTTCTAAGGGGGGGGGGGCGGAATTAAAATATGCTAATACATTTTCATTGCTCTCAATATGTCTTCTCAATGTAATATTAACATTTGCCAATATTTGGTGCAAAAAATTTGATTCTTGCAAACTTTATTATATCTATATTTCTGTTTGCACTATTTCTAGGGGGGGGGGCGGAATTAAAATATGCTAATACATTTTCATTGCTCTCAATATGTCTTCTCAATGTAATATTAACATTTGCCAATATTTGGTGCAAAAAATTTGATTCTTGCAAACTTTATTATATCTATATTTCTGTTTGCACTATTTCTAAGGGGGGGGCGGAATTAAAATATGCTAATACATTTTCATTGCTCTCAATATGTCTTCTCAATGTAATATTAACATTTGCCAATATTTGGTGCAAAAAATTTGATTCTTGCAAACTTTATTTTATCTCTCTTTATCTCTGTAAATGTCTTTATTTTGAAAATTAAATTTTGTTATAATAACCAACTTATTTGCTATTAGTTATACAAAATTAACATTTAACAATCCTATACTCCTATTTCACGCATCACCAAGTATAATTATAACAATGATTAATTATGCAGTTAATATTAATTATATAGTTAATTATTTTTAAATTTATTGTAATTATTACAGCAATGAAAGTCATAAAATAATTAAATGATATTTACTGCCATTTACTCGGTATTTTACCTAGTAAGTAAAAGCGCTGTTTCGTTAGGGTTTAAATTTTATTAGTTAATTTAACCAAATAAGCTATAATAGCTAAATGACGTCTAGTTAGTTAATAGTAAATAAATATATTAGTTATGATAACCAAATATCGTTCTATTCATTTGCTAAATAAAATTTTAATGTCTTGTTAAAAAAGTCTAATTGCATTTGTTTACACTTTTAATTGGTAATTAAGCAGTACAACTAGTGATCAAGTAAAACAGATTTCACTGTGGTTATAATAAGCAATTATATTAATTATTATAACATATTTTATTACTTGTAATAAAACTAATTACGTGTTTGGGACCATTTTAGATGGCTAAAGAACGTGAAGAGCTAGAGCAAGAGAAATGGAGTATATTGAAGAGGGCCAGGGACGAAGCAGAACGAGCTGTTCTGCTCTGTACTCAACTGGGTCTGAAGGATGCTCACATTAAAGAACTACAGGATGAAGTGAATAGGGTGAGGATCCCTCCTGTTATTTACTACTACATAATATTTCATAGCAATGCTTAACGCGCTGCTGTTTTCCATTGGCAATCGAAATTGCTTTAAAAAACTTAGCAATTATCCCATTCTTGATTTTCTTCGGATGTGATTAAAATTTAGAATTTTATTGAAACTCCATGTAAAATTTAAAAATTTATTGTAAGAATTGACAGTCAAGAAAATATTAAAAGTTTCAGTAATATCCTTGGGTTTGGTATCATCTAGATCAGGGGTGGCGAACCTTTATGCACCAACGTGCCATTTTTTTCAAAAAATTGTTTAATGAGGTCAAAGACGTGCCGTCAAATCATTTTGATTTTGTGATTATTGGGAAAATAGTAATACTAAATACTATCAACTCAAAACTCTTTATTTACTATGAAAAAAAAATTTTTTTTGCTATGTCTCAGTTGTACGCTTAATTCAACTGAAAGTAACATTAGTGTGACCTCTGTTGTTGCAGATTAGATGACAAATAAATACCTTATATTAGGTTGTAAGATGTTAGTTTAAGCAGGACTGTTAAATTTTTTTTGCTAGTTATTTATTGTTAACTTGTTTTGCTAATCCTTGTTTTTTATGGTTATTAATTGTTTTTTGGAATTAATTGTAAATTTTTTTGTTAATAATTGTTAATACGCTTTATAGTAAACTTTGTGATCAGTGGCGTGCCCAGAATATTGTGTCACGTGCCATTGGTTCGCCATCCCTGATCTAGATATTCCTTTGTTTGTGCTTAAATGAGAAAATGGACTTAGGTTAAATGGAAAGAAATGGTTATTTTGATCAAATTATTTTTTTAAACATATTTTTACTCAGTTGCGTTGCAGTTCGTTGTTTTAGTTTATATCAAGATAGCAATTCCTTATCTAGCCATAAATGTTGCAGAAATTCGTATTCATTTGGTGAAAAATGCTTGTAGTTAATGTCAAATGTGTATTTAGTGAAAGGTTTTAATGCGATGAAGTTTTAACATTCTTATGAATTTTCAATTAATCAAAATTATTGCCACTTACCTATGATATGTTCGAAGAAATATTTAAAAAGAATAATCGCTGTTTAAACATTTATAAAAAAAAATCACCATGGAAGTTTCTAAAATAGTACAATGTGTAAAAAATGCAAGAAGATAAAAAAAAATCATAAGTTAAGCGGTCAACTGCATAAGTACCAATTTTTGCAATTAAGCAAATTAGATTTTTTTTCCTGTCAATTTTCAATTATAACAAACGAAAATTTAAAAACGCTTATTTCTTTTACAAACAGAAAAAATATATAATAAATAGTGTTTCGAAGAAGAATCCTAATCCTTGTTTCTCTACTTCGTATAATTTTACACATTGCACTCCATTTTGATCAAAACTGAGTCAATTTTTTTTTAACAAGTCTTATTTAAGTAAAAGTTTTAAGATTTTCATTACATTGATGCTTGTCAGTAGCATTTTCATAACAAAATAAGTTCATTTATCCGACAGCTACGGGATAAGCACATGTCTCCAGGTCATGATATTCGCCAGACAAACGGTTATGGTAGTCCAGGATCCATGTCTTACAGAACAGCTAACGGCATTGATTCAAGGGGTACTCCCACACCTACACCTGGATCAGATCCTACAACATCTCCATCCTATGCTGGGACACCCACCATTGCTTCTCAATATCCCGATGTTATGTCACCAAACAGAGGTTTGTGTCTCACTTATTTGAAACAATACGAAATTACATGCGTTTTACTATTTAAATAGGTTCATTATTTAATGATAACTTTTTTGTCGAATTCTTTGTTGTTTAAACTAACGCTATTGTATGTACATGATTATTTTTATACATGCTTGAATTTTAAAATTATCCGACAAAAAATCATAATTTTCAATAGTAATTTTTAATCATAATTCTTCGTAAATTTTAAAATTTTTCGAAATATCAGAAACGCATTTTTTCTTTCTTCCAAATGCGACATTTACATTATTTCACGAAAAAGATTTTCATAATTTGAAACAGAAATGTTTTAACCATGTGCATCTATTTCCGTAAGTTACGTTCATAGGACACATTTTGAGGAACCTCCTGAAAAATAGGGTAACGAAAAATTAAGCATTAGGGTTCCCAAATTATTTAGCGGTAAAAAAACGATCTAAATCTGATAAATCATTTCTGAGGAAGTCGGGATTAAAAACATCAAAACTTGTTTGATTGCCTAGGGTAACATATGGGAGTTAAAAACCTATTACTCGAAAATTCTTCAAGTTTCACCTGATACCTACATAACTTTTGATGATCTCAATCTTGCCTTCAATTTCGTCAGCTTTCGATTGGTTTTCTTCTCCAACCCCTAACTATTAAATGTGAATACTTTTTCGATTTCGCGAAGGATTTTAAACCTAAATTAAGGGCGGTGATTACCGAACACCCAGTAGATTTTGCTCTAGTAAAATAATAATAGGTAATGTATACAAACAAATTGGTGGTTTTGTGTTTTTGAATTGAACCATGTGTTTTTCTCTTTTTAGTGTCAATGATTCAAAGTTCTTCCCCCGACCACCGACCCTCTCTTCTCTCTAGATCTGCAGAAGATATCTTCAATTGTGATATGAGTGCAATGAACAGCGTGAAGAAAAAGTCTAAAGAGAAAAAGGGTACCTGGGGATCCATCTCACGAGTATTTTCTCGAAACAAGAAAAGGAAACCCCTCGATCCAGATCTTTTTGAGAGTGAGTATTCCCTTCTTTTTTTAATACTGATAGAGTTGAATAGATTTTTAAAAGAAAAAAGAAAATTCAATTTTGTCTGAGCGAAATTGAAAAACATAGGTTGCATCACCTTCGAAAGACGCGTGAATTTTTAGCAAACCTTTATTTGCTTCGATTAAATTGATTTTTAAAAAAAAAATCAAATTTAAAATAATCGACGGCTATAAAATGTTGATTCAACAATAAAAGTAATACAAATATGTGACAAAATTTAGTTAAACATACTGAGTTTAAAGAACTTTATGTAAAAATATTTGGGGTGATAAAACAATTTGATGTATAACTTTGAAATGTGTGAATTGTTAAATTACTCTACATCCACATGAATCTTTTCATCACAAATTGATTCTGTAGGATCAATTTAATTCAGATTCTGTTTTACAAAGTCTTTCTTCATTGATGTACTTTTGTCATTAAACAATTTTCAAAATCGGAAAAAGTGACTGGTTTTTTTTATTTTAACTTAGGCCCGCATTTTTTTTTTACTCGCCCCGTGGCGAGTGACTAATGGACCGACGGCAAGGGGACTTTAATGCATGATCCGTCTACCACTTGGGATATTTTACGTCAGCATTGTGTGGTCGGTACGAGCCGGGTGCGGAATTCGGATCGACCCGCCATCTCTCGGATTCGAATCATGACCTTTTAGCTTTGTTTATATCAATTCATAATAACCGCCTTATATGTATTTTTAGAAACATAATAAAAATTTGACTAAAAAAATATACACATTAGGGGTCGCAAAAACATCTTTCAACTCCTCTCTGTTTTCTCTATTGATAAAGGATATTTTCAGTCTCGCTAATCTCAATAATGATTCTCTAGACCTTGACAATTAATCGAATTCATATACTCTTTTTAAGAATAATCTTGAATATTTTGTTTTGTATTAAAGATTATAGGTCATCGTGGTCACCCAAAGAGAGTCCGATGAATGAAGAGAGTTATGTTCAGAAACTTCGCCTTCTGGAGGAGACCCACGGGACTCCTATGCAACACTGGAGAGCTGCCACTGTTCTCGCTTGGCTCGAGATCACCATGGACATGCCACAGTATGGAGCTGCATGTGCTGAGAATATTAAAAGTGGAAAGGTGAACAACAACAACAAATTTCACACTTCTCATTACTAAAATTTAAAAAAAAATTAACTTTAATTCTGTAAAATGTTGATTGGTGACACAAAGAATATATTTTTATGTAAACGTCAGCAGCGACAATAAATGACGGTTTTTAAGTGGGAAATAGTTTTAAATGTATTTTTCGACGTAAGACCTGATTTTTAATATATTTTTTCAAAGTATCCATACAAGGTACCGTTCAACAAGATTGTTTTAACTCTTCTCTCGAAAGGAAGGGACGGAGGAGTTTATTTGGTTGTTCGCAGTCATCCTATTACTTCATTTTAAAATTAATGCATGATTTTCCTAGAATAGTTTTGAATAGATTTTTCTATATATTTCGAATAATTTCTTTTTATTAGGAAAAAAAAATTGTGGAAAAAAAGCAAAGAAAAAACGTATTTGCAAAACTTTAATAACGTGGGAAATTTAAAGAGATTTTTTTTCCTCAAGTTATTGAAAAATTAGCAAAAATTAATATTAGTCCGGTCTGACTGCATGATGAAATCTATTTTAAAAACGATATATATCAGGAATGTCACACGTCCGGATTCCATCAACAAAATCCCGTTTTTGTAACTCTCAACGATTTTCCTTAATTCGGACGACTGGATAATTCGGTTAATTTGAACGTTGAGGAGTTACAACAAGGTTGTAACTCCTCAGCGACGGGCATACATGTGATAAATTATTATGTTTTTTTATATTTTTTATTTTTAAAAAAACTAACTAAACTGTTCTATTTTGTTCTAAAAAAAGAGTTCGTTAATTTCTCTTTGTGGCATTACACCTGATTCAAACATAACTTTGAACTTGTTTCAAAAACACTAAAATTTCCTTAGAATATATTACAGCACTGTTTATGTGTACTATGCAAAATTGACTTCTGTAATAAATTTTCAGCTTTTATTGGAGCTGTCGGACTCAGAACTAGAAGAAGGTTTAGGCATTTCTAATGTTATGCACAGGAGAAAGCTAAGGCTAGCAATAGAGGAACACAGGCAACCCTCTTTATGGTAAGCTTATCCCCACTGCATTCTAAATTATAATTATGGCGTATGGATAGTTTGACACATTTGATTGAAACATTTTCAGCCGCTATCCCAAGATCTGCCTCATGACCCACTCTTGGGTAGTGGAAGAGTTTCTACCAAGCATCGGCCTTATGTGTTACCTACCGAGCTTCTCAGAACATTTGGTGGATGGAAGGGTTCTGGATACTCTCACCAAGAAGGATCTGGAGAAGTATTTTGGCATTTCGAGAAAGTTCCATCAATTAAGTATCATGCACGCTATTCAACTACTCCGGATACTGAATTTCGATCGACAGGTGAGGACGAAGGAATCAACTTTCGTTAGTGATTAGTTTACATTTTGTGGTAACACAAGTTTTAACAATCATTAGGTTTTGTGCTAAACCGGGCTATGTATACTTTTTTCAGTCATTCCAATGACGTGTGGGTAACCAGGACAAACTCCTACTTAGATGCCCTTTTAAAAGTTAGAAGTGCAATAAAAGGAGAAAAAAAAATTCTTTAATAAGTGATAGTGGAAAGATATATTTTTTATTCCTATCTAAATTTATAAAATGTTAAATGTGGGCAGGGGGAAGGTTAAAGCTTCATTATTTCGTGACCAATGCCACGATTGATTGCCATATGGTCAATATTGCGCATAAGCTGAAATCCACCGGCCTCAAACTGGGCCTGCTTCAAGTAGTCATCGAAGATTAAAACCAATACTTCACAATGACAGCTATTCTGCTCCATATTAATATATAGTATTTTAAATTAAGTATCGAACAGAAATTATTCGATGGTAAAATATTTAAGTCTATTGGAAACCCACTTAAATGGACTATTATCCCATCTTCCCCCACTAAGTCTTTCTTTCACCATGTTGTTATAACTAATGTGTTACCAAAGCCCATCCTGCTAATAAATGCCGTAGACTTATATGGGAGATTGACATTTATTGCATTACGAGTATCATCAATATATGAATATTCGGTTATACTAATGATATATTTGCTTTTCAGATTTTAAATCAGAGACGAGTGAATAGTGAAAATATGGATATAGATCCTTTAGTGTGGACCAATCAACGAATTGTAAAATGGGCAGCAAGCGTAGATCTAGGCGAATACGCTGAAAATTTGCGAAACACTGGAGTTCACGGTGCCCTTGCAGTTCTGGAACCCTCGTTTACAGCGGACACAATTGCAACAGCCCTTGGGATACCTACTTCCAAAAATATTATTAGGAGGCATTTAACGACAGAATGGCAGAATCTAATTCAACCTGCAAGGTAATTCATTTTGTTTAAACTCACTAAGTTCAATTTAGTGGTTTATTAATGTAACCGAACTATCTAATACACAGTACGCTAAAGTAATAAGTAAACACTTTAGTAACTTTCCAGGGCTAAAGAGAGTAGAAGGGCTAGTTCACTCCGCTCTTAGAGCTGAAGCTACGATTTCCCTCCTCATGACGTCACTGTGTCCACAGATCTCGGAAGATCGCACGCAAAGATATTATGATAACTTTGCATCTTTCTCTTTGTAAAAATAAGTTAGATATTTTCTGGTTATTAGCTTTCAAACTTTACGTAATTAACACATTATTTCCATTCATAAACATAGTTTAAAAAAACTTTCTTGGCCAGTATATTAAAAAAATACCATTTTAAACTTATAAAAATATTTTACTAGTTGGTGAAAATGACACTATAAATACTTTATTTTAAAAAGTTCAGTTTTAACTTTAATTATTAAGAAAAACGAAAGCATATATCGACACTTTTTTATCTACATATTCTTTTATAACAATAAGTTGAGTTAAATTTAGAATCCCGGATTTTAAAATATGCCATTAAATTTGTTTATACTTAATTATTAGGAAACATCAACCTTAAACGCTAATTACTGAAACAAAATAATAATTTAGGTTCGTAATGACATTAAAAATTTTACAATTGTTTATAGATATTTAAATTTAAGATGATATAATTTATAGATATTAAAATTCAAGAGAATATAATTTTTAAAAGACTCATAAATATTTAGAATAACTACATTAAAAAAATATGTTATGAAATTAGGAAAATTTCAACTATATATTTTATTTATACTTTTTATTTACGCTTTAATTTTCTTTGACTTTATCCATTTTTTAATTTTTTTCACATGCCTTTCATTTTGAAGTAACGAAGCGGTTTCTATTTAGATAACGAATTTTTATAAAAGTTCTTAACGATAGATAAAACGTATTGCTGTTTTCTATTAACTGTGTCATTTCGGAATCCATTCTTTACTACATATTTGTTCATTTACTTCAGGGAACACGCGGAAAATTATATTTTTTCCTTTTGTTTTTCTATCAGAATTTGTGCAAATTGCAATCGCGCAAACTGGCATTTCGTTAATAGTTTTAAAATTTTGTAAATTCATGGCAAAAACTGAGAAAAGTCATTATAGAAAATAACAAATGTCTTAGAATATGTCACATTAGTTAGAGCTAGTAAGGCCGAACGCTCTGTTCTTGAAGTAAAAGTGCGCGAGCCTTGCGCCAAAGTGACGTCACTAGAGAAAATCGGAGAATTGGCGCGGCGAGAGTTTCTTCAAAGGAGTGAACCAGCCCTTCTATACTCTTTAGCCCTGGTAACTTTCGATCCAAATGATCGGATTTTCACGAACTAGAACTCAATCTTAATGATTCAAGAGCCTATCTTTCTTATGCTACTTAATAAGTGCAAACGATATTTTAGATTATGAAATCGTTCTCGGAATATATGTTTTTTTTTCCTAATATATGTTAATTTTTTTCGACGAATTTGGATTCTTGGTCCTTAAAATATGGCTGGATATATCTTCAATCTGGAAAACATAGTCCCATTAGGTTAGTCAGCAAAACCATCGAAAGTTTCAATCCCTTAATGTTATTTTCACTTTTTCCGTATTGCTGGTAATTTTTTAAGGGAATCAAAAAATTTTTTGCACACAATTATAAAACTTGTTTATCTAAAGATAATTCCACTTAAAAAATTATTTCTTTTAAGTTATTATTATTTAATTTACTAATGGTCAAAAAATTTTAAATATTAAAATATACAAATTTTTCTACCAATCTGATTTTGGTAATAGCAATTTTAAATTACAAAACCCAACATTTGAAGGGAATTGTGAATAGTTCATGAGAAATCAGAATTTAAAAGAACAACTTTTTTGAGATATCGAATTATGCAAAACTTAAATCATCAATACGTTCAGGATCAAAACGTTTAGGAGCTCATACTTTTGACCCTTCGCATGCTTAAACTATTGGGACCATACTTTTCAGAATGCAGCTATCCCTTTAAAAATTGCGGTTTAAGAATTCTAATCCATCGGAAAAGACGTATGCTTTTTTTTTTTTTTTTTTTTGATAAAGTAAGTTTTTGTGTCTGATGTGGAAGCTGTAGTCTCATCTGCTGGAATTAATTAGAATATTTTAGGATAGGCTCGCGAAATATTTAAGATCGAGTCCTAGTGCGCGAAAATCCGATCATGTCATGATTTATCAAAAATTATTAAGAGACCACCATACTTTTGCATGGTAAAATCTATTTCGCCTTCATTGTTATTTTTAAATTTAAAGAAAACTAAGTTTAGGTAAACCAAGAGCGAACCATGAAGTTTCAAGTGCAGAATAAACTTTTTCAAAATGCAAAACAAATTATGACAGGTTCTCCACAGCTTTATCTCGAGTAACCCTGCCATAATTGGCACGCATATTTTGAAAAACTTTTTTTAGCATTCAAAACTTAATAGTTTACCTGAACTAACTCTTTGTGAAAGTGTATTTTAAATTGCTTATGTCGGTGAGAGAATTCGCTATGAAAGGTTTCTCCCGTCGTATAATGTCCTCATGAGTTGTACGCTTTTTTCCGTCACGCTGTTATCATGCAAATATGCAAAAAAAGTTAACTTATTTTTAGCTTACTTCTCAAACTAAACAGCCATAAGAAATGAAATTTTTATTCCATTTCCTGTGACTGTTTAGCTCATCTTGATTGCCTTTTTTATTGTTAATTAATTATAATTCCATCATAATTAATTAATTAAATTAAATTATTTTTTATTTATTATTATTATTGATTCATAATTATTTCCCATTATTAATCAAGAGAATATTATTTACGTTTCCCTTATAACTTAAAAAAATGAATAGATAAATTTTTAAAAAAAATACTTTTTTGTAAAGGAGATTCTCTATTTGTTTTAAGGTTGTCTCTAGAGTCTGAGAGTATGGTAGCCAAGAAATCTAAATCAGAGAAACGCCTAGCCAGTGGAAGTAGTTCCATTTCTTTAGTGTCCCAGGGGAGGAGCAGTAGTAGTGGCATTATGCCTTCATATGCAAGGCGTACACTTGATCGCTATGATCGAAGGCGGTCCAGTTGGAGGGTAAGTTATCATTTCAATCAATCCACATTTAGAAAAAGTTGACAATTATAGATATTCTGAATTAGGAATGTGATAAAAGTGTTTCAGTACTAGTGTATTCCTTTTAACTAACATAAAATGTGATAACTTAAGTGTAAATAGATATAAGAAATCAATGTTATACTTAAAAGTTTCTACAAGCATTATTTTACAATTTTTAATGTAGCAACTAAAATGTTTTAAAATTCACAACAAGTAATATTTTTTAAATATTCCAAAAAACAGTTTTCAATCTGACCAAAACATTTAAGATAAACGTGATATACTAAGGTAAAATTAGTTTTAAAAAATTTACATATTATGTTTAAAATATTTTTAATGGTTTATTCTATTGAAAATTTTCTTTTTAAGTAGCATATTTTTAAAAATTTTAAATATGCTTGATACAGTCATGCTTAAATATTTTAGCGACCTTCATTATATGTAGAAATAAATGGACAATGTTTTTTTTTTAAATTTTTCTTACGAAATAAGTCACGTTCTCTCTTTTTTATGAAAATTAAGCTCAAAGTGAAATCATTGAGAAATTTTTAAGTTTCACATTTATATAAATTAATATTTCTTTTTAATATTTATTAAAAAATTGTTGCCTATCTATCATTATAAATTCAAATGTTATGTCTATGGTATTAGTAAGGTACTTGAAGTAAAACAATTCTTTCGATTTTTATGAAACAGTTTTTGTACTGATCTAACTATTATCATAATTTCATTACAGTTTTCTACTTGGAAAAGTTCACAGGTACTTTCTCTCTTTTTTTGTGAATCAGTTTTTTCCTCCCTTCAAATATAATATGCATATAATTGTATATATAGATTTAAGAAAATCTTAAAGAGTATTTAAGTTAATTTAACATTAGTCCTAAGGAAATATTTTTACAATAACGTCTTAGGTAATCGATATTTATAGCTTAATTTTATTTTGAACAGCTTTGCATTTAATTTATGTCGTTTACCATAAATTCAGTCACTTTTCATCAAAATAGATATTTATTGTTACAATAAATGTTGGTTTCTCAAAGTGAAAAAACATTTTATGAAAGCTGCTACACTTATCAATGAATTACTAATACAAAAGAAATAACTCATTACGAAAATTAATCATTTGAATTTATTACTCCACTTAATCAAATTCTGAACAAGATTTATGTTTACAAATTAAAGTATCACATGTTTCAAACTTTATAGTATGTTAAACTAAATATATAAAAATTTTAAAGCAAAAATATAAATATCCCAATATTGTATACTTAGTCAAATTTTCTGTTCTTAAAATCAGCATAAAAAGCATAATTTTTATTTGCTATATACTTATCGCAGTCTTGCGGTACTGAAAACAAAACAAAGCTCATTATAAAGGTATATTTAGTTTATTGATAGTTTCAAGATAATTTAATCTCATTTTAAGATATTGATGAGAATTCAAATACGACAAATTTATGTGACTATTTTTTTAAAAATAAATAAGTAGGAAGCAAAAATAAGTTTGATTATAAAATTACAAAATGGGCTCAAAATAAGTAGTATGACATTCAATGTTTTTAACTTGATAAAAAGTCTTATTCAAACATCTGTGAATTAATACAGGTTTTTTTTCAATCTTAAAGCTATTTACTGCCCTGCAATAAAAGCAGGGGTCAATCCACGTTTTTCAAAAATCAGCAAACTTCATTTGTAAATGACAAATATAATTTCTGATTTTTATGTAGATTCTTCACATCACACGGTTAAAATATTATTTAGATTTAAATGTATGATACACATCTTATAAATGAATTTTATTTTTTTAAGGAATCTTTGAGATCTCTGACATCTTCTAAGAAAACCTCACCTGCAACCACCACTTCAGCGGAGAGACCTCACATTCTTCCCCTCTCACCAAAGCTGAATACAACTAGGCACCGAAGAACGTTTTCTTCACATTCCGATGTAGAAACACTCACTGTAACTCCAGTCTAAACGCTTATGTCGACGGTGGATGCATTTTTAATGCGAGCAGCAAGAATTTGGAGAATAATTATTGTTACTAAATTTCATAAGTAAATTATGACTGAAAATACTCAGAGATATAAAAAAAATTATGATATTATATATCTACATTTGCATTGCATTTAAATTTTCTTTCTCAAATAAGATTCTATTGAAATTTGGATTTTCAAATCTATAAGATTGATTTGAAATTTGGAACTGAGTTCCTTTTCTTAATGCATATGTAAAGCAAAATATTAACTTTAAATTATATATTTGTGTAAAGTGAACTATTGTCACAAAAAGAATGTATTAAAATTTTTTTGTCATTTCAATACTTTCATGCAGAATGCTTTTTTTTAAAAATATAAGTAGCAAGAATAATTATATATTAATACATTCCAATTAATAATTCATTTAAACATTGTTTCAGTTTAAATTAAAACTTTAATTTTATACTACTTTAATCATATTATCATTCAATAATACAACACAATTCTAAAATAAATTTTTTTTAGTAAATGCTTATCAGCAATGACAATAGACTGAATTTTAAAAAGCGAATAATATTAAATTAAAAAAATGAGTTTTATAAATTATTTAGAATTATTTACAAATAATTTTTACAATTAACTGCAAGGTGAAAATATATTTCGTAAATTATTTATAATGCATACATCACTAAAAATTGAAAATGTAAATGAAAATTGAATTATGAAAATATAATATTTAACTGCAAAATTGCACAGTTTTAAAATTAAAAACTAATGTATATGAATTGTGTAAACTTTTGAATAACTTTTTCTCAATAAAATGAATGTAATCTTTATTTACACTAAATTTGAATTTTATCATGATTCATTCTGTATAAATTTTATGCCATTTTAAAGCACGAATAAATGTATGTTGAGTGTAATTTGCAATCATTTACCAGAATTTAAGAATTGGTAACTTTGCATTAATTAAAATTTTCAATCATTTATCGAAATTTTCTCCGAAAAAAATATTCAACCACTCTGTGTTCTTGGTGGAAAATAAAAATGTATTGCAATTTATTATTATACTATTTGATGCAAATATTTGCTTTGCAAATGAAATGACAACTACAAATTATCTAAATTTGAATGCATCCATCTATTTGTATTATATTGTGCAGGAGTATGGAAAGCTAGCATTTTAAGTTATATTGTGCAGCAAAATGTTCTGTTAAATATGTTTTTGGCTTCCTGCTCGTTGGATTTGAAAAAATAAATACTTGTACATTAAAAGTTGGTTATTAAAGTTACTTTATTCCACTTTCCACGAGTCTTTTATTATTTTATGGATCCCTTATTATTTCATCAAAAAACATGGTAAAAACATTATTTAACAGTTGTAGCTTTGATCAAACACAACTACAAATTATCCATTTAAAAAACTTTATTATAAATCCTACAAAATTCAAGTACAAAATCAATATGAATTTTTTTTCGAAATTATTTACTAAACAAGAGTGTTACAAAAATTAAATAAATATATTTCCATCAATTAATAAAATCAAGGAATAGAGTTTAAGGTGCAAAACAAGATATTAATTTATTTTTTTTTAATTTAGACTGAAACTAATGCTGTTTTAAAAATAACAAAAATATCACAATTAATTATAAATAATTATCTCTCACTTTTTTATAAAAATAATCTAAACATGAGTAAATTAGGTATGACAATAACACTTCACAATTTTAATTAAATTTCTTTTGATCACTTAATGGCAAATTGTAAGTTTTTATTTTTAATACAGAAGTTTAGTTTCGTTGACATATGTATTACAAGCATATTTTAACTAAATTGCTTTTTAAATCATAATGCACTGTTCAGAAAATTTGTAAGCACAAAACAACTCCCTAATCTTTTGTTTCCTGAATTCGATATACTCTGTGAAATAAAATCTATCCATTTTAATCTTTTCACAATATATCTTGTATAGTTATTTTTGTAAAACAAAAGAAATTTTTGCTTTATTTATTCACAAATCTGAATACATTGATAAAAAGAATTTAAAAAAAAAAACTCAAGCCAAATTATTAATAGTAAAAATTTCAGCTGATAAGTAGTAACTTTTATTGATGTATGTAAGTATCTATAGAATGCCAATATTTTATACATTGAATATAAATATAAAATGTCATATCTTTCTCATGAAAAAAGATGAAGGTGAAATAGCTATTAAATAAAGATGGAATAAAATACACCAGAACTGCTCTTTTAACGAAAAAATGTAGCATCTTAAAATCTATTCCCGAACAATAACCAAAAATTAAAGTTGAAGACTTCTATCTCTTAATATTAAAGAATAATAATAAAAAAAAAACTGCATTTTTCTGGAGAAATATGATTAAAAAAATAAAAAAAACTTCCAATCTATGCATAACTTACAAACTAACAAATGTTGATTTTACCATATTTCTTAAAGAAAATATTGCAGTTTTTTTATATTTTAACACCATGAGAGAACAGTGTTAATATGAATTACAGTTCATACAATGGTAAAACAAAATGTTAATTTATGAAGTTCTTATAACAAGACTAAAGGAAAGTAACTGCGTAGTGGAAACCTTTAATGGCAAAATAAATAGATATTTCAGAAAAAATACAAAAAACAAAAATATTCTCTTGTTTGTAAAGCAAACAATATAAAAGTAAATAATAAACAAGTTCATTTTTTTTAAAAAAAAGTTTGTACAACATAAAAATAAGATAATGAATACAAAAATAAATAAAATATATACTAGCATAAAACTTGGAATTTATTTGATCAGCTAAATATGTGCAATTATTTTACTTATTCATATTTTCCTGCACTTAGAAATATATATTTAATTGAACTATGTTTTTCTTGTACATTAAAATATATTTATTATTTCATATTATATGATTCATATAATATTTCAATATGTATCATTTCTAAAGTGTTTCAGGTATTTTTCTTCTTTTACTCAACTTGCATGAAAAAGCTCTTTATCAAACTTTATAACATCCTAGTAATATTAAATCTAGTAATTATCCTAGTAATATTAAACTTTATCTATATACATAGTTATAAATGGGTAACTCTGCAAACCTGCAATTGCACTTTCAGAGGAAAAAAATGAGTTAAATTTTTCATTTTGTTAAGTTTTTTTCCTTTTTTAACTTTGATATAAAAATTTAAATTTAAGGATCTATATAAACTCTTTAATATCCTAAGTGAGAATCTCTTATAACATCAAAACTAAGGCAAACAACGTTAAAGAGCACAAAAAGCACTCTTTAACGTTGTTTGCCTTAGTTTTGTATTTTAGCACAAAGGTCGCCCACTTGTGTACTCTTATAACATGCTTCATAGTACGACTTGTTACAAAATTTTTCTCATTTTTTACTTTTCCCTTAAAAAGCAATTACCACACTTCTTATCTCAGCTATTCATATTTTATAAGCACTATTTAGTCCAATTTGTAGTATACGGAAAGTTTCAAGAAACTATAAGTTCATTTTAAATTTCAATAATAAAAAAAAAGGAATGTCTTTGAACAAAAATAAACTCTTTCATTATACAACAGAATGAAATGTAATACATTTAGTTTAAAATTTGATGGATTGCTTAAACCATGAGTAATATCATAAATAATCTAATGATGGATAACTATTAAAATTTCTGTAATTTTTGCACAATCACAAGAGTATGAAAGACAGAATGTTTTATAAAATTTCAGCAAACTTAATTAATTTAAGTAGTATGATAAATTAATCCTTTAACAGTCATAAAATGCATTTTTACAAACTATTGTATAAAATTTCATAAAACTTATATAATTATAGTATTTTGATAAATTAACCCTGTTAGAGTCCTAACATACAGTTTTACAGAGTGTTGTACAAAACTTTATGAAAAATAAATAAAGTTTTATGATAAATTAACCCTTAAACCTCTGCTTAGGCAATTTTGTACAAAAAATTTCATATTGAGCAAAGGTTTTCCATTGAATAACATGAAAGTGAAGAAATTAGACAACAATTGAAGAAATTTAGTAGAGAAATCCACTTTCATTAATATTTTTAAAAAATCAATAAAAATAAAATAAAATTGGGCAAACAAAATGTAGCAGTCTATCCGACTACATACCAATACATAAAAATGCATCAAATCTTTACATTAGTGTTTGTCTTTCCAATGTAATTCAATTAAGTTGAAAAATGTATTTGATACAAAGAAGAATAGTTAAAATTATTTTTCATTTCAATATCTGATTTTATTTTAAAATTCAGAATCATACCAACTCACTAAAGTTTATTAAAGAGAAATTAAAAAAAAAAAGTAGCTGATAATTCTGTATGTTGAACAATTACACTGCTTTTTACCTCATTTTTTAAATATTACATGAATCAACATAGTTGATGCACAAAATGCTCATTTTAATTCAAAATTTAGTCATTCTAAATCTTGGATAGTTTAAACTAATGTTTATCCCCTTACATTTTCTAAACTTCAAAATATAATTTCTTTAAATATAATTTCTTTAAATATAATTTCGTTTAATTTAAACTTTGGAAAAGAGAATATTATCGGCATACAAATATTCATTCTAAAAAATAATAAAATACTTTCTATTTATTTATTTGCAAATGCGTTTTGTAATCAGTTTTTAGATTTAATGCAGTTTGTATTTTGAGGAACATTAAACTGAACATAATTATACACATAAAATACAGCTAATTCTTAAAAATTTAATTTAAGTGTTAAACAATAGAGTTTAAAATTTAAATTTATTTATTAAACTTTATTTTTTTTTATTTTAAGAATGCATATGTTTGAGGGTTAGAATTTTCTGAATTTAGCATTCAATTTATATTAAAAAGTATCTAACTTCTAGAGTCAAAACCACTAGCTTTTTAAACAAGTATTAACCCTTCCTCAATGGGAGTTGCAAATGCACGCTTATCGCTGAAGCCAAGAGTTTCATTCATGAAAGCCTATTCAGAGCCAGAGGGGGTTTTCCTGTAATGCCTAAATCCTTGAAATCACCAAAATATGAGTGTGTTATTTATTTATGTACTGTAAAGTAGATAAACGACATACCCTGCATATATTTTTTATTCGTATACTTTATTTATTTATGATTTTTTGTGTTTAAATACATTTATGCACAATTTCTGTTATTTCGAGTTAAGTAATTTTTCAACATTGTAATGGTAAAAACAGAAAAATTACACGTGTAATAGATCTAGCTTTCAACTGAAAACTGGACTGCAAGCCCAAATAAACAACAGTCTATCAAAAATAAGCTCTCCCACTTACTATAAATAAATACCACATAGTTCAAAGCTCAAAAAGTCGTTTTAAAGCATGCAATTCAGAAACATACCTTTTTCCTCATGTTTATATAATCAAAAATTTAGTGCATGCAAGTCACATGTTTCTCATTTCGAGTAGAAGGGTCAACTCTACGCATATCTTAAATCCTATGGACATACAATGCCATCTTGTGCCAAAATTTATAGCTTTTAAAACGCTCCACAACATCGTCTAAACATGTAGCCGTAAAAGATTTGAATTCTACAAATATAGAAGTTTCTTTCAAAGATATGTACTAACATGGATATTCACTGTATATAATTAAGAAGTTCCTGCAATTTAAAAAAAAAAATTCTTCCGAAATAATCTAGGTGAAACATTTAAATCTTATAAGAGGAGGACAAAGTTAGAAAATTATAAATATTTAGAGAACATAATATTATTAAATTCCCTAAGATACAGTGACTCAAATGGGCAGGTCAGGTAGTTAGAATGCACGAGGATAGTGGAGGAAAAGATTTTTTTTTTTACTAAATCCATAGTGAAAAAACCTAAAGGAAGACTCAGGCAAAAGTAGACCGATAACGAAAAGCTTAGGATATCACTACTGAAAATGACAAAATATTAAAAAATGACAATTAAAAATATGTCCATTAATTGCCATCCAATTACCATTTTAATTATCAAACAGACCCCATGTTCTCCAAAAACACATGCTTTCAACTTCTCATATAAATTATTACGCAGTAAAGCTGCAATAATCCCTGAAACATTTAGGCTAATTAACGCTGATACAAAATTAATTTATATATATTTGGTTCTCAAAGGTTTCTTTCCAGTTAAATTAATTTCATATTGCTCTTTTTAATTT
Source organism: Parasteatoda tepidariorum (assembly GCF_982258835.1). NCBI lineage: Eukaryota > Metazoa > Arthropoda > Arachnida > Araneae > Theridiidae > Parasteatoda > Parasteatoda tepidariorum. Next base: position 97,395,313 of record NC_141757.1, on the reverse strand, counting down.
ATGTCCAAAAATATTTAAAAATAATCTAATTAGTATGATTTAATCACAGTTGCAATTATTTCATATTTATTTCGTAACCAGTAAATGTTACGTTTGTGAACAAACATAATTTTTTTCTTTTTTAGAATTACTGGTTCAAAAACTCACCACCTAAAATTTTTTTGCGACACCTATTGTTAAAAACGTTATTTACAATATGAAATTACTTGATTCTGAAAAGGATCTTAAGGGCAAGATTTTCTTTTTAAGACACTGAAAAGGATCTTAAAAGTAAAAATTTAAAAAACATTTTCAAAAAGTATCTTTTAAATTAAATCTCATCTAATAAATTAAATCTATCGCTAATAAGTTAAATCACCACATTCTGCCTAGCTCATTATGTAAAGAAAATACAGGTTAAAGGTAATTACATTGTAAGTGAATTATACAGTATACTTTCTTAGAGATGCTTATAAGTATAATGAGAATATTTTTTTAGAAATTAAGTAGAAATATTAGATTACTTTGATTTTTAATTTCATTAATATAATAACAAAAGCAACTGATAGTCAGCATAGCCAACTTCATTAGTAAACCCATAACTCTTGACTAATGATCGTCTTTCATAACAATATGTACAGTATAAAATTAAATAATTAATTTTTCAATATGACATGTACAAACTCCATAAAAATATTAGTATTTGTTTGAATACAATAGTTTGTTAGTTTTTAATATCAGACCCTAATGCCATACCTGGGCCATTAAGAAAGGCACAATCATATGAGAATTAACTTCTTAATTTTAACTTCTTAAAACATATCAGTGAATTAACCAAAGAAGGACACTTTCTTGAAAGACTCTGCTTGTAAATCTCAGATCTAACTCTGGCCAGAAATCAGAATACAGTTTTGAAGCATGGGTACCGAATATGTCTAAAACATGTCTGTTGATTTCACCAATCCTAAAATAAGTATAACAAAATAAGGATTCCATGAAATTTGAATAACATTAATTTAAATTATTTGATGAAATAAAAAATAGTTTATGATATAAAAATAGTCTTTTATTATAAAAAATAAAAATAAAATATTAATGAAAATAATTAATGATTAATAGTTTTAACAATTTTAAGATATATGGAAATAATATTGATCAATAATCTCTTCCCCCCCCCCACCAAATCAGCTGTAAAAGGGGTGGAGATAATATACTTTTAATGATCTTTATTTAATTTTCATAAATGAATTGTTGTCGATTTTTCGAAAATTAATGTTAATTTTTCAGAATTAATTCTTTTTGGCAGTATTTTTATAAACACATAAAATTTAAAGTTATCGTCCAATCAGAATTCGAGTAATGTAGCACACGGTATTTTATCCATTGATTTTTTTTAACACCTATACAAATACAATTCTGCAAATAAGGATTTTCTGAAAGGTTTCAAACATTTGTTCAATTCTAGATTTTTGATAAATATCTTTGTTTTTGCTCATTTTAGGTAAAGATAATATTTTAGTCTCATCTAAATCAGTTCTGTTCAGTTCTGCTACAATAATAAAAATGAATATTTTAAAAAAAATCCAAAAATAGACAAATGAAAAGCATTACATTATTTATATAAAATGACTAATCACGTTATTTCATTGCTTTATATTTTAGATAAAAAAAACTATAGAAGTTCTAAAAGTTAACAACATCGTTTTAAACAATCTGATAAAGCAGTGCTTTCCTTACTGTTTTCTTTATTTTTATTTTATTTTATTTTTTTGAAAGGTATTGTGCTGTGGAATGATAATCAATTTCCAAAAGTTTGTAAAAAATTCATAGCAAAAATGAAAACAAAGCATTAAAGCTAAAATCAAAAATGGCAAGGGAAGAGAGATCTTAATTCAATGCTGATTGATTAAATAATAGGAAAAGTTTAGGTTGCAGAAAAGTCTAACATAGAAACATAACATATTAACACAAACATAATTATTGAAGTCCTTAAAAAGATAATATTAATTGGATCAAAATAGTCACCAAAAATCGGCAAAAACAGGCATTGCAGTTTTGGCACCTTGGTGATTGCAGGTAAAAAACCGAGATTCAATACAGAAATATCTCCAATGAAATCAAAATTCCAACAGGCTCAGAAATTTCAGCATCCAATTAATAAAAGTACAGAACAGCAGAAATATAAATTTTTAAAATCTAATGACTGGAATTAAAAATGGTGAAGGTGACAAGTGTGTATTATTATTTTAATTTCTTCAGCTACAACTTATTTTATATTTTCTTGTTTTTTTTTACAAGTTTTAAATTGGTCTTTCTCAGAGTATATAATTTGCTAGCATTAGTAATCACTTTTTGTTATATTTTACTTTTAAACCTAAAAATAAAATTTTAATTTCAACTTTATTATATATATACCACAGTTTTACGTTGTCTAATTTGCGCATTATCCCCTTCCTACCTCATTTTCTGTTGGGTCGTGAAAATTGCTAAATTTAAATTATGCCAGATTTTAGGTTACCCCTTTTAAGTCTTGCTTTATTCATCTTTCTAACAGATCAAAATAATTTTTTCTTAACAAAGCTCGCACAAACTTTTTTCGAATTTATTCATTCTTACTTCTATGGAGAAAAAAAGGGACTTGTTTATTAGCTGTTTGAAACTGTATTAACATTTTTTCTATTTTAACTTATTGTTCTTTTGTTTGTCAGAGGGTACTGCTCTTTTGAGTCAAATTCAAAAGGGTGGTGGATTGTGCAAAGCGCAGGAAAGATGGTTAAAAGAAGTATGCGAAGGAGCTCAAATTGTAAATTTTTTTCCCAGCAAGCTAGAATAATTCAATTATTTAACGAATGTTACACTAAGCAACGGATTAGATATTTCTTGATTTTAGTAGCCTGTAAAATGCTTCTAAAGGGAATAAAATGGTCTAAAAGCTCAGAATTTAATTTCTTTAGCATTGAACAGTGTTGAATAAAATGCATTATGAATGGGTTAAATAAAGTAGACTTCTTATGTCCACTTGTTTATGTCCACTGTATCCAATGGGAACATTGGCTCTTAGGAGTAAAATTGTGTGGGTGGAGATTTTCCGAAATCGTTGATAACGTATATACCGACTACTTTTAAATTCCTTAAATATATGATTTAATGCCTGTTCCAGATGATACTGATGAAGATGAGAAAAAAATATGGTAGGATTTATCCACAACTGTTCAAGAGTTACAGAGCATAAACGCTGAAACAATATTTATTTGCAAATGTAAAGCAAAAAGCAAAATTGTAAATTTGCAAACAATAGTTAGAATTAGGGGAATATTGTAGAAATTGTATCCAAAACAAGTAAAGTTTACACTTTTTTTTAATAGCTTATCTCATAAGTGTCAATCTTTGAATAATATGTCAATTTGTTTTCACCCGATTTTACATTTTCTCGTTTTGTGCATTTTTTTTAAAAGTTAGTCTGAAGAAAAGCCTAAAATCAGGGTTCCACTGTATATATATATATATACGTGCAACCTCGAAAATCCGGACTGCTGGGGGGTTCGGAAGGTCCGGATTTCCGAATTTTAGATACCTTACTTGAATTGATAGAATTATCGAAGTATCGAATTCGCCAGGACGATTATTTCGCGATTAATCACGCGTGTGTAGACCTCCGACGTCAATTTTAACATAAATATACTCTTTAAATAATAAATAAAAGACATTAAAAATCAAACTTTCGTCATTTTCCCCCGCAATCGATCGTTTAGATAACATAATATTAGCAATTAAAACTAAAAATATAGACTTAAAACGCGAGCTGAATTTCAACTTATAACCGAAACAGATGCTTCTAGACTAGACTGTACCAGCTGATACTAACCCTGTTTTTGTTGGGGGATGAAAGAACTTGTCCTCGCCTCCTAAGCTTCAAGGTTAAAAAATAACCAGTTTTCTTTCATCACAAGGGGGGAAAACAAGGAGATGGAAGAATTCCTCCTACTGAGGGGATTCCCCTTCAGGAGGAGGGGGATTCCCCTTTATATTCCTTGTTATCTATACAGAGCTGATAAGAATTATTGGAATTTCCTTATCAGCTATGAGCTTTCATTCATTCACCACCTCTACCTCTTCATCTACTGCTTCATTGTTGCAAAAGAGTTGTGGGATTCCCCTTCAGGAGGAGGGGATTTCCCTTTATATTCTTTGTTATCCATACAGAGCTGATAAGAATGACTGGAATTTCCTTATCAGCTATGAGCTTTCATTCACACCCCACCTCTAAATCTTCATCTACTGCTTCATTGTTGGAGAAGAGTTGTGGTTTTTCATTAAAATGGTTTTTCATTTCTGGATGCATGAGTCCGGATTTTAGAGATTTCCGGATTTCAGAAGTCCGGATTTTCGAGGTCGTACTGTATATATAAAATGCATTTCGCCCATTTGTTTTTACATTTCAAGTATGATCTTACTAGTAAATTACATGTGATAACACGTGAACGACTAGTAAATTACACGTGATCAAAACAAAAACACTTAAACAAACATAGGTTAAAAAAATATTTTGAAAATAACTGTGACTTACTTATTATGAGTCAACCGGGTAAGAAACTTGAGGTATGCAGGCTTTAAATTATGAGGCTCCAAAACTGCCTGTAATAAATAAAATAAAATATTTTGTGTTTTGTAAAAATTTAGTATGTATGAGAAAGTAATACAACAACAAAAATATGAGAAATAGAAGCAACAAACATATCTAAAAAAAATACTAATAAACCAATTCTAATAAAATTTCTAGGATAATAAACACATAAGATATTGCATTTAGTAAAATAAATAATACGATATTTTTGCATAAATGACATTTTTTAAAATTAAAATAAAATTTCAATGATTAATTAAATTTTATAAAAAAATAAAACATCTAAGTACTTATAATGCAAAACGCACGTTCAATATCAAAAACCTTTTAAGGTTAACGCAAACTTCAGGATCTTTAAGTTAAAAAAAAAATTTATGAAATCTAGCATTTGCAAGATTTTATTGTCACAGGTAAAGAAACTGAAGATTTACTGTTCTATATCAATAAGCGAAAGTATTTCTGAAAAATATTTCGTACATTTTATTATAGTTTTATGCTAGTTAGTCATTACACAAACCAGATTAAGTAACAAAAATGACTTTGTTGAATAAAATAATAAATAAATAAAACAAAAAGAATGCAAGAAATTCAGTTAAAGAAGATGTTTACTTATTTGTACTGTATTACTTATAAAGTCATAGTTTCAGTATACTTACAGCATAAAAAAGGAATGCAGTAGAAGTAGCATACAGCATTAGCATTGAGCCTTTGATGTTTGGAAGCACACCCTCATCTATACCCAACATATATCCGACCTTTATCAATAACAAAAAACATATTTTATTCAATTATATTAAATCTCTTAGTTTTAGTATTGTTAATAAATAATAAAAAGTATGATGATATAAAGATGAGTATGATATAATATAAAGTAAAAAGAGCAATTCATAAAAAAAAATGGATTTTTAACTAACTCTGTAAATTATTGAAGAAATAAAATTTAAAACAACTATCATAATCATTAGAAGTAATATGAAGTTAAATATTATACAAAAAAATAGTCTAAAATATATACTAAAATATATACTGAATTATTACTGAAATACTTACTAAATTATACATATTTTTCATCATGATTTTTTTCTGAAAACTAAATTCGGAAATATTATGTTTTACATAAACATCAAAGTTACGTAAAATACCAACATCTCAACATATAAATTTGATGATAGTAAATTAACAAATATAAATAAAGTTCAAATCTTTATATTATGAGTCATAATTTAACCTAACACTGAGTGTTGAAATTAATTTTCTTAAAAAACAATTGGTTTCCTAAAATTAAATCTATGTAAAACTCTGTCGGTAGCATAATCTGGATTTGAAGAGAAATGATTCATAAACTTCCTGAAAACTACTTAATTGGAGTTGCCAGCAGAAAAAAAAAAGAATCTGACAGTCTATAAAACTTTAATTTCTTTTGAAAATGTTTAATTGTTTATAATCCTGTGTAAAATTCTATAACACAGCACATGATTGATTTTACTTACTTCTATAAGTTTCCACATTAAGTACAGAGAAAGTGTAGGACTAGGAAAAAATTTCATAAACATGCCACCAAGGAATGCAGCCGGAAGGGCAAAAGCAGGATGATCTCTGTTAAACGACCAACGTAGAAGGCAATTAATAACCTAAAAATAAATCCAATCACAAAATCAATACATTTTACTAGGTCAATAATGATAACTAAGAGGAAAATAAACACACTGAAACTTTCAGTGGGTCACACTGCCAGGGTTCATAGGGGACACACTGCCAGACAGTGTGTCCCCTGATGAAGTACTGTTCTGCAAACACATTTATATATTATATTTTATTTTTATTTATTAAGAATTTATGTCTTACTTCTAGTTTAACCTAAAAATAAGACATTCATTAAAAACTAAAAAATAAAGGCTAACAGGCATTTTTTACCAGAATATTCTCAAACTAGAATATAGATAAAAATTACATTTAGAAACTTTTAACTTACCCAGTAAAGTTTACATTAGTAAACTTTACTGGGATGCCAGAGATCACATGAACTCTCTGTAAAGACTACTCCTCATTCTTCACCGTATATTGTATATTTTTTTCTTACTTTAATTTTATCTTTGTCTTCTTTTTGTGTTAATATGCATTTGTCATCTGTTTTCTTTGTTTGTTAATGCAATTGTGTTCCTTTTTACTCCTTGTTTATGTCCACTTAAAGCTGAACATTGTATATGGATTAATATTTCCAATAAAGCCATATGTAACAACAACAACATTAATAATTAAAGAATGATTACATTGATAGTATGTGCATGACAAGCAAAGTGTGAAATTTGGTATTCTATAGAATACTTAGGCCTTTTATGGAATACTGAAACCTGGCTAGCAGAGTGTGAATTGATTAAACATTTAAATTTTTGCTTAAGCATTCTATAAAGTACCTAAGGACAAATCATCACAGAATGATATTTTTTATAGTTTTAATCATGTATTAGCCAATGATAATTTCTTGGATCTACAAAAAGGTTCATATTTTATTTTTTCTTCTTCAATAAAAAGTTTGTTTCATAAAACTTTAATTTGTAGTTAGAATATAAGGTTTTTAATGGCAAGTTTTTATTACTTTTTTCAAAATAACATATGCTTGTTTGAGGTTTGAAACATTGTTAAATAATAACCTTTTCATGATCCTTTTTTTCATACTGTCATTTTATAGCATGCTTAAGTATTACATACAATGTCTAGGTAAAATAATAATTTTTTCTCCTTTTTACCTAAAAATGCCAGGCATCTAACAAAATGTCTAGATATTCTAACTATACATTGTTGATAACCTAAGAAAAGCAAAAGGTTATCTATTAGTGAGTTTTGACTAAGTAGATCAAGAGACAATTTCAGATGAGGCACAAGAGTTCTTTTATTGCATATATTTTTATTTGAGCTTTTAAGAGGCACATTAGTAAATGCCATTCTGAATAGAAGAGACAAATTCCTCAGACAAATAAAACAAAAAACTTTCCTGGCAATAATAGTTCCTAATATTATATAATAGGTCAATAGGCAAATAATAGGTCATAAAAAGAGGTGGTTGCTCCAAAAATTGTCATTTATTATTAACAATTTAATCAAAAAATATCTGCAAAGTAACAGCATATTTTATTGATAAAAAACGTCAAAATCAATGGTCTGTTTTGTTGTTTACTGAATATTGCATAAGTATAAGTAGTATAAGTAATACAAATTTTCCATCCACATAAATGCTGACATTATAATTTATCATTCGTATTATTCTCTCCTAGCATCTGTAGAGGCCAAGAGCAACCAAACTTTGTTTACTTTACAGCAGGCAAGACAACTTTTTAACCTTGACTGTTAGAGGGTTGCCTGATCTGAAGTTAATTTGAGAGGGCAAAAAATTTGGCACCAATAAAAATTGGTCGTTTAAGGTAAGAGTCACTTTAAAAAAGTTGTCTCTCCTAGAAATGGTACTTAGATAAATTCTTCTTGAATACCAGAAGATTTTTTTTTTATTCGTAAGATGCTTATATTCTAAAATCAGATGATTTTAAAGAACATGAGAAAATTTGCTGAGCTATTGAAACATTTTTCAGAAGGTGTCAATTTTGGGATAAACTCTTAATGATTGTTCATAACAGACTGAAAATAAAAAAAATGAAAAGAAGACTTACACGGAAAGTTCCTCCAAAACCGCCAAGGAATAATCCTAAGTTAAGTGTTTTCGTTTCAGTCAGCAATTTAAACCACAACTGAGGTTTAGACAACAATTTTTTACCAGCTGCTGCAGTTCTGATCCCCAAAAATGCTAAATAGCCAATTAAGAATGGTCGCAAAGTGCCCTGAAATAGAAACGAATAACTGGATAAAACTTACTGAATAAAACCTAATTGATAAAATGTTAATTTGGTATTATAACTTTTTATTTAAACGTATTATTAGTCAGAGAACTAAGAAAATCTAACACATGATAAAAAATATTTACACACATAAATACATTATGATAAAGATACAAATATTTAAATTTTTAGAAAAATAATTACAAAAAAGAATAAAGTTAATTTTGATTTAAAAAAAACACAGACTTTCAGAAATTAACTGAGAAACAATTTTTTAATTATCGTTTATCACTTTTAATTTTTATTCCAAGCTGTAGACTGAAATTTCCTGGACGAGCTAATATTTATCAATGAATCCATTTTTCTAGTCATGTAAAAATTTCAATCTAATTTTTTGTAGAATAAACTTATTCTAGTAGTTTCAGTGAAATATCAAAATAAAGTAATCATTTAAATCTTCTAAATTAGTTAAAATACATAAAATAAAAATATTTAAAATTTATTTCAATTTATAAATATTATCTATGTATAAAAAAAAAATTGTGTCCACGAATGCCAGAATAACTATTTACAATGAATACGGAGTTAGTTGAAGTTCAAAAATTATCTGTCTTTAACAATGAATAAGACAAGGTTCCAAGAATAAAATGGAAATTTAAAATTAATTTAGAAACTTAAATTAATTTAATTTTAAGATGCTTAACAGACATATTATATAAATAATATGTTTTCAGATATGTTAAAAAATTAATAATTTCATAAAAACAAAATATTCAATATATATATATATAATCCTGTGCTTCTCACATGAAAAGTTCCAATATTTTTAAACTTATAAACTTTTTTTTTTATATACAACAGATACAATACTTAAAATTACATATAACTTTAAAATTGCTAATTTTTCAGTGATATGTTAATAACTCCAGTTAGTATTCTGAATTAATATAATTTTAAAACTATCAGAATAGATTGCTTTTAGGACTTGCAGTCTATATGGTCTGTATTGGTATCACATTAGAAAAGCTATTGTAAAGTTATAAGAAAGATACTTTATCCAATCAAAAGTAATAGAAAAATTTAAGACACTTAGATTTTTTTTACAGTTTCAGGATGGCCCCAATGGCTTAAAAGCCTAAATTGGCCGAATTGGTCCAAAAATAAATGGTATTACAAATACAAAGGAAGGCTATATAAATCTAAACATAAGATGATAAGATGAAGATGAAGATAAAAGCAGCTTGAAGATGAAGATAAAAGCAGAAAATATTAAAAAATGAAAATAAATATCAATCTTGCAATAATAAAGAAATAATAAATTGGCAGTCAGCAAAATCAACACAAATACAGGAAAAATAAAAAGATATACAATCACTTTTTTTCCCAACTTATTAACAAAAGCTTTAGCTTTATTATAGCGAAGTTTCAGTTTTATTATAGCTTTAGCTAGGCTAAAGCTTTGACTTAGCTTTAAAAAGTACATTTTGCATAAAAACTGGAATACAATAACAACCAAAAGTAAATGAGGAAGTGCAGATTGAAATACTTAAGTTTTTAAATTAAATTATAGCTGAAACCAATGATATGCCAGAAATCAGGCTTAATGCAAGTAGTCACAGCATTTTGCACAGAAGAAATTAACAAGAGTAAAGTAATAACACAATAAGATGTAACTTAACTTTACATGCGTAAAACTGTGGCCATGTCAATGGCCGAGACACATGGAGAGAATGAATAATAACCAATGCACAAGAAAAAATTTTAAAGTTTGATGGCAAGGTCAACAAAAACTGAGAACTCCTTTTTCAAAATAGATGAATGGCCAAAGTTCAGAAACCCCAAGAGCTTAAAAGTAACAAATTAAAAAACTAAACCATGAGACAGATTATTTTGGAGTTGAATTGTTAGGGAAGCCATTGTCCAATATGGACTCTATCAAAAAGAAATAAAATGTAACCACAAAAATTTTTATAGCCTATAAAAAGTAACAGCATCTTTCACAAAATTGTGGGAAGAACATAATTTTTTTTTTTTTAAATAGAGTGCTAAATTATAAGTAGTTCATTTCTTAAGAAACATCTTACATTAAGAAAAAGGATATAATCATCAATAATGAAATAAAATAAAATATTTAGAACTTTATTTTTCAAATAAACTAAAGTGTAAAAAGTATTTTGATCAGAGTAAATGTTAAAATAGTGAGGTGTATCACTTTTGAGCGAAGTGAGAGGAATTTTCAATGGGGCTAGAAGTATACAGAGTGCAGCAAAATACTGCATGAGAAAAGAGTCGCGATAAATTTTGTTTTACCTACATTAGTAATTTAAGATTTAAAAAATAGAAAAAACAAATTGAGTTCAGGTAAACCCAGAGTAAACCATGAAATTGCAAATGTAGTAATTTGTTTTTAAAATATCAAAAGGCAAACAAATTATGGAGGGATTACTCAAGATTATGCTATAGGGAAATAATCTTGCCATAATTTATTCTCCTTTTGATTTTTAGAAAACAAATTTCATGGTTCAACTTCAAGGTTTACTCTGAGCTTACCTGAAATCAATTTTTCTATGATTTAAACTTTAAATTAGTTATAGAGATGAAATAGAATTTATCATAAAAAGTTCCTCCTGCGGTATAGAGTCCTCTTAATAGAACATAGCAATAAAAGTGACAAGATAATCGTGAGAGAAAACAATTACCTTCAAAACATACTGCAAACAACCAGATTTATGAGGGCACGATGCATGTTTACTATTACCAAAAACTTTCTGGAAGAATGATCTGTGCGCATCATCAACAATTTCTTCAATATTGCTTAATCGGGAAATACCTTCGGGTATTTTATTTGGAATAATACTGGTTTGTTTGGAAGCACTAACATTGCGAGGTTTAGCTTCATCCTTGCCAAACACAAACCTTTAAAGAACAAGAGTCATTTAAAGTTTAATAAGTTAAGCAAATATAAAAATTTTTATGCACAACAGATTATTAACATACATCAAGTAAAATAATTAACATTGGTACATAAAATTAAATTTCCTATAGGTGTAGACAAGTATGCTAGAGAAATTTTTATTATGCTAATTACTACATACCTTTTAACATTTAACCGAAATTCCTTAATATAAAATTTTCTTTGAAGCGAAAATACTTAATTTCAGTTTTTAGCTAGAAAATAAATAAAATTTGAGATAATAAATAAAGATGAGATGCTTTATTATATTTAGAGTCAATAAAATTTCTAAAATGAAAAAACTAGTTGAAATATACTTTTGATTTAATAAAAGAACATGATAATAACAAAGGCATACTTATTTAATATTTTTAACAATATGAAAAGTGAAATTTTTTTCCAGCAATGATTTTTAAGAAAACAGAATCTAATTAAATCCAAGGGTCGTCTATACTTTTTAAAAATAGATATAAGTGACATCCATAAATATTAAACTTTATTTTAATACTTTTCTAACAACTTTTTTATAAATAAACCTTTAGTTTAAACTAAATAACATCAAATATGTTAAACTTTTGGTATTTTTATAGAAATACTCAGTTTTCTGAGAATACAGATGCAATAAAACAAGAATTTTATATTAGAAATGACTTAATGAGTTATAAATTATTTTTTAATAAATCAAAGTTCATTTATTTTTATGCTTACTTGAAAGCAGCACTCACAAAATCTTTAGAAAATCCATATCGTCTAAAAAGAAATAATAAATATAAGATCACTTAGGACAAATAAGTTTAATTTGACAAACCAAACAAACATTTAAAAAAAGTTAGAAATTTTAGTAATATCAATATTATTATAAACAATTAATAATATTTATATAAACAATATTTATATAAACAATATTTATATAATTATAATAAACATAGCAAACAATTAACAATATTTTTTTATTAAATTATTATAAAATAGATACTTTTCAAATGCTTCTAAAAACTTGAAAATAAGAATAATAACAATAAAAAGAGAAAAAAAAATTATATTCAGAGTGAGTAGTAAGGGGTATAAAAATGCCTGACACAATTTTACAGGAAAATGATATTATATCAATGTACTACAGTGAAACCTGCCAAGTTGACCACCCTTGTAAGTTGGGCACCTGCATAAGTTGACCTCAATTATCAATAATGGAATTTTCCCTATATAATACAAAGAAGCAAAACCTTTGTAGCTTGACCACCTGTCTATCTTGTATGTTGACCACTGAAATAAGTCAATTTTGTCCAGGAGTATTATGAAATTCTATTCTAAAACCCTCATAAGTTGACCAGAAAAAAAAAATTCAGAAAATTTTCTGTCATTTTTGCAATGTATGTTAAAATTTCACTTGTTTGGTGAAATAGTGTAAAAAGCTAATCTAAACCCTTTTGTGAGTTGACCATCAGGGGAAACTGTAAGGGGTCAGCTTTTGACCATTTCTTTCATCTGTTCATTGAAAACAGGTGTGTTAGTTGAAAAGTTGCTCTTCCAGTTGAAATTGTGAGCATTTGAATAAATGAATGCTCTGAAATATGCTTTGATCCTTTATTTATGGTCTTTGATCTTTAAGTGAAGTAAATAAATTTTATAATGTTCAAATAATTTTATTTTGTTAAAGTTTTCAAATTACATGTTTTCGTGTTCTGATATTTTAAGAAATTATATTTATTAAGCACTTCACATGCATAACTAACGAAATAATTTTTTTTTAAAAAATTAGTTTAATATTAGAATTTTATGTATCAAATTGAGGTTCATTCAGGTTTAAACACATTTCTTAAGATATTCATTAGCATATTTTCTGAAAAAAATTTTAAAGTCAAGTAAAAATAATAAATAAATAAATATATAGCAACATGATATAGGAAACAAAAAAGTAAACAGTGACCCACCCCCTCCATAAGTCGACCACTAAAACAATGCACCACAAGTGGTCAACTTAAACAAGTTTTACTGTACTTTAAAACTTGTTAGGTTTGATTATAAGACATTTGAATTAAGAAATGTTTTTACTCTAAGTAAAGTTAGTCTACATAAATTTTTCCACTCCAAGACTGTCAATATTTCATGCTCAGCCAGGCGTATTAGTTTACAAAATATGTGCCCGAATGAAATTTTACATGTCCAAACATCTTTTTCTTATGCATGTTAATGTAACAAATTAATGTACTAATCTAACAAAAAAAATTATACAGCTTTATTTTTTATTTTACATATAAATCAGAAAGGTATTATTAACAAATAAGTATTGAGTTAGAATAAATAGTGATGGAGCAGAGCATCACTATTAACTGAGAAGTAATTATTATAAGAAATATTAAGAATTGACAGCAAGTGCATGCTCTTCTAAATGAGCATTTCTTCTTGAAACAATCCAGGTTTAATTGCCGCAAAACAATTTTTCTTAAAATCGATTCAAATAAATAAAAATAAACATAACTAGAGAAACAAAAAAGCACAATCTGACTTTGTTTAATAAATTCGTGTTTATATAATTAAACACATTAACATTTAGGCCTCATCAAATTAAAATTAGGTCTTATCTTTACCTTTTTATTCTCTCTAATTTTAGTACAATAAATATGCAGTGGAAATTTTACAGTATTTTTGATAAAATATTTACATGTCCAGCCAGACATGTAAATACACAAAAAAAAAAAAATCAATTCATTCCTGATTGGAATTTTTAAAAGCCCTGTCTTCTTACAAGAGATAGGGCAGATTTTGTACTTTTAACAACAATAACAAAGAGTTTCCGTTTGCATTTTTTGTCAAAAATACAAAATAAAAATTTTTCTTTATAAAAACTTTATTAATAACTTTTTAAAGTTTTTTTTCTCCTTCAGAACAAAAATAAAAGCACAATAATCAGTAAAGTTATAATTGTTTTAAATATTTACTTCAAGATATTACTTTTAAGCCCATTTACAATACCTACATATCCTTTCACGTTTTTTTTCCTGCATTAAAAACTGTCTTTCCCTTAGTTATTCAATCAAAAAGTTGGATATTGAGGAGGAATTTTGATATAAATTTGAATTGCAAAGCACTCAGTTAGTTATGCACAAAAAATAAGAAGAAAAGTATATTTACCGAACAATAAATAGAAATACTGCCATTGTAGAACTGAAAAGGAAAATCTGGAAAAGAAAGTAAATAATTATTTTGCCAAAAAAAAAGCATTAGAGTATAATTACAAAATAAAGTTAATACAATGCTTGCTTTTGATTAAATACTACAATAAACTATCAGTAACATTTTACATAAAACAATACTAAATAAGATTAAAAAGTATTTCTTTGCAACTATCTTATTTAAGTTTGAATAATGCTAACAACTTTAATTAATAATAAATTCAGTGAAAAACAAAAGTGGAAATTTTTTAATCAAAGATTCCATTCTTCTCAGTTAATGAATCATTAGTAGATACACGCAAAAACATAATAACATAAAGATTATTCCTAACAACTGTTATTAGAATTAGAATATGAAAAAGCCTTTTTTCCTTACTTCCCCATTAGGATAAGATCTTACGATTCCCCGAGCAGTTGCCATTCTAAAAAGAGTTTCAGATGCCTGCAACAAAACAAAAATATTTTGAAATATATATATAACATTGCAATGAATATCATTTGTAACAACAAAGGCAGAATAAAGTCATGTATTAATATCTGAACTTGGGAAAAATTAAGAACATATTAAAAAAAATATCCAACTCCAAAAGTAAGGCAGAGAAATTTTTTATTTAAAAAGTTTAAAAAAAAAGCAAGAACTTTTAATAAATATTTCAATTAAAAAATTACACATGACGATTCAGATACTTTATAATATATTAAATGAAAATTTAATCTACCTGATCATCCTAACAGCTTAGAATAAATCATAATGTATCATTTTATAAATTTAAAATTTTGAATGAACAATACAGAAAACAAAATGAAACAGACAAAATATAGAAACAATGAAAATTATCTTGATAAATGTCAAGATTTAAAGGTTATCTTATAACAATTACAGTACTTCTCAAGTAATTTTACAATAAAAACTAAAGAAGCTTACAATGGATAAATACTTACCTTGGATAATTAAAAAATTTTCTCTTTAATATTCAAATTACATTACAAACATGCAGGATTTTACAATTAAGTATGTACAAAGCAATTATAAAGAAAACAAGCAGTTATTTTTACAAACTAAGTAAAAATGCGAGAATCAAACTGCAATTTCAATTAGTTTTTTTTTTCTTTTTAAGGAAAAAAAACTGTAATTTTGTGATACTAAATGAGTATATGCATCCTACTTTTTTTCCTACAAATATTTGAAATAGCTAACAGAGAACTTATATTTCCCCCCATAAAATAATTATGAATACCTGAAACAATAAAAATTTTGTAGTTATTGTTTTATATGTTCTTGTTTAAAAGTATAAGTTTTGCCATGCAAAAGGAGTTTAATTAATTTCTGATGTGGCTTAACTAACTATGAAATTTAGTTTTATTTTCATTTAAAACATACGATTTTCCATACTAAGATAAAATTAAGTTGTAGCTCAACTCTAAAGTAGGAATGACCAGCTCCCACTAAAGAATGACTTTTATAGAAAATATTCCTGTCAAAAGATATGTGTTTTGCTGTGAAAATGTGTGGAATTTACTTGCCTAAGCGTGTCTTCTAACATTAAAATTCAATCTAAAAGAACTAAAATATGAGAATCTTCCAATATCAGATAAATTTGCAGCTCAACTACAAACCACCATTTTAAAACATGACTCTTGTTGGAAGGATTTATGTCCAAAAATACCCTTAACTATTACATTTTTGAGCTCACCACTAAACTACAATTATTACTAAATTACATGCTCTGTTTTCAGAATCAACAAAAATTCTTTTAAAGTCTGGTTTCTTCGCTTGCTCTTCTGATTTCTTATAAGACATATATTCATGCACTGGGTGTTTAGCGATTCAAATAGAACAAAAAGATTTTGACAGAACTTGTTAATGCCAAGTTACAGATGTGAAAATCTTTATTTCAAAATTTTAATATTGTTATTGGGAAATTTTCACATTTGAGGCATTTTTAAAACTAAAACAGGGTTGCTACTCAAATAGAAGAATAAAATTTCCTACCTTTTCCAGTTCTTCAAGATATATTTTTTTTAAAAATAAATTCCAATCTAACATTGCAGTAGGTACTGTCAGTGACATGAAAAATACATATTTTGAACCACAAAAAAACTAATATTTTCTATTTATACATTATATTATATATTTTAATTTAATTAAAAATAAGCTTCATTTTTTATGCCAAATGGAGAAAACAAAGCTCCAGCAAAGATAAGGTGTTCCATGGAAATGTTGGCACAAGAATTGCATGCTTGGTATTCGCCAAATCAAGCTGAACTAATTGACTTCTCCAGATTTTGGATACTGAGTAAATGTCCTTAATTTTTTGGATAATTTCTAAAATCCCAGACTTTTTCCAGTTTTTCTGATTTTCCAGAGTGTAGCAACCCTTCTAAAATTATTTTAAAAATGACACTAAAATTGATCATTGTTAACATTAACATTGATTCTTATAAATGTTTTGAAAACATTTTAATAGTCAGCATCAAGAGTAAATTAAAATTTAGATCAGTGCGGATCTTAGAAGTCATCATTAAACTAAAAAATATGTTAACATGTAACAAGCCGAATAACTTTTACTGCAAACTTTCATCATGCCATTATGGTTCAAATATGATTCACAGACTTACTTTATACATCACAAACAGTTAATAAAAATTCACTACTGGGGTGAAATTAAACACAAGTAATTTCTGAAGAGCTTGAGACTTTTTCTAAAACTATGAGAAAGCTTATACTATCTCAGAAAAAAAACTATCTTTTTCAAATAATATAGTTCAAAAGTTTTTAAATAAGAAACTCTGGTATAGAATAGAAAATAAAAGTTTACAAATCGTTATAACAAATAGAGTATATGTATCGTGATTATCCCAATAGCTTAGGCAGAAACTTGTGAAATATCAATACAAGATATGAAACTTTGAAATAATTTATGGCAATTTCTTAAAATGAATAGTCTTTTTCTGAATTCTCTATAATATTTTTGCACATGGCAGCTCTAAATTTTCAGAACTAGCAGCAAAAAATTTTTTTTACCCTGCTTCAAATTAACTTGAAAAAACTAAATACAAACATAAAAAAATACTCACCTTTCAAAAATCCGAAAATTTTCAAAAGTAATTTTTCATTACAAAAAAAATTTTTTAAATTATTATTTCCACATGCTGAATCATGGAAGCAATATTTAAAAGTGGTGGTAATATCATCTACTGAGTAATTTTAAAAATAATTATCTTAGGTAATAGAACTGATAGTAACAGATTAGACACTTCTCTTTGACAACACAAAACAATTAATAAGTACTAGAAAATTTTAAAACAAATTCAAAGATGCATATGAAATTCATTACAAAATGCCTTTTTCAAAATATAGTGTTTTGAAGTTATTTTACATTTCAGAATAGGTAAAATTAAAAAAGGAAATTTAACTTTGTCATTTTGGACAGTCTATTTTCTAGGATTGCTTTTTGTTCAAAATATATAGAAAATAAAACGTTTGACAAATTCTTATTATGTTATACGTAACAAATCTTAATCATATGTATTTTTAGAAATCACAACATGCAACTAAATTCCATAATAAAAATATTCTTTGGTTTGACACCAAAAATACTTCGAATTTGAAATCCGCTGTATAGTATTTGGCAACAAAATTAATAATAATCAAAGAACAATATGAATATTCAATAACTTAAGATGTCAGATAGATTATTAACTCACCACATTAGTAACATACAAAGCCAGAGGACCACGTCTAAAAAGAAAAAAAAATTAAGATAGTTTCTTCGATTATAGGAAATCGTCTTTTAAATAGTTACAGCACAAAAACAAGAACAAAAAAAATATAAAAAAATAATTAAATCATCTAATATAGAACAAACATTTTTCTTATTATGATATGAATACAAGAATTCTGGAAGTATATTGATGACCTTCTGTTCTAGAACAGTTATTTAGCGAAGTAGATAGGTACAGGTTAAAATTTTGGTTAATGCAGAAATAATTAACTAAAAAGTAAATCATCCCCAAAAAAGCCCGTATGGGGATAATGGAGGTTAAATTCTCCACAATTTTGTGGCCAATGGCATGATGGTCGCACAGGCTATCTCTGCTTTTCAGACAAGCTGGCACCCATCAATTTAAAGCTGGAGGGGGGTGGGGCTTCCTAGTCTTCAAAGTGAGAGTTCAATGTCTTAATCATAAAGCAATCATAGCTCAAAATATTTTACTTTTAAATCTAAATTATAATTCTTTACAATAATTTATTAAAACAAATCAAATGCTTAAAAAACAAAAAACCTTATGGAAAACTTTAAATTTACAAACAAAACAATTTTAATACAAAAAAAGAAGAAAAAATTTGAAACTCAAAATCTGCACATGGTAAAAAATCAGATTACAAAGATCTGAACACTTAAATAAACAGAATTTTTTTTGCCCATCTCCATTAAATTGTGAAAAATGCTAAATACACATGAAGGTCAACCTAAATACTTTTTTTTTTATTTGTACCATTTTTATTCTTAACTTTTATCTCAGATATTAAAATTATTTTTTTTTATAAAAATAAATTTTTTTAAACTTAACTTTCCTTGTTGATAATGTTATGTAAAAATAATTTTCCTGTTTTGAGATTAAATTGAAAGCATGTAACATGAAAATAAATAATAAAGGAATTAGAAGTTGATTACTCTTAACAATCGACATAAAATCAATTTTTACAAAAAAGAAAGGAAAAAAAAAATTATGGTTCATAAGTCTAATGTATATTTCATACATGCATTTAGACATTTGTGAATAAAACAACTAAAAAAAAAAATTTTTTTTTATCATTATTTAATGTCATTTAATAACAAAGAGAATAATACAAACCTATTTTCTCTTTCAATTAAAATTGCAAGAAAGCTTGCCATAAAGCCTGGAAAATATGAGCAATGAAGATAATAGAATTTTCCCATAGCTCTCCTGAAAATAAAATAATAAATTATAATTTTATAATTAGAAACTTTGAAACAGTCCATGCAAAAATTCTTGTCCATTTTTAAAGTTATTTGCTATTTACAATGTGTTTTTATTTGAGTGTCTGAGTTTAGTGAGTAATTTAAACCAAATGATTAAAATTTATGATGTGAATCATGATTTCCATCGCTTCATTTTTTAAAAAAAATATCAATTATTTTAAATATTAACATAAGAAAATAAACAAATAAAAAAAAGTAGTAAGATATTTCAACTGGCTTTTAAAGAGATCTGTCACATTGAAATTATATTCTTGCATGTTTATTCAGTTAAATTCAGTTTCATTCAAAAGATTTATATTTTTAATCAATTAGTAATGTGTCTCTTCATTTAATTTGAATAGGACTTTTTCTTTTACCTTTTTTTTAAAACTTATTTGATAGAGTGCTTCTAACGATCATTCAGGATTGGTGTACATTAATCTGAGCATATACAGTTAGATTAGCTCACATTTTAAAAGGCCAAAACTTACTCGTCCTCCCTTAAATTTTTGGTAATCAATGACAAGCTGAAGAACGGAATTTTAATGCTCTGTTAATAAGTAATATGAAAATTTAATTAAATAAAAAATGAGGTTATTCATAAAAACTTTGCTTTTCTAAGCTATTGAAATCATATTTCCAAACAATCAAATATTAGCAAAATGAAACTTTTTAAACAAAACACAAAAAATGTAACCATTGTACACAATATTACAAACAAAAAAGTCCTTTATATTTAATATTATTTTACCATTAAATAAAATTTACACATAAATGTTTAAAAAAAATAACAATATTGATTTAATATTCACAAGCATAAAATCATTCATCATTACATTCATTAAAAAAAATAAATAAAAAAAACATAAAAGTGTATGCTAATTTTTCATACAGAAAAATAGATATTTTTTCAATTATAGATACAATTAAACAAGGCTTACTTACCTTAGTAAGCAGAATATAAATATAAAAGCAAATCCATTAAATCCCAGGAAACAGGATGATGTATAAATACTTTGGATAGTATTCCAAAATGCGCGAGCAGAAAATTTTCTTTGGAGTATTTGTGTCACCTACATAAAAAGGAAATTTTGTTTTAAAAATATGAATTCAACAGGTAAAATTTATTTAGGTAAAAAGTAGAGTGTGAGGATAAGTTTAAAAGTTATATTTCACTTATTTTCTCAGATTTCCTTTAAAAAAATTTCCATAACTAAATTTTAATAGATTTAGGAGAACTCAGCTTTTAATTTACTTGTAGTGGTAATTAGGCTACATCTCCCACCAGAATTTTATATAGGTATGATAGAATTCGATGGAGTGTTATCACTGGTTGAGAGACTGCTTTGAGAGAGGCCGAAAGAGTTGTATTAAGATCACCGGACTTGAGTGCTCTATTAAGATCACAGTTCCTGGCATGGTCCTTTCTGTTTTGCTATTAGCAGTTGAGTATGAACAGGGCTCCATTGTATGTGATCTAGGATAAATAGCAACAGCCTGAGGAAAATAATGTTGCAGTCACAAATAGCAAGTCAACTATTCACTATGTTCCATCGAACAAAACCCCGTGGCAGAATCTCGGTGACAAGGCGCCATTGTCGCAGAACTTTACAGAGTTCTTGCAGAAAGAATTTTTTGGGGGGGAAGTAAAAAATTTTGGTTTGCTTTTCTGCAGAAATGTACATGTAAAATTTGAATTGACATTGGTTTTCACATGGCTTTGAGACATCTTGATATATTTCAGGCGATATGGGAAATTCAAATTGTGCATTTGATCATTTACTTTTAAAGGCAATGATACTATTGACTTTTTGGCTGTAGTTAGCTTTTGATTTCCACATAGTTTTTAAAACCCAATATTTCTTATTACAACAATCAAATCTTGAAACCAAACATGCATTTAAATAACCCCTTTTTGAAGAGTCTGATTCACATGATTTCGCTGCCGATCTGTTTTTCAGTAATTACTGCTACAGATTCCATCATATTTAACCATTTTTTTAAAATGTGATGATGATTTGCAGTTAAAGTTGTAGTTAATTTACGTCGCACTAGAGCTGCACGATGGGCTATTGGCGACGGTCTGGGAAACACCTCTGAGAATGATCCGAAGAGATGCCATCACAATTTTGATCCTCTGCAGAGGGGATGGCACCCCCGCTTTGGTAGCTCGACGACCTGCATGAGCACTTTATGGTAGAACAGTTTAACGAGGACCAATACAGCACACTCTCGGTCCCTACGCAGATTGATCCAAGTGGTCACCTACCCGCACACTGACCCTAGCCAGTGATGATTGACTTCGGTGATCTGCTGGGAACCATGTCTTAATGATCAGTCCACTACGGGACGATGATGATTTGCAAAATGTGATAAAGGAAGTAATTAGTGTGTTCCCCCCCCCATCCAACAAAATGTGAGAATATCCATATAATATTAGAATAAATCAACATAATATTAGAATAAGAAAAATATTATGTATTCAATTCTAAAAATTATATTGTTTTTTTTACCATAAATTAATAACATACATGTCAGTTATTATTGAAAGTATCTTTCAGAAAGATAATAGTGCTAGAGTGTTTCGTCAAAGAAAGCCCAAAAAATTCTTAAACAGGGCATCAAACTAGGTGTGTTCATATAGAGGTGGGCATGTATGTTGAGGTAGGTGTGTTCAGATCACGATCGTGGGTCGTCCATTGGGAGGCTAGGCTACCG
The DNA here is from genome assembly GCF_982258835.1 of Parasteatoda tepidariorum. Taxonomy (NCBI): domain Eukaryota; kingdom Metazoa; phylum Arthropoda; class Arachnida; order Araneae; family Theridiidae; genus Parasteatoda; species Parasteatoda tepidariorum. The sequence goes on along the minus strand of NC_141757.1, from coordinate 97,373,051 downwards.
ACAATTTCAACTGTCATCTATCAAAAATTTCTATTGTCATCTATTTGTGCTGCCATCTGCTAATCACTTCAACAACAACAAAAATATTTTAAAAAAAAGAAGAAAGAAAAAAACATTGAGGATATTAAGTTGAAACCCTTGTTCCATCCACTTTCCTGATCCTTGATCATTACATCATACCTCTGCATTCTCAGTTATTTACCCTAATATGTGTAAAGAAAAAAAATCTAGAAAAAACTGGTGCAGATGCATTACAAACTAATACCTTTACTAATATTGAAATTTAAGGTTAATTCTTTGCACTACCTACATGAAATTTTAAAAATCTCTCTGATCTTCCCTCTCAAATAGTCTTTAAAATCAAATTCATTTTAAGAAATAAACTAAATGACTTTCTTTTCATTAATCAATCTCAATCCCAAAAATATTTTAACATAACATAACTAGAAAAAATGGCCCTATGAAGGGTTAAAAGGGATAGGGTTTAGTAACAACAATTTTAGGATGGGGAGTGGAGGAAAAAAAAAAACTATTTACATATTTCCTTTCAATTTTTTTGATACACACAGACAATGCAAATTATAATAAATAAATGCTAAATGTATTGAAATATTTTAAGCACTTAGAGAAACTTTATTTAATTTTTATATATTATTTTATTTTCAATACAAATTCAGAGGAAGGATTAATGATTTAAAAACAAAAGATCAAATTAAGATTAAGTCAGAAATAGTTATCGAAAAATTAAGAAATGTGAATGAGTAATTAAAACTGAAATTTCAAATTTCTATAATATATATTCCTTTTTTCTTTTTTTTCAAAGCAACAAAATTCTTATTTACACTCACAATTTTTTAAACAGAAACTGACAAATATAAAAAAAAGAAATCAAAATTAGAAAATTCAAATATGTAAAATTCAAATGTTAAAATAATATGTTAAAGAAATTGCGCACTCATTTTAAACTATTCAATTCTTAATAAGAGTAATAGAAAAACTCTTAATACGAGTATACTATTCAATTTGTAATATGAATAAAAATACAATCCAAATTTGAAAAAAAAAAATTTTTTTTTAGCCATTTAGTTTTACTTCAGAAAGTTAATATTTCATTTTCTAAATCAAACATATATAGTAACTCTTCTAATCAAACTATGGAATACAAAACAGAATCTATACATGAAAAATCTGAACATTTGTAAGAGGATTATTTTAAATTTATATCAATAATATTAATTACAGTTGTAAACTTGCTAAAAAATGATAACCTTTTGGTATTCTTATGTTTACTATCAATGTTCTTATCATCAAATAATAATGTTCCTTAATTATTGTTTAAAATCTGACAAAAAAAAAACAAAAAAAAACTGAACATGTAATAACATAACTAGGACTGGGCTATAAATCGATATATTGCGACATATCGATTTAACGCCTATATCGGCAAACCGATACAGCGACTTTCAATCCAAGCGATGCATCAGAAATCTGATTTAAGCCGTCGAGTGAAGAAGACGATATAGCGATACACGCAAGGACTTTCTCTTACGTTCCGATGCCAACTCGCGCTGTGGAAGACGATATTGCTTCGTTATGTTGAGATGGCCTTGACTGATGAGCGGTAGAATCAGAATCACTTTTGAGACCTTATATCGTTATATCACATGTTCGTTTTCGCAACTTCGCGATTTGAAATCGTTTCTTGTAGATTATTTTCAATGGGATTAACTTCGTGATCGCCGTCGTAACCTTGTTCTGAACGCAATCTATTATTGAAAAGAATTTATAAAGAAAAGTTTCTTCATTAATTAGGTAAGTTTTTTATTTATTTTCTGACAAAACTTTTTTTATATTTTTAAATGTGAAAATTATCGGAAATCTAATTTAAGGCACCCATAAGGAATTAAATTACAAAGTAAATAAATTTGTTAGGTTATTTTTTTACTTTCTTTTAATTTATTAAAAACCTTTCGGATAAAACTTCTAATAATTTAATGGGCTTCTATTACTGATTTTAAATTTATAAATCTTGAGTTGTTTTTATTTTTAGAAATAAAGTTAAAACAAAACTTATTTTTTGGACATAAGTACTTTATTTGTTCAAAAGAATTTGAAAAGTTTGCGAATTTTATTCATTTCTTTTTTTATTTTTTATCAATTACTACTTCGTTTTATTAGAGAGTAAAATCATTATTTTTTTTTTAATTTTCGTTTTATATTATTAGTTAATTAGCTAAATATATTACCGAATATCACAATTCTTTTGTTTTTATTTTTAAGAATTTAATTAAGAAACTTTGCCTTACTTTGTTTTTCGTTCATAATTCGGTCATTATTTAATTTAATTTAATTATTTATATGAAATTATAGTAAAAATAGTGTTTAAGAAGCATTTTTTTTTTCTAAAATTTATTTAGCTCTTTGTTTTAAGCATACAAATAATTTTTTAACGAACTTATTTTTTAAATTTTGTTCCTATGCTGTTAGGTAAATATATTGATAAATTTCACTTTTATTTATTTTTTTATTTTTAAACTAAGAAATCTTTTGTTATTTGCGTGATCATTTTTAGAAAATATAACAAAACTTGTGTTTACTTCTTCATTAAGAATTTGAACATTACGATCGAACTTAATAATTCTGTAATTATTTACGCATAATAGTACAAGCAAATATTGATTTGTTAAAAAAAGTTTATTTTTTAAAAAAAAAAAAAAATTATTTTTAACACTTTGTTTTAAGTGTATAATGAATTTCTTAACAAGCTTTTTTTTTAATTTTTAAAATTTTATTTCAATAATTTCAGCTAGATATCTTTATAAAATTCCCTTTTTATTTTTAAACTGAGAAATCTTTCAGAGAACGAAAATTTTAAGAAATTATTACAAATCTTATGTTTACTTTTTAGTTTAAAATTCGAACATTTTTAATTTTAAACTTCGGCTTTTAGTCAATCTAACTTTTATTTTAATTAAAATATATTTTGAAATTTTAAAATCAGCTTTTGTTTAATAACAATATTTTTTTTCACTAAGGGTGTTTTAGGGGTTAACTTAAATTAAGACTGCTTATACCTTATAAACGATAAAGAAGTGCAAATATTTCATTCTGTATCTACACACATTTTTTCAATAAATATTTTAAGTAAGATTTGTACATCTTAGTCAATTTATTTAATATCTTTCTTTAGCAAAACATATATATTTTCAATTTATAAATTGATTTAAATCAATATGCGTATGAAGTCTTGATAGAAATCTGACTTTCTGTGCCTTAAAGGAAATGAAATTCAAAAATACTATATCGCGATACATCGCTATATCGCGATGCAAAACTGACGATATATCACGATATATAATTTCTAATATCGCCCTGTCCTAAACATAACCAATTGAATCAAAGACATAAAAAGCATTTCAAATAGTTAAGTTACATTAGATAGCAATTACAGAGAAAGTAATCATGAAACAATAGTTTTTGCTAAATAGATGAAAAACTATTTTATTTCTTTAAATAAACTATCCATATTCTATAAAAGTAACTTATTACAATTCGTATAAATAATTTATTTATTTTTTTTCCTGCTTGCAATTTCTTAGAAAAATTGAGAGGGACAACAATTACATTAAAAAATTCAGCCTTTTGTCCCGAAAAGAAATGGAGTAGCAATTAAATTTATTGTTTTGTAGATAGAGTTCCTTGTAACGTGAAAGTTATATATTTTATTCCACTAGAGTGATCTAGAATTGTTTCCTTTTTATCCAGTATTTTTCGTACTGGAGCAGTAATTACACAAAAGTTGGGGATGCATACAAACTGATTTGTAGAACAAACTGTGCAAATTATTCTAAGAATAATTTATTACACATATTCAGGTAGAGAGACTTACTATATCAGAATATGTACCTATGCTTTTATCTCTGCAACACATTCACAACATAGAAAATTACTTAATTAGGAAACAGTAATGACATTTTACCTACATTTTATTTTTCTTAAAAATTTAATTTAAATACAAAATGTGTCTGATACATATTTTTTTACACTTTGCTAGTATTTTAAGCAAAGCATGCCATTAATTATTGAAAATAAATATTTTATTGAGATACATATATTGCTTAAGGATGCAAAAATTAAAAAATTGAGAAAAAAATCATTTTCACAGGGGAACGTTAAACATTTACTACACTATAATTAATTTCATTTCTTTGAAAAAAAGAATGGGCATAAAATGTTTTATACATATTTATCATCTAGTTCTTTGTTTGTTTGTTTTTTTCAATTATGTAACATAACAGTTCCAGAAGCTCTTTGTTAATAAAGAAAAAAAAATCAGATAGTACTTTTAGTCAGTAGTTAGTTTAGAGAAGAATTCCTTAATAGCTTATAATTGAAATAATAATTCATTATAACAGTGCGAGTAGAAAAACTCAACATTAAACAGCCTATCACATTAAATTTTGAAATTCTGTAAATATTGAACTTATTTTCAAAAACTCAATACAGGCATACAATACTTATTAATTATTAAGCAGGCCGTAAATTTTACACAATAAATTCCAACTTATCCATTAAATTACTAAAATTAAAGCATATTTTGGTTTTTCAAAAAATAAATAATTTAAAATTCTATAAGTTTTATTAAAAACCATATTCGAAGCCTCAAAATCCCCACAAAAGTTTTTATAGAAAAATGCTGACAGCTACTATTTACACTTTCGTAAGAGAAGAATGATTTGAAACAAACCATAATAAATAGTAGTGATGGTTATCTGGTTTCTTACCAAATATAAAGGGGCATATAATTTCATTCCTTCGAATAAACAACAAAGACCAACGGATAGTGCTGCTGTATAACATTCTGGTGTCCATGTATGTCCAACTTCGTAACAATTATATGGCAGAGATAATTCCCTTAATTTACTTAGAACAGCCATTATTGCGGAAATAAGTTCAAGTCATTCATAGATAACTATCAGATATGACAGACACCTTCGAGATGAAGCAATAACACATTTAAATGATAATTAGGCACAGTTCAATTAAAATAATTATAAATATCCACTACTCGATTTCATTTATTATTGTTTATATTATTTAAACTTGCAGAGAAAAAAAGTAATAATAAAAAGTTTCTTTTTCGTTGCCTTGACGACAGCAGAATAAGAGAGCTCACGATTCATTTTGATGCCAGATTGACTAACTCATCAGTTTTGCCAAAATGAAATAAATTTTTCAAATCAGTCATTTAATGAAGAAACATACTTTAAATTACAAAGCCACTTAATATTTTTCACTCGGAATCATCTTTTAAGTTATTTCTTATTCCTTTGATTAAAAACTGTAAACATTTTGTTCTGTTGCCAAATCAAAAGTAATCTTTTCATTTCCTTTTTTAACTTCGGCTTCATCTTCACAGAACGCGCCCAATCGCAGGTAACTCTTGACGTCACAAAATAATAATATTTTTTTCATCTCTTCTTGTTTCGTTGTTTGTATGGGGTGGTGGAAGTGTAGCAATTTGCTTTATGACATTTCGGGTTACTAATTAGCAATGGATCGGATTTTATTTGTAAGAAAATTTTCTATATTACAAGGAATCGTTAGCATAACTTTTATTTTTTGTAAATGTTGAATGTTTCTTGCTTTTATTATTGTATCATATGTTCACATAATCCGGTTGAAGCTTGTAATCATATATAAACACTTCCTTCATTATCATTTTATTCTTTTCTTTATCTCACATATATAACAAAGGATATAGTAAATCTTGATAATCCACTTAATTTTATTTATTTTGAGCATTTGTCTATGCTTATATTTTTGTTGCAATTTTTGCATTCATTCGATTGAATTGCAATGCATAAATGATCTCCCATCGATTTAATATTTATAAATAACTATACTCCTTAATGTTATCGTGTAATGCTACGTTCATAACTATGATTCATGATAGTTATATTTTTCGTGCAGGTGAGATTAGGAAGTGAAAAAGGAAATAGGATGCGAATAATTGCGTTAGTTGTGTGGGTTTTGAATCAGTTAAACTTGAACAACTAAAGATGAATGTTTCATTTTATACAATTTCATGTTTTAAAGAAATTTTCCACGGCTGTTTGGGAACTAGCCTATTTGGGTAGCAGTTAAACAAGTGCCTTACTCATTTTAGAAATCGGAACTTTTAGTAACCACATTTTTTTTGTCAATGAAGATGGGTGAAGTGTGATGTTTGCTGTTAGAGACATTGCAGGCATGCACTAGCTAATTTGTCACCTGCACCCTAGTACATTATCTGGTCTTTTATTTATTAAGTTACTAACTTAGTAAAATGCCAATAATTGCTCTTTTTTATTAGGCTTCAATCCATATATATAATTGGTGTGAAATGTCTGATAAAGTTTCTCTAGATAGTGTAATAACCTGCTTAATTGAATTGATAGTGTTGGTTATCATTAAAGGGTTTCTGACAGTATAGTTCATGTAAAAAAATCAAATTGTGTTGTTAAAAAAAAAGAGGTGATCTTTTGACTTATACTTTTTAAATTTTTAGGCTTCCTTTATTAAAAAATTTCTGTTAAAGTTCTTAAAACTTTGATGGCAGGAACTTTAAATTATGATTATTTTATTTTTTGTAATTTTTTGCCTTATTTTATTTTTTTTAACAAGTTTTTTTTTAAAGAGAATTCTATTTACAATTTATTAGAATAAATAAAGTAAATGTATCTTTGTTTCCAGGTTAAATTTTTTTTTTTTTTTTTTTCAGTTTAAAAATTTTCAAGTGATTTTAACCTTATAAGAAGGAGAAATATTGAAATTAATACTAGCGAAGGTTATTACTAACATTATATTCTGTTGTTGAAGAGAGGTTTATTGATTTAGTTATAATTATTTTGATTTTTTTTCCATATTTTTATTTTATCTCTTCTTTTTTGTTTATCAAATGAATTGTTTCAATGTATAAACTCTACAAATTCGTTGTAACATTTATATGTTAATAAAGAACTTTTCTTTAAAAAAAAAGTTAGGGGTCATATGCTTCGTAAAGAAAGGCTTAAAATTTAGAAGGAGCGAAAAAAACTTAAGAAGGCTTAAAATTTAGGAAGAATTAAAATTAGATTCAAATTATCAAAAAAGAAAAAACTACAAAAAATCGGTAAATAAGAAAATAAATAACAAAACTGGGAAAGTGAAGATTTAGTTGGCAATTTTTCTCCTAATCTGATTTTATGTAAGTACAACCTCGAATATTTTAAATAAGGTACAACTAGTCAAGTTATCATTTTCATTTTGTGAGATAGCTTTGTTAATTGAGCTTGAAGTCAAAATATAAATATTTTCTTGATTAAAGTCAATCCTTTGCTCTAAATATAAACAAAAGCCAGTTCTGGAAGAGGTTTTTCCCTTTCTCAAAACATACACAAACAACTTTTTACATAATAAAATTAGGAGAACCTCTTTTCTTGCTTTTGAGATAACCTTACTTATGAGGCAAACATAGACAGACATTCAAGCTAAAACAGCTAGGAGGCTCTGCAATCTGCTGGATATGATCAAAATTCTTAAATTAATGATGTTCATTATTTTATTTATTTATTGGCATCAATAAACTATAAAAATTAAGGTAATTTTTTTAATTAGAATAGTATCCATTTGATTTTAATATTGCTAACACATTAAATAAATATTTTCCAGTTAAAGACATGTATGAAGATATTTTAACATTTATTTTGCATTACATTTTACCTAATATTGCTCAGTGAATGTTATTAATCTTCTGTAAGCTAACGAGTATTTCTGTTATGATGGCTCTACCTATATACAGTGAAACCTCTCGGGAGCGACCACCCACAGTAAAATGGTCGTTAATGGAGGTTGGTCATTCTTAGAACTTACCTCCATTGACTTCAAAATCGTTATGAAAGATACACGATTTTTCACAAATTATTTTAGTTCTAGTCAGTGTTAATTTATTGGCAAGGAAATGCCACTTGTATTGGTGTCATGAAAACCAGATTGATGAATAAAATTTAGCATCCATAAAAAAGACCTGTACTGATATAATTATGTGTAAAAAGAAAATTACCAATTATGAATGGGAGAACTATTTTAAATAAATAAACAATTATGTTTTTGTTTAAGTTTGCCTTTAATTTTATACCATAAAAATTAATTAACGTTAAAAAACGAGAAAAGGTTTGTTTGTTTGAAATGCGTATTTTTTTTTTTCTAAAATAACTTCTCTTTCAAATTTAACTTTCCACCCTAAAAAATAAGTCATGTAAAGCATCGTCTTTAGTGCACGCTGACTGCAGCATGAGGTAGTCGATCGCTTTCAGAGATTGTGAAAAAGAACTCTCTAACTAAAAGACTCACACAAATATTTTGAATACATTTCAATCTACAGTACAGAACCCGTTATCCGGAAATCAGAAAACCGGAAAACCAAAAAACCGGAACGAAATTCGATAAATTTTCCCGCTATTTTTTTTTTTAAAAAAAAAAAAGAATTTTCCTCATAAGATTTTAGGATTTTTCTTTCTTTTTTGAAAGATGTTTACCTTACCATCATTTTGGAAATAATCATTAGTGTATTACTCCATCATTTTTTCTTTTTAAGATTATTTCAAAAAAAAAAAACATTTTTTTAGTTGGGTTTAACAATTAAAAAAAAGGACTTTTTGTAGCGATTCAGAAAACCGGAAAAATTAGTTATCCGGAATAGCGATGGTCCCGATCGTTCCGGATAATCGGTTCCCTACTGTACTTATTTGTTTTGTTAAATTGTTTTATTTTGATATTTTTTCGTGTTTCCTTATTTGACCTTTTCTGCTTTTGGTGCAGATATTTTCTCAGTTGCTGGAAGAGGTTTTAATGATGTCTCCTAAAATTTTTCTGCAACGCAAAGTCTATGGAAAAAATTCTGTGTCTCCCAAAAGTGGTCATAAATAAAGATGGTCTTTTTTGGAGGTTTCACTGTATATAAATAAGGAAGGCAGTTTTCTTCACATCTTTCCATTGATCACTATAAAAACCTATAATTGAACTAATTGAAGCATTAGAATTCCTTTTCTTGCAAAGACAGTTTTGAATTCACATATCTTATTTTTCAAAATTAGTTACTAAATAAATTTTTTTTGAAGTTGATAATAAAAATAATCTCAGTATTGACATTTATTTTTTATAATATTCTCATGTCAAAAACTCGTTTTAACTATTGAAAAACAAAATAACAAAACTCGTTTTAGTTGAAACTATCAATGCATGCATTGATAGCATCAAAATGCATTTTTTATATTAAAAATGCGTAATGAAAAATATTCAAAAAATTTTTTGCAATACTTTATGTCATTTTATTTATTGCTGCATAAGGATATTTTATTTTATTTTATAACTGTCGTTGAACAACCAACCCAATTTTGGGTTCACAGCTACTAATGTTCAACTCCGTAGCCTTGTATTCTGAGCCCAATTTAAAAGACAAGGAAACTCCTAGATCAAGTATGGGGTAAAATTTTTCTTTGTGGGAGACTTTTTGATGGAACTAACGCGCATTTACGTTATATGGAGAGGAAAACCACCAAAACTTCTCACAGTTAGCCTGACAGCAAGAGGACTCCAACCCATGATCCGTCTGCTACTGAGGATATTCTACGTCAGCACTGTGATTGGTGCAGAATTCATATCGACCAGCCATTGCGGGATTCGAGCCCGGTTCACCTCATTGGAAGGCAAAAATTCGATCCTCTGAGCCACCTCGGCTCTGATAAAGATATTGCAGACCTCGTATGGCCAAAGAAATAATTAGGAACTTTTCTTGAAAAAACTGGGTCTATGTCGCAGGCCGAAGACTTCCTGTGTACAAAATAGTAGCTGATGCACGCTAAATCTGTCCTCCAAGTTCCCATAACAAATCAATACCTATGGGGTACTGGATCGGATATTGATTGTGCTCTGGTTAAGATTAAAATTACAATCTGCAGATGGGTTGATTGTGTGAATGTGTCCTCCGTGTAAAACAGGCAGTGACGTATGTGTGTAACAGAAGTCAAGTTCTTGTTCATAAATAGGGTCTCTGGGAAAAAAGAAAAATACCTCTCTCCCTCTGCCTTAGATCTGTTAATATTGACATGCGGCATAAGACAACAATAATGGACTAAAAAGAGTAATGTAAAGGGAAAATTAATCACTAGACAATAAAATATTCCATTTTTAATTCCATATATTTGTTTTGTTCAGAACGGTAAGTTTTAACAAAAAATTTTATTAATTATATTTAAAAAAAATTTCCAGAACAAGTTTTATTTTATTTTTCCAGAAAATTTTATTAATGAAGCATTGACCAACTCATAATAGTTTGGCATCAATATTTTAAAAGATTTAAATGATACTGTTACATAAAAAAATTATTTGTATCCTTTAGTTAATTTTCTCTTGTACCAATATTTAATTAAAATTTATAATTTAGTTCAGAACTTCCTTAACAAATAATTTTAAAGTAGGGAAACAAAGTGAATATGCTACTCAGAATTTACGTTCAAAAGCGATTCCGTGGATAATACCTCAATTCCATATTTAAAAATTCCGGGATATGATTATTAAACTGTTAATTGGAATTGTTAATTTTTAAAATCACAGGAAGGTGGAAAATTAACAATAGTGAAACTATTCAACTCCACTCTAAAAAGTTGCTGCATTTACTGAAAGTAATAAATTAGCTCATACATTCCTAAATTCGTGAAGAAGAAAAAAATCTAAATGCAAAATTGTTGTTTGAGTTTTTTTCCCATTTTTGATACAATAACTGAATTCCCAAAACGTTAGAAACAAGGAATCTCGCAGCTAAGGCCTGAACTATATACAGGATGGTTCTAAAAAGATGGGCAAAATTTTAGGAAGTGATAGTACACACCCAAGCAAGCAATTTTTATCAAAGAATGCATGATCGAAAACCAAGGTTCGAAAAAACTCGGGGATTTTTGAAAAAACCCAACCCGCCTGGGTTTTATTGAAAAATCCCGGGGAAATTTGGGTTTTATTTGAAAAAACCCGGGGAAAATTGGGTTTTTTCATTTAGTGCTCATAAATTTTACTGCGAAAATATTTTTATTTATTAAATAGAGTTGTATAAGTAAACACTAAAATTTCATCTGACTTTTACCTGTAATAAAATTAAACTGGAATAAATATTTAATGGTCTTCCATGTTTTTATAATACGATTAATAGAAAGTGAAATTAAAATTACGTATAATTATAAAGAGTATCAGTTACTTGTCCCTTTTTTCAAATATTTAGATAAATATATGCATTGTTAGATACATTTTAACTTTATAGTTTCAAAGGACAAATTAATCTTAAAATTATAAAAAAGCATATATAAAAAGTTATAGCTTATTTTTTTTAAAATCAGAAAATAAAACTTTAAATTTGTTTATTGTTGTTTAATGTATCACTTAACAGAACTTTTTTTTGTTTGCTTTCAATATTTTTAAACATGATTAAAAGAAACAAAATAAATTGTATTCAAATGAAATCTTAAAAATAATATTTAAAAAATCTTAAAAGTAATGTTTTAATTTTTAACTGTTTTTTAATTGTGATAAACTTTCTCCAAATAGTTAAAAATTGTCAGCAAATGTTAAGAGTTAACTTAAAAAAAAGGTCCATTTTTTCCTTTATTATTATTATCATACAACAGATTCAAAGTGTCTACATTTCTCTCTTCGATGGTGATACACTTTTACGAGTTTTGTAGCTATATCTATTCCTCATCTATTTCGAAGTTTACTCTGCACCAAACTGAAAGTTGAAAAGTGTCTTTCGATAGAGACAGAGGATGCTAGTGCTGAGTGCAAAGAAAAAAGAATTGACAGAAATTTTGTGGAAGCTAGGGATTTTATTTACTTATTTATTTATTTTTTGCCATAATTTACTACTATTTTTTGATGAAAACTGTTGAATAACAGTGTCAAACATCATTGATTTTGGAAAGTATTCAGGATCGGAAATTTTGAATGCCATAACACGTGGCAGAAATTCTGGATGATGCTTAGAAAGACAGTTTTCTGCTAATTGGTCTTGTTCATCATTTAAAAATTGTCCCCTTGTTTTGGGATCCAGGATGCATATGCTAATAAATGATGTGGCTGAGCAGCCTGATTGAATCTTTTTACAAAATGTTTATGGGGTTCTAATTCATCACATGTTAGTAAGTTAATTCATATTTCAACAGCTTCTGAAATTGAAATGTTTTCTGATTGAAGCTTTTTTAAAGCTTAAGAAACAATTGATATCTGTTTTTCCCAATTGATAGTTTATTGGTGAATCCCAACATTATTTAATATTTTTGACATATTATTATTAGATTCATTTTGATGTTCAAGAACAATCTCTTCATATTTATGGTAATTATTGGCAAAAGCTTTTACGTGCTCATAATATGAATTCCACCTAGTATCATTGGGTCAGTCATCAAGCAGTTTTTTTAATTTGCCCATCCATGTGCTTGATGCACATTTCTAAAATATTTGTTAACTTCAACGATATGTCCAATGATAGTATTAGGAGATACTTCTTTTTGAACCAAATTAAAAAAAAACAATTTGTGAAAAAAAACACCAAGTGGGTTTTTTCAAAATGGGCCCACTTGGGGAACCCTGGTTATATGTAGTTTATATTAAGTTTAAATAACGCATTATCACCAATACATATTTGAATCTTCTTTATTAAGTACATTACATTTCATAATTTTTTAAATTAGGAATTATAAAATATAAAAGCAGTAATATAAAAGGAATAAGTTTATTAATCTTTTTGTTTTCACACACATTTATTTACTATATTTATTAAACATATGGATATTACCTATTATAAAACTATAATCTGTAAATATTCATAATCAGTAAAAACTAAAATTTCATTTGACTTGAGTTAAATAAAAAACTTAAATAAATATTTAATGGTCTTACATGTTTTTATAATAAGGTTAATAGAAAGTGAAATTAAAACTACGTATAAATATAAAGAGTATCAGTTACCTACTTGTCCCATTTGTTTTCAAATAATTAAACCTAGGAAAATGATTTCCTTTTAAGATAAATAATTTTAAAAAGTTCTCTTATAAAAAGTTTTACCTCTGTTTTTTTTTTTTTTTTTTAAAGCCAGAAAATGAAACTGTTTAAATTTGTTAATGTATCACTTGGTAAAAAAAAAAAAATTGTTTCTTTTCAATTTTTTTAAACATATGAATTAATAATAATAATCTGTTTATTAATATATAAAGCATGCAACTATATTTGAAAAATTGATCTTTTCAGAGTATATTATTTAAATTTTTATTTGATTTAATATTATTAAAATATTACTTTTTGAAAACACCCACTTGAAGTTTTCAATAGTACCTACTATAAAATTATATGAAGATTCGAGTTTCTTTTACTTTACTAATATTAAAAACTTAATCATATAAATCATGCAACTCTATTTGACAAATTTATGCTGCACAATAAATTATATAAAAGTAAATGCAAAACAGTAAGTTTTAGTAAAAAAAAAAATTTGTTTTGAAAAAACCCACATATCGTTCCAAGTGGGTTTTTTCAAGGTGGGCCCGCCCAATAAAACCCGGGCGGGTTTTTTCAAAGTGGGCCCACTTGGCGAACCCTGTCGAAAACTAAACGCAAAACCAGTTTTAGTAAAAAAAAAAAAAATTTGTTTTGAAAAAACCCACATATCGTTCCAAGTGGGTTTTTTCAAGGTGGGCCCGCCCAATAAAACCCGGGCGAGTTTTTTCAAAGTGGGCCCACTTGGCGAACCCTGTCGAAAACTAAACGCAAAACCACTTGAGAGCGTCAAAGTTTATGTTCTCATATGAGGAAAAAACACACAACGAACGATGAAGTTAAGTTATAAAAGCAAATTTATGTTCAATAAATGTGATTACAATAAGTGTTCAAAACAGTGGCCGGCAGCGGCTATGCACGCAGTACAACGGCGAAGAAAAGATAGCCGAACATTCTGAAACACACCAGGCATATCACGAACTTTCCGCAGTAACTCGCAACAGGAATGGAGCTTTCACGTTTGCATCAAACAACTTTCCAAATGCGCCAGCACCTTTGCGTTTTGTTTTCAACCATGCATTCTTTGCTAAAAATTGTTTGCTTGGATGTGTACTATCACTTCCTAAAATTTTCCCCAGCTTTTTAAAATCACCCTGAATATGTTGTTAGTAGACTGTCACTAATTGTCACTAACATTTTGACAATTGAATTTTGTAGTTTTTCCTTGCACTATTAATTAAAATAAAAAGATGTTGAATGAAAAATTAGATGTTTTGAGCACCAACGAATTGCAAATTGGAAGTTTCTGGACAAAAAGTTATAAATCAAGACAAATAAGGACAAAATATTTTTTGTCAGGAATTTCAGTATACCCAAAATTTTATTAAACCTGAACAGTACAAACCCTGATATTGTAACAACTTAAGGCTCTGTGTTTAAATAAATGGGGGGGGGGGAGTAGTTTGTTCTTCATTCAACCATCTTTTACTGTATCATATGAAACCTATTTGCCATTTTTGTTTCTACTAAACCGTTTGATTACTAAAACATTGTAGCCTAATTCCTTTAGGTCATAAATGTATAGTCTGCTCATCTAAATTTTTGTATGGTATAGTATTTTGTAGGTTGTTTTGTCATTTTGAATAACATGTTTATATTTTTAAATTGTTTTCATTTGTTTTATATTTTATTAAAGGAAAAGATTAGGTGTTGTCGAACATGTTGACGTTGACTAAAGGATACTCAATTATGTGCTAATGTCATATTGAGGATGAATATAGAAGGTAGTAAATTAGTTTGTCTTTTTTAATGTTGTTCAGTTATTACTTGATTTGTCTAAAAGTATTTTCTTGGTAGAAGTCTGACCAAGTTTAAGTTGGCATAATTGAAAATTAAAGTTGTGAATGAAGGAAGGTTTCATTTGTAATAGGGTGTCAATGATTTAGATCAAATTATTTATGTTAGTAATTTTAATTGCTTCATTTTTTAAAATAAAAATAGTTTAATGTTTATAAAGAGAATATGAAAGGAATATATAAAGAGATCATGTGTAATATTAGTTGTAATAAAATAATTTTGAATTTTTTTACACAAGCATTATTATCTATATTAATTACTAAAACAAATGAAGAACATTGAGCTTATTTTAAAGCATTGCAAAGATAATTGATAAAAATATGTAGATGACAAATTATGAATTTTCTTTACCTTTTTGTATTTACTGTCAGAATGCTTTTGTAATTAGGATACTTTTTTTTTCCTCCCTTGAAAATAATTATGTTAAACATTAAAAGTTATCAATGACGTAACTTTAGTAAAATATTCTTGGATCTTATGATTAATATCTTATATAATAATTATATAAATTTAAATTGGCAGTAAAGTAAAATAAAAAGTCTCCTAGAGATCTAATAACTTTAAAACATTTGATATTCACTCAATAGTTCAATTTAAAAAATAAAAAAAATCTGATATATATAAAAGCTAATTTTTTCATACCCTGTTGAGCAAGAACTTTCTACTATTCCTGCGAACTCATAGTGCATAGTATTAAATGTAATATCAGAGGTCAGTACAGGCAAATTTACTACCGTTTAGCAGTACTTTCACAAATTCAACTTTAGGAAAAACTGTAGTTTCACAAAGTACTTTTGTATCCCATAATTAACGATAAATCCATATTTTTACCACATTTTTTTTTGATATTTTAATATAATTTTTAATTTTCACAAATTATACCTAAATTTTCACAAAATAGGTACCTCACAGAAAAACCCAGACAGATCCCTGAATATATTTTTCGTTTATTAGATACAACAGAGATCTAATAATCTGAGTTTCTGTCATCAAAGTTCTGCTTTTTCTAGGGCAAATAAAAAATGTTCATTTTTGGATATGACTAATATGCTTTATTGCAGAGGAAAGAAATTTAGATATTGAAAGCCTATTTTAAAAATACCTGATAATAGATTTTCTATGTAGGTGCAGTAAATTTAATTTTATATATGGATGACATGTATTGCTCTAAAAAATGTCTTTTCATTGACAAAAAAAAAAACTTACTACAATTTATATCTATATCTTAACATTACAATTTATTTATAAAGCATGATTATCCTTCTTTTAAGCTATATTCTAAAACTTACTGTCTCTTTGAACAATAGTTGTATTGAATATATTCATGTAATGATAAAAATTTCTTTTTTTGAGTTGGCATCATTTTAAACTAACTCAGATTACCAAAATTCTACAGTAAATCTGTAATCTTGATCAGTTTAATAAATTAAACCTGGTTAGTTTATTCAGCTTATTCCACAAAATATATACTTTTTTTTATTTGCAACCCATTAAATCTTTTGAATAATTGTAATTTTTTTACATTATGGAAATTTAATTTAATTTTTTTAACCGGTTGCTTTCAGAGAGAGAGAAAAAGATTTTCTCGGCTTGAAGGCTGAGGAATTTTTTTGTGAAATGGATTTTAAATAGTGAAACATTTGTATTAAAAGGTGTTTGTGCAAAACAAATCTTTAGTTCAACAACTATGTTATCAAATTTTCCTTTATGAAGCGAAATAAAACTAGGCAAGCAGAACACATTCAGATTTATTATTTTTTTTTAACTAGTAGTAGTTAAAAAAAAATGATGATAATTTATTTAATGAACGACCTGAGAATAGGCATTATATTTTGGTTAAAAAGGTTTTGAATTACTTAAAACGGTTCTAAAGGTAAAGTTTTGTGATAAAGAATTCGAATTTTTAAACTGTAGTGTAGTTGCAAACTGAAGAAATGATAAAAGAGGTGATTATCACCTTTTCAGAATGTGAGATTATGTTCAGTAATTCTCTGATATTATAGAAAAGCAAGAAACAAAGAATTGTTGGGCTCTTAACATGTGATGTAGAACTACTAATTTTGCTGAAACTGTGAGAGAATTAAGATTGATTATAAATATGTTAATTGAAAATTTTTTGTTAGTGCTCTTAACTGTTTAAATTGTGGTAAATCATCAAACTAAACTAAACATTCAAATTGGAAATTTTCTTTTGTTAGAGATATGATTTAATGATAAAATTTTAAAGACAATGTATTATTATAATGATGACAATATTTCTGATTTCTTAAAAGTTTTTTCACCATTTTCTTTGATAATAAATTTGTTTATTGAGCTTATTTTAGTGGATATAATATTGTTTTTCAAAAAGTAAAACCATTTTTGCAGGTTTTTAATTGGTGCTACAAAGGTTTTTCTTTTTAATTGTACCAGACGGCACTTGAAGTGTTCTTCAATTGCTTGTCTCGTTGTTAATAAATATTACTTTGTCCTTAGTTCTCTTGGAAACAACATAACTGCAAAATTCATGCCCCGACTACTCTATTGTTCTACATTGTTACTCGCCATTTTGCTTTCGGTTTTATAAGTGCAAATTGAAAACTACTCTAGAGCTCCACTATGTTGCTGAACCTGTTATACACTATGGGGAAATAAAATTTGTAGAATACCACCCAATTAAATCTTTTATTACCACCATTTAAAGTATAGTACATAAAATTTTCTCAGGTACACTATAAAAAATAACCATACTGCTTTAGGCAATTCCATGCTGCTTTAGCATTGCTGATATTTTACTGCAGTTCCACCATTTAGGGTGTGATATTTTCAGACTTTAAAAGCATATAAACTTAGTTAACAAAAAAATTGGGCAGTTCTTATAATTTTTGTTACAATAATGCTGGGTGTCATGTTCACTTGCTTCAATTTTTCATAACTTTCATTGGTTTAAAATATTTTTAGAATTTGAAACTGGCTGTTAGGGACATTACAAATATGTTATATCCATAACAGTGGGTTTTTAATTCCTTAAAAAAAGAATTTTATTTCTAAAATCAAAAGTGCATGTAAATGACACCAAGACTTCATTTTCAAAAAAATTTATAACCTGCTTAAATTTTATCTACCAATTTATAATTTTTTAAAGTCTTCAAATGTGACATTCATAATATACTTAATTGATTGATTTAAATTGCGTTCTTTACAGGTACCATAATGAGAAATTGTAGGTAGCTGTTGTTTTATAATCAGTAACTGGCCATCCAATGGGTAAGTGCCTTTCGTGCTGTCCAGCTACCCAGTCTGTCATCACTCAAGCTTGCGATGAAAAATTTACAGACATTGCCAGAAATGCAGAAGCTGTGGAAGATCAGCCAGGCATGAGTGATTTTCGCAGATGCGACAAAGGACGCTCCGAAACTCGAATTATAGTGAACAATTGTGCAGAATCGAACGGCAAAAATCTCAGCTTGACTGAAAAACTTATCTTTCCAATTTTAAGTACAGCATGTATTGAAAATAAACGCTCTAGTCATTCTAACCGAGAGTATTCTGAAAACAAAATCCTTACTTTATTCGAGCAGTATAAAGATCCTAACGAAAATGCCATTCTTATCGACGGCATCGAACACTTTTGCCACGATCTCAACGTCCCACCGGATGATTATCGTATTTTACTGTTAGCCTGGAAATTTAATGCCAAACATATGTTTTGCTTTACTAAAGAAGAGTTTGTAAGTGGATGTCGGAGCTTAAAAGCGGATTGCATCCAAGACATCCAGGTGAGGTTTCCCGAAATGGTTTCTGAAGCGCGTTGTCCAGAAAAATTTAAAGACTTTTATCGCTTTACTTTTAAGTTCGGATTAGAACCCGAGCAGAGAGTTTTAATGTCTGAAATGGCTATTCAACTTTGGAAGTTGGTGTTTTCAGATAATGAACCTCCAATATTGCAGCGGTGGCTGAATTTCCTAGAAAATCACCCTAGTGTTAGAGGTATCTCCAGAGACACGTGGAACATGTTTCTAAATTTTTCCGAATCTGTCGGCGACGACCTCAGTTCTTACGACGACACTGCCGCCTGGCCAAGCTTATTTGACGATTTCGTCGAATACGAAAATGACCAAACTAATCAGAATGTTGTTCCAAGCAAAGAAAAAGGTATTTTAGACGTTTAGATTAACTTGTAGGAGGTGACTTGTACATTTGTACTTAATAATTCTGCCTTAAGGTAACTATTGTGATATAATTGTGACGTGTTTGTGCTCTCCTCGTGATATTCTTTACGCTTTCACTTTTATGATGGCTATGGCTGTTTGTTTTAATTCTCTAAGTGTTTCTTTACATGCAGCTGCTAATATTTTTTAAATGAGTGGAATGGATTTTTTATTACGATTTATGTGTCCAGTGCACCTACTGCCAAGTCTCAGTGCCTTTATTTTTAAATTCTTAATTATATTGTTTTAAACACTAGTTTGGGAAATTGTTGAATATGTGGTGTGCCCCTGTAAAGACTACCTCTTCCTCTGGATTGGTGTATTTCTGTCAAATTAATAATTATTTATCATTGATCATTAAACCAGGGGTGGCATTTTGTCCAGAAGAAACCCTATTTCTTCCAGTTCACTGAAAAAAATGGAAAAAACAACAAATTGTATGAAACTAAAGATAACTCATTGTTTACTAATAAGTATAAGTATTCTAAGAAAATCTGAAATTTAAACAAATTATTTATATAGTACCAGAAAGTTTTTCTTACACTTTTCTAAAAAAAATAGTAATTTTCATATTATTTAACAGTCGTTCGGAGTATTCATAATTAACAACATTCAATTATAAAAATTAGTAAGTGATGTTTTAAATTACTTGCATTGATAAAATTTGATTGATTTTAAAACAGTTCTTTATATAATTGAATTTTACTGTATGCTCATTTCTGTAATTGAAGAACCTGTTATTTTAAGAACTTCATTAAATTCATATTTCTTTATTTTAGTTTTCGCTTATTTGAAAATTAGTTTAGAAATGGAATTGCTTGGAAATTAAAAATATTACGTTAACTTGATCGCAATTATACTATTAAAAGAAATTGTTTTAATATTTGATTTTTTTTTCTTCACTTTGAGCTGGAAGAAACTTATTTTTTCCGAAATTTGCCATCCCTGCAATACTCATAGTTCAATCATAAAAAAGAAAAAATCCATATCAAATGGGTATGGTGACATATTTTAATGTCTCTGTTTAGTGTTTCCTGTAATAAACAAATTATTAAGCCATTAAACACAATTGACAAACAATGCATTTTTTTTTTTTTACATTGACTCTTATTAACATTGTATTTCTTAGTTGAATGGCCCCATTCATAGGTGCAACTACTTTTTCTGCTCTATATACGTGATAGAACTCTTAATAATTTAATTTTTTGTAAGTCTGCGACTTGCTCTGAACTATTTTTCTTTCATAAAGAAGAGGAGAAATCTTTTATGAACCAATTGTATTTCAGCAAATAACATTTGTAAGAAATGAATGTTCTAAATAATTCTACTACAAATGATTATTAAATGGAAATTCCTTTACAGAAAATAGTAAGATAACTTATTCATTCAAGTTGCAACTCTAATTTATTGTGAGTTGTTAAATTACTTAAAAACTAACTAAATTTTAACCTGAGTATTTTATAGGTATTATGTATCATATGTTGCTGAAAGTCCATATGTTAAAGTTTAATTACTTGTTTTTAATCTCATTGTAGTTATATACTTTTTAAAATATCATTCTTTTGTTTTAAAACTTGCCTTTTGATCTTTCTGTCTTGAAAGAATGAAATTTGCTGTATTTTTGTTAAATTTAATTTTATTATACGAATAAGCTAAATAAAACACTCATTTTTTAATGCATAGCCTTTCTTTTTAAATACTTGTGAAGACTTCACTCTGTTTAAATAATCTGATATTCAAGGTACATTTTATAATTTATCAAGATGTATCATAATCATGGTTTTACTTGAGCTCAACAAACCACAAAATATAATTTCTAACATAAGTTTTGTTAACCAATCCTAACAGTAAGAAGAAGAAAATAATCTACTGAAAAATATAGGCTGCGGCGCGCTGAGATGTTAGGCTGTACGATGCATATTTCTTGATTTTATGCTCCTGAAATTGTGCTGAGCACTCGTGGAAAAAAATAAATAATGAAAAGATTTATAATAAAAATATTAATCAATATTTTAAGTCCATTTTTTTATAAAATAACTATTTAAAGGTAAAAAATCTATTGTTTCAAACAAAATGTTCTCAAATTTTAGTGAAACGAATATTTAATTTTTAATTACCTATAATTTCATAATTAGACTAAAATTCTATTCTAGAGAAAATAGTTTGCTTGTACATACCAAGTATTTTTCTCAAAAACTCAATTTCATTAATAAAAAAAAAAAGTTTTTAAAAATTTAGTATCCTTAGTTGTCACCAGGGTTGGGTTTTTGACGTCAAAAAGTGGTTTTTGACATGACAAGGGTATAATACTGGTTTAAACCGTCAAAAACCCGTCAAAAATGTCAAAAACTAAAGTTTGCCAAAAAAATATATAAACTTCAAAACTACCAACAGTTGCCATGCATTATATGGAAATTTAATTAAACTATAGGTAATCAGCAGGTTTTAAAATATTTTTTAATTCAAATTAAAGGTAAAATAACAGATTTAAAATCTCAGAAATTTATATTCAAATGCATGTGCAGAAAAATTTTGCACAAATTTTTTTTAAATATTTATATTTTGAAAAAAAAATTTTTTTTTTGATACTTAAGAAAATTAAAAGTTTATTACTATGCATTTTTGACATATAAGGAACATATAACTAATATTTATAAGGAACTTACAAGTTATGTTGTATAAATACAAACTTGATACAAGTGTATGAAAATTTTTTTTAATGTTCTACCGAATATCTTTATTATCCAGTATGTTAATTTGAATTTAAAAGTAGTTATATTTGTGATTAATGATAAATATAATTCATATTGTTTATTATATTTATTTATAATTATTACACTTATCATTTTAAAACAATTTTTACCTCTTAATTTTTTTTTCCCACTTGTATTAAGAATACAAATAATGCATATCTTGAAAGCAAGAAGTAATTATTCAACAGCTGAATATTTAGATATTCAACAAAACTATGTATATAGTATTCAGCAAAATGAAATTCACAAGTATTTGGATAAACTAAATTTTCAGCATAGTAAATGAATAGGCTGAATATACTGTAAATCGACACTAACTACTCTGTGTATTTAACAAAAAGCACTTAAATTTGTATTGTCTTATGTTAAAAAGATTATTAAGAAGATTTAAAAGAATATTAAAAAGATTTTTCTTTAAAAGATGTCTAATGTGCAAAACTGCTAATGTTCATCTTTAAAAATGTCTAATTTTTAGTATAATCTATACTATGCACTAAATTTGGTTATAAATAAATTTCTTTATAATATCACTGCAGATTTTCAATAACACATGAAAATGAATACATAATATTACAAAAAATGTGAGCTTTCAAAAGTACAAGATTTTGGTTACTATTCAAAATATAAGTGTTTCTTTAAAATTTTAAATTTATTTTTTCTAGAACATATTTAGAAACACTATCCTTTATAAAAAATATATAAATTTTATGTATTAATTAAATTTCACATATGAATATAGGTTTTTGACATTTTCGACATTTTTGACAGTGAGGTTTTTGACGTGACGGTTTAAACCATGGTTTAAACTGTCAAAAACTGTCACATGTCAAAAACCTGCCAACCCTGGTTGTCACTTGGATGCCCTTCGTCCCCTCACTGCAATGCTATTGAATGTGATATATTTTGTTTTTAGGTTACCAGCAGTATGTTTTTAACAAGTATGAATTTAAAGGAATTTTTTCTGTTTTACAGTAATAGTAAATGCTATAAAAGTCAAATATTTTCACTTGCAACAACGATTCATTTAACCATTTTAAACACATCTATTAAAATTATACAATCTACTTATGCAAATTAATGTTATATTACAAAATTTTATTACTTTTGAATTTATGTGCAAATAGTAATTTAAGAAAGTAACAAGATTTTTTTTTTTTTTCAATTTTCTTTCAAGACAAATTATAAAAAAAAATTGCTTACCTGAATTAGATATGCTATGCCAACCGTTTGAATTTTATTTCTCTATTGTGACAACAAAATTTTAACATTCTTGTTTTTACTAACATGATTTGGATTACTGTTACATTTGAATAGTTAAAACACACAGAAGGCGTTTAAGTTATTTTCTTGCAATTTAAATGTGGATCAAATGGCTGTGCACATTGTCACTTCTGTTCGCACTTTATTACAAGGAAAAGTCTTAGAAAGTTAGAAGGTTCAAAAGAATGTTGTTCTATGTATAAAATTATCTATTTTTTTGCAATGATTCCTCATTAATCTATGGAAGATATTTTTGAACTAAAAATTTAAAAAGTCATCATTACTGTTTTTTTTTTAAATTAAGGTGGGATTTACCAACAGTTGCATTAGAATCCAGCAATGATTCTGAATAAATCCTGTAAATGAAGCGTTACTAGCGATAGACTATGAACAATTTAGTTAAATTTAGCAAAAACAAGTTGTTTTTTTACCAAGAAAAAACATTATGGCTAAACTGCACAGCAATTCTTAAATGTTGCTTATAATTTTATTTTTATCAGTCACATTTAGCTTAATATTTTTTTAAAGAATTCAATGAATTGGAATGATTCTTTTGCAGCAAAATCAAATAAAATCTTATCAGAACAAGATGCCTGATATCAAAAAATAAGACGAAAGGAAAAAAGTCATTTTAAATTTCATCTAATTTTAGTCATAATGAAAATTTTACTTCAGTTCAGAAGTACAGTAAGTCTTAGTATTATATAATTTGTCAGCGGATAATTATGAATGTATCATTTCAAATTTTCTGAGAGTTTTTGGAAAATATTTTTTTAAGGACTTCATCAAAATTTCATTATTTGAATAACTTATCCTTTTGCTTTGATTCCCTAAACCCATTCTACCTTTGATAAAAAAAATTTATAATTTGCATAAACTGAATTTTTCTGAAGATCGAACAAAAAATTGCAAATTATTTCTCCAAAGAAAAAATATTTGAAAAGAAATGGGAAAAAAAAATGCTCAACTATAGTTTTGTTTTTATAGTTACTGTTAATAATTATAATGTTTATCAAAGCATTTAATAAACATGACACAAAATAAACTAATACCCAACACAGCATTCAGAAGAGTTTATTTTACCTTTTATTCAGCATATGTTTTGTAGTTCATAAGAGTATACTAACTCCTTTTATTTACAATGTCTCAAAAGGCATTTATATGTACCAACAACATAAAACGTGTTGGTTAAGTATTAGCGTAGTGAGACAAACAATGGAGTCAGTTATACAGTATGAACTTTTTTTTTTCTTAAAATATAACAAAAACACACACACACAGATAAATTAATAAAAAAAAATTTATGACAATATTTGTTTTGCATCAAAGTCCACTTAAAAACAAAACATTTAATTGTTGTTTTTAAGATATTAAATAAAGTACAGTTTGCTTTATAATAATGTGAGGTGTTAAAGACACATTACTAAAAGATAGAAGCTAAACTTAAACCCATTTATTAACTGATAATTTTACACAGTGGTGTATTTAGAATTTTTCTTTAAAGCCTTTCTTAACTTAAAAATAAATTTTAGCATTTAGTGCAGTATTTTGAACAAAAATGTTGCATTATTCAATTTATAATTTCCTATAATATAGTATAAAAACAAAAAAAGTGGGATAGATTCATGATTTCAATATTTTTATTTATACTAAATGTAAAATAAAAAGTAACTATGTATGAAGAAAAAAATATTTTTGATTTAGTTATTATATAATGGAAAAGGTAAACAAAAACTTTATTTTTCTTGAAATATTTTTTTATGCCCAAAATAGGCACCTACCTGTCTCAAAAAAGAAAAAGATTCACACTGACTTTTAAAACAAACTCGCAACATATGAATAAGAAGAAAAGCAAAAATATTCAAGTAATGAACTTTTAAACACCCTCTATTTTTATGAGCATTCTGTATATTGCTAATCAAGCAAATGTAGGTAATGCAAAACAAAATACAGTACAGAACCCGTTATCCGGAAATCAGAAAACCAAAACACCCGAACGAAATTCGATAAATTTTCCCACCATTAATAAAATTTTTTTTTTTTTTCCTCATAAGATTTTAGGATTTTTCTTTCTTTTTTTAAAGATGTTTACCTTACCATCATTTTGGAAATAATTATTAGTGTATTACTTCATCGTTTTTTCTTCTTTTTAAGATTATTTCCAAATATATATATTTTTTTAGTTGGGTTTAACAATAAAAAAACGGCTTTTTGTAGCGATTCAGAAAACCGGAAAAATCAGTTATCCGGAATAGCGATGGTCCCGATCGTTCCGGATAATCGGTTCCCTACTGTATATGCACATTGCAATGTGGAACCCAATTTTTGTTACATTCATTTAACACAGTTATTGCGTAACATGTTCATTTACAACAACAAATAAGCTACATTATATAAGTAGACTAAATTTATAAAGAAATTAATTTGTTAAACAAAGTCAATAGATTGATTGAAGTGGGAGAGTATGCTAAATGACATTTAAGTGATTCTTGGTGTTTTTATACCTTTATTAAATCAGATTTTCTCAAATTTACTAAAATGTCTCATAAGCATGTTCTCTAAATTTTTCAATTTAATTTTAAAAAAATTATAAACTATTGTCAATTAATATCAATCTTAATAAACTAAATGAACATTCAAGAATAATAGTTTTATGAACAGTTAATTCATAAAATATATAGAGATGTGCTACTGTTAATGTGATTAAAATGGCTAACATACTCAATAACTGGTTAAACAAGCTAACCAAAAGACTTGGCTATTATGTTTAGTTAAATGACCATAAATTTATCACTTTAGTTTGTTATTTTGCATAATACCAAACATAATATTAACCTATTATTTGTCATTACTGAATGGCTATTTTTAAGAAAAAAGATGATATATTAAGTAAAATTAATTTGCCAAACTAATTGCTTATGAATTTGAATACATATTTGGCAATTATTAACAATTTTATAAAACCATAAAAAATTTAACAAACGAACTAATTTGTTTATTAAAATGTAAAATAAATAATAATACATAATAGCCAAATACATCTCATTAATAGTAACATGAATCCCATTAAAAAAAATTTAAAAGCAATAGTGGAGCTTTGAAAATGTACATCTTTACAATAAAATTTTTTAATCTTAAAATCTTCAAGTAAAATTCCTTTTTACAAGGTTTGGTAAAATTTACAACAGAAACCTCATTCAATTGTATACACACATTTTAAATAAGCAGTTTAATTAGATATGGTGTGCCTTTTATCTTTTTACTTAATTGCATAGTCATTACTTTTAAAAATATTTTCCAAAATAATTACAGTTTATCTTTCAAAATGAAAAGATTTTATTCAGAACAATTTTATTTCCTCCTTCTAAATAAAACAATGGTCAAGTTCTGCAACATGAAGCAAATGGAAAGCACTCTTAATTGAAAAAGGTTAAAACCGTTGCAGCACTTAAATTTAATCAGTTTTTATCTTAGACTGGAGAATGGATATATGATATATTCCCTCTGTTTCTTTTTTCACAAAAAAGTGTTGAATAAAATTTTTAATAACTAACTTGCAGTGGAAAACATTTTCAAGCTGTGCTTTTTTTTTATTGAAATAAAAATTTATAAAAAAGTATCTACATCTATTGGGAAATTGAGAATCTGAAAGGGGTAATTTAGGCAGAGAGGTCAAACCAAATCCAGTAAGAAAGTTTCCTAATATAATGAATTGAAAATTATTAGTTAACATTATAATCTATTCTATCATACTTTTGTTTTCTTACCCAATTATTTGAAATATTAATAAATTACTTATTATTAAATAAAGAACTATGTCATGTAAAAACTATGATCTGGATTTTTCGAAAAGTCAGAAGTCAAATGTTTTAAAAGTTTAACCCACTGGCGGTTTAACAAATGGGTAAAATTGAGAGAATGTTTCTCCCCAATACACTATCCCTATCTAATAACGTGGAAAAACCGGTTATGCTATGCGGAGAAGACTGCAGGTTAAAATACGACATTTACATGGAGAACCGTCAGTGGGTTAATCAATTCCCACTGCTCTAAGCTCTATGTTAAGCATGTGACTGAAGCTCTAGGTTAAGCATATGTCACTGACTCCATGTCACAGAACTCGCCTAATTAGTGTTATCAAGTCAAAGTTTTACATTTCGTTTAGTTTATCACGTAGGTAAAAATGCCTATTTCGCATTCTTCCTGATAATTTAAGTATCAGACATATAAGTTAACTCCTTATAATATTGGAAGAATTATTAACTATTCACTAAAAGAAAAAAGATACTTTAAAGTGTATGTGATAACATGTGCAATTGTTTCTGAAAATTGTTCTGAAAATCTTTCCAGTTGAAAGAATACATAAAGATGTAGTTTTAATATATATTGTTTTATAAGCATAAGTGGCAACGCAATGAATAAAAAATAAAGAAATGGTTCAAAACTCATATTATTTGAAACCGATAAAAGTTAAATATGTAGAATAGAAAAGTAATTTAAAAGGGAAGCTCCCACATTGCAACAGTCTGATATATAGAATTTATTCTTATATACATAATTTTATAGGAATTCACTGGGATATTGAACTCTGAAATAAAGTGTAATCCAGTATTGTACAGATCTCTGTCAGTACTAGACCACAAATGAGTATTATTTACAAGCATATTTCGAATGAGTTATACAAAAATATTTTATCTTTGTATAACAGAAACAAAGAGTGATTGAGCTCGTTTTAGGCAAACGGAGAAATAGTATTTTCAACCGTTTTCATATACTTCTCACTGAGAGTAAATGCACACAGTTTTTGGTTACAAACCACACGCCCACTAAGATATCTCAACTCGATGTAAAATAATGTGTTAAATTAAACTGATATACAAGTTAATTTCAACCCATTGGTGTTAGTATATGAAGGTATATACTGTAAGTGGTTAAATTCAGCACCGTGTTTTATGTTACAAGATTAACAATTGATATCAAATATATTTTCTTGAAAAAAAAAAATGCAAGGGTAAATATAACATTATGCAAATTTACTAAAATACAAATAAAGTGAAGTATGGAATATACTATTAAAACTATTAATTAGTTTCACAACCTGAATGTGTTGTAACTAACCTTGTAGGAATATTTTTAATTGAATAGCAATAATTTCTTCATGTAATCTGTAAACATTTTTAAATTCAAATATACTGTTATTACAGACTGCATTAGCCTTAAGATCCAAGGTTAAACAAAAAAAATTTCACTGCTTTTGTTACAGTCTTGGTGATTCTAACTGCAGTGAGTTTTCATTGTCATATAGAAATAAACAAATTTTCAAGTTATTACTTTAAGATGTAAGGCTAATGTCAATTTTAAATTTAAAAAAATGTTTATCTATTTAAAAATAAATATTAAGAAATTTGTAATTATTTTTTACTTTAATATTTCACAAAATGATCCAAATTATTTGACTTTTTTAAATAAAACCATAACCAAATTATAAATTAGTAGAAATTACCATAAAAAACTGAAACTCTGCATAATAAATGCAGTTTTTTTAAGGTAATTTCTACAGTAGGTTTCACAACAAGGTTAGCATACAAAATTTTATTGAAAATTATAACTCGAAAATTAATGGATTCAAAAGATCTTAAAACAATCTTTTAGAAATATATTTCTTGATTTTATTTCTACTTGGTTAGTAAAGAAGCGAAACCTTTGCTCTATTATATTGCATTTTTCAAGCAGGTAATATTTATTAAATCATCAATTTTGCGAACTAGCTAAAAAAAATGAAGATCAAAGATAGAAAGTTTTAGAAAAATGAACTAAAAACTAATTTTTATTATTATTTTTTTTTTAATTTTTGCATTAAAAAACTCAGATTTGGTCAGTAAGCTTAAGGTAGAATTGAAAAATTTAAATAAAAATAATAAGTGTTCAAAATTTTAACATATTTAATGTAATTTAGAACTAAGTACATAAAATTCAATTCTTTTAACAAAAATTCATATCAATTTTTTCTCATTGAATCAGAAATAAATTGTATCTTAGTGACAAGAATCTTCACCAATTCTAATTACTCAAGCATAAAACAAATATTACTTTAAAGTTGTTAAATTTTGCAAAATGTCCACTGGGTTATTACAAGCTCATTTTAACTTTTAAGAGAATTTTTTTTCTAATTTTTCGGGGAAAATAAAAATCACTAAAACCATTTTTGATTTGTCAAAGTATCTAACACCTGGATTTGTTTTTTTCTGTATATTCCAAACAATATAAATGACTTAGGGTAAAGAGCTGTCACTTTTTTTTGGCAGGGATAACCGAGCTTTAAATTCCAATTATTACATACTATTTTAATAGTACAATACTACTGATCCTTCCTCACATAAAAAAGAAAGCACAGAACATAGGATTCGGTCTTTTTGAACTGGATAAATAGAGGTTACTTTATATACACAAATAAGTTTCAGTTCTACTGAAAATTCCTTCTGTGAAGGCAAGTTTGTCTTCAAAAAAAGGTTAAAAAACAAAAGGTTTTAAAGTTATACATTAAAAGCCAAACATCTGCTATAAAGATTTGGTATTGAACACTAATGATAAAATGAAATGGGCCAAATGTACTTTGATATATATTCTCAATGAACATGACTTAATACTCATCAATATCACATATGCCCATTTATATTTTTGTGCAGAAGATTGAGAACAAAATCCAAATTTCAGCTACTTTGACAGATATAAAATTTTAAGCAAAATTTAAAATATAACAAAAATTCAAAAAATTACAATATAAATTTACCTCATAATCTAATCTAGATAAATTACATAAAATTTATAAATAATTTTATTAATTTAGACAAAAAAAATTTTTTTAAAGACATTACTTAAACTTCTTAATAATTACTTAAACTTGGTGTAAAATTGAAGTCATTGAAACCTTAATGGATAGCTGGTACTTAAATAAGTTAAAATAAACAAATGTTCAAAAAACACAAGTATGATTCAATATAAAGTATAATTCAATATTACATAATATTAGTCAGTTAAATGTTTTTTTTTTACTTGGAAATAGATTTAATATAAAATTTATGTTAAACATCTGATATCTATAGAATATTTATGCAAATTAAAATGTAAGTTAAAGTTTGCTTTGAATTATCTTGGATTTAAAACAGTCATTACTTATAATTCCAATAAATTCATAAGGAATAAGTATCGTCGACTAGAAAAATATTACGAGCATGTTAAACATGAAAGAAATTAAGTTAAGATAGAATCATTTCACAAATGATATGCATTAAACAGAAGAAATAGTTAAAATGGGATAAATAGTTTAAGTCATAGTGAGATCAGAATAAAATATTTTTCCCCTTTATAAGAAGTATGATATGCATAAAATAACAGACAAAATAAATCAATAACTTAAAATAGCATATTTTCTATACAACTATAGTTAAAATTACATAACATGAATAAAGAATAAAAGTTCTCATACATTTAATGTACAATATTTCAAGAGCAAATATATATATTACAAATGTACCGGTGACCTTTTTTCATAATTTCTCTCATTGGCATGGTATGTTTTGCCTATATCACAGAGTACAATATTTATAACACAATACCAATGGGTAGAAACTAGTGAAAATAAAATAAATATATCAGTCTTTCAAAATACAGTAGAACCCAACCATCCGACACTTGATCGTATAGCACTTCAGTTATCTAACACATGTTAAATGCATTTTGACAAACATTTTATTAAAATTAAAAATGACGCAACCCAACTACTATAAAAACAAATCCAAAATTCAGCTTTAGAAAAACAACTATTAAAAAATAATTGCATTGACCATTTTTTTCTAACATTGTATCATTATAATAGAAATAAAAAAAATTGTTAAGT
Source organism: Parasteatoda tepidariorum (assembly GCF_982258835.1). Lineage (NCBI taxonomy): Eukaryota > Metazoa > Arthropoda > Arachnida > Araneae > Theridiidae > Parasteatoda > Parasteatoda tepidariorum. Next base: position 97,342,035 of record NC_141757.1, on the reverse strand, counting down.
CAACTTCTAGATTTACAGTGATTTCATTGCACTAGCTGCGAAATAAAAATAAAAAACTAATTTCTCATACACAAATTTGACTATTTTTTTTAGTGACATAGAACAAAGGTTGGATTTTTTTTTTTGGCATAAAAAAGTTAAATATTCAATTAAGATATCAAATTCTGCAAAATTTTAAGAAAATAAATCTTTTAAAGCATAATTCTGATATAACAATAAAACAAACTAGGAAATTAACACTAAAGCAGTAGGTAAATTAATATTCTTTGATTTAATACAAACTTTAAATCGAAAAAGAAAAAGCTTAAAATAAAAAATTAAGTTATAGAATAATATTTTGAAAAAGTTAGTTGCCAAGAGAATTTTCTAGTCATTTGGGCGAACTTGCACCTGGGATTTATAAGTCCCTGATTATAATCACTACTTACTTTGAGTGATTTTACCTATAGTTTAAAGTTTACACGTAAAAAAAATTGACTTACGAAAGTTCTTTGATTATCTGTTGATTTCCTACATATTCCAAAGAATATCGGATAATCGGGATTCTACTGTAATCAAACTTTTCCACAGATGAGTTTTTAAAAATTTTATGTTGTAATCAAGTGGACTGAATACAATAAATAAGTCTTTTAAAAAAAACAATCGGATAATTTTTAGAATGAAATAAAAACATAGGCTTACAATTTCATCTACTTTAAAACCCTGCCCAGCAGAGGAGAAAAGTAAGATGTAAGTAAACATGCCACAACTGAGATTTAAGAACAAACAAAGCAAATGACGATATTATTAAAACAAGATGATCAATGTAACTAAGATTCATATATATCTATAATTCTCTCAGAAAGTTATGTACAATGAGTAATCACAATCAAATTGTGGCCATACATATATACAGCTGAATGAAAAGGCAAAAAAACATTTTATCACCATTCTGATTGCTAATAATTACAAAATAATACAAATATTTTAACTTACACAAGGCAGAGTGTATCAATATTTTTTTATATATATTTTTTAACCTTTTATCTGCCCCTGTCATACACTTCAATTCTCAAGTGGCATGCTGTACAATCGATATTTGTACAAACTATATATTGAAACAATAAAATCCCTGACACTTATGCTACAGTTCATCAACCAGGGAGACTCAATGGCAATATTTTTCGATGCTAAGATTTAAATTTAATATGTTCAAGCAACAAGATTCTGTTTATGACATAAAAAAATTATGCAATTTTTATGCTCCTCCCAAAAGAGAATTTTTTTTTAAAAAAAAAAACTAATAAATAAAATACATAAATTTTGTATTCAAAATCCATAGTTTAAAAGAAAATACAATAAAATTCATAAATAATTTAAACTTTTCCCTAGAATTTTGTACAAAATAGCAGGGCTGGTTTAGTTTTACACTGCTGAATCTTCAAGACTGGTTTTGGGGTTAAATTTTTGAAAATTTGGACCAGAAGTCCCCAATGTTTTTTAATCTAAGAGTAGGATATAGAATAAAAGTATAATGGTCAGACAAGGCACCATTTTTTAAGGTAAACTTATAGCCAGAATTAACACTTTTAAACAAAATTTTATTTTATTTATTGAAGATAGAAATTTTGTTGTCGTGTTAAAAGCAGTTGCACGTTAAAATGTTGCATTGGGCACGTTAAAATGAGCACAGAAAGTGCAATAGCACCCACTGTGACTTTCTTAAAAGCAAAAGAAGTTATACCTAAAATAATTATTTTTTCAAGAAGCAGCAATTTTTCTTTTTATAAATAATGCAAAACACCGGATGTGTATGTAATCTGAATTAAATTATTATGTAAATATAAAGTATTTATATAAATAGTAAATATATTTAGAATAATTGTATATACAATAAAAATAAATTTGAAACAATAAATACTTGTTGCTTGTACATAAAAAACCTATGCACCTTGGGAAAGAGAACTAAATGGATGTTCATCTACTATAGTCTTCAACTCGAGTATGCATTTTTTAAACAGTTCATAGTTAAAACAACAAAAACAAATTAGACAGCCTGGCAGTTGTGATTTGTTGTGACTGGCAATGAGGACACAAAAGGCAGTTGAAAGACCAGTATGTTGACAACAATCGCGCTGTCAGGCAATCTTTAGGCTAGAGTGTTAAACACTCAGAGAAAGCAGTCACTGACACACTCATCAACATGAATGGAGAAAACACAAAATGAGCTAACTTCATATCACCCAACAGATTTGGTCACTCCTCCGTATCAAATTCAGAACTTTGGCCCCTTATCTTATTCATAAGCTACAAATGTTTATGGATAGACAAGACTTATCATAAGCAATAAAGGGTGTTCATCAAAGCTTTTTTTGCCAAAGAAAATTTGGAAAGAAAAAAAAAATAGTTTGAAGGCTACAAACAAGAAAAGAATCTGGAGACACAAATAACTTATTTCTTTTAAAAAAAATAAAATTCTTTAAAAAAAATTCATTCATTATTTTTTATGTTGATGAAAATCATAACAATTAATGTAACTTTTTTTGTATATTTCATAAAGTCTAAAAAATAACATTGAAAATATAAAAAAATTACAAAGCCCTTTCTTATTCCAAAAACTGATGCTTTTCTTCATCAGGATATTTTGCACCATAAATTTTATCCATAATGATGGATAAAATTTAAACTTATAGTCATGATTAATGGTTTCTAACTTAGAACAGTTAAAATAAGATTTATACTAAAAAGAACTTATTCATATGATTACAAAGCCTTCAAAGAACAACCTACATGAGTAAATTATGTTTGCTAATAGTTTTAAATGATTTTTATTATTTACCAATTGCACAAATTTTAATATTTTTGAATAACAGCAAATTTGCAAACAAAGGAACTAATAAAATTAAAAACCAAAATATTGTAGTTAAAAATGCTTAATAATTTGGTTGTTTGAAATTATTTAAAACTAACAACAGCCAAAGTATGGTGGTCTTTTAATGTCAATAACAATATTAAAAAAATACTAATTACATTAATTAATAATTATAATTCACAAAATATGCAGGAAATGAATAAGTTGGAAAAATTATAACAATTAATTGAGATTCGACATCTTTGCATATTGTGAATTCCTAAGTGTAGCGTTGCAAAATTTGTCAACAATGTGACCAATGTTGTACTTACCGATTTCACTTTAGCTTAAACAATAATTTCTTTATAAGGGAAAATAATAAGATACTATTGAAAAATATCGATAAAAATAAAAATGAATATTTTAAAAAAATACTCAAATAAAAGTAAATTTTAGGCAATGCATTTTAAACAGAAAATACAATTCTTAAACATTGGTTGTCACATAAGAAAAATATTATTGGAGAACTAAAGCTATTTTGAAATAAAGGTAATCAAAAGAAAAATCCTAAAATTATTATGCTTCAAAACAAGACCATTGGTTCTACTAATGAAAATAAATATAGCTGCAATTAAGATCCAAATTACCATCTCGGAAAAAGTCTGGATATTTAAATAGAGATTTTACTTTGTATTTCAAAGAAGTTCAATAATCTAAATGAGAGAGCACAATGACCTTCAAAGAACAAAAATTATAAAAGAAAAAGAATGATTTCATTTATTTAAAAAAAAAAATGTACAAGACCTGCTGAAGCTCAATATTTAATGACTCTATAAACCTGTCTTGATTAATATGGCAAACCAAAAGACTTAACTTGCATTTATAATATAATTGGGCATTGTATCTAGTTCGACTATAAGTTATAGCGAAAGATAATTTAAATTGCTTTATATAAATAATTTTTAAATGCATGCGTCATATTAAAAATTTAATTAAGAGCATTATTTATTATTAAAAAAAACTAAACAATGTGGAAAGCAAGACCAAATTGTGGGCAGGCTGCTATTTTAGGGTAAGAGCAAAACAAAAAAAATTATATGTTATTTATGTTTAGTTGCTCAAAATATCTACTATAAAAAAAGGTAATAATACATTTGTAGATGAATAAAGCACAGATTTAATGACCTAATCTGCCAAAATTTAGGTTTTAGAGAGTACAAAAAACCATTCAAATATGATATATATATCTATATATATATTTATTCAAATAAAATTTATGAACATAATTTAAAAAATATTGTAGTCTCTAAATAGCAAAGCATGGCAGTCGTGTGATTTATAATAAAAATGAGTTTAATAATTTAAATAATAAAACTGCCAGGCTACTTTCATATTGGAGTGTTGAACATTCTGAGAGAGCTTGTCCAGTTACCAAACAGCATCTGTGAAGTTCAATGAAAGAAACACAAGATGAGCAAATTTAATCACCCATTAGTTCAAGTCGCGGTCTTCGAGATAACGGTATTCGAAGGTGAATCCTTCCTTTTTTCTTTGGCTCCACTTCTCATAGTCAAAATAAATATAAGTTCCCTGGAGGTAGAAAAACAAATGATAACAAAATCTTAAAAGAATTAAAAAAAACAATACAAATATTTTTGAATTCATGAAATAATAAAATTGCAATTTAATTAATAGTGATTTTTTATATAAAAAAAAAATTTCTAGAATTATACTAGTTCCTAAAAAAGTATCATGGTAAATAGTAGACCACAAAATTTTGCAGTCTTAAAGTGGTATAAATTATTGAATTTGTTAAATGAAGAAAAAAGTTGATGCAAATCATCTTTTTTTGGCCAAAAAAATAAAACTTCTTATATTATTCTACTTTGAACAAATATATTCATGTCTATGTTTTTTAATTTTTTTTCAGTATTTTAAGTAATTATTTTTGAATTACAAAAATATATATAACATAAAGTAATTTTTAAAAAATTTTTTTTACCTGTTCAAACTCATCGGTGATTGTTTTAGGTTCCTCATGCCTCTGGAACCACATCATATACTTTGTATGAAACCTCCAAGATTGCTTTTTTAATGATTTAGCAGCTAAATATTGTGCTTTTGTTCCCTGAAACAAAATTGAAACATTAAAAAAAGTGAAATTTTGTTTTATATATTTTTGTTACTTTTTTTAAAAAATCAAAAGTGCTTTGCTCAGTGAATTGAACACTGCCCTAAGAATATCAAGTAATCAAGAAAATAGACATTTTTCATGCCATGTGTCAAAGAAACTATTTTTTTTTTCTGGAAAGATGGGCATTACAATGATGTGGCAGCAAAAGGTAACACTATCCATAATTTAAAATGGGCATTAAAATTATGTGCAAAATTATTTTTACAGCATAAAAAAATTAAGACCTAATATTTTTAAAGCAATCATGGATAAGTGTTGAGACCCCTAATGGCGATGGAACCTAAACAATTTCAACTAGAGCAAAATTAATAAAAATCCAAATAATTTTTCTAATAAATAAAAAATGGAAAAGTTTTTTTCTTAACATAACAACTAACCAGAACAGTCCTAAATCTACATTTTTTAATCACTAAAATAACTTTGTTGACACTGGATTTCATCTTAGGATATTTGAAGGAACATTTGAAAGAAGAAGTCTACAAAATATAAAACTATCTCTTATGAATCTAATAAAAAATGTTCCAGTGTTAATTGTTATGCTTGTAATTAAACTTAGCAACAAAAATGTCTGATGAAAATAGGAATTGTTCAAAAGCAAACATGTCATGGCAAATGCTGCTGTTTTATAATGTATAGAACTTTTATTTTCATTAAGTTCATTATGCATTAATACTTTGGTGAGTTTATTCTTGAATTGTGGGACCTGAGAGATCCCATAAAATACAACTTAAGTTGTCGACAAGGAAAATTTCATTCCTTTAACGATGCTTTCATTTATCTTGTTTATTTAAGAACCAGGAATCTAGTCTACAGTACAGAGTAGTCGGTAAAAATTAAGCGTAGACAAAAAGAAATGTTTCAAATTTGAATACTAAAGCAATGCTGTATAAACAAATGACTTCTGTCACTTCAGAGGTACCAACAATGTTGGACTATCCATCTCTCAACAGGCTATGAAGATGGAATAGTAAAGAGCAGTAATTTTGTAAATTATAGTCAACTCGCCCTCAAAACTGGTAATCTGTTTTTCTGGTCTACTCAAATTAGAAACACTTAACATACTTTAGGTCACTTGATTTTTATTAGATTAAAAATAATTGCATTTGTGAAATTTCATAAAAGCGAGCGATTCTTTATATAAAATGTTGACAAATAGAAATTTTAACCTTTCTTTTTTTTTCATTTTTAAAAAAGGGGCATTTAAAATAACAGAGTTAGGAAGGGCAAAAAGTGCGTATATATATTGCGTAATATTGATTTACTCTAACCTTATTAATTTGAAAATAACCTGTTTTCTTTTTCTTCTTTTTTTTTTGTTCCTATCCAAAGTATATACTGCAGTTATTCTAATCAAAATTGCAACATTGAAAAAATATTTTTTTTTTGGCATATAAAAGAAAAATAATTATGTTATGACATAAGATCATATTAATAAGTGTATTTAACATAATATTTTATTATAGAAATAAATGCCAAAATTGATATAAGTTATCAATTTCAGTTTTAAAAAAAAAATTATTAAAACATTATAATAAAAACCTTGACCTGAACTGAAAAACTTATATTTAGTGAAACAAAATGTTTAAACTTTCTTTTTTCAAGAGCCATAATTTAAATGAGTAAGACATTTATCTGGAGTCTCATTTATATAAGTCATAACTTTTAATTCAAATCTATTTTATTCTCTTTCTTTTATTACATTGGGTGCTTACCTCCATATAGTAAAAAATAAAAAACAGAATTTCTGCAGAAAGCCTTTGGAAGAACTCTGCATGATCATGTTGAGGATAACTTTGTGGATAATATGCTGGTGTAGGACAGGGATTTCTAGGAAGGTACTGCCTACAATTAATTAAAAGAATCATAATTAATTTATGTACATAGATATGTGTATATATATAAAACATACATCACAGTAGAAGCTTTACAATCAGGAACGCATGATAATAAGCAAATTGCAGATATGTGAATACTTGAGTACGTAATATCTCAATGATTATTAACTTATTTTCCAGAAAACACGGAAATTGTTGCAACTGCCGATTAAACTTGAAAAACGTAAATAAATTGGACATGTTCTTCTTAAACCCGAGAAATTTAAAGTAAAATAAGCGGTGGATTGAAATCTTCAAGGCGATAATAAAAGAGGAAAACCAAAAACAACTTGGCGAATGATGGTTAAAAATGAACTAAAAGCAATCAGTAAAACCAGGGTTGGGTTTTTGACGTCAAAAAGTGGTTTTTGACATGACAAGGGTATAATACTGGTTTAAACCGTCAAAAACCCGTCAAAAATGTCAAAAACTAAAGTTTGCCAAAAAAATATATAAACTTCAAAACTACCAACAGTTGCCATGCATTATATTGCAATTTAATTATACTATAGGTAATCAGCAGGTTTTAAAATATTTTTTAATTAAAATTAAGGTAAAATAACAGATTTAAAATCTCAGAAATTTATATTCAAATGCATGTGCAGAAAAATTTTGCACAAAATTTTTTTAAATATTTATATTTTGAAAAAAAAAAATTTTTTTTTTTTGATACTTAAGAAAATTAAAAGTTTATTACTATGCATTTTTGACATATAAGGAACATATAACTAATATTTATAAGGAACTTACAAGTTATGTTGTATAAATACAAACTTGATACAAGTGTATGAAATTTTTTTTTAATGTTATACCGAATATCTTTATTATCCAGATTGTTAATTTGAATTTAAAAGTAGTTATATTTGTGAATAATGATAAATATAATTCATATTGTTTATTATATTTATTTATAATTATTACACTTATCATTTTAAAACAATTTTTACCTCTTAATTTTTTCCCCCACTTGTATTAAGAATACAAATAATGCATATCTTGAAAGCAAGAAGTAATTATTCAACAGCTGAATATTTAGATATTCAACAAAACTATGTATATAGTATTCAGCAAAATGAAATTCACAAGTATTTGGATAAACTAAATTTTCAGCATAGTAAATGAATAGGCTGAATATACTGTAAATCGACACTAACTACTCTGTGTATTTAACAGAAAGCACTTAAATTTGTATTGTCTTATGTTAAAAAGATTATTACGAAGATTTAAAAGAATATTAAAAAGATTTTTCTTTAAAAGATGTCTAATGTGCAAAACTGCTAATGTTTATCTTTAAAAATGTCTAATTTTTAGTATAATCTATACTATACACTAAATTTGGTTATAAATAAATTTCTTAATAATATCACTGCAGATTTTCAATAACACATGAAAATGAATACATAATATTACAAAAGATGTGAGCTTTCAAAAGTACAAGATTTTGGTTACTATTCAAAATATAAGTGTTTTCAAAATTTTAAATTTATTTTTTCTAGAACATATTTAGAAACACTATCCTTTATAAAAAATATATAAATTTTATGTATTAATAAAATTTCACATATAAATATAGGTTTTTGACATTTTCGACATTTTTGACAGTGAGGTTTTTGACGTGACAGTTTAAACCATGGTTTAAACTGTCAAAAACTGTCACATGTCAAAAACCTGCCAACCCTGAGTAAAACATGAAAAGAGGAATGATAGAGGCCTTATAAATATATATATACAGGGTGATTCTAAAAAGATGGGCAAAATTTTAGGAAGTGATAGTACACACCCAAGCAAACAATTTTTATCAAAGAATGCACGGTCAAAAACAAAAAGCTAAGGTGCTGACGCATTTGGAAAGTTGTTTCATGCAAACGTTAAAGGTCCATTCCTGTTGCGAGTTACTGCGCTGTGTTACTTGTCGCTAAGCTTTCGGCTGCTGCAGGGGAAGTTGGTGTGTTTCAGAATGTTCGCCTATCTTGTCTTCGCCGTTGTACAGTGTGCATAGCCGCTGCCAGCCACTGTTTTGAACACTTATTGTAATCATATGCCAATAAATTTGCTTTTATAACTTAACTTTATCGTTCTTTGTGTGTTTTTGCCTCATATAAGAACATAAACTTTGACGCCCTCCAGCGGCTTTGCGTTTCGTTTTTGACCATGCATTCTTTGATAAAAATTGTTTGCTTGGGTGTGTACTATCACTTCCTAATATTTTGCCCATCTCTTTAGAATCACCCTGTATATAATAAAATGAGTAAAAATCATTATAGTTGCCCTCTGTTAATTTATAAAAGACAAAAAACTGAAAAGAAAACGATAAATGGAAACAGTTTTCTTACTTACTAGCACTTTATTATGACAAAATTCCTCATGTTTTATATTACTTTATTTACTGGAAAAAATGCTGGGATATAATGAAAACATCAATAAAAAAAAAGTTTATATAAAAAAGGATCGCTGAATTTGCAAATTCAAAACACTAAAAAGATAAATAGAAAACTTAAACTTAAGTCCACTTCTTATACTCTTTGTCCACTCTTTGAATACAAATATTAAGAAAGTTTAAAGACATATATGCCATTGATAACACATCTGGTTATAAATACCAAATTCATTTAAATTAATTGAATTATAAAAGCAATTTAATCACCTGAGTCTTTCGGAGTCAGATGGATGAGGCATATGCCTTTGAACACCTTCTAAAATTTTAAGATGTTGATAACATTCTTTATTAAGGGCTACAGGACCTAGGGGAGCAACTCCTAATAGAGGTGGAATATGGGCTTCTGAAAAATATATTAGGTCATAATAAGAAACTATTTACACATCAAATTACTTACAAGAAATCTTTTTCTAGGCATAATTTCATACAGCATAATACGCAATATGATTAAACATTAACTACAAATGAAATTAAATTTTAAAGTATAATTATTTTTAAAGCCAGAACTCTATTTTAAAATAAACTTGTTAATTATGCACACAAAAAAAATCTGAAAGTTGAATTTTAGAAAATAAAATTTAACTTAGCTTTCAAATGTAATAAAATCTAATCAAAAGAAAAAAGTAAAGGTATAATTAAAAAAAAAGTTTTTTTATCTGTAAAACACAATATCATTTCTTTAATATATTAAATACTGATTTATATAATGCGTGTAGTTATCATTTAATTTGCATGCACATTCTAAATGCTTAGTGCAGATCTTTTATTGATAATGAACATTTAAAAAATGAGTAGGTTCATAAATGCAACTCTATAATTGAACTTTCAGAATTAAGGCAGACCTTTACATTTCAAATCAAAAGTATTTTTAAAAACTTATTTTATGTAAACTTTTTCTAAAGTCACAAGCATGAATAATTTTTTGTCAAACCCCTAAAACACGACAAGAATAAGTGAAGAACAAACAAGCAAAAAAATAATAATAATACAGTTGAATCTGTTTATCTAGAACCTCTTTATCTCGAACCTCTTTATCTCGAAAACCTCTATATCTCGAAATTTTTAAAATTCCCTACATTTACTGTCTAAAATAAATGTATTTTCCATGTTTATGTCGATTTTTTTTTCTTCAAAACCTCTATTTCTCGAATTTCTAATAATAGAGCACAAATGTCAAAACTTTCCTTATCAGCAGAACTAGTAGACAGAGGAGAATTTCGTGAATCCACAGGAACTAAGGATGAACAGGTTGGGGGTGTTTCTTGGAATTTCAATCACTATGCCTGCACTTCCTTAACTAGAAAGGAATACAGTGATTCTAGTAGTAAGTGAGAGGTTAATGAGTAGTGACCATCAGGGGTTAGCTTTTCACCATAGATAAGAAAGCTAAGAACAGAAATTCATTTTCACCTCAAAATTGCAATCAATGGATCAAAGGATAATTAAGAGTTTTAAAGTGAACTATAGAAAACGATCTATGAGGAATTTGCGATCTTTCTAACCTCAAAAGAATAATTGAAACAAATAAGGTTATCAGTCAAAAATCTTATTTATTATTTTCAGTGTTAAATGTATGTTAAAAAACTGTTATGTAAATAGATGTATGTGGTATAATTAATTTAAAGAAATGTCTATATTTTTCTACTAAAATCAAAGCACTTTTAATCAAATTTCTTAATTAAATTTAATTTCTTTAAAGTACCTGTATAACTTGAAACCTCTCTATCTCGAATTTTTCGCCTTTCCCGTGAGATTCGAGATAAACAGGTTCGACTGTAATATGTAACAAATGAATGTCAATATTTGAAAAGATTTAATTTTAATGAAACGCTGCAAGAAAAGTTAAAAGAATATAACTAATACAGCATCAAACTATTTATACACAAAACAAAATGTGTGCTTCTGTGTGTTATATTCCGCAACTCCCTACAATATAGATAATAATAATTGGTAATAGCTAACATGTTAAAATTTTGAAATAATTTTTGTTTTTCCAGAAAAACAGAAATAAAAAGTTTTCTACACAAGAATACTGTAGATAAATAATGTAAGATTTTAATTTGATGTCTCAGAGAGAATTTTAAAGTTAGGAATTTGAATAGCTTTGTTAATATGGTTACAAAATTAAAAAAAAAAATGAAAATTAATTTTCAAAGAAGAGAAATGCATGAACGAATTTTTAAATTAAATTATAAAAAAAGTACAATCAAACCTCTTTTAACCACCAAATCTGAACTCATGTTAATGTCAGGAAATGAATGTCTTCTATAGAATTTAAATTAGAGAGAACCTCAGAACAGAGATTTTTAAACAGTGGACAAAAGTGACTACAGTTTATTGGTCTATTTTGAAAATAGGATGATTTTTTTTTTTTGGGGGGGGGGTATATTATTAATAGTGGGAGTTAGTTAACTAAACAGAGGTTTAAAAAAACTCCTACTCAAAATAAAACATTGTCAAAGTTTGATACAAGATTCTCTTGTCTCTTAACTTATGAGTTATAAGTTGTCATTGATGTCAGTCTTAATTTAAAGTCTCATTGTACGTAGACAACTCTTTCCTTGTTTTGTTTATAAGTATTTACAATAATTATAAATGTGCTTACAAAATAGATGATTAGAGAACTCAAGAAATAGAGAACTCATATTTTAAATAGGAACCCTTTTTTTTTTTTTTTAAGTAAAAAGTGATCCAGAAATTCGAAAGCCCTGGGTCCTAAGGACACAAGGTTTCCAACGAGAAGCAGAATAACTGAAAATGCAATTATAAACTGATAAGTACATTTTTTATCAGTTAATAGTTGTTTCATTTAAGTATAATAATTACACAGTAGTCAGTTACCTTTTTCAACAGAAGATGGAGATGACGGTGTAGGAAGATGAGTTTCTAAACCTGCATTTAATACAGCTTGCTCTGCCATTGACTTTAAAGAGGACATAGAATCTTCATTCTTAAAAAATAAGGAAAAAATACCTTTAAAAATTACTAAATAAAAATATATTTAAAAAGGAATCTAACAATAGAGTAAAAATTTTAAAAAAACATTGGTGTAAAATTATGTATTATTAATTATTGTTATAGTAATTTTGTAAAAAAAATACAAAAATAACGTTAGTACTAATAATTAATATATTTTTTGTAAGTCCCTGCTTTGGAAATCATCATATTATTAGTTTTGAATAAAATATAGTATTTTTTTTCACCATTAACATCTAACTTATACCAGTCATACTCAAAATATGAAAACAAATTTATATAGATTTTTTATTTGATTAATGTAAAAATTGAGATTCACTATTTTTTCATTATAAGAAAGAGGTAAAGAAAGAAATTTAGAAATAAAAAGTGAAAAAAGTGTTTAGTAAATGAACATCTTCTTAAATAATTTATTACTAAAACTGCTAATATTCGATTATCAGCCAATTTTTGTTGCATATTCGGTTAGGCTGAATAATATTGTTTTTTATTTTTAAAAAATATATCGTTTTATGAGATATTAAAAGAATAGGTGCCAAAAAGTTGACTAATAATTTCCTATAAAAAAATTTCTACACTATGTTAGATGAAATTAAGTCCTAATCCAGGAAAAATACATATTCTTTCTAAACTCCTGGCACCCTTTTATTTTTGCATGAGGTCTAGTTTATCAATTGAAAATTTATAAGTATAAAAAAAGTATTATGTTTAACATTTTTGATTTTTGTTGATATATGTGCCACAGTTGGTGCAGAAAGCAAAAGTGCCTTTTCTAGATTTAATAATATGAGGAAACTCTTTAATGTAACAATCTTTAAATAGTGAGAGGCATTTTTCATTTTTACTCATTTTTTTAAGTAGCTAGTAGAGCAAAGCACACATGCAAATTCTTTTGATGAAAAACAACATATCGTAACTATGCTTTAAACCTTGATTCCATATATATTTCGACAAGTGAAAATCAATTCAACACAAACACAAAATCCAGGCTTCCCAAAACGAGAGTTTCATTTTAGAATGAGCTCAGCTTAAACTGGCATTTATGAAGTCATACATTTTCCTCTCCTTGGATAAAATTTCCTCATCTTCTTCCAACTTTGGACTAGTACCGACTCAGTTGATGCAGAACCGCAAGTTAACATTTTTGTTTTTCTCTCTCTGAATAAAAGCTGCCGAAGCAAGATCATGATTTGTATAAACTTTTTTACAAGGGCACATGGTTTGCAAAGATTTTTATGCTGCATACTGATTTATGTAGGCATTTCGCCCTCCCCCTGAAAACTCATATTTTGCAAAATCCTTCTTTTTAGGAATTTCCCAATTTCTGAATGGAATTTGAGAGATATATTCAGATCAGGAGGAAGCATCAGAATTTGGGAGTTTCCCAAGTGAATCGGGAAAGTTGGCAGCTGTGATAAAATGACAGTAGTTTCACACTCTAATGCTACCCTGAGACTCATGTTAAATTTTGAAACTAATATTTTTATTTTCGCCATTGCTAGAATAGAAGCCACATAAGATCAAAGTTAACATTTCAAATTTAGTACTAAAAATGAAAGCACATGTAAATATTTCAAAAAAGATCAAAAGCATTTTCATGTTTAAAAGTAAATAAATCAGCATACCACTCCAGACAGAGATGGTAAGTTGTAAATCTGACTCGACACTTTAGGAGATACAGGCCCGTTCATTAGCAAACAGTTTATAGTTGACTGCGTAACTACACTTCCTATCACATTGCACGCTGAACTAGGAGGACTGCTTAGTGGCTGCGTCGAACTGCCATTGCGTGTTGCAGAAGAACCAGTGGCGGCAGCTGCACTATATAATGCATTTGTGGCAGTGGAGGAACATGTAATGGCAGATGACGTAGCAGCTATTGAGGAAGGCGGCTTTATCACACTGTCCACACATGCAGATGGGGTTGTGGAGTAATGGACGCTAGTATTTAATGAAATGGAACTTGAGGAGAAATTCTGTAGTTGCTGCTGTTGTGATTGAGAATGTTGTTGAGTAAAATTAGTTCCAGATATTTGATCTAGAATAGCTGTGGTAAACACTGTGGTAGGAGCAGACGTTGTAATGTCAGAATGGTTTAAAATAATTTCAGAACTACTACTTGTAGGAGTATCTACACAGTTCGTCGTGGGCGCACTACTGTTGATGCTGCTGTTAGTGCAATTGCTATTGGTTTCAGAAGTAGAATTGTGAGCTGGGTAAAAAAAAAAAAAAAAAATTATTTTTTAAAAACATAAAGCATTTATAAAATAATAATTTTTAATAGTATTATTTCAAAGAAATTTATTATCACTAAGAAATTTAAGACAGTATATATAATTTCCCCAACTTTCAATTATAATGAAAAGGAGACTAAAGAAGTGAAATACCTTTAGAAGATGACGTGTTACCAGCTGCAGCAATTGCATATGGTGTAGTAGGTGGAGCAGGGGACAAAACAAAATGGCTATTGTGGTGATGATTTAAAGGTGGCGAGCTACAGACACTGCTCTCAGATGAATTACTGCAAACAAATAAAAATTCAATATGATTTTTTTTTTTTTGAAAAATAAAGACAATATAAATTTTTTATTTTATTCATATAAATATTTTCAGAATTGAACTCAGTGAAAAACTTTAAATTGACAGAGAGCAGAACAGATTCTTTAAAATACTATGAAAGTCATTGCCAAGCTCAAATGCTACTTATAACCAATTTTTAAAAAAGTGTTCAATCAACAAAAAATTCAGTATTATACAATATTTAGAAAATGTCTGTATTTTTTTCAACTTAAATCTAACTATAATCTTCAATACATCAATAAGTAAAAAAAATTTACTTAAGAAGGTACCTATTATGTAATACACATAAGACATTAAAACCGTAGACCAGACTCATGACTTTTTCAGTAATCTTTTAAATGTGTTTTACCAAGAATTAAAATATTAATTTCAAAAAAAATATCTACATTAATTCTTCAAATATTCATAAATAATTTGCTTACAACATATTATCGTAAACATAACCAGTAAATAGTTTAAAAATGAATAAAATTTTAATATAGCTTATATCAAGAGATATTATTGAAGAGCATGTAATATTCATAGAAAAATATTACCTGTTATTTCTTGAAACACATGGAAGAGCTCCTTTATTATTTTGTACTGTTGTTAATAAAGATCCAGATGATTGTGCCCTAATTGCAATTGGTTTGACTGGTGTAACTGAATTTTCCTGTAAACAGTTTATTGATTCATTGTAATTTTAGATGAACACGCTCTTTTCACAGGTTAAGACAATGAAAGACGTTTAAGTTATAAATTATATAACACTTGTTTTTCAACTAATATGAAATTTATGTATATATTAAGTTTATGTATATATTAAGTTTATGTATATATTAAGTTTATGTAAAGATTAAGTTTAAGTTTATAAATCTGTATCAAGACTGTTCAAACACAAAAATAATAATTTTCTTCTCTTTCTTGCTCAATCAGAACGGGAGACACTTTCCACAATATTTTAAAGTTTAAATTTTTTCGAGTAATATGAAAATAATAATGAGTAATATTTTCATTTACCAAATATCTTAAAAAAGAAAAATTTTAAGATAACAGCATATTTTTAAAAATCTAAAAACACTAATTGGATAGTTTGACTGCCTTCAATATCCAAGAAAGAAAAAAATAATATAGTGTTATATTTCTTCCTACTCTAATATAATAGAACATTTTTGTATCTATACAAAGAAAGTCTGGTATATAATGATAATATATTATTGCTATTTTGTTAAGAACAAAAAGAGCCGAGAAAAATGAAAAAAATAAAATTTGACACATATATAAAAATAGGTGCAAAACAATAGCTCTTAAAATAAATGTTTCTGACGACACCATACACAATCATTTTAATCAGACAGAGTTCTCCCTAGGAATAAAAAAAGGGCAGGATGCTACCTCTCAGAAAAGGGCACTATTATAAATTTTGAAGGGTACTAATTTAACACCATAAAAATTCATCAAAAATCCAACAACAACAAAAATTTTGAAATTATCCTCTTTTACTATTTCATGTGTATATTTCAAAAAATAATTCTCTCTCATAAAATAATAATTCGGCATAAAATAGATAATCTCTGGGCATAATTTTCTTTCAAAAGTAAACTAAAAAAAATTTATTAATTGCTAAACAACTTGAAAGATTTTTATATAATTCAAGCTATAAATTATAACAAAATGAGCATTTAAAGTTGTATTTTAAAAGTTATTTATTTAAAAAATAAAAAAAATTTACCAGTGTTTAATTATTATTTAAACAGTGAAATAAATTTTCTTAAAAATGGAATATAAATAAAATAGCAATGGTAAGAGATGGCGGCTTATTTCTACGAAAAGGACAAAAAGGGTGCATTTACAGGGATTAAAAGACAGGCAGGGTGGAATGTCCTTCTAAAAGCATTTAAGGAGATTACTGAATTCGACACAGAGTATTTAAATAAGTTTTAAATTATCATATTTTCATAAAATATATCAATATATCATCTAGTATTCAAATAAAGGGTTTAATGCTTGCGTTAAAAAAACATTTATTTTTATATGTGATATTAGTGTGTAACTGCTTTCTCAAATAAAATTATTAACACATTTTTCTTTTTTACTTGGATATGATTACAATATCCCAACCTATACCAATCACTAACTCAAGTCATCTCTACAATAGATATAAATAAAAGACTGTAATAAAAATGTTATGATAATACGGCAGATAAATTATAAAACATTTATGCCTAAAAAAAATAGCAAAACTCCTTACAACCGTGACATTTAATGGAATATTTTACATGAAAAATCAAACTGGAATTACTTACTTCACTATTTGACTTGGAATGATTTGTTAATAAGCAAGGACTAGGAGAAGGAGAAATGGAGTTCGTAGAAGTGGGAGAATTAGACCGCTGAGAACATTCATCATCACCTAAAACGCACAAACATGAGCTTCATTGAAAGTAACATCAAAGGACTATACATTATGACAGCTTTTATAATTACTGAAAATTCAATTAAATATGCTAAATGTAGATGATAAGTCATCAATAAAATTAGCATTTTTTTTAAAAGCACATCCAACAACAAATCAGCACATATTGTGAAGAAGATAGATCGTATATATAATTCCTTCTACTATTCAAATTTTGTAACTGTGTGATTTAAAACAAAAATCTTATTGATCATTACTTGCTATTTTAGTATGTTGTCTTAAAACAGTTGTGATCTTGGCCTTTTTCTAAGTTTATGCATAGTTGTCATTTTGGGAGATCATTTTTGCAGAAGGAACATGATACGAGAGAAAATGAAGAAAAACAGTACCATATAAGATAATTTTATAGCATAGTTTTTGCTATAAATGAATTTCTGAGAGATTAGTATATTATAATTTTTCAAAAAAGAATTATTTTCAAAAAATGATTATTTAAATTTTTTTGTTCTGCTGGTTCCGCTAATTCCATTATTGAAAGAAAGAAGACAAAAAAAAGAAAGATTATCAAGGAAAAGATATATAGCTACCATTTACGTGTTGTATTGCTTTGAAAAAACTAGCTTTTACTATTCACTAATTGTAAAATATAGAACAATTTTCAGAATTTGGATTCAAACCATTGTCTTGCCAGGAAAAAAAACAATTCCAAAATACTCTTATTTTTTTATTTCTACAGCGGTTTAACTAGAGTAGGCTGGTTTACACCAATGGGGGTTTCAACCAGGGTTAAAACCGAGTCTGTCTTTTTTTTTTTTTTTAATAAAATCTGTTTAAAAAATAAGTTTTTTATTGATATAATTTCTTTTTTAAAACTTGAATATAGCCAAATGAAAAAAAGATGGAAGTTTTTCTACTCTTTTATAATTTTGAGTTTATTTGTTAATGAGAGTTTCGGTTACTACATTAACTTGCAATGTTTACATAGAATTGAGTCTCTAGAAAGAAAAAAAAAAACAATGTAAAATAAAAGGAGCAAATATAAATTAAATTGTGAGAAGTCTCCTAATAATTCTTCCAATAAAATAGATTACAACTAATTTAATGTCTCTGTTAGCTTTTAAAATTAGTTAACTCATGTAATTGTTAAGAGAGTAAAAAGTTTCTTAATTTATTATTACTTAATTTATTATTAATTTATCTATTATTATTTATTATTTCTATTTATTATGCTGCAGTTAAAAGTATAAATGGGAATGAGGTACTTTCCAAATTTTATTTTTTTAGTTTAATTTTAGAATTATATAATGTAATGTTAGAAATTTTATGGTATATATGTTTATATTCATTACAATATTTTCAAGTTGCTATTTTTATACTTTATTTAAAAAAATGGTTTAAGTTCAAAATTCTTTTAAAATATATCTTTTTTACTTATTTAATGAAACATAACTCTGCTATTTTATATTTATGCAGTCATGTATTAGTATTTAAGTTTCCTTTTCATCATTTTATTAACTTAAATATTTCTTAATTAAAACAAATGTGACTTTAGTATCTCATGCTCTTTTACTTTAAAATTTGTATTGATTCAAAAGAAAAAGAATGTTCATCCAAGCAATTAATGTTACAAAATATATACTGCAAAGAATAATGTTAATGCAAATAATGCTGAAACATAAAATTTTTATATACAATGAGCATCCAAGGAAAAACTATTTTTACACGCCCTGCAAAAATAGATAGTATAAGCTTATTTACATGTTGAAATAATAAATAAGTCGTAAAGTAATGAATAAGCACATTTAAAATCTTTAGTTATTACATATTTTTATCATATTTGTATATTTATGGAATAAAAATGAATTATTGTTTTTGAATTATTTATTTAAAATATTAATCAATTGTTAAAGAGATATCTGTAAAATGTTACTCAATAATTTAGTTACATTTAATTTAAGGCTTAAAATATTTAAGTATTTTTTTTAAATAAATAAACAAATAAAATAAAAATTTTTTTTAAAAAACTTGGTTAAAACTGTAAACCCAAAATATCTGGTTTGGATTTTTTTTTTTCCTAGGCCCATCCTTATAAAAATTAGTATCAGCTAATATTATCAAACCTAAGCTAATGTAAGAAATAATTTTAAAAATATCTCATGTCTATCTAAAATGACAAATAATAATAATTATAGGAGCCTTACTACAAAGTCTTGCTTTTGATAAGAATTCTTGCATATCTTCTAATTCAAGGTCTTCATAAATAAACTCATTTTCTTCAAAATCTGGATCTTGACAGCTTTCAATATAATATTCTACGTCCTCTTTTATTTTCTTAATTTGGTCAACATCAACAGTACTATTATCTAGCATTCGCATTAAGGTTTCTAATTGCTTAATGTGATATCTATGTTTTTCTATCCAGCCTTTTAGTTCTTCCGTCCTGTCAAGCTTCTACAAAAATTAAATTAACATGATTAAATCATTATTAAAAAATATTATACATTTCATAACTAGAGCTGTGAAGTCTGAATCAAAGACAATTTAGCAGGAGGCAACCCCAGTTAGTTAAAAGTTAAGTTCTATAGATAGAAAATAAAAAAGCATTTGACCTCATGAAAATTATTTAGACAAGTATTTATATGTGAACAAAAACATCACTAAATATGGTGACTGTTTAAAATATAACGTAACACAAAAATAAATTATTATATTTGAATGTTTTGATCTGAGGCTTGATTTAAATCTTTTAATGCATAAACTCCAAAACAAAATTTATTGTCTAGGCGTCAAAGCCTAAAGTCATTTGTATTTGCTTCCAATTTTAAGAACATTAGCAAAGAAATCTTTTTCCAACAAGACGTTTAAACATTAAAACCTCTCCGGAGCAACCACTCTCTGTCCTGCAGTAAAATGGTCATTAATAGAGGTGGTCGTTCTTTAGGGTCGTCCTTCATTAACTTCAAAATGTTATTGAAAGTACATGAATTTTCACAAGCAATTTTAAGTTCTCCCAGTGGCTTTTTGGCAAAGGAAATACCACTAGTATTGGCGTCATGAAAACCGGATTCATGAATAAAATATAGCGTCAACTAAAATGACCTTCACTGATATAATTATGTGTAAAAATAAAATTATCAATTATAAATTACAGAACTGTTCAAAACAAATAAACAATTCTGTTTTTGTTTAAATTTGCTTTTAATTTTATATCGTAAAACTTAGTAAGGTTTGCTTGAAACGAGTAGTTTTTTCTAAAATAACTTCTATTTCAAATTAAACTTTCAACTCGTACTGAAGTGAGAGTGAAACATATTTTTTAAAATGGCTTAACACAATTTCAACCATACATAGCTTTTAAAATCAATTTCAATTACTACAAACTATTAACTGGTCCATTCATTGCGTTCCCACAGTATTTAAAATTTAAGCATATGAAAAATGAATCTAAAGATAATCTAAACAGATTTTCTGAATATTGCAATATTATAGAAAAGATGATTTACTGCCTATGATGTATTGGTTAACACATCAGCTTGTTAGAAAATTCATATATTATTAATTTTACTTAAAAAATATGTAAATATAATAACCAGTAAGAAGCAGAGCATTTGTTATACGGGGATAGAAAATAACAAAGCTTGTATAATTCTTTTAAAATAAAAATTTTCCCTAATGGACTATTAGTCTAATTTTCATTTTGTGACTTAGCAAGTTATGGCTAACTGAGCTTAAAGCCAAATTGTAAATTTTTTCCTCATTAAAGTTCTCATCTTTGCTCTGAACACAAACAAAAATCAATGAAAAAAATCTGAAGCATACAGAGAGATTTTACCTTTCTCAAGCATACACAAAGCCAAGCTTGTTACATAATAAAATGGGTTGAACCTTTTTCCTAACTTCTGAGATCACCTAACTTATGAAGCAAACACAAAACTTCAAATCAAAACAGTTAAAATGCTCCACCTCATTCGCATTGTGCATTATTACCTCCTACTTAAATTTCTTACCAAAAAAATTTTTTCTGTCTATTCAAATTGTCATATTGAATTATATGTAATTAAGCAGAAAATTTGCTTTTATTAAGCTATTTTTAATGACAAATATATATATAACTGAACATATAAAGTGCTAGAGAGAACTTACATCTTTATCAATTTTTTTCTTTTTTATAACTATACTTAAAGACTCAACTTCACTTTCAAATTGATCCAATTGAATATTAAGACTTTCAATCGATGCCTGAAAAATAAAAACATACCAAAATAAGAGTGTGTATAGACGCATTTAATAATACGAATACATGTGCATTTGATATGAAACTTCATAAAATATTGATTACTTATTGTAATTTGTTTAAAGAAAACACTATTATACCTAATATGTAAATTTCAACTTTCCCTCACATACAAAATTTAACATTAAATTTTTCTACAAATCGAAAAAATTAATGAGACGAAACAAAGTAATAATAAATTTGACGATTCAGCTAATAAAGAGATTTTGAAAATTTTTCAAAATCATTAAATATAAAAAGATAAAATAAGGTTTAAAAAAAATTCATGCAAGAGAAATTGAAGTATATAAAAATAGTCAGAGCTACTTTTCTAACTCGAAATGAATATATATCTATAAAAAGGCAATACATATACCTATAAAAAAAGTACCATAACTAAAATAAGGTACTTAATTTGTTTAATATTCAAGTGCTTCAACCCCTGCATGCCACCATAGTTACCAGTTTCATTTTCAGGAGAGCAATAAAATTAACTGATTAGAAACTGTATTTTGGATCCTTTCCTTTAGCCCAAACTGAAAGTTTCAAATTTCTTCAAAACATAAACTGAGTCAAACACAAAATGGTAGTAGTTTACTTTAATAATTACTCTTGATAGCTGAATTATGATAATATAGTTAAGACTTACCGCTAACCAATTAGTAATTTCATCTTTTTCTTTTTGTGCAGGATCTAATTTTTGCGCAGCACCAAGACCTTCTTTAGAATAAGCTTTTGTTTTTGTTTCTCGTTCTACTACCTTAAATCTCTCCATTTGCTAAAATTAAAAATAAAAAAATTTACACTAACCTCTGGATACCATTTTTATTCAGTACAGGGTAATCAATAATTTTATCTTGGGGACAAATACACAATAAGACCAGGAAAATAAAATGTTGCTGTTTTGCAGTTTTACATTCAAAATACTAAGTTTACTTATGGTCAAGAATTTAAAAAAAAATTAGAAAGTGCAAATTTTCTGACAGCAATTTTAAGAAAAAGTGTAACGAGGCACACCAAAAAAATTTAGATGTAAGGATTAAATTTTCTCTTACTAAGGTAATCTTTGTCTAATTCAGGAATGACTGGCTTGCCTGAAGGCTTTATTTAGTTTCCCACAAACAGAAAATATATATATATAAACAGTTCAAAAATTTATGTACCCATCAAAAAAATACATTTGGGGTGTTCTGCCAGTCAAAGACTGACATGTTTCATTTTCCTAAGATAAATTCAGAAAGCCCATAAAAAATATGTAAAACTTAAAAGCTACCAGATTAAAAACTTCATTCAGAAACATACAAATAGGAAATAACAGTCAACCTATTTCAAGTGCTCAAAAATAGGTGCCTATTTTCAAGACTAGCCAGACGCTGCTTACTGTTTTCGAATCGGATAATCTCAATATTAAACTCACATAGACATTGAAATCCCAGCACACAAAATGCATTTCCTAGCACACAAAAATGCATTTTAAACTATTTGACAAGAGTTTTGCTTTATTTATTACATGTTATAAGATGTTTACTAACAAAATGGCTTTACTTAAGATAATACAAAAATTGTGATACCAAGATGTTTTGCAATAAAAAAGAAAGGATTTGTATGAAAATTACAAATATTTCTTTAAAATTCAAGATATAATCAATTTTCTTAAAAAAAATACATTGAATAAAAAATACAAAAAAAAAATAATAATACAAAAAAATTAATTTGAATTAAATATTATTCAAAACGTTTTCCTAGTTATCATCAATTCGCAGGAAAAAAAAAAATTTCGACATATAAAGTGCTTAAGTGAGGAGAAGGTAATTACATTTTCGCATGCAATTACAATTTAAAACTGTCTTAAAATTTTTTCTTTTCTGATTGTTGAGTTGTATATTGAAATATATGATCTTAATGAAAAATTTATCAGCATTTAGTTAATTATGATATGACTTTTTCCTAGTTGTCTTAGGTAAAAGTTAACATTTTGAGAAAAATCACCCTTACATTGTAACTAAACAAGTAATAAATAGCTACTAAACATTTAAGTTTTATGTTAGAAGCTAATAATGCAGTCCCATTGAGGATTTAGGAATAAAAATTTTTAATATTTTTGAGAAAACTCAGGTTTTTCATCAAATACCTGGGTTTTTGATGGAAAACCGAGATGGGCTAAGCTTCTTTTTTTTTTTCAAACTCTGACAATAATGACAATTTAAAATAACAAATGAAATAGTTGTTGAAGTGAACTTGTTGTTATAAGCAATTATACATATTTAATGCTAAATTGGCAATAAAGAACTAAAAAATAAGACTTTTTACATCTTTCTTTTTATTTCAAACAACTATTTATGTTTGAAATACAGATTTAGAGTAGACTCCTTTTGCATTAAGATTGTAAATTGAATTACATAACTGCGTACTTAATGAAAGGCACAAATGCCTATGACATTAACAGGGTGCATAGCCAAATCTTTAAACAAAAAATAAGCACCTTTTAAGTAATTTTTAAGCACTCAAAAATAATTTTAAGCACTGTATGCATTAACAAAATGCAAAAAAAAAGTTTTAAAACTTTACATAATCATGATAAAATAAGTTTTTGACACGGAACTCTTTTCTTGATTATATTAGCCATTGAAAAGTGATCGAGATATTTTTCGCCTCGATTTCAGTTGGTGGAAAATGAAGCTTGAATTTGAGAATATCTAGCAAAATGCAGTAGAGTTGCACATGAGAGTGCAATAATCTCGCCGAACCCAGCTCAGTAGACGTACATGCAGACTCACAAGTATTTCATCAAACATGTAAAATGATTGCCACTTTCATACGCTATGGACCGACGGTATTAGCCAAAATGGATTGTGGTTGAATAAATTATAAAAATGTTGAATAGAACAATGTGAAAGCAAGATTTTGCATAATACGAGGCGAAAATTGACATGGTTAAGAAAAAAATCTCATTTTTGAAAAGGGAAAATTAGGCACTTTTTACCCAATGAAAAAAGCACCTGGAAAGGCTTTCAAAAAACGAGAATTGAAAATAAGAGCTTTAAGCACTTTTAAAAATGCTATGCACCATGCTTAAACAAGTTCTTGAAAGAAAAAAAAACTTTTAAAAACTAAGTTTATACAAATAGAATTAAAAAAGAGAAATTATTTCCGTTTTTGACAAATCAAAAATGAAAAATTTTATGTCTGTATGTCTGTTGCAGGTTTTCTATCCTTGAAAAGTTGAAAAAACAAAAATTATTACTCTAGCTACATATATTTGTAAATATATACATAAAAACAATATTTTGTACCGTTTCAATGAGTTTCCTATTTTCCAACAGTATCCTTTTATCTTTAATTTCACTGGATGCCATCCATGTTTTAATCTGATCTCGTAGCCTCTAAACAAAATATGAATACAAATGGTTTGAAAAAATAATGAACACATTTTTATTATTCATTGCATTATCTTTATTACTGTTTTTGATATATTTAAACTAAAATATCATTTAAAGGTAGAGATTAAATTAATTCTGCAGCCTAGGGAAAAAAGGCTATGCATTGGAAAGCAATGAGAATAGAAAATTCTGAACTTGTTTTTTATGAAAAATTTTTATGTTAATTTTTAAATTTTGCGTAACTTATAATCTATTGTTTTCTTAAACGATTTGCAATACAAAATAAAACTTTAAAGTAGATTTTTTTACATAATAGCACAAACGACAGAATTTCATATTTGTTAAAACACATATATAAAACACATTTTAGGTAAAAATGTTACAGTAACTTGTGTAGAAATTTAAAGCAAAGATAAAACAAATTTGAGAGAAAATATGACAGCAGAGTTCTTTTATTATGATATAACAATTTTTCTTTAAAAAAAAAGGTTTTTCTTTTTGAACATTGTGTTTTACAAAAAATAAGACTTCTAAATATTTGGCTCTTTAAGAGAACTATATAATTCACTAACTAGATCTCACCACATTTTTCAAAATTCACTGAAACATTTCATTAATTACATTGGAAATACACATAAAAACCCTAATAATTAAGTAATTATAAAAAATTTTATTAGATAAATATGACACAAATTATTACCTGTAGTTTCTTAATTTCTTTTTTGAGATCTGCTTCATACTTTTCTTTCTGGTTCGTATTAGTAGCATTATGAACCTGAAATGGAAAAGACTCTTTTAATAACAACTATTAACAAAAAAAATAATGTCACTTTATATTAAAAATATTAAATTTATTCCAAATTTTTTGAGGGCATCCAAGATAAAAAATGAATAAAAATATATCTAGGATAATTTAACTTAGAATTATCTCTAAAGCGAAAAAAATTATTTTTCTCATATCTTATTCTCCAAGTGATGACTAACAATATGAGGAAAAAAATATTTAATAGTTTGATCGATTATTTAGTAAAAGAATAAATACTAATTCAATCTAAAAAATATTTTTGAATGTTTTTTAAGACGTATTATTTCTACAACAACATTTAAATCATTCCATAACTGCTCAAGGAATCAATAAAAATATAAAAAAACATACTTTTCAACAAAGAAAAGAATACTAACTTTTACCTTTTGCCAGATGTCTTCAAATGTTTCAACGCCTTCACTGACTTTCTTCAGACACCGGTCGATTTCTCCTAGTTGGAAAGGGTTCCAAACACTAAATACCCATTCAATAATAGACACAACAGAATACAAGTAAAAATTAAAAATAATATGTTTCTTTTCATACTACAAAAACATCGGCAAAACGAAACTGAACGAATAATTAAATGAAAACCCAACAAATTTAGATTAATGACGCTAGTGCTTAACTAAAATATAAATAAAAGTAAACCAAATATTTATCTTCTTTTATTTTTGGCATAATTTACTTATATAACAATCATCATTACATGTTAGAACTTGAGATATTATAGGAGTTTAATTAGGAAAAAGTTTGAGTCTGTAAACGAATCTTTTTCAAAATTATTTTATTGTCACGATGGACCGTGAAAATGGAGAAATTACCCCTTAACAATAATTTTTACTTGCAAAATAGATCTTTCATAAAATTATTTCCTTATAAAACAAAGTAGATGAAAACATCAGTGAGTTAGTTTTAGTTAGTTAGCAAGAGTCGCTTATGGCTATATAACAAAAGAATAATCTGTTTTGAATTTAAAGTTAAATTGATGTATGGGCAATTCCATGATACAAAGGACAACATAATAAATATTTCATAGCATTCAACCATTAACAAATTTTAGTTTTTTCTTTTTTTAAACTAATTTAGACATAAAATCCAAAATTATAGTTTTTAAGTATTTTGTAATAATAATTAAAAATATTTATTAGAATTTTAATAGTTTTTATTTGTAACATCAGTCGCATACAAATTGTAACATCAGCCACAAGAGCTTTTCTCTATTTGCCACTTTTTATCTGCCATTTCAGACATGAGTTAGATAGATATGAGTATAAGTTATCATGAGAAATATTTCCAATTGATAACATCATTAATTGATAATTTTAGATATTATAACACTTTAAAAGACATAGTTTTAAGTTGTTTTTTTCTTAAGTACCTTATTTCACACAATTGGGGGTATAAAATGTACATTAATGTGCAGTTATTCAAGGGATTACTTAAATACCTGCTTAGAAAAGTTTAATGGCCATAAGGGATTAATATTTCTTTGCTTCCAACTTTAAAGCAGATGTTTACACAATTCTCAGAATAACTGAACACTAATATTTTCAAATCATTCATATTTCGTAAAATAACACATTTTGCAAAAAATAGAATAAAATTAAATAAATAATAACTTTCCATTTGTATTTAGAACAATGAACCCACTATTGATAGTGGCATTTAGATTCACCAGTACTGGAAGCTTACCAGAAATTTTATGAAGCTTGGGTCCACTAACTATAGGGATAAAGAAATATAGTATAAAACTCGTTGTATATCTAATTCAATCTAAAAGCGGTTTCAAATTTTTTAAAGGATAAAGATTTAGAACATGCTTAAAACCATTTTCTGTTTTTTTCCAATGTTTGTCATAACAGTGGCTAATAGAAACAAAATTTCTCAAATTAGTAGATGAAGTTAGAAATCATCAATTTTCTTTCTTGAATATATATGTAACATTTTGAAATAACACATTAATTTTTATAAAATAACTGCCTAAAAATAAAAAAATACAAGTCAATATTTTTAGGAAAGAACTCAAA
Organism: Parasteatoda tepidariorum; assembly: GCF_982258835.1. Lineage (NCBI taxonomy): Eukaryota > Metazoa > Arthropoda > Arachnida > Araneae > Theridiidae > Parasteatoda > Parasteatoda tepidariorum. The sequence continues at coordinate 97,314,261 of NC_141757.1, read as the reverse complement.
CATACAATATATGTTTGGAGATACAAAATTCTGCACCACGAATTTATAAATAATTCATGGCTCAAATCGTCATGTTTGTTCATTGAAAGTTTTTAATTTTATTTAAGTCTGCTTAAAAGTAAACAGCACGTTAGAAGTAATAGCCCTACTACAGCCTGTTATGGGCCAGAGGATTAATCAAACTGGCACTCATCGATCTGAAGCTGGGTGGGTTTCAAGCTGCCACTGAGAATTGAACCTATTCTCCATTGGGACAGTTCAGTGCCTTAACCACTGAACGATAATAGCTAAATAAGTATTGATACTCAGAGGGATAAAATATGTTCGAATACCCAATCGAGGTTTATGGTCGTAAATTTTTTTTTTTTTCAAAATATTTATTGTAGAAAAAATTTGCAGCTTCACAAATTATAAATTATTACTAGCTCAATATACTTTGATTTCTATTATTTTTAGCACATATGCTAGTTTATTCAAGAATTTTTTTAAAATAAAATTTTTTTTCTTTGTTAAAAAGAGCTTTGCAAAGAAACTTGACTACCTAAAAATATTTTGAAAAGCTGAGAATTTACTAAACATTTTAAAATGCTTAGCTTTAGTTGCTTTTCTTTTTATGTATGTAGTGAGAGAGAAGCTTAAGGGAGACAAATCTTCTTATTAACTATTTCTCTTAACTGTAAAAAATTTCTTAATAAAAAAAACTGAGCCATTGCCACAATTATAAAAGAAAAAAAATCTTTGATAAGATAAGCCTAGCTTAAGTCTGACATGGCCATAGGCTCAGTAAGATTTTGAGTAGGCTTGGACTCGTGATAAAATTTGAAAGTTTATGAAATCAGAAACTTTTATGAAACAGTTATTGAGCATAAAAAATTTAAATCAATAAGGTATAAAAAAAATTACAGAGATCAATTAAATTAGTTTGGTGCTTTTGTTTTGTGAGGATTATACTGATTGTCAAATGAGAAGTTACTTACATTTAGCTTAAGATTTGGATTTTTTTTTTCAATTGGAGTTTCATTGGTTTAGTTTTTCTCTTCGCTTTTTGTTTTACAGGTCAGTGATAAACAAGTTTCAGGGAGATTTCCAAATCTTGATCTCTGGCAGAATAATTGCCAAGTCTTGGAAACTTCCGGGCAGTGGCCCGCAAAAAACTTTAATAAAAAAATTACTGACAGGGGCCAACTCGAAAGGTACAATCTCTTAGCCACTCCTAGGCAAACATCTACGCGTTTTTTTTTTCCTAAAAACTTTGCAAGTTGGCACCTTGGCAATTGTAGTTGGCGCAACCGATCACGATACGGTAATATCCCCCAAGTTTTAATGACCAATCTCCCTGTTTTAACATCAAAGGCCTAGTGGCGAGAATTCAAAATTTGGCCTTTACCCAAAGTATATTTTAAATTCTAAGTAATCCTAGGTATCTCATGCTCAGGTGAGTTCAGATTAAAATTCTCAATACTCGGGTGAGTCTGGACCTCTAAAAGCAAGATTGAATTCATCTCTAGTGAGAGACTTTCTCGTTATCTTTCTTATACGCTGCTCTTCTTTTCTTTACATTGTATTTTCCTGCTGTGACATTGAAGCCAAGAATTTTACAGTGAGTCAGCAATGGAGATGTATTTTGCCTCGGCAGGTTTAGTAGAGGTTCCAACCAAGGAAATATTGCAGCTCATTAAAATACCCATTTTTTTTAAATTCAGACAAACAAACAAAAAACTTAAATTGTAAATTTAATTACACAAAATTTAATTTAAAAATTGCAATCTTAAAAAGGGCTGTGTCCTTTAATAAATGTGAAGAGAAATGAAGCCCCCTCGGTTCCACGGTCCCTACAGTTTAATAACCTTAACTCTGATGCTGTATTAATATAATGATAAGGTGGATTAAATACAAAATTAAATATTTCATAACAAAATTAATGTAAAGAATTTAATGATCTAAAACCTCCTCAGTCATGATTAACTAAGAACTTAGGATCTAAAAAAAATAGTTAAGTAAGAAATTTCCAGACTAATATTTTGAAAGCTAAAACTTGGGCAAAACAAAATTTCTTGCTTACTACAGAACAGGCATGTCCCAAATAAAATTTTAAAAAATAGCTCTTCCAAACATAAAACCTGCATGAGTTGGGGGAACATATATTATGACCTTTTGTTTGACAGCATATGTAAAACAAAAACAAGACATAACACAACAGTGATTTTTGCACATTCATAATTTTTACAATTTCAGTGCAACTGTATTCTACAATATTGCATTAAAATCGAAGCTATACATAGGTGTTAATAAAAACAGTGATGAAGTGATCTTCATAAAAAGTTGTCAACTTATTTATATTTGTGTTTATGATAGTTCAATTTTCTAAAATGTAATGTAGTCAACAGATATTAATTCTGAAGACACAACAAACCTTGTTGTTTTCTCCGATCAGCCATAGCTATGTACAGGCATGTAAAAGCGTCTGTAACATAGTAATTAGACAAAAGCACGTTCTTCAGAGTGATAAAATTAAATAACCCTGAATAAGTTTAGTTTCGTTATAAATTAGTTCGCAACCAAAATGGCTACCTCTTAGATTGGACTGTTTTTTGTATTAATGCGCAAAGCTAAATCCTTGTTTTGAGCTAAAATCAGCAATGAATTTCTCTCACAGTTCTTCAGAAGTACATATATAGTAATTTTAGACCAGAATATTTCAAGCTTTACATATGTTTAAAACGTTCTTTAAGTAGTTTTTTTTTAAACTCGGATGTATACATATGTAAAACGTCCCAACTGTTTTCATTCATTGTTTTGGTTGCTGGACAACCAACTTCACTTAGCTTCTCTTCAACTAATTAATTTTTTTCTTTTTGCATTTATTTCTAGTTATTAGAGATAAATAAAAAATAATGATATGAACAGTCTTGATTTAAAATTTAATTCTTGAAAGGACATTTTTCAAACCCAAGCAAATGTGATTATTTTAAAAGTCATTATTTCAGCATGGTTTGTCAGTTTGTGCACTCTTCGATTTTCGAAAAAACAAAAATGAGCAACTAAAAGCGTACCATGTGCTTCTTAGTGCATTGAAAAGAAAATGTAAAGTTAACAACTAAACTTTTCCGTCGTTTGAGTTTGATTTGTATGGTTTGCTCGAACATTTTTAGCTATTTACGAACTACACCCGATTCGAACTTTCCAGTTAGCATGTTTGACAATAACACTAATTTTAAAATTAAAGCATGATGATAACTGATTGAATTTAGAGAGCGAATTATTTATAATAAGTTTATAGACTTTACTTTAAATTAAATTTAAAAATTCTATAATGTCTTCTTCTTATAAATTAAAAGAATTCTCCCTGTGGAACGTATGTAGTTTGTTTCCGAAATTTGTTTATAGTTCTTAAAAACAAGAAAGAGTTGTGGTTTGTTTCCGAAATTTGTTTATAGTTCTTAAAAACAGGAAATAGTTGTAGCTTATCCTGTCTTATGTGTTAGGAAATGATTTTACCATGTTTTTGTGTTGATTTTTTTAATATAATTTTTAATTTTCACAAATTATGTCTACATTTTCACAAAATAGGTACTATGGTAATATTACTACTTTCCTGAAAGTACATGAAAACAAGATTTTAAGGTATCACTACCTATGTAAAGTGTGATGAGACACTGGTTGCATCTGTGAGCGGGAAAATAAGACTTATTTATCTGTCTTTCCTATTATATGAATAATACTTGTACCCAAGGTCGTAGTTACGATTGGAGTAATTGCCTCTCAAAATGCAAAAGTTTTTATAAAAGTAAAATTTGTTTTAATTTTTGTTTTGTTTACATTTTTAATGCTTTAAATTTTAATTAATGATCATAATAATAAATCAATCCTTCTATTGTGGACACTTCTGCAAAACAGACTCCTCTCAATACGGACATATTGTTGATTCCCTGTGAATCTTCTATGAATAAACCATTATGTACTTTCTCCGCAAAAGACCCAAATATAAATTAAACCGAACGTGGGCAGTCATTTTTGCCTTAAGACGTTATTTTCTATCTCTTCAAACCAGACATTTTTTTTCATCTAAATTTGAAGAATGTCTCTCTTGTTAATTTTGATCTGTTCATCTGGACAATACAGGTGAGAGACAACACATTATGAGACCCCAAAAGTGGAAATGACGTCTTAAGTGCTCCCGATGCTTCTTCCCCACTGAAAATTTCTTTCACATTCTTATCAATTTGAAGACTGCATTTAGTTCAGCTGAAGTCAAGAAATATAATTTTTGAGGCGTTCGTACAAATAAAAACATTTATCACTTTCAGGCACTTGATAGATGAATAGTTGTGAATATATCAAATCCATAGGTCCTTGTGCCTTACAGGCAAGCATTGCTTTTTTATTTTTTCCCCTTGAATCGTGGGAGGTTAACTTTCAAGGAGGTATTAACCGCATTTTTTAACAAGTGATAATTGGGGGGATGTAAACATAATAACTGAAAGCAACTGTGGACTTTAAGCTCCTATTCAACATCATATGTGTAACTTGAATATCTGTGCTGATAGGAAAATTATATTCATATTACTGTGGCTGCATCTTGAATTATGTATTTATATCAAACTTTTTTATATATTCTTTTTTATTGAAAAAAATATTTTTTAGAAAATATATTTTTCATGATAAAAAGATATATACAAATAAAATAAATTTTATAGCTGCATAAATACAACAATCTTGTACAGCTCATATATTTATTTTGTATTATGTAATTTTGAAAGAGTCCTATTTCTAATGCCAGAGTGCGCTAGCGTACAGTGAATTACTTCTTTCTTCAGTCAGCTCGCAATGAAAAAGATATTTTTTAAATTATTTATTCCATGAAAAGAAAAATAAATAAAGTTGAAAATATTTTTTCAAGTATAACTAAATATCCTTGTAGATAGTTATTGTGGATTATTTAATTATATCTATCTTTAAAAAATATTATAAAAACAATTTACAGTGTCAAACTTCTCTATTATGGTACCTTCCCGTAAGCAAACAACTCTCATAAAGATACAATTTTTTCCCAAGAAAGTCTGCTTCACTGAGGTTTCACTGTATTTATAAATTATTATTTATTTTAGTTTTCCTTTTAGCTTCATTATTTATTTCAAGTTTGTTTGAAACAAGATTATAACATCAATTCATTAAAAAAAAAAAAAAATTTAAGTTCTTTCTTGTTAAAAGCTATATCAATAATATTAAAAGCATCAGAGGGGCAGATATTCAAGGGGTCTCACTTAGTTTACCCAGAGGCCCCCAAGAGTCTGGCTGTGTCACTTTTTGAGACACTCATTTACAATGTTAAAGAATTTAATGTGCCACTACAAGTTTCTTGCATGCTTCTCAGTGTTGAGTTTTTGACTTCAAAAATTATCCAAAACCTGGAGCAAGTTTCTGTTTTATCATTAGAGACATTTTATTAGGTACAAATCATGTGCTATACTTGCATTATATACAACTATAAGTATGATTTATATTATATTAAATTATGATTTTAGATACATTGAATAAGATGGTTAAGTATTTTTTATTTAATTAATCTGATTGTTTATGTATTTCAATACCAAAAAAATTTGGGCTCTTGACATTAATTGTCAAAAGAATAGTTTAATGACAAAATAATTCAAGAACATGATTGATTGATCATATATAATTTTATAGGTATGTTTATTCACATTTATAATAGCTTATAATTATCATTACACTACATTTCACTACAATTTTGAGTTAAAACTTTGTCTGAAAGGGACTTTTACATGATAAATAAAGCCACAGTCAAAACCAAATAAAACTTGTATAATTTCTATTATTTTAATAAAAAATATCTGTTCTTTCCATAAAGCCTTTATCAAATTTATTTAAAAAAAGATTTAAATCTATTTGTTCATTTTATCAGGAAGTATCAGATGAAGCACTTTATAATGCTGCTCCATGGAAATTGGAGAATTTACTTGAGGTATTTGGCTTATTTAAATCTTTATTTATTTTTTCTGTGTCTTTTTTTTTTAACGAAGTATTTTTGAAATTTATATACCTTTAAAATTTTATATGTTTATATTTATACAGTTCATTTGTCACTTTTATTTCTTTTTTATATTGCTAAGAAATGACAATTATTTAATAATGCATGTAAATTTTGTTAAAATATGACATTTTTATATATACTGATTAATAAGTTGATTAATCAGTTACGTATCAATACTGATTAATCAGTTGTTATTCTTTTTTTTATCATGTTAGCATAGAACAAATGTGAATTTTTTAGTTCCTAAATACTTTTTCAGTACTTGGTTCTCGGGGTGCACGACTTGTGTCGGGGGCTACGTAAAGCCTGTGGCAGCACCTGCACATAATTAAAAGAATTTAGTTGTATTTATTTGATGGGAAAAAAAATTTTTGAATTATACACATTTGAGTCATTGCTTATTGACATGCTCAATTTTCAGATTCCATCCTAAATCTATGCAGTTTTTCAATCACTTTTTGGCTATTATCACTATGGATTTCCGTGTGTCTCTAAAAATTCTAATATATTTTAAAAGATATTATTACTATTCTTGAATTTTAGCAATCACTTTTTGACTTGCTTTATTTGTACCGATTTCAGCTAATGTCCAAATTACTTTTCAATCTTTTTTCGGTGATTATAGCTGTGGATTTGCATGTGCTTTTTTAAGTCCTAGTATTTTTAATATGATAGGATCACTATGCTTAAGTTTTGAATTTCACATCAAATAATCATTTCTTGGTGTTCTTTATGTATGCTTATTTCATTGTAAATCCCAGTTATCCTTCAACCCTTTTCTCGTATGTTAATTTGATGCATTATTGTTTTAAAATTTTTAATTTTGTAATACAATATTAATGTGAATTCAGAATTTTAATTGCATTTGAACAAACTCTTTTTGATGTGATTTATTTGAGCATATTTCATATTAAGTCTGTGTTACTTTTCAATTAGTTATTGCATCCCATTTCCATGTGGTTTTAAAAATTTATAATCCGATAATATTATTAAATACTACAAATTTTGAATTATACATTTTAATAGTTAGAATTCATTAAATTTTGACTTTTTACAATTTGTAATTTTGTTTCAAATTTTTTTGTGACTGTAAATGCTATTTTTGTTAATACAAATTTCCTAAAATTAAAGAAAATTCCCAACTTCTCTTATTTTGCTGTAATGTGGTTTTGTTTCAGTTTAAATAGTTTTTAGTCCTATTAATTTTTTTTATTTAAAGTAGGGGAATGTCGGGTACCCCCGCCCACTGTCAATTTCATATGTATAGAATATTTTTTCAAGTCAATAGGCCATCGGACATTAATTGTTATATTAAAAAAAGATTTTTTTCAAAGGTTCAAGAATTTATGCAGCTGGTAACACGGTAAACAATAGTTTACCGTGCTATATAAATATGTAATAAATGAAATAATTTTGTGATAAAAATGATAAATGAGGTTTTTCTATTGTCAATACATTGGTCATTTTCATTTATACCTGAAAAAACAGTCAAAAAACATAATTTTTGTAACTATGCGGGGCTAACTGACACATTTTGAAAAGAGCTGAAAAACATGTTTTTTAAATTTCTATTTTTTTAAGTTAAACTATTCTTTTTTTGGTTTATTCTTTTTGCATTATTTAATTAGATGATAAAACAATAGAAACATACAAAATACTACTCATTATTTGGTTTTATACTGATCAAAAAATTCTTCTATGAATATTAAAGTTTTTCTACATAGCTGGAATTTAGTTTTAAATTATTTTTTTGTATCATATAATGTGAAAAAAATATTTCATTTTCCTTATGTTTATATAAATATATATAGATTTGTTTTTTTATAAGAAGGAAATATATTTTATAAAAGTATCAGCTTAGCAATTTTGAAGATGAATGAATTCTAACATGCAAAAGTATTTAATTTTATGCATACATGCCATTAAGTTAAGCTCCAAATAATTTAGTACCTAGAATACTGATGTTTATATAAATGTTACTCAACCTGCCGTGTCTGAATACTTAGGCGTGACTTCATTCATCAATTTGTTGTGCAAATAGCCCTTCATTTGAAAAGGTTGTGCTTCCCTAAGTTACTCTACATACTTACACCTTTTAATTAATTCTATCCTCGTTAGACTTTTCAGATGAAAATAGTATCAAAAAATGATGAAACTATGGAATTCGATATAGCTGGGTTGGGTCCACCAATAGTGAATGCAATAAGACGTATCCTGATAGCTGAAGTAAGTATCGTTATCATTTCCTAAGCATTAATTTTATTCAGTATGTTTGAAAAAATTTTTTTACAGGTACCTACTATGGCAATAGATAAAATTGAAATGTATAACAACACAACTATTTTACCTGATGAAGTTTTGGCTCATCGAATCGGCTTGATTCCTTTTAAAGTGGATCCTCGACTGTTTACCGAGAAAGCTCCAGGTTTGTATGATTGAAATGAGGTTATGTTTAATTCCAGGGATTTACAACTTCTGACCTGTGTGTGGCCAAGAAGTGGTAACTGAAGCCTTTTGATTTGACATCTGATTTACTCTTAATTATTAACAAAAAAAGTAGTAAAAAATTGTTCGGCTGTGCTCTGTAACAATAAACAGTTAGTTGCTGCTTTGATTTATCCTTTCTCGAAGTTTCAGATTACAACCATTTCATTTTACAAGTTTGATGTATTCAGTGTTATCAGGGAAATACCATGTTTATGAATTTGTGCAAAAATATTTAAAAGAAAAAGGAAGAAGAATTACTTAACTCTTTGATGGTTATAAATGGGTTCAGCTCGCGATCGAATCGTGCTTCATAATGCGCACAGCCGAGTTCCGCTCGGGAGCAAAATTGTTAGAAACGAGCACTTAGTGAAATTTTTACCCCAATGAGCGCTAACGAGCTGAGCACGTTTGCCATTATTATTCTGAATTGATTATGTTACAAACGAATCCTACTCGCGAAATTTAGTTAGTTTTACTGTCTACAGGTGGCAGTACAAGTTCCTTGAATTTCTTTTTTACCTTGTTCTTTTTATGCGTATTTTGGCACGTTTTTTTAGAGTGTTTGTAAAGAAAAAGGGCTAAAAAGCTAAAGTTAGATAAATATGATTATGATTGTGATACAGAAAGCTTATCAAGTATATCACCGTGTATACCTAGTATTAAAGTATATCACACACAAAAAGATTTTTCCGTAATTACTGTATTTAAATGTTTCATAAAGTTTTACATTAGTTGTATTTATTTTGTCTTTTCAATTTCATATTTGTCTTATAATTAACTATTATTATTTATATAATTGATTATAATCATTCATAATTTACTATTTAATAATTATCATTTATTAATTATTTTAAACTACGTGAAAACTGTTATTTATGTACTACAAATGCTTTAAGAAATTTTTAAAACGCGTGAGGCAAGCTATCTACAGGGGAACAGAGAAGGGTGACATTTTCGGAAGAAAGGTGGGGGAAAACAGCTGCCACTTTCGAATACTGTTTACTCTAATACTGCTCAAATTAAGTAAACTAAAACTGCTCATTTTCCTAGCCGTCAAAGGGTTAACTGGTACTAATTAATTGCAGTAACCAAAAAATAATAATAGATGGATGATAATTAATGTCAAATTTCATGATTTTTTTAGTCATTTCATGATATTTTATATGAAAACCAGTGAGATTTTTCAGAAGTATACTAACCTTGACTAAATTTTATTTCAGTACACAAAGTAAAAGAAAAAAAAACTTTACTGTAGTGGTAGAATATCCGTTCTGAGAAAAATAGCAAAAGACAGAAAAACATTTTACTGTTTGCGTTCAAACTTCTGACATTTCGTTATCCTTTATAACATCGGTTAAATGCAGAAACCCAACTTACTTTACATCAATCGATTTAAAAAATTGTTCTCTATCAAAATAAGATATGAAATTTATTATGAAGATTTATTTGATACTTTATGATTGTGGCCTCTAAAAAGTTGTATGGGTTTTGAATATTACATATCAAAAGTATATTTCCAAAGTTTCGAGTTTAATTTTGGAGAAAAGCCTTTAGAAACTCCCTTCGATAAACTTGATCTCCCTGGAGCAAAAATAGGAAAAGTAAATTTGCATAATTATTTGGGGTAGAAGTTATTAGTAGTTAAACAAAGTTGTTGTTTTTTTTTCCTTTGTGAACTTAATTTGCAAAAACAAGTTACATTTCTAAAAATTTTACAAAAGAAGCAAAGATTTCGCATGCAATTGCGTTTAAAATTGTAATTCTTTTTTTTTTTCTTTTTTTTTTTTAATTCTTGCTGTTGTTCAATTAGTTAGCTATTTTATCAAAAAGAAGTTTGCAAAATTTCAATAAAATTTTTATAATGTGCATTAATTTTTAAAAAATGATTTTCAACACAAGGATACTTTTTCAAAGGTGTCACCGAAAATCAAATTTCAACAACAATATTTGGACTTTCATCTAAATTTTATGTTTTGTAATATTAATATATATTGAGTTTATAAATTTTATGTTTATAATATATTGATTGTAATGACTATATTCCATACAAATAATCACACCAGATTTTCATAATAATAAACTTAACTTCATAATAATAAACTGTTTTCTACTGTAGTATTTAGTATTTCTTTAACAAAGTCCGGATCGTCTAAGTATTCCTTGCTATTTTGCAACATATGTTTCAGCTCCGTTAATTTCAGTTCCAAACTGGCTTCTTCACCGATCTCTGACAAAACTGTCACCAAATCTTCTTTTCGTACGTTTTTGAACATTTTTCTCTCAGATCAGAATTCTCCAACTAACTTCTTATTCTACTTCCGGAATTGCTTTTCTATCGGTGCAAATCTCTGGTGTTCGAAACGAGAGCGTGTTGTAATGACTATATTCCATACAAATAATCACACCAGATTTTCATAATAATAAACTTAACTTTATTAAAAATTAAAAGAAACTAGTCATTATTTTTATATTCGAGCATCCAGCTCTTAAACAACCAAGGGAGACCCTCTCCCGATCAAGATAAACATACATCTACCTTTGATTCCTAGCATGCCCCCGAAGGGGTGACACAATGCGCCAAGTGCGCCTGAACGATCGCCAAACATTACACCTTTCCCCCTAAGATAATGATTATATTACAAATAATTAATCGTTAATCTGAAAATTAAAAAAAAAAACTGTTTGCGATCAAAAAAAAAAAAATAATAATAATACAGAATGATACATACGATAAACATGATTATGCAATATTTCCAATGACAACATAATAGGAATATTAAACAGATGAGATATTCAAACTACTCATATATAAACTCAGTTATCATTAATTATACACTGTAACGTTAGTATCTACAATTCAATCCTATATAACCTTTTTTTATAGCAAAAATAGTTATAAAATAATATCTAATACAAGAATAATTATCCACTTTAACTATAACCTACTGACACACAGTAATACTAATAATATTTAATACTCACATTATTAATTAAACAATTATTACAACAAACCAAAATAAAAAAATATTTTTAAACCATGACACCTCAAAGATCATGTATAAACATTACAATTCAATAATTATATTTCCATGGATTTTAATCATATCTTAAAATTATGCAAGTAAACAATGAAATTTACTATTTTTCAAACACTAAATCATTTATTTATTTTTTAATTATAAAGATCTTACTTTAAAATATGTTTTCAAATTAATTAAGCACTTACCTTAAATATCTGTTATTTTAAATTTATCCACAAGTAAATATCAATATAAGCATATAAACACTTAGAGTCTCTAACAAAATATATAAGAGTCATGAAATAACTTTTAACACTAACTGACCAAGTCTGTATTGACCTCGACAGTTTATTTATTTTTAATCACCTGAGATTGGGAGTCTGGAAAGGGCATCTGCGTTTTTAAGATTTCTTCCCGGACAGTGCTCGATACTTAAATTATATTTTTGTAGGGCAAGCGCCCACCTTTGGAGCTTAGACGATTGGGGAGCATTTTTAACAATGAATGCCAGTGGGTTGTGGTCGGTCACAATTTTGATTGGGGAGCCAAATATCCAAGGTTCGAATTTCTTCAATGCCCATACTATTCCATAGGCCTCTCGATCAATAGTGGGCCAATTCTGTTGAGATTTAGAAAGCTTTTGGCTGGCATAACACACTGGTACTTCTGAGTCGCCTTTCCGTTGAGACAAGCAGGCACCTACTCCCACCTGTGAAGCATCAAAGTGGATGATGAAATGCTCGTTGGGGGTAGGGGTAATCAATTCCGTTGTTTTCGCCAATTTCTCTTTGAGCCGTTGGAAAGCAGAATCATGAGTTTCTCTCCAATCAAGCATCTCCGGTTGTTTTTTTCTCGTGAGTTCGGTGAGGGGGTACGCGACGTCTGCATAGTTTGGGATGTATTCCCTGTAGTAATTCGTCAGTCCTAGAAGGCTTTTCAGATGAGTTTTCGTCTTTGGTGATTCCAATTTTTGAATGGCTATTATTTTCTCCGGGTCAGGTTGATGTTTTCCTGATCCAATCACGTGTCCTAAATATTTTATTTGAGGTTTCGCAAAAGAACATTTCTTCACGTTGATGGTAAATCCTAATAATTCTAATTTTGTAAAGACTTTTTCTAAATCTTGAAGATGGGTTTCGAAGTCTTTTGAGAAAATAGCAATATCGTCAATATATGATCTTGAAAATTCCTTGAACTCTTTTAGTGACTTGTTCATAACTCGCTGAAAAGTGGCAGCGGCATTTTTCAATCCAAATGGGAGAACTTTAAATTGATACTGCCTACGGTGAGTTTTGAAAGATGTAAATTCTTTGCTTTCTTCCTCCATAGGAACTGCGTAATAACCTTTGAGAAGATCAAGCGTGCTTATTACATTGGCTCTTCCTATATTGTACATTAGATCCACTGCATCTTCCATCGGAAAATCGTCAGCTTTGGTAACCGCATTCAGAGCTCTATAATCAACACAGAGTCTGATGCTTCCATCTTTCTTGTTTACACAAACTACTGGGTGAGCTATCTCAGCTTCACTCTCCTCTATTAGTCCTGAACTTAACAAATCTTCTATTTCGGCATCAACTCTTGCTTTCAACGCTTCTGGGATCCTATATACATGTGGTTTCTTTCTTTCTACATTTGGAATCAATCTGATCTTGTGGGATTCCACTTTAGCCATTTTTACTTTTCCTGTAAATAATGCTTGATGCTGGTTGATGAGGGTCATTAAACTATTCTTCTGAGTTTTATCCAAATTTTCTAGATCTAAATTTCCTTTAATTTTTAAATACTCCAAAGGGGTTGATAAATCTTTTCTTGGTAGAGTTATGACTTCTCCAAAATCTTCTTCATTTTCGAATATCACTCCAACGGCGTTGACACGAGCTTGAAATTTTCTTATTTTGTTGGAATGAACATGTTTTATTTTTCCATCTGGTAGTCTTACTTTGTACGAGTGAGGAGGAATAAGACTCACTATTTCTCCAGGACCATTCCATCTAGCATAAAGCTTGTTGTTAGAGTCCGGTATAAGTAAATAAACTAGGTCACCATTCTTGAAATTTTTTGGCACGGATCTTCGATTGAAATATTCAGTGTATTTTTGTTGTTTTCCACTTGCGATCAATTCAGCTTGTTCTGCAGCTTGCTCCATTCTTATTTTCAACTGTTGTAAGTATTCGACAGCTGATTCACTCAAATTTGGAGGAATGGGTATTTCACCAGACCATGATGATTTTAGCACTGCCAAAGGTCCTCTTGGCTGTCTTCCATACATTAATTGAAAAGGTGATATTCCAGTGGTGCAGTTGGGGATTTCCCGATAAGCAAATAACAGGAATGGGATATGCTTATCCCAGTTAGATGGGTCGCTCCTTATCACATGATGTAGCATCTGCTGTAAACTCCTATTCCATCGTTCAACTAGTCCATTGGAAGCACTGTATCCAGGGGTTGAAAATCTAGGATGGGCACCCAATCTTTCTTGAAATTCTTTAGTCAGTCTTGACACGAAATTTGTACCATTATCACTTGCAATAGTATGCGGGATTCCTGTTCGCATGAATATTTCGAGGAGAGCTGTGCAAGTAGCTTTTGCACTTAAGCTTTTCAGAGGAATGGCCTCCGGCCATCTTGAGTGTTGATCTATAAGACATAAAATATATTTGTGCTTCCTAGCAGAGGGTGGATCAATGGGCCCAACAATATCGATGTTTACTATTTCGAATGGCAGTTCAGGTCTTGCTACTGGAGTTATTGGAATTTTATCCGACCTTTTCTCAGGGCTTCTTAATTGACATTCGCTGCATGTTTTGCAAAAGTGTTCCACATCTTGAGAAACTCCTGGCCAGTAGAAGGAATACCTAATTCTTTCTTTTGTCTTCCGCATGCCCATATGGCATCCAAATACTGAGTTGTGAGCTAGATCAAGTACCTTCTGTCTTCTACTTAATGGGAGAACTAATTGGCGTATTTTTTCTCCAAACAATTTTTCTTCATGATGCAAGAGTCCGTCCATAATAAAATAGTTTCCCTTCTTTTCCTTCGACAACTTCCAAGGCTCGTGTAGAGTCGGGCATGTTTGTTGTTCTATGAACAGCTGTTTGGCTGTCGATACAGTAGACTCGATGGGATTGGCTGTTGCATTATCCTCTAGCCACTCCCCAAAGTTTGACTGGTTGCCAGGGGCAACTGATGCAATGCCCTTCTCCCTCTCCTCCACCTCTTCATTTCTCTCTTATGTCGTATTTTGTTTCTCTTTTCCTGTTTCAGTAAACAAAACGAACATTTTTTCTTCTTCGTTCTGACGCCTTTCTTCTGCGATGTCGGAATCCATGTTCTTTTCTGGGGGGTTGATCAACAGTTCATGTATTTCGGGAGTTAATAAACAAGGCACATTTAATTCATCTGTCACAGCAATAAAGGTATCCACTGAATTAAATAAGTTAGTTCCATCATTTCTTAAATAAATCGGCGTACGGCAAACTTTTGCTTCAATCTGTTGTCCGAATGCAGAAGTTAACAAAATTTTCCCTCCATCTCTCTCCTTTACATCCGGAATGAATGACGAATGTAGAATTGAAATCTGAGTTCCAGAATCGACGATTGCTTCGATTTCTTCGGAGTTGATAAAAACATTAACTTTCTGCGGGGGTTTAATAATGGTTTCTCTGACGTCACTCCGTAGATGAGATGAATCTACTTTCGCTACCACCGCTTCTTCTCGGCTTGATACTTTATTCGAATTTCTTGAAATTTTTGTGTGATCCCTTTCATTTCGCTTTCCCGTCATTTCATTCTTTTTCTTTCTATCGGAACAGTCTCTCGCAATGTGTCGATAGCTCCCACAAATGTAGCATTCTCTTTGCCTGACGAAATTGTTTTCTTGTCTCGGATATTCTTTTCTCAGTTGAGGGGGAACATACTTTTCGGGTGAATATGTTGCGTCTCCAAATCTCGGGCGTTTTCCTTCACTTCGGTATTCATCAAAAGATTTTCTTTGCGCTGAAAAGTAAATATCACATTCTCTAGCTAATTCCTGAGGCTTCAACCATGTATTTCCTTGTCGTATTGTGATATGGGACGCTGTTTCTCCGTCTAACGTTTGGAATATCTTATCGGATATAATTAGTTCCTTAAGTGTATCAATATCTTCTGCATTTCTTAATTTACAGTAATAATCCCATGTTGCGGTCATTCGTGAAGCGAACTGGATGTGTGTCTCTCCTGAATATCGTTTTGCTCTTCGGAAATTTTCCAAACAGGTTTGGGGGGTCGGTTCATATTCCTTCAGAATCAGTGTTTTTACTTTTTGATAGTCCTTTAAATCTTCTCCCTTGATATAAACAAGAACATTTGCAGCTTTATCCCCAATTAATTTCAACAATATCTCTGCTTTGGATTCGTCCGGAACATTCTTATGTTTAAATGCTCTTTCGATCGAGTCGAAAAATATATTCCATGTTTCCGCTTTCTTCGGTACTGGAATCGTCAAGGTTTCTACTCCTTTTATCAGTTTATCCAGGGAAATTTCGTTTTCTCCTCGGCTGTGTTGAGCGTCTGGGGTAGGGCTTCTGCTTTCGATACTTCGTGTCGTTCGGATCTTAGCCAGCTGAATTTCGTGTTCTCGTTCTAATCGAATTTTTTCTTCTTCTAATTTAGCTTTTTCTGTCTCTTCAGCTCTCTTCCTGTTTTCTACTGTAGTATTTAGTATTTCTTTAACAAAGTCCGGATCGTCTAAGTATTCCTTGCTATTTTGCAACATATGTTTCAGCTCCGTTAATTTCAGTTCCAAACTGGCTTCTTCACCGATCTCTGACAAAACTGTCACCAAATCTTCTTTTCGTACGTTTTTGAACATTTTTCTCTCAGATCAGAATTCTCCAACTAACTTCTTATTCTACTTCCGGAATTGCTTTTCTATCGGTGCAAATCTCTGGTGTTCGAAACGAGAGCGTGTTGTAATGACTATATTCCATACAAATAATCACACCAGATTTTCATAATAATAAACTTAACTTTATTAAAAATTAAAAGAAACTAGTCATTATTTTTATATTCGAGCATCCAGCTCTTAAACAACCAAGGGAGACCCTCTCCCGATCAAGATAAACATACATCTACCTTTGATTCCTAGCATGCCCCCGAAGGGGTGACACAATGCGCCAAGTGCGCCTGAACGATCGCCAAACAGTTGCCAAACATTACATTGATGATATTTGTTCTTTTCTTTTTTAAGTTTGAATTAAATAACTCTTTAAATATATTTTTGCTCATAAAGAATTTCTTCTTTCTGCTTAACTTATATTTGGATAACTCTGAGTTTATAAAATGCTTTTTTTTTTTCATGCATTGACAATTAAAATTTACTTTAAAAAATGAAATCTGTATATAAAACTTCTAATGTATTATAAAGGAATGTTGAATGTATTTTTTATTTTTGTGTTACAATAGAAAAATTTAGTGCGGGAAAGATGAAATGAATTTTTTTTTTTTTTCAATGATAGATGATGATCAAGGCACAGAAGAAGATACATTGACGTTTGAACTGAAAGTGAAGTGCACTAAAAAGCCTAATACACCTAAAGATATCCTCGTTGTTAATGAGACCACTTGTAATCACCCAGTTGGTACGTATCTATTACGTATAATATATATATATATACATACACAGTAGAGCGCTGATTATCCGAACGTCTAATTATCCAAACTATGTCTGAATTTTTTATTTATTTTTTTAAAGTTTAGAATACTTTTTAACTTATCAACAATTTTTCTAAATTTCTGAACCTTTCGGATGAAAAGATGCCAGGTTATGCAGCAGAAGAAATAGAAGACTGATGTCGAGACACGGAAAACGTCCCGGGATTTTAAATGATGATGAAACTGTTGCTGAAATTTTGAATGAAAATCGGAACTCCACAGACGAAGAGGAAAAGTAAATGATCAAGTTCAAGATAATGAATCTTCTCATATAGAAGCATGCAATTCATTAGATATTGCAATGAATTGGCTAGAACGTCAAAATGATGTTGTTCGAGTTCAGTTGATTTATTTAAAAGGAATAAGGGATATGGCTGCTAAAGAGCATCTTCTTTGAAACAAAAGTCTTTGATGGATTTCTTTTGCAATGGAAAATAAAGAAAAATGTGTTAAAGATCGTAATTGAAAAAGAGAATTACAAAAAGCTGAAATATGATTTAAAATATTCAAAATGAAAGAAAGTGAAAAAAAAAATATGCAAAAATTTAGGAAAAAAACTTTTAAACAGAGCTATTTTAGATAGTACTGCCAGTCCTAAACCGGCCCCGACCAGTTCGGATACTAGGCGCTCTACTGTATATATATATATTTTACATTTTGCTTTTTCGAGTTCTTTTTCTTTTTTTTCCTTTTGTAAACTCTGTTCTAGATTGAATTAAATTAAATTATCAAAAATTTTCATATGGACAATGTACTTGTTAAATCATATGCTTATAGTAAGTTTTTAAAAAAAATAGCTTAAACTAAAAACGAATTTTTTCATTGATATGAACATTTGAAATGAAATATATAACATAAAGTTTAATAAATTATAGATGCCATTGTTTCTGAAACATCTTAGACTTTTAGCTTAAACATCTGCTTATTTAAAAAAAAAATGTATACAGTGCCCGCCGTTTATTAAAATCACTTTCGTTTTATGTTCTTTTGATTTTATTAAGAGGTGATTCAACATTTGAAAAAAAAATAATAATTTTTACGATATATTCTAAATGCACACACTTTAAAAGCTGAAATAATGACAACATTAATGCTTTATTTCAACTAATTTAATTATTTTAATAAAGTAAAACCCTACATAAGATTAAATGTACAAAATTTTTGCAAAAAACTGAACAATGGTTGCTTGAGTTGCAGTATTTAAAATTAACTTTTCAACACATTTGAGAGTTTATAGAAGTTTTTATAGTTTTCGATATTTCCTCCTCTTTGTTCTAAAACTTGCTGCAATACATTAAGTGCTTTTCTGACTTCCATTGAAGATGGCACTAATGAATTTATTTCATCTTCTGAGTCTTGATTCCTCCATTTCTTGATTGGAAATAACTTTGCAATTTTTGATGTCTGTAACAATTTCAGAATCAGATGTTTCTCCTGATGTTTGCAGGTTATCGTTAATGGCTACGTAGCGTGAAAAATTCTTGTCCATTTCATTTTCTTCATTGCTGAGCATTTCTTCGAAACAGTTATCAACTCCATCGCCAGTGCTTAATCCACACTTTTTAAAGCAATTTGATATTGTTTGGGTTGAAACAATGTCCCATGAGTTACAAATCAAATGCATTGATTCCAAAATAGTAAGGGATTTCGATAGTTTGTTTGCAGTTAAGAGTTCCGAAGAGCTGTCACAGTCTATGTCATTAAGGATTTTTTGAACAACCATTTTTCTGTCATGAAACTTGAATGATCTTATGATTCTCTGATCAAGGAGTTGAATAATAGCTGTAGTGTTGGGTGGCAAAAACACTAATTTAATGTTTTTCAAACGCAAGTCCTCATCAGCGGGATGTGCAGAACAATTGTCTAAAATTAAGACGACCTTTTCTTTTCATTTTTCGCCTCCTTGTAAATTTTGTGAAGATGCTGGGTGTCATCCATGCGTTCAGGGGTCTGTCTAGGTTTTTCTGAAAGGTACCTATTTTGTGAAAATTTAGACATAATTTGTGAAAAATTAAAAATTATATTAAAAAATCAATACAAAAACATGGTAAAAATATAGATTTATTGTCTCTTAAGGGATACAAAAATAAAGTTTTAAGAAAAAGCATTTTGTGAAACTACCGTTTTTGCTAAAGTTGAATTTGTGAAACTACCGTTTTACCTAAAATTGAATTTGTGAAGGTACCGCTAAACGGTAGTAAATTCTGCCTGGACAGACCCCTGGCGTTATAGCTGTTGGCATAACTGGTGGGCAGGTGTTTTACTCCTTTAAAACATCGAGGTTTTAAACTCTTTCCTATCACTAACGGTTTTTTTTTTCACAGTTCCTGTCATGTTGCATGTTAGCAGCACGGTTAGTCTTTCCATTATTTTTTTACATCCACCAGTCGATTTATTTTTAAACAGCAGTGTGTGTTCAGGAAGCGCTTGGAAAAATAATCCTTTTTCATCTGTGTGGAAAATTTGCTCTGGTTTATAGTCTTTGATGAGTGTTGGAAACATGTTGTTTACCCAATCGGCGGCAGAGCTAAAATCAGCAGTTTGCTTTCCACCATGCAATTTGCAATAGACAATGTTGTTGCGGTCTTTCCATCGGGTTAGCCACCCATCTGTAGCTTTAAAATCAGAATCACCAAATAAGTTAGCATATTCCTATGCTTTGTGAAATAAAATTCCACGGGAAATTTGAATTATTCGTTCGCGTGCATTTTTGAACCATTCTAACAGAGCCATTTCAATTTCCTCCGATTTTCCTTCACGTTTACACTTTCTTGACAAATTTCCATTCTTTTTTATTTCCTCGGAAATATTTATCCTTTGTTTCGGAATGTTGAAAAGAGCAGTTTGGGAAATCCTAATTTAATTGAAGCTTCACGTTGACTACATTTAGGAAGCTTACCATAGTTTTGCAGATCTGCCAACTTGTACGGTTTCGCCGTACAGTGTATGGTATTTTACTCGATCGTACGGTTGTACGGACAAGCGTTAAAATCGTACGGTTGCGTAATCATTTATAGTTCGTTTTTTTTTTAAAAAAAATAAAGAAAAGAAAATTAACAGCATGCTTAAAGTCACAAATTCAAAGGTTTACAAGATTTTAAATACTAGTTAGGAAACTCATCACAAAAAAACGAAACCCTGACATGTTTTAATCTGGTTGGTATTGAGAGCCGATCACGTGACGCTAAAACAATCGTTAGCCAATGAGAGTGAGTATGCGCCTCGTTGAAATGAGCCAGTGGGAACGCTGATGTAGGAGATCACATGGCCGGTAATCACGGACTAAATTAAGAGCGCTTTTTGGCAACGGTAATGTTTTTGTTTACAATTTGTTGCTCATGGATTGCAGCGTGATTTTGTTTTATTTGTAAAAATTCCACCTAAAGTTTCAAATCCAGAAATTTTTGTTGTTGGCTGTCCTTGCCATTTAGTACACATTGCTGCTGAAAGAGGAGCTGCTGCTTTACCTATATCAGTTAGTGATGTTTTGGTTGATATTTTTTTTTACTTAGAGAAGAGTTCTAAAAAGAAACTTGAACTTAAAGCTTTGCAAATTTTACATGACGTTGATACACATAAAATTTTGAAACATACTTGCACAAAATGGCTCTCTTTGGGTAGATGCTTAATGAGACTTCTGGAACAATGGGATCCTCTGTGTAGCTTTTACAAGGATCAAATAAATCGAAAGAGCAAATGCCATAGTCTTAATGACTATTCCATAACATTAAAAATATCTGCAAATGACAACAAAGTGGAGAATGCACATATTAAAAAGAAAAGGCCTTTAGAAATAGAAAAATCTGTGAAGAAATTGAAGGTAGGTAATTTCTCTAATAGTTCATTAAAAACTTCTGAACAAAAATCAGAAATGGGAAATCCTGCAAAGAAATTAAAAGCTGGTAATTGTTCTAAAAATTCTTCACCGAAATCTAAACAGGAATCTGTTTTGACTAGGGAATTACAAATGCTTCTATTTCTTTCATCAGATATCTGTAAAGCTTATTGTTTGTTTCTAAATTATATCATCCCAGTTTTTGAAAGAAGCTTAATTACCTTACAATCTAATGAGCCAAAAATTCATATTTTGAATTCTTTATTATTAGATTTATTAAAAGATTTTGTCTCAAAATTTATAAGAGCAGACATTATTAAAGGTTCTTCCCTGATGGACATTAACTTAGTGTCAGAGAAGAATCATAAATTGGATGATGATATTATAATTGGTAGTGCTGCTTCCAAGTTAATATCAGTCTTAAAAATGGAAGATAAGCAACTCTTCTATAGTAATATAAAAAATTATTATATTGCTGTCTGCAACTATATACGGCAGAAATTTCCCTTGAATAGTGAGTTTTTATTATCCGCTGAAGTTGCAGATGTTGATAAATTACCTTCAAAAAGATTCAAGGATGTTGATTTCTTCTTGAAAAAATTTCCATCGATGTGGATTAATGACAATGTTGAAGAAACTGAAGATATGAAAAGAGATAAACTTTTAGAGGAATTTAGTGATTTGCAGATTACTGATTTACCTTCTGTGATTAAACAGGAAACAAGGATGGACAAAAAATGGGATGCAATTTCTAAAATAACATCCAATGATGGATGTTTCAAGAAGTACAGTAGAATAGCAAAAATCATGGTAGCTATATTAAGCATACCTCACAGTAATTCAGAATGTGAAAGGGTATTTAGCATAGTAAAAAAAAATAGAACACAGTTCAGAAATTCTTTGTCTGATAAATCTCTAGAGGACATTCTGATTGCCAAAACCACGCAAACTGGATGTTGTTATGAGCAGACCTTCGATAAAGGATTCTTAAAAGCAGCTAAGTCTGCTACATATGAACATTTAAAGCAATAATTGTTTTTAATTAAGTCTATTTAATTTTTTTCCTTTTTGTATTAATCTAGAAATTTAATTTTTAAATTGTGATTAAGTGTAAATATGTGTTTAAACAATTGTATAATAAAATACTCAAGATTTAAAAAATGTTTTTGTTATTGTTTTCACAATGAATTTTTAAAAAAAAATAATTTATTCAAAATTGACAAGTGTATTTAGTAACAGATCTTAATTTTGTGTAAAAAGGTCCTATAATAACACTTTCTGTATAACACTATGTCGAGTAAAACACTAACTCAGAATTGTAAGGTCATGCAGATTACAATGTTGGCAGGTCTGGTTTTGCAACGCTTCGAATTTGTCTTTAAGACTCAAATCCTTCCTTTTCGGCATGCTGATAAAATTTAATATCAAACAAGCTTAAAAATGATATGCGCTCTAACTATAATTTACTCAAACGGCTTAAACAATATGGAACATGAGCACAGGCAGTTTTTGGAAATCTATTCATATTCTCTATTAAGATGGATAACAAAAGAAACTTCTCTCCCCTCTATGGTTCATTCAACAAAAAGTAAGATAAGAATTAGACCCCTTGTTGAGTGAGGTAGGTTTCTCCAAACTTCATTCAAGTCAAGGAATTGACATCGATAAATTGATTTCTATGAACTCGCCGCTTACCACCCACATTTTTCCTTAACTCTTACACTATGTATATCGCAGGAAAGTGCTAACCACACCTGTTTCACAGGTTTGTGAGTAACTGTTGCTTCTTCTAAAAAAATCTTTAAACTTCGAAAAAATAAAATTTTATAAATAAGAACAAAAAAAGCTGAAATATTGCACTTTTGATTTATTATGTAGTCAAAATTTTGATTTTAAAAAGCGGCGGCATTGATTTTATTAAAGGATGTTTTTAACTTTTATTAATATTGTAACGATTCGGTTCTTGCCGATTTGATTTTATAAAGCGACTGATTTTATAATCTGGTGATTTTATTAGCGGCTAGCACTGTATAACTTTTTTTCTCTCCAAATATAGCATCTGTCCCCAGATCATTCTTGAAACCAACCTTTTCTGTGAACTTGGATGATCTCATCACTTGTATTTTTTAGTTTTTTTCATGCTTCAATTCTTTTTTCGGATCAGTTATTATTATCTTATTTATTTTTAGATGATATTTGATTTAAAAATTTTCTTTATGTAATTTCATAAGAGCAAAACGTTGTTTTACTACTTTCCATTCAATAGCATGTTGGCCCCTCAAAAGTTTTGAATTTTTGTAGATCTCTGAAAGAGATTTTTGTATAGGGATGGAAAAAAAATTTCTAAAAGTTTTCCTCGATTAAAATTGTATGATCAATATCTTTAAAGCTTATCTAAATCTTGATTTCTCTGCAGAAATTCTGTTGATCTGCAGTAACTTGAAATATCATTGAAAAGAAAAATGTATCAATTTATTGTAAATTTAACTAAATGAAAATTGAATATAATGGGTCACATTATAAAAACAGGTAAAAGATTATTCAAAACAAAAAATACAAAATATATTAGGTAGCTAAATTAATTGCATTTTTCGAAATATATTCTAACAAGATTAGAATATTTTGAACTAAAGTAGAAATCTCTTACAAAATTAGCATATGTTTCAATGATGTGTGTTTATGTATCAAACTTTTGTTTAATACTCGGCATTCTATTTAACATATCTCTTAAAACAGAAGAATTCCATGAAGTAAAAAATAATCATTTCATTGCTCTGAAAGGAAAATTATATTTTTGGAGATGCAGTGGTTAGGTATGAAAAAAATGTGCTCTTCACTCTGTTCACAAACTTGCCTCAGTCTGTGCTATTCCAAGGTTATAAAAAATTAAAGGAAAGAAAAATGTTTTTTGCTTTCTCATCGTTGAATTTTTCAGTAATAATGGTCAAAATTCTGATTAATCATTTTGTGAGAGTTGTAGTTTTAAAGAAGGGAGAGAAAAAAATTGACTTACAAAGGACATTTATTGTTTAGGAGATAAAAATTCCTTAGTATTAATGACAAATTAGGCTTAAAGAATTTTTCAATAGTAATGGGGGGGGGAATTTTGCCGATAGTTTTGTAATGATTTCGAAATCCATAAATTAACAAAAAAAAATTTACAGAAGTTTAATAGTTGTATTTAATCTCTTTCTTAAAACAATTTTACTGTCTTTGATCAAATAAAACATATTTAAATTTTTCTAATAAAAATAGATCAAGTCACATATTTCTATTCCAAGGGGATTGACAGAAAAAAAGGTTGTAGATTTCAAAAAATTTTGCAGAATTTATTTCTTTAAAAGTAAAATTCTTATAAAAGACTAATTTTTATGAAATTTGAATTTTTATTTCCAAAATTTACTTATGACTTACTAAAATTTTTTAATTGCCTTGAAACTTTTATTTTGGATTATGATTTGACAAATATTAATTTATTGATTTGCGTAACTTTTTTATTTACAGTGTATTCAAGAGACTTTAAATTTATCCCCATCAAGAATCAGAAAGAAATGGTAATAATTCATTTACTTTTCTCAAATAACCTAAATAGTTCTTATGTATAGTTATCACTAATTATTATTAAACATATTGATATAATTTAAACTCTCTAGCGCTGTTGATGTTAAATTTAAGAGTTTTAATATATGAGTATCACTAATTAATATAAGAGTTTCTCTGTGTTGACATTCTCAATTACTTACTCTTCATAATTATATTTTATATTATTTTTTATACATTTATAGTATGGGGATATTAGACCTGTCTGTGATGATATTATGATTTCGAAAATGAAACCTGGACATGTGAGTATATTTTTACATAAATTTCTTTATTATTAATTGTGTCACATTAAAGAGGGAAAACGGAATTCTATTGTTAATTTCTTTTTTTAATAATTTTGCTCCTACGTTTTAACTGTCTCGGATCAGTTATTTGAATTCTTATCGCTAATTGTGAGTGAAGCTAGTTATAAATGCTAAAAAGTTTTTAGACCAGTTTAAATTTAATCTCAAAAAATAAAGCCAGTAAATGACATAAATTTGTAAATAGTACTGCTATTTATAGTAAAGCTTTATTCATATTATATTATTTTTAAAACAAGTTCAAAATTTTGTCTTCTTTTTTTTTTATATAGAGTTTATTGCTATCTCAGTGTCGCAAGAAAAATGATTTTTTTTTTTTTTAATTAAATGTATGAGCATTTCTTATTAGAGCCAGTATGGCTCTTACATGCGAAATTTTCTTATAGCATAATTAGAGGGAAAATAGGTGTTTTAGCAGGAAAAACAACAGGCAAAAGAATGCTTTTAGATGTATTTAAATACACTGTTGGTTATGTAATAATTTTTATTCATTTATTTTTGCTGTGTATGGGATATCGAATGATCAATCGAGAATAATGTTATTGAAGGGATTTAATGCTTACATAGTGTTTGAATTTTTCACAAAGATTCAGTTGATCTGGATAAATTTTTTTAGCCACTGGTTAGTGTTTAATACATGAAAATTTAATTTTTATTTCATAAAAAAAAATACTAGTTTTTAGCATTTTCATTAAAAGGAGATTATAATGTTTTATCTTTTGTTATTTTTAAACTTTGTCATAAGAGTTTTTAAAAGTTACAGTGTTTTGGAAAATGGATAATCGAGTAGAAAATAGGGGAAATAATTTGAGTAAAGGCAGAGAAACATTTCTTAAATAATTAATTAGCTGTTAACTTTTGAATATGTGACTTTAATATTATATTCTTAATTTTATTATTTTGTTTTTTTAAAAAAAATAGGAAATTGATTTGAAAGCCTACTGTTATAAAAATATTGGAAGAGAACATGCCAAGTTTTCCCCTGTTTGTATGTAAAACTTTAATACTTTCTTTTTTATTAGTTTTCTTAAACTTTTTCATTTCCTTTCTTATCTGAACAACTTTTTTATTTGCATAGCAATTGCATCCTATCGACTTCTCCCTGAGCTTCGACTGCTTGAAGAGATATGTGGTGATAGAGCATATAAATTAGCTAGCTGTTTTCCTAAAGGTGTCATTAAAATATCAAATAAGAAAGGTAATTTTTTCTCCTTTTTTATTGTTGTCTGGCAGGTAACCTTTATTACCTACTAACCATTTTATTACAATATTATCAAATTGTTATAAGTTATTTAATTTCTTAACTCATTTTTACTATTAAAAAAATATTTTTTTTTTTTACTTTTTACTAGTATCTACTTAATATTAAAATTACTACTTATGTCATGTAAAGAAATGGTAAAATTTAATGCAATATTTATCACATTAAAGGTTGCCTATAATCTTACTACTTTTGAAAGAATTAACACCCTTTAAAAACTCCTTAATTTTTATTTTAAAAACTAATAGTAAGTAAAAGAAGGGTGTCTGTAATCTTACTACTTTTTACAGAATAATCACCTTTTAAAAACTCCTTAATTTTTATTTTAAAAACTAAAGATACTTAATTATGGCTCAGGGTTCTTGAAAAGTGTTTGATTTTCACAGTTGCTAGTTGATGTGCACAATTTAATATTTAAAAATACATTAAATAAAATTTAGTTTTTTAAAAAAACTGAACATTGCTATAATACGTAAGTACAACCATACCAGTACTTCTTGCTATGTATTTTAAGAAAAGTAGTAATTGGCTTCTTTTCCGTGCAGTAACTGCATTTACATGCATATTTGATGATAAATAATTATATTTTTATGGTTCTTAATTTTTATTTTGTTGAAAGAGTGTCTAACATTGATTTCTATTTTGCTAACTTATGGAATTAATGTAGACAAAGATTTATTCTTACCAACTTCAAATCACATTATATCTGTTCATATAATTTATTGAAGTTCATGTTACAGTTTTAACCTTTGCACTGAAATTATTTTTATGCTATGAATTGGTAAAAAACATTTGTGCAATCACTGCTGCTAGTGTTTAAAAAAAACAACCTATTAATGCATGGGTAAAAAGTGACCACTACTCTACTTCATGTTTTGGTACGACCCTTTGTGTGTGGTGGGTTTAGTGTTCATACATCGTAGCCTCACTGGAGTTTTATTTCCCTTGCTAAAGGCTGTTTTTTCTCTTATCGCATCTCAAATTTTCAGAATCCACTCTAATGTAATGTCCACAGAAGTTTCAAAGCTAAAAGTTCACACATGATTGGGGAGTTTGTTGCAATAGCTAAATGATTAGTACCACCTTCTATCCTCTAATCTAAATTAGGCAGACTAGTGAATAAATGTACCAGTATTTTTTCAAACATAATTAAAATTGATTACCAGATTGTCATCAATAGTCAACTAGTATAGCTCTAATGTGACATTACCAATAATATTTTGGTATTTTATGAATTTTCCAAATTGAAAAATAAAAATAATTACTATGAAGAAGCAGCGCTTCGAAATGTTTAAGTATGTACTTATTTTCCAACATAATTTTTTTAAAATAGATATCTATGATTTGTTTACACATTATTATCCGTTTGAAAATATTTTACTCAAACACCAATTAATAGTCAATCGAGGCTTCGTGTATCTCATTTGACTGACAAAATTATTGTTTTAAGTAATAAAATAATATTTTTCTTATGAATTTGTGCGAAGCAAGTGATAAAGGTGTCTATGTCCTTTTTTATTTTAGGTAGAGAAGTCGCTAAAGTTGTAAATTCTCGAAATATTACATGCAGCAGAAATGTGTTATGCCATGAAGATCTAAAAGATGCTGTTGAGATTGTCAAATTAAAAGAACATTATATTTGTAAGTTATATTTTAGTTTTCCTTTCAAATGTTTAGTGACTATATTTTTCTGATATCTTGTTAGTTGTAATGTTCTGTTTCTTTGAGTTTAAAGAGCTAATTTTTAGGTTGAGAATTAATTTTAATTATTTTCAACTAGGTTTTAACAATTCATTCTCAACTAAATTACAGGCTGCAAGGAATTTTTGGAGAATTTAAATTTTGTTTTTTACCTATTTGAATCTTGTATATAAATATCATTTTTTTTTAAAAAATTTATTTATTTTTTTGTATGAAATAATAGTTCTTACTTTTCTTTTACTGTTACTGACATACAAATTTTAAATTTGTAGTAAACCAGCAAAAAAAGAAATTTGTTTTCTTGGGTTTTACATTTAAGTGTGTCAATTAACCCTAAATTGCTCTTTCTCAAAGTAAAAATAATGTTAGTATTATTATTTCTGTGATCCAATTTATCACGTTTGTTATCCAGTTTTACTCCAAATCTTGCTTCAACTGTTCGTAAATTCTGTCCTAGTTAGATTTCATATAAGTTCCATTTAAGCAATACTGAAAATTTGCAATTAGCAACTTATCAATAAACATTGATTAAATATTCGTAGGTGCGTTAAAAATACATCTGGTAAAAGCAATTGAATTAAATTTAACCTGATTGCAGTGTAGTTTAATATTCAACTTTTGTACTGATTGAATAATGTAAATGTGTATATTTATTACAAGTATTATTAAAAAAATTATAATAGTAATTTTCTTATTATTTTCATCATGAACTATTCCTTTAAAAATTCAAACAGCTTTCTTTTGTACAAAGCTAAAAAGAGCATAAATAATACCACATAAACATATTACAGTTTTGATTCTGTAATGAAGAACCTTCTTCAGGGCGAAACAAAATGAAAGATGGAACCTCAGTTTTCCTTTTTTATATTTTGTTCGCAATTTTTTACTCTATTTTCGTGTTTCTATCTTTTATTCTGTATATTGTTACTAAAAAATATTTTTCATTATAGAAGTGAAGATATAGTGTGAATGCTTTTGTGGCCTTAATTTGGCTTGTATGTAGCACAAAGTTAACCCTTTCTTTACTCTGAACCTTTCTTTTATATTTAGTTACAGTTGAAACCACTGGAGCTCTTCCTCCTGAGCAACTTGTCAAAGAAGCAATTAACATCTTGAAAGAGAAGTGTCGATGTTTTTTGAATGAACTCAAAAAATTGGAAATGTAGCCATGTATATCATTCATTTATGTACAATCATGAAATGGATGTATTTTGAATACTTTTTATCCATGTGCATTGTTCTAAATTCGACAAAGTATTTTATTCATGTACCATACATTGTAAATATAAAGGTATTGAACATTTTCTATGATTTGTACATAATTAAAATATTTTTTTGTTTACTTGTTTCTTTGTATTTATTGTAAAGATTAGCATCTTAACCGAGCATTAATTTTTATGTAGCTTTATGCATTTATACAGCAAATAATAATTTTTTTTTTTTTGGCACAAGGGAAAATTACCTGCAATAATGCTAACTCTATTGCTTAAATTCTAATAAGTGCAAATTGGTGGTTGTTGTAAAGTAGTATTTACAATAAAAATTTCATATTTAAATTTCAATCTATCTTTCGAAAAGAAATTAATTAATAGTAACAAATAGAAAAGTGGGTAACAAAAGATTTTTCTTAGCTAAATTTGGAGTTCTTTGATAGCAATAGGTAACAAAGGAAATGAAGGCCATAGTTAGTTTCCATCTTTTAAGCTAGCAATTAGTTCTAAAAAAGACTAGTCATTAGCAAATACAATTACCAGGTGACCACTGAACAGTGAAAAAATAGGGAATTACATTATAAAAAGTCAGAAAATGAACTAACTTGAATTTAAGATGTATTTAAAGTTCAAAATTTTTTCCTGAAAATTGGCCTTGTAGTAATTTTTTGCCTGGTAGCTAATTTTAGGGAGTGAATCTTCAGCACTATCTTCGTAAATCCAAATTTGTCTGCTACTTTAAAGATTATTATTATTGTAAAAATTCAGCGTATTCTAATATAAATGTAGCAAAATTTTCAAATGTAAGGTCCTTAAAAGCTATACTTTAAAATTTTAAGATGTTTCAACTTGAGTTGAATTTAACACAATACTAGAAAATGGAATAAAACCTTATACAGTCAAGTCTCTAATAAAGTAACTTAATTTTTTCCTCAAATGAGTAATTAAAATAAAAGCAAACAAACAAATATTTATTTGCTTTTAAAAATAATAGCCACTTAAATGAAATAGAATCTGCAGATGCTGTTATAAACTTCTGCATCATTCAGCTTGCTGGAGGTTTTATGCTTCTGGAGTGCTCCCTTATATATATTATCTATAAGAACAAAGTAAAACCGAAAAATTTATAATAAAATTTGTTATATTTCAAAAATCGGGCAATTTTTTTCTGAATGTTCGTCGCCACCCAGAATAAACAGAAACAGTTGCTTCATTCTACTTTCAAAGGGGTTTTTTAAATTCTACTATAAATAAAAATTTGTCTGTCATATTCAACTAGTATTATTAAAAAAAAATTATATTAAGCTTCTATATTTGAAATGTATACTTGTGTTAATTGTGTCATTTTTCTTTAAATTTTGTGACAAAAATTTTACATATTTTTTGAGGTCCTTTGCAAAATATTCTTTTAATTGTAGCGAATTAAAGCAGAAACGGCTAGACTTTTTTTAAAAATTTTAACAGAACTTAATACGACATTTCATAGATCATAATGCTAAAATTATTTGCAAATACATTTGCCTTTGTTCCCACTGGAGAAATATTTTCTGAAACAGGAGGGTATGGTATTTTGCTGAAAAAGTCATTTACACTAGTTTTCATTCCAACTATTTGTTTTTAATAAAATATTTACAATTTCTTTACAAAAGGAAAGGATAACAATTTTTGTATAATTTGGCAATTATTCAGGAAACAGATTATCACTGGCATGTTTTGATTTGTGCATTTGCTTGTTTCCTTTTATTGGCTTGATTTTCAATTTGTATTGCTAAATATATTTAGCCTATCTTTATTGTAAAATGAGTTCCGCTAGTTCTTCTGTTTATGTTTCTATTAAAGTTTCTGAGCACACTGTTTACTGCATTGTAAAAGGGCGGTCTGGTGCCTCTCAAAGATGAGTCATATGAATCTGCATAGATTTCTGCACAATTTGCTATTCTGGCATCACATCTACATGCCGCTGGTCCACATCCGTAATTACCCTTACCTAAAATAAACATAAAAAAGACAGCAAAGTACCATCTTTCTATAAGATAAACCTGCTGGAAATTTTAATCCATTGATGCTGAAGCTGCAATTTTTTGGTAATGTTTTGTATTACTAAAGATTATGAAATAAATTGGAAATTTTTTTAAAGAATTCTGCTTTAAAACTTTGTATATTAATTCAGGGTGGCACAGAGATATGCCAAATTATGAAATAATCTAATTTAAATAAATAAATTTAGGAAAAATATTTTTCTAGTTTTAAGTACATGTATATAGTATGCTATTTATATTTCTTCTACAAATTGTCTATTGTTTAAAGGTGACATCAGAAAGATGACTCATTCAAACAATCGGCTTGTATGCACAGCAAGGTGTACGTTAAATCTGTTGTTACTGAAATTATTCTTGGGTTAATTGTGGTATGAAAGTTAGGAGAGAAGGGTACCAGCTCAAGTGCTGTCCACGTCATCTGACTAGGGTGACAATTACGCGGCATTCCTACCATAGCCGTTAAAAGATAGAGCCATAAAAATGGGTTTGGGTGATGATGTGAACTTTTCATTCTAATAGTTTGTAATGTAAACTCTAAAACGCTTGGTGTAGCACATGTCTCCAGTGTCATTTTCGCGAAATAGAGACAGTTTGTGACATTTAATTACAAAAACATGTCAATAATCTCCATTTAATAAAATTTTTTTAGAAATGTATTGAAAAATAGTGTA
Organism: Parasteatoda tepidariorum; assembly: GCF_982258835.1. Taxonomy (NCBI): domain Eukaryota; kingdom Metazoa; phylum Arthropoda; class Arachnida; order Araneae; family Theridiidae; genus Parasteatoda; species Parasteatoda tepidariorum. The sequence continues at coordinate 97,282,382 of NC_141757.1, read as the reverse complement.
TTACTACTTACATTTGTATATTATTTTTTTTCGAAAAGATACAAACATGTTTTCAAACTACTTCTCTTTTATAAATATATATTTTTTCTATTTCTCTCAAAATAAAGAGTACTAATTTCACTTTTGTATAACAACAGGGTGCGTAGCGTTTTTAAAAAGTGCTTATTTTCATTGGATGTTTTTAAAAAGTGCTTAATTTTCCTTTTTCCAAAATGAGATTTTTTTCATTACCATATCAATTTTTGCCTCGAATTACCCAAAAAGCATGTTTTCATAATTCATTCAACCACAATCTATTTGGACATACCATTTATCTGTAGTGTATGAAAGCGCCAATCATTTTATTAAATACTTGTGGGTTCGAATACTGAGCTGGATTCGGTGGGAAGGATTCATGCATTCTCATGAGCAACTCTGCTGCATTTTGCAAGAGAAATAATTGTTAAATTAATTATTTATAATTTTGAATAATTTTTTTACAGAATTGGGTATACTATGGCCTACGTCACGGATCGTGTTATTCCCATATATGGCAGTACTTTTACTTTCGTTACTTGTACCGCCGGAACAAGTAAAAAGTACGTACTTTTACTTGTACTTCGTTACTTTTTAAATTTAGTACTTTTACTTGTACTTTCGTTACTTTTTTAGGGAAAAAGTACAAGTATTTGTAACGGAAATGTCGAATAAAATCGTTACTTTTTCTGAAACTCGGTAAGCTTCCTAAAAAAAAATTTTATTAAAAAAAATGCTTATGTTTCTTTAATTTATAAAATTAATTTGCAATATATATGCATTCACAGCTAACTTCGTGTTTAAATACCTTGACCTTTTAAAATTGTCATTCCTGAAAGGGAAAAGACGGCGCTTTTGATCTTTTTTTGACTGTAAATATCATTGTGAATGTGATGTTCTCCAGAATTGTGTGTCCAGAATATTCATCTTCTGAAAATTGCCTGTGATAAAGGATGACATGAATAGCAAAAGTTTTGAATACCAGTGGTTATCGTCTCAAGGGGGTTGGAATGAACAAATGCCCATATGAATACTGCAGGGACTAATATAGGGAATAACTAATATAGGGAATTTATATCTATGGAATACTGTTATCACCGCATGTGATGGAATGCTTTTTTTCCTCTTAAATAGTTTTGTCTAAATAACAAATGAACTGTATCTTTGATGTCTTATTGACACAAAGATGATTTTTTTTTTTGGTTTTTGCTACTCCTCCAAAAAGTAACCATAAAGAAGAAAAGAAAAAAAACTTTCTCTTTTTATTCGCGGAAACCTATACGCTCGTGCATAGTTTCTCTTTTCGAGTTTAATTAATTCCAATGGGTTATGAAATACACCGAAGATTTATCTAAACTATTAGTGAATTTATCATTTTTCTCATTTTCTTGAGAAACAGGAAAACTACTCAATAACCACAAAGGAGTAAGTAATAGCAAAAATATATTATAACATGTGATATACAGGACAAAAGGCTACATTCAAAAGGCGTAAATATCTCTCTTTTTAACAATATCTTTTTACAGTTGCGGTTACAATTTAATTTACAATAAACGCTGCCATCTATCGGTGGTTCAACAAGTATTTCTACACATAGATTGAGAATCCTTATTTATGAAACTTTGCTTTAAGAAGGCTCAGTAGCCTCCATCCCTCCCAAGCTCTTGGGCGCATTCTTGGGTAAATTCGAAATTCCCCCCCCCCAAACTATTCGTTTTACTTAGTGTAAAAATTCCCCCCCAAGCTTTAAGTGGGCGCATAATGCGCCCACTTTCCCCCCTGATGGGGGCCCCTGAGAAGACTTCATCTTTTTTGAAAAAAGTAAGTAATATTTTAATATCTAATTATTCTCTATTTATAAAATAACATTTAATATTAATTTGAATCATTTTTCATTCATTTAAATATGCTAGTTAAAAATTTTGTTAACATTGTGTGCGCATTGGATGCTTTTTTAAATAATTTAAATCACTAATTTCATATTACTATTGTAAAAAATTTTGCACAAGTTTTACATTTTTTAACGTTAATGTAATTAAATATAAAAACAATGCTTTATTTAATGGAAATGTAGTATGCATTAAAAAAAATCTAAAATATTATATATTTTTTTATTTTGCAACAAAATATTTTTTTTGAATTATATTAAACGTAACATATATACTATTACGTAAACGTATTAGTTATTCATATCATAAAATTTTAAAATCAAACTTTTGTTCATAATTTTTGATTATGAGTGGATTTAGTCCTGCACATCGTTATTACAAATCCGAAAATTGCCATTATGAAATATTTTAAAATAAAAAAAATTATATTTAAAAACAAAATATAATTTGTAGTTTATTGGATTTATAGGGGTTTCCTGTATATGAATGTATTTTTTTAAAATTTATTTTCTAACATAAGTTATAATGTTTATCAAATTTGTCGAACAAGGTAATTTATTTATAAAATAAAGTTTCCGAAAATAAAAACAAAATGTTAAAAAAAAATTCTATAGTTCTAAAATTAACATAAATCTAAGCTCCTTGTTGATGCCAGAAGCACCATCTATGAAATTTTAGTGTGTGTTATGAATCCGAAGAGCTCGGATGGGAGAAATGAGTTATGTGAATAAAGTATTGTGACTAATAATTACAGTCCATTTTCTGAGTTTTGAGAACTTATATTTTATCGCGAATTTATGTAAACTGAGCTATCGTCAGAGCCATTGTTGGTCCTGTCTATCAGAGCTATCAGTAGTGAAATTAGTGGATAATATACCTAATAAAAGGTACGTGATTTATTATTTAGTTATTGAAGTTCAATATGTTTAAAAGTGCTAAAAAAAGAGGACTATGTTCGGCTTGCTGTCGAGCTTAATGTAGACATTTCTAATATGAAAACTATTGTTGATCTAATTACAGCATTTCAGAGTTGTGATACGTATAAAAATAACATTGAGTTAGTTGAAGAGTTAGCAAATAACATAATCGAAGGAAGAAAAAGTGATGAAATCCGATTAATTGAAAAATTAAAAGCTGAAAGAGTGAAATCGGAACTTGAGCTCGCTAAATTGCGAATCGAATCTAAAAGTGAACTACCTGTTGATAGTGTGAAAAACGAAAGTGTAGAATCTTTAGACTCTCTCATTAAAAGTGTGAGGACTTTAACTCATAAAATCCCTAATAGACCAGAAGGACGGGGATATTTCTTTTCGTCATTAGAAAGAGCTTTTATTTCAAAAAATGTCCCTGAGAAATTTAAGGCTGAAATTCTTCTAAATCTGTTAGGGGAAAAAGCCACAAATATAATTACATACATTAAAGATGACGAATTAGGAGATTATTCTAAAGTTAAAACTATAGTTTTGAGAGAATTCGAGCCACCCCCCCCCCCCAAATCTGTTTAGAGAATTTTAGGTAAGCGTAAAAAATGACGAGTGAAACGTACGTGCAATTCGCGTCTAGATTAATAACGAGTTGGGAATATTATTTAAAGTTAAAAAATGTAACTGACTTCGAAACTTTAAAGCAATTAATAGTATCTGATAAAATTAATCAAACACTTGATAGAGAGGTTATGTGCTTTATAAATTTAAGAAGCAAGTTCTTGGTTTAAACCTGTAGAATTAGCTAGGGAGATTGATTTATTTTATACTTCTAGGGGAAAATCCGTAGTTGATAATGCTAGAATGAGTTATAAAAATAACTCGAAAACTATGTCAAAAGCGTTTCCAACGGATGTAAAAAATTATTTTATGTGATGAAATTCATCCTTTGTATAAATGTACTATTTATAAAAATATGTTCGTAAGTGATAGAGTTGAGTTCGTTAAATCAAAATATTTATGCTTTAACTGTTTAAATAATCATAACGTAAGTGAGTGTAGAAACAAAATCTTTTGTAGTATTTGCAGAAAAAGGCATCATATTTCTCTTCACTTTCCGCGAGAGCAAAAAATAAATAGTTTGGAATCAAATGAATAATGAAAATAGGAACATTCAATCGTCCTTGAATTCTTCGGCACCAATTTTCCAAATGCCTGTGTATTACGAGACGCTTGTATGTGAGGGTGGGGAAAATATATTTTCTTCTACTACAATGGGAAAAGAATTAACAATCTTACTCAGCACTTTTATTTGTTTAATGAAAGATTAATCAAATAAGTGTTTTGAAGTTCGAGGATTATTAGATGTGGGAGCGAATTCTAATTTTTTGAATAAAAAGGTTAGGGGCCGTTCAAAAAGTACGTACATCCCGAAGGGGGGGGAGGGGATTCGCTATTTTGTACGGTTTTGTACGATGGGGAGGAGGGGTGGTATTTATACAAAGTACGTACACTATAAGCATACATCAAATTTAAATTTGACTTTTTCCTACACACTCCTTAAATAAATATTTAATTTTATTTAAAACAGAATTATTTTAATTTTTATGAAAAAGGGGGTTAGATTAATAAAATGTACGTACTCTAAGGGGGGGGGAGTAAGACCTTATATACGGTAATGTACGAAGGGGGGGGAGGGGTTTAAAATTTCTCCATTTTTGTGTACGTACTTTTTGAACGGCCCCTTAGCAGATTCTCTTAATTTAAATAGGTCAAGTTCAAGTATAACTGTATCGGGAATAAATAATATGTTTCTGAGCATAAAATCGAAAGTTAATGCTACTATTTTAAATAGAGATAAGAGTTTTTGATTTAAATTTAAATTTTGTAGTAATTCCTAAAATTACAGAACTTACACCAGCTAATCCTCTTAATGTAAATATTCTATCACTAAATAATATTTATTCCGAGTCCTATTGATTTGTTGTAAGGACCAGAACACTTTTGTGAAATCTTAAAATCGGGTCACATTTTCCTTCAGGGTACAAAATTTAAGATTGCAAAATAGCGCTTTCGGGTATATTGTCAGTGGGAGTCTTCCGACCCAAAACGAAAATAAAATATATTGTGGGCTCGTTACAGATAATTTTGAGTTAGAAAAAACATTAAAAACTTTTGGGGAAATAGAAAAATGTAGAGAGAGAGAGAGAGTCTAAAATTTCTAAAACTAAAAAGCTGAAATTTGTGAAGAGCATTTTCTTGAAAATTATTCAAGAACAGAGAGTGGAAAATATGTTGTTAAAATGCCCTTTAGAGAAGATCCGTCGTGTCTGGGTGAATCTAAGAAAAAATCTTGTGTTTGTAAAAGTAAAAGTAGTGTGAATTCGTTATGGAATCGCCTTGCTAGAGAACCTCAATTTTGTAAACTTCACAAAGCATTTATGCTAGAGTATTTAAATATGGGTCATATGGAGGAAGTACAAGAGTCTGAAGAACCAGATGTGCAGCATTATATTCCTCGTCATTGTGTGTTTAGACCTGAATCCAAAAGTACCCCTTTGAGATTTTTGTTTAACGCAAGTGCATTAACTTCTACTGGAACATCATTAAATTGTTTACAGTAGAACGGAGGTATAATTCAGGAGGATTTATTGTGCATCATGCTTAGGTTTAGAAAACATCAATTTGCCTTTGTTGCTGACATCAAAATGACTCCTTTTTATATGTAAACAGATAATTTTGATTTCTGGTTTGGCTTCTGGGTATTTTAGATGTTCACTATTGAAGGAGCTTTGTAACATCCGAATGAGATTTTATTCCGCAATAATATGATTTCTACCACTTTTATCTTTTTTTTATTTAAATAAATTAACAAATATTTATTTTGAATTAGCAAATATAAATTTTTATTTAAATAAAAAAAGACTCTCTTTAAATTAATATAAACTAGGGTATAGTTAATAAGACTAGGGAAAGAATAAAGAACTGTCGTTTCCGTTAATTTTGGTATTCGTTTCTCATTAATCAACATTATTGAGGTTTATTAATTATAATTGTGTACTATAAGTCGCGCCAACGATATTTTAAAGTTAGAGGGACTTGCTTGTTTGTAAATATTTAATCAGTTCATTTCTTTTCTTTGAAGCACTTTTCAAATTTTAGATTCAATAATTTTAATCTTTCTGATTAGCATTGATGGGGAAGATGAACCTTGTAAAAAAGCAATGGATTTGGGATGGAGGTATTGTACTAGCCTCCATACTCAACCGATATTGCGCTATAGGATTTCCACCTTACTTTATTCCATATAGAATAGAAAATATGGGAGATGTCCAATATGTCATCTCAAGAAATTTTGTTTTAAAATAAATTGATTCTTATCAAACTGGCATTGAAAATTTATGCACTAGAATTGAAAAAGATTTTTAAATAACATGAGTGTAACACTGACTAAAGATGAAACTTATTAAATTTTTTTTTGTTGAAATTTAACGTTAAAAAAAAGAAAGATATTTTTCCAAGTTCCTCTAACGAAAAACAAAACAAATGTATCAAAAGTAGAAATTAAAAAAAATTTATTCGACTTCAATTTATAAAGAATACAGTTGTATTATGCTTAGAAAAAAAATAACATTTAAGAGAAATTAAGCATTTAAAATCGACGCATTCTTTTAAATAAAATTATTACTTTCCCTTCTGGTTTATTGTGACAGATAATAATTCTTTCTTTTTATCCAATCAAGTTCAAATACATTTTATTTAACTTGTAGTGGATGACAATTGATGTTAATAGATCTTTTCCAAATATAAGTTCATTATTTAATTTTAAATAATTAATTTTTAGTATTTATGGTGAATTTTTTTTTTTTTTTTTGATTGTCAATAATTTTATTTTCTGATGAATTTGTTTGAGTTTCTTTTCTAAATTAATTGGTTCTTTGTATTTCATGTTTTTTCTTGGACTTCTATACAAAACCTTCGGGGTACTTATGGTGTTACTTTAGACAATTGCCTCCCCCTCAATAGAAAAGGTTTTGTTTTATGGCTACCGGGGCCGGTACCCCCTGAAGACGTCGGCTTCGGTGGTCATATTTTTATTTTTATTTCCTTCGTTTCCTTTATTGCTACAAGTTATTTTCATTCATTTTTGGTTTTATGTATATATTTAATACATTTTAAATAAAAAATGTTGGATTTTGTTATTACGTTTTTCAATTTTCTTTTTGAACTCACTAATAATACATTTTCGTCTTAATAAATTTTTTACTAAATACATTTTTACCTAGTACATTTTTTACTAAAATTATGTTTATGCCCGACCTTGTCAAACAACGCCCAGTCAGATCTCTAAGAACTTCAGAACTGTTTGTGCTATTGAAAACTATTATAATTACTATTTTAACTCTTGAAAGCTCGAAGGTATTAGTTTAGCCGCTGATACTAAAATTCGTTTACAAATTTTAATTATTCCGTAGGGCAGAAATGTTCGGAAAATGATTTTCTCGCACGACTTCAGCATTAGCCATTGTTACAAATAAAACTAGCTCAAAGATCACAAAGCTCTCTGAAACCCCGTGTTTGCTTTGTTTATGTTTGTGCTTTTAAAACGCGTTTCTATAGAGTAAAACAATTTTAAATCAATGGTAATTTAAATAAATAAGAATAATAAACTAAAAATTTAAATCAATAGATAAAATTTCTTTTTCGTGCAATTCCATAAAAAGTTTGATATTAAAATTATATTTGATTTTAAATTATATTATACGATTATATTATAAAATTATATTATAATATTCTTCCGAATTTAAAAATAAATTAATGTCCATAACTTTCAAAATTTAAAATAATTAAATAAATAACAACAATTTTGCAAAAACATTAAAGAACATAAGAATATTATTCAATAAAATTTTAGGTTACTTTGAATTTTCGATTTCCCAGAAATGTACTTTTAAATCGTTACTTTTTTGGTTTAGTACTTGTACTTTTACTTGTACTTTTTACTCGTTACTTTTTAAAATAAGAACTTTTTACTTTTTACTCGTTACTTTTTTTGAAAATACTTGTACTTTTACTCGTTACTTTTTAAAAGTAACGTTGCCATATATGGTTATTCCTACTAAATTTAACTAGTAAACAGCATTTTCTGCGAACCTGATTTCTTGCAACAAGTAAGCATCAAACGAAGTGTCTTGTTATAAGTCGTTACTCGCCAGGTTGGAATTGTATTAGTCTAGTTCCTTTGGAAATAATTTATATTGTTGTTTTACCGAAGTTTATGAATTTAGTAAACATATTTAAAACTCAGTTCATTAATTAAACTAAAAGGTAAATGTTATTCCTACTAAGTGGAAGTAGTTGTTTTTTTTTCATATTATACCCGATTGAGTAAAGTAATTAATAAATTTAAAATATTGAATGATTCACTCAATAATGAATGTATTTAAAATTGTGAAATTGTTTTTATGGTGGCTAATCTAATCCCCAAAAAAAATTCTTTGTCAGAAACTAGTTATTTCATCATGATCATGTAACTTAGACAACTATTTCGTTAACTTATATATAGGAAGAACTTTCAACAGTATGAAAGAAAAAAAATTATTAGTGTGCATATCCTAATTATAATATTTTTTTAAAGTGCTTAGAAATATTTTTGAGTGCTTAAAAAGTACTTAAAAGGTGCTTATTTTTGTTGAAAAATTTAGCTACGCACCCTGAACAAAATACTTTGTTTAAAACCATCAATAAATGAACTTACTGCAATATATTTTACCATTTCCATATTTCCACTTATAATGAGCAAGATGTGGTTTTTCATCATAACATTCATAATTTGCGATTTTCTCATAGCACAAGTCATGCATTTTGCAGCATCTAAAGCATACAAAGAATTTTTTTTTATCTTAATATTTTGAGATATTTCAGCTTTTTTTTTCATTTACAGAATACACTTCTTCCATCATTTAATGATTACTCATTTCATCGAAATAACTGTAACTAATTCATGAAAAATTTATTTGATACTTTGAAAAAATCACAATTTTACTTTGGTTCAGTACAAGTCATTCATCTTAAACTACTTATATATTTTTTGTTTATTTATGAACATTTAGTGGATCAATTCTCTCTACTTTATTTATAAAACTCAAAAAGTTTATAAAATCTGATGAAGCGCTTTTATGAATTACAGTGGAACCTGTCTAAATTGACCACCCTCGGGACCAAGTCAAATGGTCACTTTATGAAGACTCTTTAAAAAGGACTCATTAAATAAAACTTTCAGAAAATGGTCACCTTACTCAGGTGCACACTTTACCCAGGTGGTCACTTTTGCAGGTTCCACTGTATATCTGTCCCGATTTAGCAATCGAATTATTATTTATTTTTTTTATTCCATGATGTAAATATTATGGAATTTTACAAAAATATAGGGGCTTCTTTAGCAGTCGCATAAAGGTTAAATGTTGTTATTATTAATACTTACTAGTGATACATTACAAACATGAAATAATTTGAATTGGTAGAAGTAAATTTGCCTAAAACAAAACAAATTCTGTACTTAAATTCCATAAAGTTTTGTTAAAAGTGTTTTTTGAAACTCGAAAAGAAAATAAACTACTGTTTGCCTGTCTTTAATTAAAAAAGAATTGACGGAACTTAAAAACGGAAAATCTATGTTTAACAGATTATCGTATTAATGCAATACATTTATAACTGAACTAGAATAAAAATTAACTTCATTCTCTTTTGTACTGGCTTTCAGAAAAATCTCTACACTGTGGCATCATTATGAGTCCCTTCTGTTTTGCAGGAATGTGAACTATTTGGGAATAACTGCAGTAATTTTAAACATTTTTGTTGCATGAAAAAATGTTAGGAACTACTGCAGTAATTTTAAAAAATTTTATTGCAGGGGAAAATGTTAGGAACTACTGCAGTAATTCTTAAAATTTTTATTGCCGGGAAAAATTTTAGGAATTATTGCAACAGTTCTTAAAAAAAAAAAATTTCATGACAAAATATTAGGAATTACTGCCGTAATTCTTAAAGTTTTGATTGCATGGAAAATTGTTAAAAACTTTCAGTTGTGGTGATTTTCCTGTAATGTTCTTACCCAATCTGGGTACCTTTGTTAACTGGAAATGCTACCCTCTAATAAGAGCATGAATTAGAATAGTTAAATATACAGTAAGGCTTTTAGAAAGCTTAAGTTAAAACTTATCGTGGAAATCTTCAAATTACGAACGTATTCTGTGTGTCGAGCGAACAATTCACGACAGCTGCATTTATAAACTTAATTTAGAAGTTCTTAAAGTAACTTACAATAAATAAGTGAATTTATTATTAGATTACCTGTCAATGTGATCCAGTGGAATTCCACTCCCTCCAAGTCCGCACCAATTTCCGTAGTTGACAAAGTCTAAAGGATTTCTATTAGTTTTAAGGGACATCATTTTCCCCAAATCTAACACCGTAGCATTCACTGCTGCAAAAGAAATAATAACTTTGGATATTATATTATTTTCGATTTCTTAAAGCAAACTTTTCATTCAAACAATTTTCACTATTTTCTTAAAATTAAAAACAATGACTATTATACAGCGTTTTATAAAATTCTTAAATCCCGCAGTGGACTGATCGTTAAGACACGGTGGTTCCCAGCAGATCACCAAAGTCAAGCATCACTGGCTGCGGGTGGGTGACCACTTGGATTAGTCTGCGATGGGACCGAGGATGTGCGGTATTGGTCCTCGTTGAACTATTCTACCGTAAAGTGCAGGTCGTCGGGCTACCGAAGCGGGGGTGCCATCTCCACGACAGAGGATCAAAATTGAGATGGCATGTCTTCGGATCATCCTCAGGGATGTTTCCCAGACCGATAGCCCAGTGTGCAGCTCTAGTGCGACGTAAATGAACTACAGCAATAAAATTCTTAAACAACGATTCTGTTTTACTATTATTTTGTGGGTTTTTTTCTTCTTTTTTTTTTGCTTGCAGCATGTGTTTTTTTTTTTTTCAGTGCTAGGTCTCCGCCCCAAATTGCTTATTTCTGGAAATCATTTCAAATTATTAATCTTTTTATATGTTTTAACAACTGCTTAAGTTGCTTGTTTACAAAAGCTTACTTGAAGTGTTGCTACTTTATTAATGCCTGCTGTAAGTAACAGACAAGCATATAATTGATTAAAACTTAGAGCTGTCACTTACTACGACTTTCTACTTCATTCTCGTTGTTTTTTGCTTATACATATGAGAAATATAATGATAAGCCACATATCGCTAATGCAGGCAATTAGCTCTTAATGTGTATTGTGCCGTTATCTAGTAGAAATTCTGAAAACTTGTTAGTACCTGTCTAAATGCAATACTTTCGAAGAATTCGATGTAAAAAATTTCACCTTTGGAAAAAGTATGATTTATTATCAATACATTATCCCAATCTCTTCATTTTTAATATTCACGAGATTGTATGTCAGTGAAACCGTTGTTTTCCAAAGTATTTAACGTCAACTAGATTTATAACTAGCTTATTTAATTAAATCAGTTTTATATTACATTATTTAAGTTTTAAACCGGAAAGCATCCTCAATTTACATTGATGTGGTCTAGTGATAAAAATAAACATAATCCTCAAGCAAAATTAAGCTAACTTTGCGCGAATTGACAGTTTTAATGACCGACAGTTTTTATGACCCTAAAAGAAGATTGGTGCACAACATTTTATAAATTACACGAAACATTTTTCCTAAATTGTGATTTTGCCGCAGACTTTTTTCTCCACTGTGTGCGTTTTTTTTTAAATTTATTTAACTGTTTTACAAAATCTTTTTCTACCTTGTATAAAAATTTTCAGAAAATATAACGAACATTCGTTTATAAGAAATCAGTTTCAAGTGAATCCCTCTAATATTCGCGCGCAATGAATTCAAAAGTTGTCTGGCAGACGATACCAAATAATCAGATTCCATTACCTATATAAAGCAAACTTGCCAGGAATGAATTTTCAACTAAATGAATGAAAATAAAGTGTTCTATAAATAATTCTAGACATATGTACAAAGCACAAATTCCGACTGTATAAAGCACACAAAAAAAGAAGAAAGGAAAAAAAAACAGAATAACTTACGATTTAATAATCGGATTGTTACGTACTAGGACTCAATCTTAATGGTTCGAGTGGGTGATCTCATATATGCTAATTAGTTTGGAAAGACGATATTTTAAGTTACTAAATCAGGCACAGTAACGTACTTTCAGTGAATAAACATAATTCTTTTCTGCGGATTTGTATTTCTGACTTTCAAAATATAGAGAAGGGCTGCATTTCCTTTTAATAGCCGTCGTTCAACAGCAGACCCAAATTTTGGGTTTACAACTACCAATGTTCAACGCAGTAGCTTCGTAATTTTGAACCCAATACAGAAGACAAAGGAACTCCGTTATGGGAGAAATTTTCCTTCCTGGAAGACTTTTTAATGGACATTTGCTTTACATGAAGAGGAAGACCACGAGAACCTCCCACAGTTAGCCTGACGCAAAGGGACTTTAACCCATGATCCGTCTGCCACTGAGGATATTTCGCGTCCGCACTGTGGTCGCTGCAAGCCGGTTGCGGATTCGTATCGACCAACCATCGCCCGGACTCGAACCCGGTTCACCTCATTGGAAGGCGAATGCTCTATCCCCTGAGCCATCGCGGCTCTGTAGTCGCAGTTTTATTTTATTTTACAACAGTCGTTGAACAGCCGACCCAATTTTCGGGTTTACGACTACTAATGTTCAACTCCGTTGCCTTGTAATTTTGAACCCAATCCAGAAGACAAGGGAACTCCTGGATAAAGTAATGAGAGAAACTTTGGCTTCGTGAAGGACTTTTAGATGGGACCAACCCGCATTTACGTTACACAGAGAGGAAGACCACGAGAACCTCCCACTGTTAGCCTGACGGCAAGGAGTCTCTAACCCATGATCCGTTTACCACTGGGGATATTTCGCGTCAGCACTGTGGTCGGTTAATTTTAATTTTTGCGAATTTCGCCATACCTTTAAGCAAATTAAAAAAAAAATTGCACATAATTATAAATTTGTTAGTCCAAAGATAATTGCGGGAAAAAAAATTTTAATAATTTTTGCTTTATTTAGAAATAATCGAAAAATTTTGAATTATAATGTATATAAATTTTTACATTAATTTAAAGAATAATAGTTTCTGAGAAATCGAATTATGAAAAATGTTGACTTATTTAAGTGGAAATGAAAAGATAAAGTCAAAAAAGTTATTCGAAATGTTAGGTTTTTTTTCTTTTCCTTTTTTTCACTGAACGTATAGCGTTAAATTTGTGCATTCGGAATGGCAAATTTTAATTATTTAAAGTTTAATTATATTACAATAATTATGTAATTTGCTCCTATTTATTTAGAAAAATTAGCATTTTTCACCTAAGATAAATAAATAAACTTTATTTAATGTAATGAAGCACTTAACTCTTTTTTTACAGTTAGATGTGGATGGAAATTAAATGCGATATACAAAAACTTAAAAATAATCAAGTAAAAAGAAGAAAAAAATGGAGGTCGTTTTATGAGAAAAACAATAAAAATTTCTTTTCAGCACTTTCGATATAAGGAAACTTCAATCACATGAACTATTTTCCTTTAAAATCATAAAACTAATTTTTATGATACTTTAAAATAGCAAGAAGTTAGGAAAAATATTGTAAAAATTAGTTCTAACATGATTTTTTACTTACAGCGGAGTTTCTCAGTTTTAATTTTATAAAAAAAGTTGCTATAAGTATCGTTTTAGTGCTTTAAATTGAAAAAAGAATTTATTTGTTGGGGTCTAGGGAAACATATTCTAATTTTCGTTTTTGAGCTTTTGTTGCTAATGTTAGCATATTAAGATACTCTTTGAGAAGCAAATTATTTTACAGAAATTGGTTGCAGTAAGTGCAGAAGTTGAAAACACCTTTTAAACAACGCTGTGCAAATGGCAGTTGAAATATCCGACACATACTAATATTCAATTAAAATGTCCACAAAATTAAAGGAAAGAACCAATATTATTAATTTTCAATTTAAAATTCGTTTCCTTCTATTTTTTTATGCATACAATTAAAGTAAAAGGCACTTTATTAAAATTAAGGTTTGTATTAAAATATAAATGTTAAAGAAATAATTTTAAAAAATTTATTTTTACAAAATATTGAATTTGTTCAAAGTCAAATCAATCATTTTCCACGAACACTCGCACATATATTTGCAAATGTTATGACAAAAAATTGTATAGTGGATACTCATGAACTAAGTAACTATTAAGAATTCATTCGCATATTTTTCAATTAACTTAGTAAATTAGCTTAACTTAGTAAATTAACTAAATAAATTTTGTTTTGGGATTATTGCATTAAACGATAACATATTATTAATTCATTTAATAAGTTTGATTTTTTTCAATTTTTTCATTGCTTTTCAGTGTTTTTTTTTTTCAAAAGTTCGTTTAAACATAAATTATTTCAAATGTGATTAATTAAGTTTCTGATAACTAATAATTTAAATAATTGTTATAATAACCATTCGAGTCATAGTATAATAATATATTCAAATAAAATTTTCGTTTACATACTTATAAATAATGTTCATAAGATCAAAATCTTTTTTCCCCTAACATTTTAATAACCGGAGTCGTTCAATTTTTCAAACTCCAACTCCTGCAAAATTTTCCACAGCCCTATATTTTAACTTACGAAAACAGCAAAAATTTCATAAACATATTTTTACTTATTTTAGGTAACCATTATCTTCAGAGATAAAATTTAGAAATTTACAGTTTTTTATTTTGATTTATGTGTGTGTTGTACTTAAACATGATGTCCATACAAAAAAAAAATATTAATTCTTTTAAAAAAGATATGGGGAAAACTGGTTAAAAAAGATAAAATTAGACCTTTTTTTCAAAATCATAAAACTTTGTCAAAATTTATAATTTTCGTCATTATTCTAGCTATATATTACTCATAAAAACTCAACTTAAGAAATAAACTAAGCATTTGACAGCTTAGATATTTTTTTAAAAATATCGAATCTTGTTTGGCAAAATAGGCCAAAAATAGCAGTTGATTATTTTCATTTTGGCTATAAAATATAAAATAATCGTTTAATTATTTAATCCATATTCTATTCTCTAGACCAGGGGTTTCCAACTTATATGAGGCCGGGGGCCACAGTTAAAAACACAAATAAAATGGCGGGTCGCAACTTTATCAAAATTTTGTGTAGGACTCTTTTATGTTTGAAGTAACATTAAATATTTCTGTCAGATTTTTACCAAGTTGCGCAAAACAAAAGTATTGAATTACAAATTCAAATAGGAAGCAGATTTTTAAAAATAAAATGTTAGTAATAATGGTTTTAAAAATGTAAAATAAATAATAAAAATTCGGGCTACAATAACTTTAATGTGCACCTATGTATTAAACAATTAATGTGATACCAAATTGTTAAGATATAAAACTTTAAAAAGGTTGGTATTAAAACTTACATAGTAGCACACAAAATATTCAATGAGAAAATTGAAGTTTGTCTGCTGTAACCACCAGAGAATAGATATTTACATTCTAAATTTAAAATTTACAAATGTGTGTGTAAATATTTTTGTCCAAAATGAGTGGTTTCAAAAAGTTAAATTGGGGAATTTCTTCGAGAAAATTTCAGATACGCACATGCTAAATTATATTCACAAAATACAAAAAAATGAAATAAAAAAGAGCAACATACACGATTATTTTTGTATTTGAATAAATATCTTCTTGGATGCAAAACCTGAGAAAAAAATTTTTTTTGCTGTGTTGGTATGCTAAATTTCACAGAAACGAAGAGATTGGGTTTTAATTAACGAGAAAAGTATTTTAAACCCATATATATTTTTTACGAAAATTGTTCGCAAAAAAATGGCAGCTAATATATTTTAGTTCGTGGGCCTCAAGAAAAGGTTTCGCGGGCCGGATGCGGCTCCCGGGCCCCCAGCTGGAAACCCCTGCTCTAGACATATGTATAGGAAGCATTCATACAAAATTTCAAGTAATTTGAACTAAAATATTTTAAGATATTGCATTTTAGAATGCAGGAAGATAACCAAAAAATTAGTCATGAGAAAAAAAAGACAAAAGAGATATAATTGGGTACTTGCAACTCGAGAAGAAGTGAAGTGATTATTCATTTATTCCTAACCAAGTGATTTAATTCAGATTTAATTGGATACCTGTAAGCGACATTCTTCAACGACATGCTTTTTGCATTGACAAATATATACCACGATTTACTTAACGATGGCCGCATTGATAGATGTTTGACGATGTTTTTCAAAATCATCATAAAATCTTTTCTATTTGACGTAGGAACAAAACATAAAAACGGTTTGAGGAAGAAAAAAAGTTCATAATTTCATTTGATACAAAAAAATAGAAAAATGATATTTTACCCAAAATTGTCTTTTAAAAAAAGATAGCTTTGGAGTACATATTGGTCTACATCGGGTGTTGCATTGAAAGCACATGGTTTTTCATCAAAGAAAGTAGAAAGGACGCTTTTGATTTCTTCCACATTTTTACCATTTTTGCCACTCAAATTCTTTTGCCAAGAACAGAAAATGTGAAAATCTTAATTGACAAGATAAGACAAATACAGCGAATTTCTTTTAAATGTCCTAAATTTTCTCAGTATTTGTTGAGAAACATGTGGTGAAAATAGATGCTTTTTCAATAAAAAAAAAATGCGTGCGTTTTGCTAAGAAGAATATAAGAACGATTGTTCAAGATTATGTACCTTACAAATCAAAGATTATATTTTCGAACATCAATGGATTGAATAATAATAAATAATTACTAAAAAAGATTATTATTTTGCATCAAATTTTATAAATTGGTGCTATAATTTTAGATACTAGTTTCGCTAATTTATGTAGTTCTATATGAAGCAAAAAATACACATAAAATGACGTAACCTAATCTTCCGGTTGACTACTGAACAGTTCAAAAAATATTTTTGATGAGGCGCACCCAATCCATTAAGATTTTAAATGAAGATTTAAAAAAATTATTTGATTAATAAAGTTTTTGTTCCGTATTTTGTAGCATAATTAATGGGGAGTATATTTATGCCTTACAAATATAGTTTTATTGCCTTACAATAAAAAAGATTATTTAGGCAACAATATATTAAATAATTATTAAAAACTATTATTATTTTGCATGACACTCTTTAGTAGTTTAGCAAAGTTTTATAGATAGGTGTTCAAGTTTTACTTTTGTAACGAACGAACTGAGTGCAAGCGGGACCTAAGGTGCATTTTTTTTTTTTTTTGCGAGACCTGCTGAAAATGAAAGAAATATATATATAATTTTTTAATGTCAAGAGAATTTGCTGAAAATAATTTATGACCTGATCTTCCCTTCAAGTTTAGAGTTTTGCATAGTTTGTGACTGCGCATATTTTTAGAAATGTGCTAAATACAATTTTTGTGGGCTTAAGTTAAAGATTGGTCGCAAAACAATAAAGTAAAAAAAAAAATTATTAAAAAGGTAGATTAAAATCTACCTTTCTGAGATGAGGACTAATTGTGGGACAGTGATAGGCCACTTATTTAGACAGGGATTTAAAATCTAAAATACTCTAATTAATTACAATAAATGAAAACTAAATACAATTGCAGCTATACCTTTAATTTTTATAATATTTTTTAAAAAGAAAATAAATACTGATAGTTTAAAAAAAAAAAGAAGAAAAATTTTTAGCTTTTGAATAGTTTTTTTACGGTGCCTTTCGCATCGTGAGGATGTGAGAAATATAAGAAAATGAACATAGCTTGAAATTCACATTTTAGAAAATGGACATGCTCAAAATGCGTAAAGAAAAGGGATATATCATTTAACTCCACTTTTCAGACTTCTTTTATGATTCTTCTTCTTCTTATAAAGAATTAACCAATGAATTCCTATAAATCTGTAATGTAATATTTGAACAAATCACTTAGTACATTTTTTTGTTGTCTTTTTTTAAAAGACTTTCAAAGTTAATAATTCTTCTTACGATGTTTCCACGGATCTTATAAATTTATAATAAAGGGAACAAATTTACGTTAGAAGAGTTTTGTTTTTTAAATACCACTTTATCGTTTAGATACCTCAATATATAGAGAGAACGCTTGAAAAGTTGCACTGTAATATACCCGATTAGAGAGTCACTCTATACCCTTACCACCTTGATTCCGAAGTCCGGGTCGCACCTTTCTGAATCAGACATCATTTTGCGCTTTTCGCAATCAAATTTCGTCAATTAACAATAGGGACTATCTCTCAATCCTTCTTTGGCAACCCCATTTTAATGCAATATGGTTATTTTACTTAATATAACACCGAAGAGCTATTACATTATGACCACCCTGCTAATAACATGTAGGACCATCTTTAGCCCTCAAAACTGATAGCACCCGTCGTGGCATTGATTCCACAAGGTGCTGATAGGTAGTCTGAGATATCTGGTATCAAGCGCTCACCAACTGGTCCAACAATTCCCTCACATTGCGAGGGGGTAGCGTGGCAGCATGAATTTAGTTTTCCAAGTAGGACCACAAATGCTCTATTGGATTAAGGTCAGATGAATTTGGGGGCCAAGACATGACTTGAAAGTCACTGGAATGTTCCTCGTACCAATCCATGACGATTCGACCCTCATGACATGGTGCATTATCCTGTTGGTAAACACCATCCCCTGCAGGAAAAACTGTTGCCATGAATGGGTGAACCTGGTCTGCAACTATGTTCAAGTAGCTTACAGACGTCAGGGATTGTTCTATGAGGATTATGGGTCCTAATGTTTCCCACGAAAACATTGTTCCTGGACGAGAAACCATGAAAACCTGGGAGAGCCCATTGTTATAGATGGAGGGTGGTCATAATGTAATGGCTCTTCGGTGTGTAAATGAGAGATACAAAAAATAAATACAAATTACAATGGAAAAAGTTGATCAGATAGAGTCCACATCTTTATTAAACAAGATTTTAAGAGATTTGATCAATTAAAACAAAAAGAGCTTGTACTTGAAATCACTTAAATTAATTATCGTTTCTTTAAGGATTTATTTTACATAAAAATAAATGGAATGGATCTCTTTTTTATTTTAAATATACCATTGAACTAAAAATTGAGTTTTAACCCATCAAATGTAAGGAAAGTGATCATCTGCCCAGCCCAGGGCTCTAAGAGGCTTCACGTTGGTGATATTCAAAAAAAAAATTATAATTTAAAAATTAAAATTTTTTTAAAATTGCACAGTACTGATAATTTGTAAACCTTTTAGCTTTATCATAACGATGAAATGGGAAAGAAGACAACAGTATCCTCACGTTTAAAACAAAAACTTTTTAATAAAAATTTGAAATAGAAGTTGATTATAAATAAGAAAAATTTAAATGATGATCTTACTTCTTCCACTACTTTAATTCAATTTGTTAACTGTGAAATCAAAATAGACAATTAAAAAAATCCATCCATTATTTACAATGAGAATATTAAAATCGCTCTTAAGACGTAACTTTATAAAATTATCCTTCTCCTCGTTAGCCATATTTCGCGCTTTTCCTTAAGGGGTAGAGCTTTCTATTAATTGAGCTGCTACTTTTAGTGAGACATATCTGCTGTAAATTGTATCTAATTTAGAAAGGCTCGTCCGGGACTTTTCTCGGAAATGGTTATGATAAGAGTTCAACAAAAAAAAGAAAAGGAAAAAAAAAAAAAACATTTCTGGTTTAGTTGTTTATATTTGGGTTTAACATCGAAAGGACAAAATCTGAGTTATGTGAATTTTTTTTAAATACAAATTTCCTAAATTCAGTTTCTGTCTAAAAAAAAGTCACAAATGATACGTGATGAGTAAAAATTGACATACATGTGTGTTTAGGAGACTAACAAACAACAAAATCGAATAGAATATTTGAGATTAACTTTAACAGAAAAACCGAAATTTTATTTGTAAAAGGTTTTATTGTGCATCAATGACAAAGCATGAAGGGAAAGAAAAACAAATGTAAAGCTGATGCGAAGTTTATGGTTAACTACTTCGTTTTAGAAATCAATTTAATTCTAAAAGTCATGTCAGATGAAATTCAAACTAAAATGGTAAATGGCTTTAAAATATTTTGTGATAGTCACGATTGCGTGATGCGTCTGTACTTCGAAAATATTAAAGGAGGGAAGGAGAGAGTTTGCCACCAGATTTTTGTTTTTTCAAGGATCACAAAGACATAAAACTGCGGCACATCGTTTATTGGCAATGTACCCTTAAATTGTATTTATAGTCTGCTATTGCTTGGATAAAACTAAAACTGCCTGCAGTTTCGCTCTGATAAGATTCATATCAAGGGTGAGCTTTTGATTCTGGACATATCTTAAAATAAGTGTTTAAGAAAATGAATATAACTCGAAATGCGCGTTTAAGAAAAGCTTCAAATGAATATTTGACGAAAATGGACACAACTCAAAAAGCGTATTTAAGAAATACATAGCTATTCAAAAAATGGAGGTAGCATTTGATTCCTTTTTTTAAATTTCTCTTTCGAGTATTGCTATTTTTTTTAAAGAATTAACCAATGAATCCAAATAAAATTGTTGTTTTATGTCCTTCAATTTCATAAATTACATTCGTCGAATTTTCTTTTTGCTCTGTCATTTTTTGAAAAGACAGAGCTCTGTTTAAAAAGTTGTCGCTGGTTCTTATAGATTTATAACATTGGTAGTAAATTTGCGTTGTAGGAAATTTGATTTTTAAATACCACTTATTTTATCATTAAGCGATCTAGAAGATCGTTCGAAAAGTTACATCTATAATATAATCAGCCAGCTCCGAAATGATTTTGCTTAGAGTTTAAAAAATTAAGCAAAATTCCTGGTGCATTTGGAAATGAGCATTTTGTGCTACTTTCATTTTCTTAAAAACGCATTTTGAGCTATGTTCGCTGTCTTAAATACACATGTTGAGCTGCTCCCGAGAATTGCCTATTTTGAGTATCGAGAATTGACGAGCGACAACGAGTAGAGACCTAACATTTAATATAATTTAACTAAACTATGAAAGGTATTAAGGGATAAAAACTGGGGTATTAAACATGGATAAGGAGAAAATAGAGGGCAAATTTATCTGAAAAGAATTCGTCATCAGATTCGGGGTTGACGAACGATCACGAACAAAGGGGCTAAACCCCCTCTTTCCAATATAATAAATTTAAAATCTTAAAATCATTTGGAGAAATTTTCACACATCCATAGCTAAGCAACCATACATGCGCATGGTTATCTGCATTTTCTTATATAACTTCGTGACTGACAATGTTAACAAATGCTACAAAATTTCATTATATAAAGGAAAATAAAAGAAAATATTTTATTCTTCACAAGAGGTTAAGCCTTTTTAAAACATATATTTATAAAGTGTCTTTCTTTTAATTATTAGAAAAGTGTAAAAAGGGAAAAGTAGAAAATTGGGTGATGCAACATGTAATTAATTATATATTAAGTTATTTTAACGATGTAATTTAATTTAATCTTAATTTTCAATTTCAGAAGAATCGAATTTCTTTCAGTTTCATGTGAAATTTTAAGTTATGTACATAAATAAGTGGAGAAAATGTAATTTTCTTTTTTAACATTTTCTTTTGTAAGTTAATCATGTTACTTGCATATAAATTAGACACTATATTTTTCTCATAAATTTAAATTTTTATAAGTTAATAAACAAATTTAGAATTTCAGAATCTGAACACAATCGTGCTCACAAGCGCTTTCTATGGTAACATTTGAAAGATTCTTGAAACGTATTTGTGACATGTAAATGGTATTTTTCGATAAGAACTAATAGAAACTAATAGTAAATAATCCAAAAGAAACTAATAGTAAATAATCCAAACTTTAGATTACACAATATATGTTTCATCATAAACATTAATTTATTTATTAATTAATTAATAATTTTTTATTAATTTATAGGGCAAACTGAAGGATAAATTAAAGTGTTAAAATGAAAAGAGCATTTTTTTTTAAATATAATTTACAATTTGATAATTTTTAAGAAAACATTGTTTTGTCGTCAAAAATTATTTCTATTTTATATTATAATAATCTAAATTATCGATATTTTACTTGATGTGAAACGCAATGATAATTTCCATACTTTTTAAATTTTGTGACTGTTTCATTATCGACGGTTAATTTACTCATAAATCACGAGCACTGTTTCATGAAGAAAATAATAATTTAATTTCAAGTGACATTCGTTGCAAGTTATGATTCAATGGATTATTGTGAAATGGTGACGAACCATAAATTTGTGTGATCAGTTTTGAAATTTGTTAAATGGAATCATGATAATTGAGAATTTGGGGGGAGGTTCAGAATAATACTTGAAATTCAGAGGGTTTTATTTACAAATTGCTTGTGAGAGACAACGGAATTTTTCTTAAAAATTTGCAAATTTTATAGGCAATTTAAAAAGAGAAATTTTTTTTTCTAATAATAAGTGAGGGTTATGATTACATACTATATTTACCCCACCAGAACGTTACATTTGTGCCCTGATGAAATTAGTAACTATATTTTATACTAACTATATATACTAACGAAACAGCTGTATTTTTCTCATTGTTCATTTCTTATTGCTTCTTATTGTAACATTTACTTATTGTTCAGAAACAAATCTTCATAGTTCAAATTTTATTTTAAAACCTTAACTACGTAATGTTATTTAATGATATCTGTAAACATTTCCAACATTTATCATTTATGTTAATAACTAAAAGTTTTTGAATTATAAATAATTATATAAATCTAGAAACTTTTTATGATGAAATCGGTTTTCAAAAATCTATAATAAAAAAATTCTTTTCATTATTTAAAAGAATTTAATTATTTCTGTATCTATGTCGTGTTATTTTTAAATTTATGTTGGCCTTTTTTAAAAACATTTTCTAAAAATATTTTTTCATGTTTTTTTATACTTATAGTTTAGAAAATAAGCCTAGCTTTCTCTCTTTCTCAAACTTAAGTATTGTTATTTTCCAGTTTTAATTTTTTTGAAATTATTGTTTTTTTTTTCCTGTTTGTTTTTACTTCCGTGTTTTTACTTTAAAAAACGAAACTCTTTCTTTCTCCATTTCTTACTTAGCAAATATTGTTTCCTAATTTTTTTAATTATTATTTTTTTATATTTCTTATGCTTGTACTTTTGAAAACTTTCTTCCATTTTTTCTTTAACTTAACTTAATCTTATTTAGTTTCATTTTTGAAAAGATTTTTTTTCTATGTTTTTATACTATGTTATAGAAAATGAGCCTCTTTCTCTCTCTCTCATTTTTTCTAACTTTGCTAATATTATTCTCTGGCTTTTATTTATTTATTTAGTCCTTAATTTATTTATTTGAAAGAAAAAAAACTTTTTTCATATCTTCTATACTTTACTTTCGGAAACCTTCTTTCTCTCTCCCTTTTTAACTAAGTAAATATAATTTTCTAGTTTTTATTTTTTGTAATAGCGGTACATTGAAAAGGCCGATGTTTATGGGGGCTTATAATTATTTATTTATTTTAACGTATTTTATTTATTTTTAGCCATTTTTTTTTTAAAAAAAAACTTAAACATAAAAACTATCATAAAAGAAATTCGAAAGTTGTTATCTTCCATTTAAAAATGTCAACCTTGTATATTTTTACTTTCGACAAAAATAAAGAAATTGTCTTTCTTAAAGGCTGATGATCTATACCTTCTTTAATTTTCTTGAAAGTTAAATGAATTATGGTTTTCTCTTTCGTTTGATATAATTCGTAAACTTTAGAAACACTTTTGCAAAAATTATCTGGTTTTTCCCGAATCATAATTTATTTTACATGCTTGATCCGAGAGCTGTTAAAACGAATTAAAGATGACTTACCTTGAAACAAAATCAAAACAATACCGCAAAGAACTTCCCACGCCAACACTACACCCATCTTCAAATTACTCAATAAAGCACTAACAGGTTGTGATGGTTCGGAGAAAGTTTCTGAAGTATGAAAGTGAAAACGATTGATCAGATACCGGACGGAAAAAAAAAACATGGACTGACCTCATTAAAAAAAAAAGTCTAGTAATACAACTTTCTGCCAAAAACGAGCACTGAAGTAGAACTAATATTTGTCTTCCTTGATTTCGATACACATTTCACTAATGAACACTCTCAAATAATTTTAATTTGTCTTCACGTGTTCTACAGATCAAACACAACGCTTAGCTGGAACAGATGAAAGCAATTTCGTATCATAAGCAAACAGCAAACGACTTTTTTTTTTCAAGCTATTTTTTTTCCAGCAAACGATTACATGATTTCTATAGAAACGAATAAAAAATGTGAAATTTATTTATATTTGTTTACTTATTTTTATTGTTCGAAAAGTATTTTCAATTAGCTTTAAATTTTAAGCAATAGATTGAAAAACGGAAACAAAGGAACAATGTCTTTGCCAAGTGTGCACTAAATAAGACAGTTATGTCAGTAGTGTTCCGAGCACTTTACAGTAGTAAGGATTTTCAAGGGCAAAAAAGAACAATAAAAACACATTTGCCAGACGTTGTTCCTTTCTTCAAAATGACAAAAGAAAGAAATTTTTATTTTATCCTTTAATTCGTGAAACATATTAGAAAAATTTCTATTCATGTGATTTTATAATAGTTCGGAGTATAACTCCAGGCCGACTGAAAATGAAAGTTCAATGTTACTGGAAAACAAAACAAATATTACAACAAAGCTCTTAAATACCTTTAACTTCTTAGCTTATTTTTATGTCTTACGTATGCGTAATAAAATGTCCGTTTCAGAAATATGATTTTTGTAATATACTTCATATAAACATATGTTCAGGAATTGAAAATTGAACGAAACTACTTCATTAGAATGAATAAATTTTGGTTATTTCTTATTTTAAAAGCTTTCATCTCTCGCCATTTTGGAATGTAGAAAAATATTTCATTTTTATTTTCTTCGTGATTTTATTATTCTTAACAAAATTTTGTTTATAAAGAGTATTAAATTACATCTAAAAAACTGGAATACAAAGATGCAGATCCGTAACTAAGAAAGAGAAGCACAAATAAGATTTTCAAATAAAATGTAATTGGTCTCGCCTTAACGAACACGCTTAAATCTTGCTCAAGCTTCTTTATCAGTGAATCAATCATTCACCGAATCAATGAATAAACTAAACAATAAATAAACTAATGAAGGAAACAAAAGTGAAATGTTTAATAAATCATTAAATCAAGAAGTAGACAAATAAATTGATGATATTGGGAATAATTAGCTGATTAATGGAATTCAAAATTATTTTATAGACTCTTAATCGCTGATCTCGTTGATTATTATATATAGTATTAAATTTGATTATTTTCAATATTATTAGTTGACAACTTTGCTATACAGAAAATGATCGTAACTGTTTTCTAACTCCTTCTATAATTTGGAAAAAGACCCATTGGCAAAATGGATCTTGGTTTCGATTTGATGACGTGATCACACTTTTCAACTACATACAATAATCAAGAGTAGTAGTAAACAGTGCGCATGCGTTGCCATTGCATGCGTTGCTATGGCGACCGCTGCTGTTTGATAATGTTTTTAGAATTCTTTTTTTCACTCTTAATTTTGTTATGCATTAAGTTAGTGAGTTTATTTTTGAGATATGGGAGCAGAGAGATCTCATAAATTCTTGAGTTGTGAACAAAAGAGAATTCCATCATTTGAACGATTTCGTTTTTATTTCACATATTTACACGTTAATTTTTATAAGTAATTCATAATAATTAAACTATACTAGTTTATATGTTATACTAATTAATGTACCTATTTATAGTAAATTTCAATAAACATATCTAGTTAATATATCAAATAAATAAAGAAATCTAGACTAAATAGTCATCAATTAAAAATGTATGATGCCGCCAAACCCATTTAGGAGGGATGCTGGCAAAGTGGGAGGGCTCCTCTAGCCGAATGGAAATTACCAGCCAGCTTCACCTCATTTGTTTGAAAGATATACCTCTTGATAGCTTTTAGTTCGCCTAGAGACTTTTCTCAAAAATTTAAGGTTATTAAACTTTTTATCAATTTTAAGTAAGCAATTTAGTATTGTATATTGTAATTTAGTATTGTCTGTTTTTAGATTCTCTTTTTTTAAATTTATATATATTTCTGTTTTAACTGACGAAAACCGATGTGAATTTTCTTTTAACGCAAATTGCTCATATAGAAAGACATTTTTCAAAACGTCAAAATTAAAATCATGAATTTATTTTTTTGGAAAGATACGGGCGCGTTTAGTAAATATGTATTATCAGTTTATTTACATAAATGAATTATCAGTTATTTGTAAAAACTAAAAAGGTGATTAAAGGCATATTTAACATTGCTCACACACTTGTGTTTTTATATAATATTTAAGTGTACTATTTATTTAATAACTGAACTTAAGAACGCTTATTGCTGAACAAATTACTTCATATTAGTAGTCTGTAAGCTGTATAAAATGTGAGAGCTAATTTTAACAACTTATTCAGATAAAGTGTAAATGACATCCCATAACTTTTAAGTATTGATTTTCTTCTCCTAAAATAAGTATAAATTTTAAATCATTTAATAAACTCGTGAAAAAAAGACAAAACAAGTTTGAAAGATTCTATTAATAGCAGATATAATACATCATATTCATTTCCATCCGTAAGAAAGAATACCATGTATTTAAGGATGAAGCCTTTTTTACATGTTACTGGGGAGGAAACTAATTCATATATGGTTGACTAATTAGTAATGTGTGTACAGTAAGCAGTTTTTATCTAATGAATCGGATTATTACTTTCTAAGACTACTCTATTTTAATGCTAATTAATTTTATTTCATAACCGGCATTGAACATCAGACCAAATTCTGAGTTTGCAATTATCAATGTTCAGCTCTGTGGCCTTGTAACGATGAATCCAACCCAGAAGGCAAGGGAACTCCTGGATCAAGCATAGGGACAAGCTAGCCTTCGTGGTGAACTTTTTGATGGAACTGACCCGCATTTGCGTTAAATGGAGAGGAAAACAGCGAAAACTTCCCGAGGTTGGTCTAACAACAAGGGAACTGTTACTCATGATCCGTCTACCACTGGGAGTATATTACATCATTACTGTGGTCGGTGCGAGCCGGGTGCGGAATTCGTATCCCTAAGCCATTGCTGGGATAAGGACCTGGGTCACAGCATTGAAAGGCGAGCGCTGTATCCCCTGATCTAGCACGGATAATTCAAATTAATTTGCGCAGATGATAATTTAAATTTCAAAATCAGATTTGAAAACGTACTTTCTCTGAATAAACGACTCTCAAAATAATACCACAATCTGAAAAATATAGTCCCAATAATTTAGGCAAGAAAGAGGTCGAATGTTTGGAACGCTTAAAGCTCAACAAACACTGCAGAAATTAGTACGGTGAAAAGGGAAATCTTCCGCAGTCATAAAATTTAAATAATTCATATTTCCAAGCATTTTATTCGTGTCTGAATAATTTGAATAGTAAAAATGAATAAATAAAAAATAAACAAATGAAATCATTCCGTAAGAGAAATCAAAACCGTCCTTGCGGTTTCCTTTGAAGAAAAACTATTCAGTTTTTATCGGAAAAGGAATACAAATAATTGTAAAACATTGAGAGATTGTTATAGAAAATAATGGAAAATACGTTATTGATAAAATGAAAAAACTTTTCTTTTATAAAAATTGGTTGTTATTTTGTTGGGTTTCAAATCGTCTGGAAAAAAAACTCCAAGTTTTGTCTGACAAAACCTCATGCATTAGGAGTGCTAGAAAGTATATTTATAAAACAATTTAAGTAAGGATCATTTGAAGAATATTTTGTATATTTCAACAAAAAAATAAAAATTCACACAGGCATTATAGTTTAAATATTATTGCTTTTTATTCCAATTATTATTATAAACTCTGGAAAAACTCTTAGAAATGTAAAAAAGAATTGAAAATCGAGATGCACCGAGTACCCTGAAATTACCCTTTACTCGGCTAGATATTCATTACACGGTTATTAACCAGACCCACGAAAAAAAAAATTACTTTCCGGTACATGGTATCCAGTTTTTAGTCTCAAGACCCTGTACCGGCTACCCGAACCCGACAAATTTTCCTGGGTTGCAGTGCCGGGTAACATTCATATGTATTCGATATAACCTTATTCATAATTATCGTAACCTTAAAATCAGTAATATACGTAGTTTCTTAAATTCATAAGTTTCTCCAGTCTCTTAATAATCAAAGTTAAAATAACTAAATAACTCGTACGACACATTGAAATTTTGTGCAAAATTTTAATTCAGAGAAAATTATATGCTAAAGAGAAGTGTTCGCTTCTCTTGGCATATAATTTTCTGTCTTCTATAATTTGATTGTCTTTCAATTTCTTTTGAAAGACAATCAAATTTAGATATATAATGGTGAAAACTATTTTAACAGAATTAATATGATATTTAAATAATTATATTTTTCAAAGTTAATAAAATTATAATGTATAAAATTCAAAGACAATGTAGAAATGTGTGATACAAGTGAATTACTTTCATAATAAATTAGCAAATAAAAGTACATGTTGAAATCAAAATTTATGTGTAGACAAAAATTGATAAACGATTTTTTAAAAAAAAATTTTATTTAAGAAAATATCTTATTTTTTATAATTTAACGACAAACTCACTTGGAAACATTTTGGTTTACGCTAAATTTTGAAAAGGAGCACTTATAAAAATAGCCATCGGGAATTTTAAATAAAATCTTTATCAGAAAGCATTTTTTTAATTCGTTATAACTTAATAAATTCAATTCCAACCACTCTGGCAAAAGTTCTCTTACAGTCGGGTTTTTAAGGTTTTTTACCTTGCTTAACTCAAATACGCGTTATTTTCATCCAGAATTTGATCCTTTACTGCTACTTAGTTTAGGAATTAATTTATGCATTGAGGATTCAAAATTATTATGTCGAATACGGAGATTGAATCGTAAAATTAAGTACAGAAAAAGCTTTATATTAATCTCATTAACTTAACATTGGTAAAAAAAAAAAGAAATTTTTTACTGAATTTCGAAAAGCTTAAAAGATTATTCTGCGGTAAATCTTATAGCACATAAATTGTGTTTTCAGTAATCGCATTGTGAAAAATTAAAAATAAAAATATTTCCAAAATATTTTATAAATATCTACTTAATAAAACCTACACTAATAAATACAATGAAAAATTTAAATTAGTCAAATGAGCAAATGAAAAGAGTTAATTGATTTTAAAGTCTATTAGCAAATGTTTCCACTTCATAGCAAAGTTTTACATTAATCATTCTACATCCAAACATTCGATCGAAATTTCTCTCAGACACTTTTTTTCAAAATTATTTTTACAAAATCTAAAAATAAAAACACGAGATTTCATTTATATAGGGGCACAATAATTTTCGTAAGGATATATCTTGTAAAATATTTGTTTCACGGAAAATAATACGATTTTTATGTATAAAATTTTATATCGTTATGCTCATATTTACACCTCGAATAAATTTTAAAATACCGGATCGGGTAACCAATAAAATTTTCGCCTGGTAAAAGATTCATTTTTCACCAGGGGAAAATTTTTTTTTGACATCCCTCATTAAAAGTTTAAGTTTTAAAACAGAAAAAGTGTTATTAACTAATATTGGATTTAATAGTTTGATTTAATAGTATCAAAGATTTAAAATAAGTGGATATTTTTTCTTCCTTTTTTAAATTTCAAGCATATTTACAATACATTAGTATTAATATCTGCATAGAAATCAATAGCGTTGCAGTAATATTATTAAATTAATTCGTCGTTTTTTTCATTGGTTTAAGTTTTCATTTTTTTTTTATACATTTTTATTTTATGGTTTCTTTTAAGCAATGCAATTGGAGATAAACTAGATTTTTTTCTTCTTATCAAATCCCCCTTTTCTCCCTCAACTGAACTGTTTAGTTGTGTTGTAACAAGTTAGGAAACATCATTTTTCACCTTTCATTTAGAATCGTGGTGTAGACAAAAAAAAAATTTATTCCTTTTTTTCAAAGAAATACTTGAGAGTCAATAGAAGTACATTCTGAACAAATTCACTCTATTTAGCTGTTGTAAAATGCAAATTTTTATTGAATTATCACTCAATAAATTTACTAATATCAGACGATTAAGTTGCGATTCAATTCTTATTTTATAAATTCATTAAAAACAAATTATTTGACTTGAAAATAAATTTAAATAATTTTCAGAAGATGCAAATTAATATAACTTTTTAGGTTCTAGAATTTGAAAAATATATTTTTAAGCCGATTTTGGAAATTATTGTGGGTTATGATTGTTTTAAGGTAGTATTCTCTGCAAAAAACATTTTAATTCTAAAATAAGTTGAAATTTTACTTATTTATTTAGCTGGTCTTGTAATTTTCTGTTTGATTATGAAAGGAAAGAACAAATTGCCTTATTTGGAACTAAAGACGCCAAAAACTCCTATGGATGGACTCCATTAAAGCGGATTTTAAAACAATCAAGGTATTGAAATGGCAAGACCTGGCAACAAGGAAAATGACACCGAGAAATGCTTCAAACAAGTCCAAGGCTCACCTCGTGCTGCCGTGCCAACAACGATGCTGATAAAATGCCTAAACACCGTAGTTTCTTAAAATTGATGGGGGAAGAACATTATCAATCCAGAACTAAAACGGCGTCCAGGTAATTTCTTTTTCCGATTTTAAAATAGTCAAGTCATACATAACTAGATTTGACTGTAACTTTAAAGTGTTTTTTGTTTGAGAAAATCAACAGCTTATTTTACGGAATTTAAAGATGTATTGTCGCGTTATGGTGTCCTAAAATATTCCCTTCTTGGAGAATTTCTGGAAGGCATTTTTTAGAGAACCAATTATGTGTGACTGTCTTTTCTCCTTCCTTCAGCTTGATACCTTTGATCAGTCCTGTGCCTCTAAAGAAAACTGTATGCATTATTTTTTTAATGATATGTTGTCTTTTCACCATTGTGTGTTTAATATCATTATTAAATACCTATACCTCACTTTTTTGGCTTGTTGGAACGTCAGAAAATATTTTGTGCGCTACACCAATAGTTACCAAGTTCGAAATAATACGGAGAGGAATATCTTTAAGTAATTTAGGTTTTTTTTTTTAGTTTTTTCTGACATGCACCTGTTTTTGGAGCTCAACCATAAGCTATTTTTTTCATTTGCGATTTTTCATCCATTATTTAACGTTTTACGGCGGATTCAATGTTAAATGCTTTCTGTATCATTTGGTAGGTACAGCGATTATTATCATCGATTAAAATTTTTCGTATGACAGTCAGATTATTTGGAATTACATCTGTAAGTTTTTTTTTCTGATATATTCTTCATCCTGAAGAGAATTGTGACCTCTGTAAAATTCTGTAACCCATCTGAAAACAGTAGAATTAAATTGCTTTCATTTCCAGATGCTAATTGTAGACTATCTTTCTTCCGGATGTAACCCTGCTTCAATATAATAGAAAATCATGACATAATATTCTTGCGTCAAATCCATTCTTTCATCTGTCTGAAAATTATTTTGTAATTGTTCAATATTAAATGATCAGCCAGGATAAAATAGTTCATATTTAGAAATTTAACAGCTATTTTTTTTCTTTCACTCTTTATATGTGAAAAAACGTGTATCTCAAATATGCGAAAAAATGTGTATCTATGTGTATCTCACAAATTTCAGAGACTCTCGTATCTGTGAAAAAGCGTAAGTATTAAAAGACTCAACACAGGTTAAAAACAACCGGCCCAGTTCTGTTACGATTAAATAACTATTCCTTTTTAAGTATTTAAGAAGTATTTTATATAAATACTAATTTTAAACTTAAAATAGATAGTTCATCTCTATATTTTTTTTAATTGAATTTTTTAAATCCTATTTTAAATGTAAAGAATATATTTAACGTCTATATTGATTTTGAAATATCATATTTTTAAAATAAATATTTCAATATACTCTCTCCTCAAATCGAATCCTCCCTCAACTATTTTAAATAAATATATCAATCTCTACTCCTAAAATTATACACAAAAGCGGATATCAGCTGGAGAGCTTTCATCACCGGAGATAATGAAAGATGCCTTTGTAGGAAAAAAATGCAATAAATTTTGTAAAAGCCAACTAAGGTACTTAAATATTTAAAAGAAAAAAAAGTTTTACTTTTTTACAGCGCAACTTTCGAAAGAACTGTTTCCGATATATTTCCCGTACCTAGTCTCATAACAATTAAATTAATTGTCGAAATTTTGCAACACTTTCATTGAATCATCCTGACCTACATTTTGTTAGTCGAACACTTAACATAGCGAAAGTTAAGGAAATACATACCCGACCCCATGTGTGCACAATAAATTTACTCTTTTCGAACAGAAATTTGCAAGTCACGCCGCCAAAGAGAAGAAATGAAACGGAACAGAAAAAGACGTGCTACATTCGCATGTTTTCTCTCAACTAAGTGAAAACTCCAAAGTAAAATTCTGTTTTTTTATTTATTTAATTATTTATTCACTTTTTATTTTAATGAAATTGAATGCATGCACAGTTTAGAACATTTTCCTAAAAGTTGGACAGTTTAAAACAGTGATTTAAAACAGGGATTTGCAAAATGTGAACCGCAACAAACTGGTGTACCGTGTTAAAAAAAATAAAAAGAGCTTGTGATTGAAATAAAGTATTCCGTTCTAAGTTAGATGAGTTAGTAAGAACAAGTTTTGTTCAGAAATCAATGTCGATGAAAAGCGTGAGTTGTTGTATAAAACATTATTCTTTGCTTCAAATTAATGTGCCGTAAGCAGCATGTTGGGTGCCGTAAGCAGCATTCACACGACACATTTAGGGTGTTTTATAATGACCGCTCTCAATACATATTTTTAGAATCTTTGTCAAAAATAAACTAAAAAAATATGCACATTAAAAAATTATTTAAGAGAGAGAAATAAACACATATGTTATCAAAATATGATTCATCAATAAGAAAAGCACTATTAAATAAAACCAGTTTGTCGATTAAGACTTATGTATGTTTTTTATACAGCAATAATTTGCGATTTGAGAAAAATCTGGTAATCAAGAAATAAGGCAGATCAAGACATTATTTTGGATACTAATTTTCCTGTAGATTTAATCTGTGAGTTGGGAAAAATTGCATAGCAGATATTTAAAAAAAATTTTTTTTTGAATTTCTCTATCTTAAACTGTACACTATTTGCAGCTTCTCCCTTTTAACGCTTAATATTAGCATCTTAGGACACGCAGACACTTTAAAAAATACATCATAATAGGCTCGCCTAAATTATATTTTTCCGATAAAAGTTTAGCAAAGTTATTTTTTAAAATTATTATTGTTTAAATTTTATCAATGATTTCATTTACCTAGCATTATGTTAATAATGGAATCTTTTTTTTAATTTTCAAGGCTGATTTTAAAGAAATTTGATGCTAAATCCATGAAGAAGACTATTATTATTATTTTCTTTTTCGTTCGCATGATTATTCGCTCTAAAATCGTTTCGCATTCTCCATATATTTTAACGAATACAATCGCAAAAATACTTTTTTTCAGAAAATTTCAGAGAATTATATTTGTTTATTTATTATGATATTTTACTTTGCGTTATATTTAATTTTGATATAGTATGATTAGTTATTACACAACTGTTTTGTATTCTTTTAATATTTAAACTAAACTTTTTTCTTGAAATCTTAAAAAATTTTTATTTGTTTATTTATTTTGATGTTTTACACTGAGACACAAGATGTTAAGAAGTTTTTTTAATTTCAAATAAGACAAAAAGTTTCTAGGCAAAAACTACTAAAATTAATTATCTAGTTGATTTTACAAAATCTTGTATACATATAACTAACATTATACATTAATTGGCTAATAAAGCCCTTATTTCGCCACTAGCAAAATTAAATAGATGAGAAAAATAATCCTTATCTTTGCAAAATGGTTTTAAATTGTTTGTTTAAATTTATTTATTTAAATTTCATCACCTTTCAGATAAAGATAGATTTGTAAGAATAGACGGCAAGGGGAAAAAAACCTGTAAATCTAAACAAACACAATCTCAAAATTAAAAATAAAAGGAATTGAAAAAATATTTTCATTTCCTCCTAATAATTGCGAATTACCCTATTTTCTTCTTTTTTCTTTCAAATTGAAAGCAGCAACTTTCTTAAATATCACCAGGAAACAGTGAAAGTCAATCCTTTTTCGGAAGTACTTAATCTTTGACTTGGTGTCGAAACAGTTGAGTGGATATGGTGATGTAGAGTTGAGTTGAGTGGAAATGGTCCCTTTCCATATCACTCCGTCTGTCAAGCATGGAAACGGAGACCCATAGAAAATAGACATATGTAGCACGTATTTTTCCTCTGATCTGAATACAGCTACGATGACGGAAGGGACAGATGTTTAACTTGGTCTTGTTGACAAAGGGTGTTTCTACAAGTTGTCAGAACATTTACAAGAGGCAAAAATAATTCGAAAGAAAATCGTCTGCTGAAAATCAACTTTTGATGTTTTAATAAAAGAAGCGTAGGAATTAATTTAACCCGTGAATCGAGTAATCTTTAATTAACATTTCCAGGATGGACTATAACTGGAAGAAATGGTTTTAATGAGCAGTCCACTTTCACTTTTTTGATGGATTTGATGTATTATTGACATATGTCGGCCATTGTGGTTATTTTAGATGAATTATTTTATTCAGGCGTGTTTTTGAATTTACTAGATTTCTTAATTGAATGGAAGTTCTAAGTGTAGGGAATTGCTTTTAATTTGAACTTTTTTCCGAGAATAAAACTGAAAGAATCTAGCTAACGTTATTCAGCATCGATATATTATTATGTTCTGAATACATGAAGATAATAATATTCTAAAATTATCTCAACTTGACGTTTTCATTAAAAAAAAATAATTAAAAAAAAAAGAATTGGCATATTATGTGCACGTGTTTGTATTTATTAATCAAATTATACGGAAACAGGATAAAAACCTTTTTTGTTTTTGTAATTTAAGATTTTGTGTGTTGAGCACTAAATTTTAAGAGTAAAATTTAGAAATGCAATTGTATAGTTAAGTAAGAACAGAAAATATAATTTGTTTTCATAGCGTCTTATTTAACAAGATAGGAGGTTTTACACTTATTTATTCCTACTTTAAGTATTTTTTTTAATTCAAAAGTTTTTTACTTTTTCTAAACAATGTTGCTTTTTACGTAATTTTCCATGACAAAATTTACATAGATTATTTAAATTAATTAATTCTTAATGTAGTCATTTTTGCATAAAATAACATTTCCAAAGGCTATATATATGATAGAGGATATTAAACAACTGATGCACATAGATGCTATATCGTAAATAAAATACATAGATGTATGCAAATCTGCTTAAAAACTCTCCAAATTAAAACCCTGAGATTAAACTGAAAACCAGGAAGAGTAAACATTATTAAAATTCAATAAAAATATCACAATGTCGCTAGGGAAAAAAATTACTTCTTTTAATTTTTTTTCAAAAAAGAAATAAATTAGTAACTAAATAATTGAGATTGATTCATCTCATTTATGAGTTGATAATTTTATTAAGGTTTCATAAAGGTTATGTTTAAAAATTTTCAAATTAAATATAGCAAACGATTCAATCATGAATGAATCTGAATACGATACAGAAAGATTTCATTTTGAAACGAAATAATAATAGTATTTTTGAATGACACTATGTTTGAATCTAAAAATATGAAGATATTATTTTCGTTTAAAGAAAAATAATTTCATTGCATTAATTATTATCGACCTTGCGAACGTAAACTATGGGTAAAGAGTAAGAATATGGTAAGGTAAGGCAAAGTAAGAATTTGTATAAATGTAACCATGAATAATGACTGGCAAAATAATACTTAATTTTCAAAATGTACTCGAAATAAAATTTTAACAAATGAAAATATCATATCTTTAATATGAAATTGCGCACAATATTCTAAAACGTTTCAGAACAGTTTTTTTTAAATTTGTTGATACAAATACTGATATCAAAGTAGAACAAACTCGCGGCTATAACAAATCTTTTAATTTTTTTTATTTTGTTATTTGCTCAACTTTAAAAAGTTGAATAAATTGGAAGTATTATAAATTTTAATCATCACTAACAATACAAGTAATAAAAAAAAAATTAAAATTAAACAATTCTCTTCGCATTTATTTTTTTTTTACTATATTTTTTTTAATTATAGATGGCTTCCTATACATGTACTCTCTCTAATTACTTATAACAAATTAGTCTAATAAAACACACGTTTTTCATAATTACTTCCTTTTATTCGTGGGATGACCCCAGAGCAATATATTTGCGTCAGAACAATGTTCGAATATTTCATCTATGCTCCGATGATTAATTCCTTTGTACCAACAACAACTAATCGGTTGCTATTGATTAATTTGTTCTATTGGAGGTGGTCCAAAAACACTGATTGGTTTACGTGGTTCCTTATAACAACAACTTCATTCTTTTGAGTTTATGTGTGCGGTAAATTCCACAGAAGCACTTCCCCCTTCAGTGTCACAGGCATGGATTCATGACCCACGATAAGGAAACTATGTAATTACATGGTGAATTAGTTGCATAAGCAAATTTCGAATATCCAATCAATAATTCTTACATTCCCATTCAATCATCTAGGTGACTGTTTCTTAATTACATTTTGATACCGAGTAACATTAAAATGTAACGGATATGGGTAGATTGGAAAATTGTTTCAATCTTAAATGTTTTAGATTGTTGTTTTACTCTACAGAGTGGTATATAATTTTGGATATCATATTAAAATAATTGATTTATGCACCACAGTTTGTATTTATAGCTTAAAAGAATGAAATATGAATAGCAAGTAGGAAACTCTTTAATGAAAAAAAAATGAATGATTATTATCTATATGTTATGCTGTTATAATTCAATTATGAGGGCTGAAAAATATTTTAAATCCTGCTGGCTGCAAATACTACTCAACATAATAAATTTTTTTACAGCCATCAGATTTTGTAAGACTTTTTTGAAAAAACTTATAAAAAATTACACAAACAATACGTTACTATTAAATATTTGCTAAGAAAAGTCGAACACAAGTTATTTAGATTTAAAAAAATATTATCTTTCATGTATTCGCATATAATTTAGTATTCTTAGTATACCCATTAACTTCTTTTAAGTGAAAAATTGAGCAAATTGAAAAGTTTGATTTTATAATTTGACATTTTTTTTCATTGGTAATTAATAAAAAGTTTTTCAAGCATTTTATAATATGTAAATATGTATTTTAAATGAGGCTCATAGCATTTAATTAATATCATAATATTTAATTAACACATTAATGTGGAATATTTGAATGGACGAAATGAGCGTCTGTTATTTTTCCCGAGGTCTATTTCGCTGATGTTCTAAAATTGTTTTTCTTTTTCTTTTTTCAAATCCACTATTAAACATTTTCTAAATGAATATGTCTTATTTTGACTTATTGTGAAGTTCAGTCTTTACTTAAGATGTATAACAGTTAATTTAACTGGATTCGGAAAAATCAGGTAGATCCTGAATCTGGATTAAAAGACTTCAGACAGCCACCTTCAATGAAGTGTACTATTTTAGAATAAAATACATGATTCAAAAATAACAGTTAACAGTACATCAAGCTATTTTTCAGCTATACGCATTACGCTTTTAACACATTTTGTGATATTTTTTCACATCATCTTCAATTATCAAAACTTTGACGAAAATACAGCCCGATTCATAAATCTTCACAGATCGCAATGTGGTGAAGTTTAAAAACTCTTACTTCCGTATACATTACCCAAATACTAAGTAGTGATGGTACCCATATTGTTATTTACAATTATAAACGATTTTCCTAATTGTAGGAAATTCAAAAGGTATAATAACGATAGAGAAAGAAAATTTCCAAAGTTATTGCCAAGCAGCTAATAATAAAATATAAAATTTTGCCATATATTTACATATGCATTACCAAAAGTTAATTAAGATCTGCTTTCTGTTTTTTACATCGGACATTCTATTGCTGTACTGACAAAACACCATTTTGTTATGTCTGCCATACATACGCAGCAGGCTACCTTATGGTTATTCATTCTTCCTCACTTTCAGCAATATCTTTAACACGTTAGTTAGTTTTTTGACTTTTACTGACAGACAGTTCAGTCGGAGATATGTGGGATTTTTTTTTTTTTTTTTAAGTGGGTCGGAACAATATTAAAAGAAAAGAAGGTTCTACGCTCTAAGCAGAAACCACTTTTTTTTTAATAGAATAAAAAAAAAGAAAAAATTATGTGCTATACTAAAGTTCGGTATTTCTAGATTAAGGATTCAAACATTTAAGGTAATGCTTCAAGAAGTTTCAAAATTCGGTTATATTTTTGATTCTAAAACAATAGTAGTTCTAAAAAGTTCAAACAGAAATTTCTTTACACATTTCTCTTACGCCGTTACAGAAGGAAACGTAAAGCCATTATTGCACTATCTTGCGACCAATCACAAAATTTATATGCTCGGGTTTTTATGGCGGATATTCTGTAATTGCGAGAAACCGAGGAAGAAAATAAAACTTTAGTGATCTTTTTATTTTAAGGAAAGAAAGTGAAACTAACATGTAAACAAGAGATATAAATTTTTAAACAATAAGAACTATAATTCTCTACTCGGTAATCACCAGTTCCTCCTAATTTATGATATTTCTTATAAAATTTTCTGATATTGTTTGTTCAGTTCTGACTTTTAAGGGTTTTTTTCTTCTATTGGCTGGCACTGCACTTTTTAAGTTATGTAATGAATTGTTATTTTCCCCATTTGGCTGCAGCCAATTTTAGTGTTTTACGAAGAACAAAACGCTTCAACATTTTTATGAATTATCTTATTAATAAATATTTCATGCTAGAGTACCTTTTAAAAAGTTTCTTCTTGGTAGTGAACCAGATGGTATGGTTTGAAACCGAATAAAATCGCGTAGTTAACTTATGGGGCTAGTTAGAAAGAGCAAATTAAGTACAGTCGCATTCGTTTATTAACGGTCAAACTAGCAGCAATATTTACTCGTTACGGGTTTGTGAGAAAAAAATCATGTAAGGGTGATTCTTTTTAAACATGACAATTCGGACCAAAAAATTTCTTCAAATTTAAAGTCTTCAAAATAATATAAAAATTGTTTTGTGCACTTCTTTAGTTACACTTAATTAATATCTTACAGACAGCAGTGTAGTTTATTGACATTTGCTCCAGAAAAAAATAAAATAAAATAGAAATTTACCAAATCTTGAATACCAGAAAAATGACCTGTTAGCTTAGAAGTTTAAAAAACAGTCATTTTAAGTTAATAGTAAGTAACTCAATCTAAGCCTTTATGTTATATGGACCATAAATTGCTTAAATTAATTCTTTTTATCCACTGTAGAAGGAATTAAAAAAAATTTTGTTGCTGATATGTACAGAATAAAATTACGTATAATAATCAATCATTAAATAAATAAATAACTTTGATTACATCCAAACATATTACAATCATACATAAACTTGATATTAGGTTAATATTTGCTTTCCCTCCTTACAGTATTAGCAGTTAAAAAAAATTCTGGTAACACTTCAATGTCCTGGCATTCATAAACCAGGAAAATGACAGCAAGGATAATGACAAATTCGCCATTTTTTAGCATATAACTTTACTTTAATTTAATATTTTGGCCTAAAGACGTCATTATTCTGCAGAAAAAAACAGGATTTCTTAAAATAACTCAGATAAATCTATGTAGTTTATGTTATTAATGATTTCAAGAAGCCAGGAAAATGACAACACAAAAACCTACTCACCTTGAAAAAATTTTTAAAATAGATTTTGAACCAGTAAATTGGTTCTTTATTCATGCAACAAGACATGTTTATATAGAAGGGTATCTAATCAATCTATTAACATAAGATATTGATTGCTGGCTCTACCTATTATGGTTATAAACCACTAAATAAAAATAGTCAAGAAAATGACAGATTTTCTTGGGACAAAAAAATTATTGGCAGAAAAAATTATTTTAAACGAAGTTTTTGTAAATAATTTCCTCTGCGTATATTCTAGAAATGCTTACACCGGTTGAGAAAAAAAAATTAGATATTGAAAAATGAATGGGAAGTTTTGAAGCTTGTTATTATTGGAAACAATGTTTGGGACATGCCAGAAACATGAAATTTTGAAGTTCAATTAAATTTTTTAACTATACAAAACAGTCAATGCTAGTGCAAAAATCATTTCAAAATACTAACAGTAATGCAATTTATAATTTTTTTTTAAAAAAAAGTTCTTTTAGTATTTTAGAATTAGATCTTGGATCAAGGGACAGTTAATTGTCATATTTTGTGAGAAACACCCATAAATTAATGCATGCTTACTAAATTATAAATATATTTTACTAGATTTTTTTATTTTATTTCTGAACAGTACAAAAGAAGCTCGTTATTTTGCTTTGAACTGTCTTATTATCTCTTTGTTGTTTTATTTTTTCCTTGTATAAAATTCATTTCCCCCAAAAACATTATCATTTGCCCCCTTACTTAAAAAAAGTTTCTATTTTATTTTATAGCTGGTGTTTAACAGTTGACCCAATTCCGAAATACGACTATCAATGTTCAGCTTCATAGCCTTGTAATTTTGAAACCAGTCCAAAAGACGAGGGAACTCCTGGATCAAGCATTGGGGCAAACTAGCCTTCGTGGAGAACTTTTTAAAAAGGAATTAACCCACATTTGCGTTACTGGAGAGGTTGACCACAAAAATCTCACGCGGTTAGTCCGACGACAAGGTGATTCTATCCCAGGCTCCGTCTATAACTGGGGATATTTTACGTCAGCACTGTTGTCGCAGCAGTATGCTTTTGGCACTGTTGCTAGGAGTAGAATTCTTATCAACCAGTCATAGCTGGGATTCGAACCTGGGGCACCTAATGGGGAGATGAAAGAACCACTGTGATTCTTAAAAATATTTTTTTTATTACCGTCGTTGAACAGCCGACCCAATTTTGGGTTTACGACTATTAATAATAACTTGCTTAACCCCACCCCACCCCCGTAAGGGGGCATCCGGGGACATTTTACGACTATTAATGTTCAACTCCGTAGCCTTGTAATTTTGAACCCAATCCAGAAGACAAGGGAACTCCTGGATCGAGTAATGAGAGAAATTTGCCTTCGTGGAGGACTTTTTGATGGAGCCATCCCGCATTTGCGTTACATGGAGAGGAAGACAACGAGAACCTCCTACCGTTAGCCTGACGGTAAGGGGACTCTAAGCCATGATCTGTTTACGACTGAGGATATTTCAGGTCAGCACTGTGGTCGGTGCTAGCCGGATTCGGAATTCGTATCGACTGGGATTCGAACCCGGTTCGCCTCATTGGAAGGCGAACGCTCTATCTCCTGAGCCATCGCGGCTCTCTTAAAAGGTTTGAAGTTTTTCTGCTCTCTCAAAAGCCATTGAGTACATTGTGGTTCATCTTGAAATTCTTCCCATCCTTTATAATCATCATCACTTTTATTTATTTATTTCATATGCTTCAGCTTGAATTTCAGCTGCAATACCTTTAAGAGTAGACAACACGGAAGTGATAACATTGGCGTTAACAGATGCATAACTTTCAAAACACCAAACAACTCTTCTTCCTCGGTGATTTCCTCCTCTTGAGAAATGTTTCTCCAAAACAGGGGTTCGATTGTTAAAAGCGAGTTATTTTCCGACGGATTCAATATTGTAATCAATACTAAGTATTTCTTCTTTTTTCTCTCGTTAAATTCGGATTATATCAGCAATTTGACTGTATGAATCTATAATAAATAGTAGGGAACCGATTATCCGGAATGATCGGGACCATCGCTATTCCGGATAACTGATTTTTCCGGTTTTCTGAATCGCTACAAAAAGCCGTTTTTTTTATTGTTAAACCCAACTAAAAAAAAAAAAAAGTATTTGGAAATAATCTTAAAAAGAAGAAAAAACGAAGAAGTAATACACTAATGATTATTTATAAAATGATGGTAAGGTAAACATCTTTCAAAAAAGAAAGAAGAATCCTGAAATCTTATGAGGAAAAAAAAAAAATTTTTTTTTAAATGGTGGGAAAATTTATCGAACTTCGTTCCGGTTTTTTGGTTTTCCGGTTTTCTGATTTCCGGATAACGGGTTCTATACTGCACAATCGTTTGAGACCGATAAATTTAAAATGAAAGGAATATATTTACAAAAATATTATTTCTTCCCCATTAGAAAAAAGAGCTAAATTGCTTTACTTTATTTCAATTTCCTTTGCCGGAAAAAAAATTATTTCAAAATTTTTTAAAAACATTTTATTTACCCATTTTTAACAATTACTTTAGTGAGATGTTTTTCTTCTGCGTAAGTGATTAAATTTATTACATACTATCCTTTCAGTTTAGTAATACGTACAGTAGAAAAATTTCACCTTTAAATTACAACCAATTACCCGTAAATAGAGTTCCAGTCACTGACCATATGCCCGTAAAGTTGTAATGACCTTTAAATTACAGATCTACCGTAAATTTTTTCTCGCAAAATATCGAACCACAGACCGTTTAATTAATAAGTTAATAACAGGCCTTCACGTTTTTTAATATTTAGGCGATTTGTTTTTCATATCAAGTCGATCCGCAGAACGAGGTGAAGTAGTGTAATGATGCCATTTGTCAAGGACAAAAAAAGTTGCGTGTGAGTTGTACTTGGCCGCCAATGTGGAAAGAGTGTGAGAGAGAACTCTTTTGTGGGGGGGGGGGGCGATAGCACCCAGGACCCTTGTATCTGTATTCTGTAACCTAAACAAGCGGCTAGAGGGAGGACTATTATGTTGAAAACTTTGCCTGAATGGAAAAGTAAATTGAGAGAGGGAGAAAAATAACCCTGAGGATGGAGATAAATACTTTTGACTCCCGTTGCCAAAATTTATTCCCCATCCTTAGTACACGTGAAGCCACATGGCATAAACATGTACATACGATTCAGAAACAAAGCTCAACGTTATGGATCATAATTCAAATTTTATTTTTAATCTTTTATTATGTGATTTAATCACATTAATGAGCTAATTAGTGATTCTGAGAACACAAAACGAAATAAGGAGAAAAATAACAGCATTTTTTAAATATTTTTAAGTTAAAAAAAATATTTAAAAAAAAATAATTTAAAAATAAATAACATAAAATAAATAATATAAAAATAAATAATATGAAAAATAAACAATATAGAAGTAAACAATAAATTATTTGAATAGCTGATTTTAAGTATTTTCACT
Source organism: Parasteatoda tepidariorum (assembly GCF_982258835.1). Lineage (NCBI taxonomy): Eukaryota > Metazoa > Arthropoda > Arachnida > Araneae > Theridiidae > Parasteatoda > Parasteatoda tepidariorum. The sequence goes on along the minus strand of NC_141757.1, from coordinate 97,239,017 downwards.
GTAATCAGAATCTAAGATGTCACACTTTTTTTTGACCCATTGCACACTCCCTTATCACAAATTTATCACGAGCTTGTAGAAAAGCTTTTATCACGAACTTGTAGGAAACTTAACAATTAAACTTAACTAGTATTTCTGGGTTCTCCTCTAATATTAGTGAATAGAATTACATACCTATCTGTACTTGATCTCTAAGGGTCAAAATTTTCTTTTTTTGATAATTTCAATTTTTCCAACCAACAATCCTTTCCCGATATTATGCCCACTTTTCATTTTCGATTACTTTCTGAATTCTTTAAAATCATTTGTATAATGGAATCGCCCAGTCCCTAGATGCTTGGAGTTGTGGGAGTTTAATTTCGGACTATGCCAACCTTCATCTATCAAAAGGTCATATTAATTGTCAAGGAATCATATTAATTGTGTCTTATATACTAGCGATTTGGTGTTTAATATTTATAGTGGTAGTTGCGCCACATTACTCCCCTTCCAGAATTTTATCTGTGATAGAATTCGATGAACGGATACCATTAATTGATTCATGCTGTTTATTTATTTATATAATTTTTTCTTCATTTTTTTTTGTTTATAGCATTTCGCTTATTATTGCTCTTTTTTTTCTACATTTTTATTTATTGGCCGGGAGACTTTTTTTTTATTTACTTTACCGGATTTTTTTTCCTTTGAGCAGTATATTTTTAAGCAAATCAACTGTTTTAATGTGAACCATCCATCAATGTTGGCTAGTTCATATCACGTCCGGGTCACCATTGAAGAAATTTAATTATCGACTATGTCAACTTTCATCTATCGATAGGTACCTCTAGATAGAATTAAGTTAACATGCATTATATACTAGTGATTTGGTGTTTAATGTTTATAGTGGTAGTTACACCAAAGAGTCTCTAGTGGTAGAAACCATGAAAAAGAGTTTGTTTTCCCGAATTAAGTTAGAAAGTTTTAGTAACCAGGCCATTTAAATTATAAGTTAACTGTAATCATTCTGCTGACGTTCGTTACAGTAACGAGTACTGTGCGTTTTTCTGAAAGAATGGATAAATAATAATACCGTTATAAATAAACGGCCGATTCTCCGAATTTTACGCCGAGTTCCAAGAGTGTAACATAAATAAACCCAAATAATTCTTGAATTTGATTTATGCTATTATCACTTTTCCTGCGAAAATATCTTACAATCTAAAAAAAAAAATGAATAAAACTCTTGATGACGTCAGATTTTTAATAATGCTTAATAATTCATTTTAATTATCGCTTAAAAAATCTAATGCTACTACGTTGTTATCGTACATTGAACTTATAATCCACTATGTTAAACAAAAATTCGGAAAGCTTAGGAAAATTAGAAGTAAATAGTTCGCTTAGTATTATTATAAAACAAACAGAAACGTAGCTAGACTTCTCAGAACTGTAGGCAAATCCTTTTAGGGTAACTTTAAAATATTCTTCTTTCGCAGTTTTTACAGGAAAATAAATTTCTTAGGACCCTAGATTTTTTTAAGTAGAATATAATCAGTGGTGGGCTGATCATGGTTTAGAGTCCCCTAGCCATCAGGCTAACAGTGTGAGGTTTCCGTGGTTTTCCTCTCCGTGTAACGCAAATGCGGGTTAGTTAAACCAAAAAGTCCTCCTTGGAAGCAAATTTCTCCCAATACTTGAACCAGAAATTCCCTTGTCTACTGGATTGGGCTTAGGTTACAAAGCTATGGGATTAAACATTAATAGTTGTAAACTCAAAATCGGGCCGGCTGTTTAACGACGGTTATAAAATAAAAATAAAAATATATTGTTGAGATTATAATTTTCTTCCTTTCGAATTTAATTCCTAAAAATGATGATCTTCACTTTTTTTCTAATTTGTTCTTCAAATTTTCCACTATCGTTTAATTTTATACGTTTCATAACATAACGATATTGGAGGCACTTAGTGACGAATTTTCAGTTTAAGGGCTCTGCTTAAACAGTCATCTGAATATGTTAAACAAATTCTATTTTTAAAATTTTAAATTATGTAATTTTGAGGAAGGGAAGTTTTATGGGTGTTAATTTTCATAACCACATTTGAAATATTGTTACAAATGAATTATAACAATACATGTTAAACTATATTACTGCATAAAAAATTTTACAATTTGCAACTTTTGCAATTTAAATTAAATTTGAAAAAAACTTATACGTGAATCAGATTTATTCAAAATTGAAATGAAATCTATCATTTGAGTATTGAAAAAAAAGGCTAAAAAATAAATCTAAAAATACTCTGAATGTTAAAATAATTTTAAATAATCTTTAAAGCATTTTTAAAAAAATGAATTTTTAAAAATTCATATTCAATAACTGCATTAAATTTTTATTTTGTTCTTAATTTGAATTTTGGGAAATCCGAAGAAGAATTTTCAGATCTTTACAATGTTATTTCAAAAGTGCTGTAATTTATTTCACACTAGTTAGTAGTAATATAATTTTGCTAATTGGAATTCATTAACATGACTAATATTTACAATAAATTTTAAAACTATAAAAGAACAACAAAAAGCACTTAGCCAATCTCATATTAAAATGCTTCGTCAATTTTTAAAACTATGATTTCGTTAAAAATAATTCAATTAATTTAAAAAAAAAATTTTTTTTAAAAATTCAATTGAGTTAAAATTTGAATTAAATTAGCGAAACCCTTGTGGAGACATCTGACTTTTTTTTTCTACTTCATTAATGTGATAAAACAAAAAAACAAAGTTTTCAAATTTACAATACTAAAAATAAAATTTAAAAAAAATCTATTTTGTTTTTTATTTTAAAAAAAAATCATTGGTGTATTCCTCCTAAATTTTTGTAGCCCTCGCCAAATTTCTCAATTTTCGCAATCCCTACAACGGCTTTGAATACAAATATTATAAAAAGAGTAAAATATTTTTTTAAAAAATAAATCAGTAATATTTAATTTGAATACTGTAATTAAATGAGGATTTTAATTTAAAAAATATTTCAATTGACATATAAAAAACCTCGAGATTTTGTAGGTTTAAAATATTACGCTAAGTAAGTTTGCAAACTTTTTTTTTTCTGTCATGTCATTAAAATGAGAAAGTGTATTCTGTAAACAGTTTCCAGCTGTTTCTAAATTTTTTTTTTAAGCGGATGTCCCTAAATTCAAAAATGTAATTTAGAACCTTCTCTTAAGTTCTTCGTATTGTGACATTTCCTATACACGAACAAGCAAGTATCTTTTTTCAGGGCTCATAACAGGGGAAAAAAATGCATAATTGTTGCTGGATCACGAAGTTTCTTCTTAACTTCGCTAATGGCTCATTTTTGCTAACGATACTGTAATTAAAAGAAAAACGATATATCGAGCTTTGAAAAATTGTACAATGACGACTTTTTAAGACACTAAGGAATCATATTCTTAATTGAATAAAGAGCTCGATCTTTCTAATTGTTCAAATAAATCTTTTGCAAATAGATTAATAATGCTACCTTGTTTGTTTTTTTTAAAAAATATGCAAATAATCGTTATTTTTTAAACAGATTCTATAATTTGCACGGGACCACTGTGAAGCTATATTTTTACTGCCTCCTAGTTACGTGTTTCAAGGAATCTCCGTAATTGATTATGATTTAAACAAAACAATAATGTATGCTCATGGAATTTATTTCTTTTAGTAGTAAGCGTAAATTACAATTATTATTATCTCTAACACGAATAGCAAATTAGTTTCTTTTTATTTTAGCTTTTCTTTCCAAAATAGGAGATATTACGATAGTTGATCTCATCTGTCACTTCCGCAACAAAATATTTATTTATTTATTTATTTTTAAAAGAAAGAAAAGGAACAAGCAAACAAAATGAACAGTAATATTTTTTTTTTTTTACTTCACAAGTAAAATTTATTATTGCATTTTGAATTTTCAAGAAATAATAAAACTTATACTTCAAAATTTAAACAGGAAACACATTGAAAGTGCTCAACAAATATAATGATTTTGCTTGCTCCGTTTATTTTACCAAATTTCCTAACTTTTGCAGATTTTATTTTTATAAAAATAATAAATAAATAAAAATAATAAAAATGAATAAAATAAATAAAAATAATAAATTAAAATAAAAAAGTGATAATAAAATAATACGCTAATTTCTTTTATATCTGTCTTACAAAGTTTATTTATCATGATTTTGAATACTTAAAAATAGTTCAAATAAAATTATTAATGTCTTAACAATATTCATTAAAAATATTAAGTATTTTCACAGTTAAAATAGTTCCTACTTGCAAATGTGAGATCAATCTTTATATCATTACTACTAAGAAAAATCTTCAACAGAAATTGTAAGAAACGGCAACTTTGCAATAGTGTTGTTAAGATGATTGTTTTCGATATTTTACTTCAGCTTCTCGCTTTTCGATGAAAGTAAGATAAACCGAAATGTAAAAACAATTCCTCAAGCTTATTTAGATATTTAAAAAACAAATGTTTTTTTAATGATTACTGGTAAAGTCATAACAGTTTTGAAAAAGCTAATGCTAATGTGTTTCGAGATGTATTGAAATTTTAAATGCCCCAGAAACCTTTTACGTAAATTTAGACTTTTTTTTATTATATGTTATTTATTTGTTTTTTAACAATTAAATCAGTTTTTCAAGACGTTATGGGAGTCAGATATTCCATCCCATATACTGAATCTATTCTCAAAATTTCTTTTGTTTTTATTTTATTTTGTTTTGTTAATCTTCTTTTGGCACTTCTTTCAACTGTTTATCCATTTATTTCTTTAAACTTCCATTTGTTGATATTTATTGAGTCTTAAAATCCTCTCTTTCGACAAAAACATCTTAATTTAAGAAAAATTCGTGTGCTAAAAGTATTAGGGAGCAACAAAGGATTGACGTTCTAGAATGTTAGCTCAGTAATTTTTCAGAAAAACTACACTGAGAAAAAAAAGCATGCTCAAAACTACCAGAATATGATCAAGCTTACCGTGTTTTTGGCTATAGGAACACCAAAAACGTCGATAATTTTTACCGAAGCGCTTCGGTAATAACTTTGGTAAAATTAGCAGTAAAATATGGTTTTACAATTTGTGATAAAACTTGGTAATACTATCATGAGCATAGCATTAAAACCGTTTATTCGGTTAAATTTACTTTTCAATTTCGATTTTTTTTTCTTCTAAATGTGCGGTAATAAGAACTATAATTTTAAAAACCAGAATTTTTGGTTAACTGTAACCATATGAATGGAAAAATTAATAAATGAATGGTTTGAATACCGTATATTTTGGTTTTATTATCTAAAAATATGCTGTAATTTTTTTTTTCTTCTCCTTTCTAACGGGAAATGTCATTAACATACAGTGCGGTAATTTTAACAAAATTTATTTTCTCCGTGTACATAAAATTTGCCATTTTAAATTTAGTTGTGATAGAGCAGTGGTTTCCAACTGCCTGCCCGGGGGCCGCTTCCGGCCAGCGAAGCCTTTTTTTGTGGCCCGCGATCTAAAATATATTAGTTGTCATTTTTTTGCTGACAATTTTCGTAAAAAATCTCTATGAGTTTAAAATACTTTTCTCGTTAATAAAAACCAAATTTCTTCGTTTCTGTGAAATTTATCATACCAACGGTGAAAAAAAAATTATTTCTCAGGTTTTGCATCCAAGAAAATATTTATTCAAATACAAAAATAATCATGAATGTTGCTCTTTTTTATTTTATTTTTTTGTATTTTGTGAATATAATTTAACATGTGAGTATCAGAAATTTTCTCGAAGAAATTCTCCGACTTAACTTTTTGAAACCACTCATTTTGGACGAAAATACGAAAATATTTACACACACATTTGTAAATTTTAAATTTAAAATGTAAATGTCTATTCTCTGGTGGTTGCAGCAGACAAACCTCAATTTCGTCATTGAACATTTTGTGTGCTACTATGTAAGTTTTAATACCAACCTTTTTAAAGTCTTATATCTTAACAATTAGATATCTGTTGCACATTAATTGTTTAATACATGGGTGCACATTAAAGTTATTGTAGCCCGAATTTTTCAATATGCAATTAAATATTTTTTGAAATCTACTTCGTATTTTAATTTGTAATTCAATACTTTTGTTTTATAGAACTTGGTAAAAGTCTGACAGTAATATTTAATGTTCCTTCAAACATAAAAGAGTCCTACATAAAATTCTGATAAAGTTACGGCCCGCCATTTGATTTGTGTTTTTAATTGTGGCCCCCGGCCTCAAGTAAGTTGAAAACCCCTGTGATAGAGTATTCAACTCTCCATCAATTTTAGCCACAAACTGTTTAAATTGACGCAAGCAATAAAAATGCTTTTTTTTAAAGCAAATATTTAAGAAGGAAAAGAATTAAACTCGCATGCAAAGATATCGAACCTTAATTCATTATTCAATAAGCGTTCTGCTTAAAAGATATTCACTAGAAACAATTTAAATTCTTAAACTTAATTGATAGGTTTATATTCCGTAATGTCTGACATTTAAATTTCCTCATTCACTGCCTTTCATTCTTATATCTCTTAAAAGTCAGTGAAAATGCTACTGAAGAAGATTGATTCGATGCATCATGATAAATGTTTGTTTGCCAAAGTTTCGCAGGTAGCATACTTAATAATAACATTAATATTTCATGGATAAAGCCGGCACCTTCAAATATCCGAATATCACGACTCCCCACAAAGGATTGATCTGTCATTCATAGCTCTGCACAGTTAGGTGCTGATTAATAGATTTTTGACATCTTACACAAGCGATGCGGATGTTATCCTTAAGTTTATATGTTATGAAAGAAATGCAAGATTAGGGAGACAATTTCAATACATGAAATGGCCTATGGCGTCAGGAAAAAAGAATTCAATTGATAGATGAGTCCCATAGATTTTAGGGATTTAGGATAAGAGGGAATCCAACATAGAGGCCAACTACTTTTTTTTTTTAGTACGTGCTTTGCAATTTTTGCAGCATTATATTGTTAATGTATACAAGCTTATATAAGCCTTATTGTTTACGTAGACGTAAAGAAATATATTTTTTTCAAGTTTATTTCAGTAAACTTGACAAAAACACAACAGAAAAACACAAACAAAGATTTTTATGTTAAATTAGTTTTTATCAGTAATGTGATCTTAATAGCAAGCGAATTATTCATAATTAGGAAGAAAAAAATAATTTCTTACAAATTTTCAAATGATGATGCAAAAGTTATGCAAAAAAAATGTTAAGAGTGATTTGTTTTCATTCTATTGCTAAAGGTTTTTGCTAATAAAGAACCATAATTTACAAAATTTTCAAAAATATGTCCATTTTAAACAAATTTAGTCGCTCCTTCCCCAGTTTTATCCGATTTGGGCTTTTTGACAAAACATTCGAATGTTTTGTCAAAAATAAAATTTCATCAGTCACATATTTTTGACAAAACAATCGAATGTTTTGTCAAAAATAAAATTTCCTCAATCACATATTTTTATTTGCACAACCAAGATCACCCCTGGGATTACGGGGACCCGAAATCTCTCATATTAAATAACAATTGTGTAAGTTTTTGACAGTTGTTTTTAAGGAAAAAAAACGATAAAAGCATTTGAAAAATAAAATTATTAATTCTTTAAAAAAGTTTTATGGTTTAAATTTCAATTAACTCACTAGTTTTGTTAAGAAAATATCTCTCCTTTTTTAATAAAACTTATTTTCTAAATGTGACTCTTTAGGTGTTTAAGTATGACCTTTATGAACCATATCGTACAAACTATAAGATTTTCGCAAACAGTCAAACAAACTAATGATTGCAATTATTATACCAAAATATCTAAATATCTTTTGAAGGTCATATTTAGTACCTAAGATATTTTCAAAAACCAATGTTTTAGCTTTAAAAACAAGTAGTTATTTAGAAAGTGACAAATGGCACTGCTGATTTAGTTTGTTAATTTTGTTTTGTTACGAACTATTACGTTACAATTCGTAAAAAAAAAAAAAAAAAAAAAAAAAAAAAAAGATTTTTTTTTTTACGAACTATTACGCTACAATTCACTAGCAGCAAAAGAGTTCTTCTAACTGCGAAAAATGACAACTCAATCTGGGACTTTTCTGGAGACTTCACGCTACATGAGCTAAATGTTTCACTGGCCAAAACGCCATCTAACAAGGCCCCGGGAAATGACCTCATTTTTGCATCGATGTTAAAGCATTTAGGAAGTACTGCTAAAGAGCAGCTACTCACCATCATCAACAAATCCTGGCGAACAGGTAAGATTCCGAAAGAATGAAAAATAACAATAATCATTCCCATCCTAAAACCGAATAAAAACGCTGATAGCCTCTCCAGCTATCGTCCTATCTCTATAACCAGCATCTTGTGTAAACTGACTGAACGTTTGATTCATTCAAGACTAATACACTGGCTCACCAACAACCAAAAAATTAACTTTTATCAGACAGCTTATAGAGCGCAACACTCAACCACAGACCAGCTCTTTTATCTTTGCCAGTCGATAATTGATTCTTTCCAACAAAAGCCATCAAGAAAAACAACTGCCATATTTCTAGACATGACCTCCGCGTTCGATCGTGTCTGGAGGCAGAGGCTCATTCAAATAGCACACAAAATTGGAATGGAAATGCCCTGATTTGGATTGCGGAGTAATTAGGGTTAAATTTAACGGTGTACTATCCAAAAGGAAACGACTCTGGGCTGGTGTACCACATGGATCGGTATTGAGCCCCTTGCTTTTCCTTATTTACGTCAATGATTTACATCCTCACATCTCTGAAGAAGCAAAAGTAGCATGCTACGCAGATGATATCGCCATCTGGCACAGCAGCGAGAGCATTCAGAAATCTGAAGCTGAGCTTAACAAATCAATGTGAGGATTGGAAAAATGGTCAAGAGACCTTAAACTAGTCATTAATCCTAACAAGACTAAACTCAGCGTGTTCAGCACAGACAGAAAACACCGGCACACATTTTGTCCTAATATCACATTGCTTGACACCCCCATAGAAAAGATTTCTAACCCAAAGTACCTCGGTATAATACTTGACGAAGAGCTTCGTTTTCACCACCACATTCTAGAGTGCTCAAATAGAGCACTAAAAAAGCTCAACATCCTTAGGAGGCTTTGTGGCACAAAATGGGGTGCTGCACCAAAAACACTGAAAACTACTTACACAACTCTTATAAGACCAATAATGGAATATGCCACACCTGTATGGTCACACTCCTCCTCTACTTCAAGAGAGAGACTTGATAAAGTACAAGCAAAAGCTGCAAAAATAATGTCTGGTGCTGTCTCATCAACAAACAACTTAAGAATTCAAGAGGAATGCGGTTTGGTCCCTCTGGAAGAAAGGAGACAAATGTTAACTGTTAAATTTACAAATAATGCCCATAGTCTTGACGAGGGGCACATTTCACATCGTACTATTATAAACTGGAATAAGAAATCTAGACTCAAAAGGTCATCTCCCCTTCTGTTTGACAGGGCCATCAGAGAAAAAATTCACCTTAAGCCCGAAGACTTTCTTTTCAGAAACGAAACTCCCGCTATTGGAGTTGTTCCAGAGAATACGATAATCTGTCACCATATCATGTTTTTAACTGCCCTGCAGTCGCTGCAGGCCTTCACCTCTTAAACTACCCCACAGAAGAGGATTTGTATTCTTTTAATGCCATAGAAATAACAAAAATTATTCAAGCACACCATGAAATATGATTCAATAGAGGATACGACACCAACCAACCAACCAACGTTACAATTGTGTAATTAGAAATTAACTCATTGTTTAAGATTTTAAATCTATTAATTACCTTTGTCTTACCATAATTCACTGAAAAGAACTTTTAAACATTTAAAATTCTTAATGATAAATTTAAATAAAAAATAATAACTATTGTTAAACTTTTGTTGCAAACTTTTCAACAACTTAAAAATAAAGAAATTCTGAGCATTATATATGCTATTCAAACATAAAATGTGTGTTTCTTTCAATGCTTGAAAAAAATTCTAAAGAAGTTTTACACACATTATTTCTTTTAATCACATTATTCATTTTAATCTAATCATATAAAGATTTCTTATACGTATATATATTTAAGACAAATATTCTTGCATCATTTTTTTTGTTAAATTGTTAAAAACTGGAATTCAATACAATAAAAAAATTCAGCAAAAAACTAAGAATAAAAATTTAACCTAAAATCTAAGACAGCGCAAACTGCGGTCGCCTCACATTTGACGTAAATTTATTATTCTTTCCTATCAGGAGGTCTTACGTAAAAGAAAGCAGAAAGCGAAATAGAATTTAAATCTTTCAAATGAATTTTATTTCTAGTAATGGAAAAGTGACGAGTGCCCTCACTTCGAAGCAAAATAAAGAAGGAAGAAATAAATTGATTGATGATAAGAGAATAAAATTGGCAGAGAATTTTTTGACTACTGAAACTATTAACAATTTAACTATTTAAGCATTAAATGTGTATTTTTTTCAGTGTTGAAAAAAACCTAACGGAGTTTTAAAATATCACGCAATGTTTCTTTTTTTATCTAATAAAACAAAAGATTTCTCATACATATTATTAAGACAAATACTTCAGCACAATTTTTTTTCTCGTTAAATTGCTAAAAACTAGAATTGATTAAAATAAAGAAAAATTCAGTGAAAAGCCAAGAATAAAAATTTAACCTAAAATATAAAACAGCACAAAGTGAAGTCTCTTCACTGTTGACGTGAATTTATTATTCTTTCCTAACAGGCGGTCTTCATACGTAATAGAAAACAAAAAGCGAAATAGAATTTAAATCCTTCAAATGAATTTTATTTCCAGTAATGGAAAGTGACAAGTGCCCTTACTTAGCAGCAAAATAAAGAAGGAAGCGGAAATTGGTTTAAGCGAACTAAATTCTTAGAGAATTGTTTTGACTATTGAAATTGTTTTGTATCGAATTAAGAACTTTTACAAGAACACATTAAGTTAATTTGTTAATAAAGAGGTTAACATACGAATCATTTAATTGTTCGTAGACTGACAAGCGTTCTATGAAAAGCAAAAGAATTATTTTGAGGTTCTTTAATTTAATTGAGTATTACGATATTCTTCATTGTAAATTGGATTTTATTTTATTTTATTGTATCGTAGCCCAATTCGTAATTATGTATAACAAATTTGACAATGTAATAAGAAAACATTATTTTGACTTACTATAAAAACGAGGTTTGATTTGACGACTGCTGATGAAGAAAAGAGTAAAGTCAAGTTATTTTGTGGAATAATAACCAATTTTTTATAGGAATAAAAGCATCTTTCATTTTCAGAATTCAAAATAGCTAATCAATCTTTTGCATTTGAAAAATAAAATAGTTTCTTTATTTGGGGAATAAGTAACAAAGCTTTTTTTTATCACGATTTAGGTGATAGTTAATTAACAATTCCTTCCGTTTGATACCTTTTTTCCAGGAAACATTTCACTCTGTTTTTTAAACCTATCAATACAGAAATTGCTTTTATTCAAACAGTTCTCAAATAAGATTAATCAAGCTTTTCCATAAAATAGTCTTTTGAGTTAAAGGAATTTCATTCCCTACTTTTATGTAATAATTTGAGATAGCCAATGCATTCATCAATTTACTTAATGAAAATGGATTATCAAAATAGCAAATTAAAATTAAGGTTAAGAAATATTACATAACTTAAATAAAGAGCAGTTTTTGAAATTGTGTAGGAAGAATTTAATTTTTATTTAAGGCCATACGAAAAATATTTAATGTTTTTTTTCTCTTTTTTTTAATTTTTTGTTAAATTAACTTTTACATTTTCTTATACATAAATGTCTTTAACATTCGAATAATTTCTAATAAGGATTGGTGTCCTCAAAATGTCTCAGAAATTTCTTTTAAAGTTTTAATTTTTGTAAATGTTTTTGATTAGTATGGTAATCAACGAAAATAATTTGTTTAATTTTCATGTTTGTATAATTTTAATTTTCTTCTTAAATTTAACAACTTTTATTTTGTTTTTTAAAAAACAGTTTTACCAAGGCTATCAAGCATTTGACGAATATTATCCTTTAAACACAAAAGAATGAACTAAAACAAAAATGATAAAGTCAAAATCTTCCTTTATAAACTCAAAATAAAGTCGAAAACATTTTAGTTAAGAATTAATTTTTATTTTAAAATTAATTGGATTCATGTTCAAATAAGAAAGAAAACACAAAATGACTGAAAATTGAAAGCAAAAAGAATGCGGAAAAAAATAGATTGTCAAACGAAAAACTGAAGATTTTGTAATTAGTTTTGGTTGAGATATTACATCTTAAAATCTTAAATAGGACAAGTGACAAAATGCCTTTGAAGTAAATAAACATATAATAAAAAAAGGAATTATTTGTAATTATTAATGTATGTAATCATGTCATTCTTCTAATAAATTGGATACTCATTTCTACATACTTTTTTCGTGTATTATATTAAAAATTTGCAATTTGTATACCATTTTAAAAATATTTACAAAACTACGCACTTATATTAAGAATAACACGCTTAAACTAAGAATAACATGCTTACACTAAAAATAACACGCTTATACTATAATAAACACGCTTATGCTAAGAATATATGAAATATTTCGCCAAGATTCAAGGAATTGTAGCATCAATAAGAAATATTTTAAAATAAGATGTATTATCATAAAAAAACAATGTATAAATCATTTTATTTTTTATTCAAATATTTAATCAAAGTATTTATTTTATTCACCAGAAGACTATTCATTTAGTCATAATTATTGTCATTTTTTTAATAAAACAATGTTCCAAACAACATTTTAGCATTTACCAAAAATATGTGCGGTTTTATTGAGCGGGATTACATATTACATGTCATCAAAATTGTTCGATTTCTTAATATTAGTAAAAAGAAATATTTAAAATTAAATATTTCATTTAAAAAAACAGATAAATGCTTAGAAAATAACGTGTTTACATTACATATGTAATCATAACTGAACTAAAAAAATAATTAAAGTAGTTGTTCTATTATTCTAAAAGCTGCTAATTATTAATACTCGTTATAATTTTTTCTGTGTATTTTCACTTTGGAATAACAATTCAACAAGATTTTTGCATTTACCGAAAACGTACGCTTCAATTAGGAGGGATTATATATTTATAGTCATTGAAATGAATGACATTTCTTAAAAATATAAAGAAAATGTCAAAATTCAAAATCTAATTGAAATAAAAACATAATGAAACGTTTTAAAAACACAAGTTTAAATTATGCATGCGTTTGAAAATAGTAACAGGACAAAAAAATCCAACTTAGTAATTTGTATTTTTTATAGTGAAATTGTTATCGTTCACAATCTATTAAATTCTCCAAAGAGCAAACAAAACACATATTGTTGCACGAATAGACCTTAAATTTTCAGTTTTTTCCCTTGTAAAATAAAAATATACACTTTTTTTTTCCTATGATACAGATGATACAGAACTGTCCTCTTTTTTTTATTACCAAATAGCAATGGAAAGAATCATGTTTGACCTTTCATGGCTGTTACTATAGAGACGTTACTAAGAAATATGCAAATAAACTCTTCTCCGTTCACAAACAAATGAATAAATGTAGGTAAGAGAATCTTTCACAATTTCATAGTAAACATTTGAGTATAAAGGAAGCAGTCTAAGGTAAGAATTATTTTATGTACTTCTGAATTAGCTAAAATCAATCATACCAAATCAAATTCAGTAGTTTCAAAATCTTCCTTTTTAAAATCGTTGATGGGGAAATTTTGATAAATTTATTCGATAATGATCTTTTATCATTAAAAATAAATGTCGAATTTTTAGTTTGGAAAACAGTTTATATTTTTCTACGATGTTAAGAATAAGTGTAATGAAAAAGGCGAAATTTTGTAAATTCGTGTAATTATATAATTTATTAGTTTTTGCTGAATATCTAATGTTTTTATTTTTTGCGAAGCTCAACGTCAGAAAAATATACCATTGAAAGTAAAATAATCTTGAAATTTTTTTTATTAAGCTTTAAAAGCCTAATATTTAATGCGAGTAAATACTAACACAGTTTTTATTAGTAGTTTTCCTTAGTTAAAATTGGTCATTCATAACAAATACACTAAAAAATTACGGAAAAAAGTACCATCACTCAGAGTGACAGTACTTTTTAGTATAAAATTCAATTTCACAGTAAAACTTTAAGGAGCAAAAATCATATATACCATAATTTTTACATAAATATTTAAAGGGAGTTGTAGGACATATATCAATAATGTTAAAACTGACCTTTTTCAATATACCTTTTCTAAGAAACTACTTATGATATCGCTTTGAAATTTCGTGGGATATTTGAGATTATATCAGTTGTATGCTGTGATAATGTTTTAGTTTTAACAGGAATACTTTTTGAGTTTTGGAAGATTTTTGCTCGAAAAGGAATGAAACTTTTTTTTAAAAATTGAAAGTTCTCAGTTCTTACTCTTTAAAAAACATTTCTGCCAAAGATATGTACTGACAGTTATCATAGTGTAAACATGTATATACAAATATTCTGTGAAAAAAAAATTGAATCTTGTTTAGATGCTGAGAAAAGGTACATCGAATAAAGTCAGTTTTAGTATTATTGGTATATGACCTACAGACTTCCCTTAAGCAAAATTACACAGTCAGTAAAATTGAATAAATATTACTGTAAAAAATATGATATAAAACTTTAGAGTGAAGTGGATTTTATGGTAAAATGAAATTCGCGGATACTGCACCAAGAGTGCCAGCACTTTTCACCATAATTTGATCCGGAATCTTTTACAGTGTATTGCATGTATTTATCTAATATTACTTTGATTTAAATTATAAATTTTAGGTAAATTTTAATTTTTCTGTATTGTTTTCTTTTAGGAAAGAAAAAATTGTCCTGCATTGAAGACTTTTCAAAAAAGGAATTTTATAATCCTCTTTAAAATAAGCAAAGCGTTTATTATATTTTACTGAAGATTTATAAGTCAAAAGTGAAATTCAGGTAAGCAAAGAATTCTGTTTTCGCTATAAACTATGTTTATATAAAACCAAAAAATTAAACTGGAATGTGAATGATCTCTTTCTGTTCTACCCTTAATTGATAAACAAGTAATTCTTGAACAAAGAAAGAACTCTCCTAAAGAATTGAATAAGAACACATATGTATCTTTTTTAAGTTGTTGTCACCTTGATATTCATAAGAAATGCATCAGAAAAATTTGGCATTTCTTACTACTCGTACAATTATTTGCAGTGAAGTATTTTTAACTTAAATACAGAAATACGAATAAGGTGTTATTAATTTTAGTACGAATTAAGGTACAAAAACAAACAAAATTATGTTATTTCGAATCTTGAATTCAAACAGGTACTACAAATTAAATAATTGGTAATAACCATCTTCCCATAACCAAAACTTTCAAACAATGGGCTTAGACACTTCAAAAGACATTAATCCCAATGCTGCAAGAGGCTACATACTCGAAAAGTTCACCAGACACAAAGGTGGTGTCAATTGCATGATAATGCAAAAGGACAAGTACCTCATGGCGACAGGGGGTGAGGACAAGTGTGTTGTCCTATGGCGCATAAATACGACGCCTACTCAAAGTAAAGCTACCATGAAAGGACACACGGACTACATTTCATGTTTAGCATTCCACAATAAGTACATTTTATCTGGTTCCAATGACTACACTGTCAGAAAGTGGTGCATGTCATCATACGACTGTCTCTACGTATACGAAGGTCATAAGGAAAGAGTGAATAGACTTGTAGTTGCTGGAGATTTTATGTTCTCATCCTCCATTGACCATACTGTGAAGGCATGGACATTGAACACTCATCAGTACTCTGCTGTGGACGACACTTGTTTGAAAACGTTCGAAGTAAGTTAAATTCAATAGCATTATTTAAAACTAACATAATAACTTTTAGCAATCTACACCGAAGAGCCATTACATTATGACCACCCTGCTAATAACATGTAGGACCACCTTTAGCCCTCAAAACTGCTAGCACCCGCCGTGGCACTGATTCCACAAGGTGCTGGTAGGTAGTTTGAGGTATCTGGTACCAAGCGCTCACCAACTGGCCCTGCAATTCCCTCACATTGCGAGGGAGTAGCGTGGCAGCACGAATTTGGTTTTCCAAGTATGATCACAAATGCTCTATTGGATTAAGGTCAGGTGAATTTGGGGGCCAAGACATGACTTGAAAGTCACTGGAATGTTCCTCGAACCAATCCATGACGATTCGACCCTTATGACATGGTGCATTATCCTGTTGGTAAACACCATCCCCCACAGGAGAAACTGTTTCCATGAATGGGTGAACCTGGTCTTCAACTATGTTCAAGTAGCTTACAGACGTCAGGGATTGTTCTATGAGGATTATGGGTCCTAATGTGCCCTATGAAAACATTGTTCCTGAGCGAGAAACCATGAAAACTTGGGCGAGCTCATTGTTATAGATGGAGGGTGGTCATAATGTAATAGCTCTTTGGTGCATATGTTATAGTGAATATATTAGCATAATAGCAACATATATGCTACAGAGAATAAACAAGAACGATTCACTTATTAATTAATGCCCGAAATATTTGTAAAATAATATTATTTCGTACTTACGCTGAAAAATGCTGATACTCAGCGTGCACTTGTGCTGAGTATTGATTACTTCTCATTTACTACTCAGTCATGTATTGCCGTTTTATTTTATAACCAGCGTTGAACAGACTGCCCATTTTTAAGTTTACGGCTATCAATGCTCAAATGTTATTGAGCCTTGTAATTTTGAAACCAATCCAGAAGAAAAGGGAACTCCTGAATCTAGCATTGGGACACATTAGTTTTCAATGAGACTTTTTGATGGAACTAACCCGCATTTGCGTTAAATGGAGAGGAAATCCTCTCACGGTTTGTCAGATGGTAAGGAGATTCTAACCTTTGATCATCGTTCTGCTGAAGATATTTTGCGTCAAAACTGTGTCCGGTGCGGGTTCTCCCCATTGGGAGGAGTTCATTTTATCTCCAATGTCAGCACGGCTAAAATATGATATTCATATTGTCTATATGAGTAATAAATATTGATATTTATATTTTAAAAAAAATAATTCAACATTCACTAGTGCATGCTGAATACTGACATTGTTCAGTGTTAAGTGTGAAATAGCGATAGTTGACAAATGCTTCAAACATTTGCTAGTTTCATATAGTTTTTGTCTTTCACAGCTTACTTACGCTCTTAAAGGTACAAGATAACAAATGAAGATAAATCTCTTTCAAAAAGAAAATCTATAAATATATATCGCAAAAAGAAGTTTGTGAAATAATAATTTGCTTTGAGTGAAAATTAAATTGTCATGTTTGAGGGATGACCGAACACTATTCCCACCTACCGATTACAAATGTTATAGAAAACTTTCAAATGTACGTATTTCTGTAAGATTTAATTACTTTCTAAAATATCAATAAAAATGGCTGCTAACACGATACAAACACTAATCTCATTTAAAATTCTCTCATGCATTGCAGAAATGCTTGAAACATTTCTGCAATGTTTGCGAGATAATATAATTGTAAGATAAATATAATTCATGACACTATTCATTTATTAAGAGATTCTATTATTCATTAGAGTGAAAAGACTAATAATCAGTGATAGAGAAAAAAAATTATAAGACAAACGTTGAATATTTTC
Organism: Parasteatoda tepidariorum; assembly: GCF_982258835.1. Taxonomy (NCBI): domain Eukaryota; kingdom Metazoa; phylum Arthropoda; class Arachnida; order Araneae; family Theridiidae; genus Parasteatoda; species Parasteatoda tepidariorum. The sequence continues at coordinate 97,221,251 of NC_141757.1, read as the reverse complement.
TAATTAATTTGTTTTAATTATTTATAACTAGCCGCTTAAGGCGGCCAGCTGTCCGCCACGCTATGTTTCTTGGGCCCTAGCACTGCTAGTAGAGACACGATCCTCTTCCAATTTTCTTTGACGTTTCTCGGACCCTAGCATTGCTAATTGAGACACGAACCTCTTCCAATCTTCTTTGACGTTCCTCAGGCGTTTCTCGGGCCCTAGCACTGCTAGTTGAGACACGATCCTCTTCTAATCTTCTTTGACGTTTCTCTGAAACTTCTTGGGCTCTAGAATTGCTTGTCGAAATTCGGTCATGTTCCATCCTTCTTTGACGTTCCACAGACGTTTCTTGGGCCCTTCTTCTTCTTTGAGAATCTCTTAATATCTTTTTCTTTGACAAAATACAAAGTTTTTTGGAAGGCGGTTCTGCCATGTCAGTAATCGGGTTTTTAAGAAGTCAACGAATACTTTAGCACAACAATTACTATGAAAGCAAATTATGAAACTTCAATATTAAAATCTAAGTGCTTACCTGCAAACTGAAACTTTCTGAAAATAACTAATTACACTTAATAAAAACTGTTAAAATAAAGAATATAAAAACCAAAGAGATCCAAGGTAAGTGTGATCGTTCCTTCAAAAACAATTAAATTCCTATTTTATATATTATATAGCTACAACGCTTAAGAAAAAAAAATAGAGCGTGGAAAGAAGAAGAAAAACTTATTATAACAATTATGAACAGCGACAAATATATCAAAGCGAAGCGTTCTATTTACGTATCGAATATGTTGCCACATTTTTAACACAAAAGTTAAACTTTTCTCCACTTTGATAAATGTAAACTAATGCGAACCTTACAATTAAATTATTAATTCCTTCATATATTGTTGGTTTAAGTTGTCGAAAATTATTATTTCAATTGTAAGGTTCGCATTAGCATACATTTATAAGAGTGGATAGAAAAGTATATGCATTTTTTAATAGTTTTTGGAATATGTCTCCTTTAAGACGAAAAAGCATAGATTTTCTTACAAAATGACTGATAACTAAAAAAACTAATCCGAATTTTTGAAAAAGAAAAAAAATACTTCTTCATTATGTCAAAACACAATTATGTGCCGAGTTTCGTGCCTGGGCGAGGCTTCTGGGCCGATATATTGTGATTACAGACACACACACAGCCGCGTTTATTATTATGTATATATAGATTGTAAAACTAATGTAAAAAAAAACAGGAATGATTATGTGCATTGTTTTCGTATTTCAAAAATATACTTCCATACTAAATTAGTTTGTGGCTAGCATTAGAATCAATTATTGATAACCTTCGTTTTATATTGAAATTTAAAGTTAATTTTAATAATAATTCACATGTTTAATTAAACTATAAGTTGATTATTCTCTTGATTAAAAAAATAAGTAACAAAAAAGTAAGCATATGTATTACAGTTTAATTCCTTAATAACTTTTTATGTTAATTTATTTATATTAATTTATTTATAACTGTTTTTATGTATTTATTTGCTTATATTTACTTATTTGTATTTATTTACTCATAACCATTTATTTATTTGAATGTATTTAATTCAGTACAATTTTTTTAATGAAATAAGAAATATATTGGCAATTTAATTTTAGAAATTTTAAAAACCAACAAACAAATTTTTTTTAACGATAAATTTTCAACTGCAACTTATTTTAAATGAACTAATTTTTAATACGCTAATCAGATCGTTTTAAATAAGATGAAATTGTAAATCAGAAAGTAATCTAATGATTTTGTTATTAAGTTTTCCAAACTATAACTTCAACCAAACTTATAATGAAAAAATCTGAAAAATACATTTTTCATCATGCAGAGAATTGAACTTTTTAATTTTTTTAAAATTAAAGTAACAAATATTTTTTTATAAAATATCTCTTATCTCTAATATTTAAATGCTTTAAAGTTTAAATTCTTTTTAATTTGTTTTCCCATAACAGATAATTGGAAATAATAGAATTAATTCATTTCAGGGTCATTCTAAAGCCGTATATCCTCTAGTTTTCATTCCTGATGACAATAATCCATTAGATGGAAAAACAATTCTTGAGAGAGATATTTTAATATCGGGTTCCTCCGATAAAACAATTCGGATATGGTCGTTTCACATTGGAAAATCATTGCATGTAAGTAAATTATAGCTCACAGCTGCGGTTTAGCTAAATTTTATATGATTTGAATAAAACTTAACTCGTTTTAAATGCTTTTTTCTGTGATCTGAATATTGTTGGTAATTTAAATATTAATCACGTGTTCTTGTTACTATTGCATATTATCTGAACACTGTTTCATATTTTGATACTATTTCATACGATAGGTATTATATATCATGTAATATGAATTCTAATTCATGGGATTTATCCCATTCGCATTGAGGTTATACTACTTCATAATGTCTGAATTGTATATCATATCTCAATTGTATTTGCATTCAGATTATGCTATTTAATATTGTTTGAATTATAATCCATGGTATTTATAATACTAGAACACAAACCATACTATTTCATATCTGAATTGGACTTCATATGATCTATCATACTTGCTTTCAGATTATACTAATTGATATGATCTAAAATCTATTTCATGGGATCTATTTAGATTATACTATTCCATTATATCTTGCAATTTTATGTGATTTACCATTCTTTTATTAAGACTACACTGCTTCATATAATCTGAATGGAATCATAATCTATAGGTTTTCTCATTTATTTGTTTAAAGATATGACTGACAATATTATTTTTTAAAAAATTTCATTCTTATCACAATTAAAACACGTTAGAAATTTTAATATCCATAAGCAAACGGCAACAAAAATCACTTTTTTTTTCAATCGGTTGCAGTTGCTGTCCGTTATTGTTCAAATTTAAGAAGAAACTGCCTTTTCATTTTGTATTAAAAAGTATATAAAGTGTAATGCAATATCACATTGTACAAATTATCATTTAACAAGCTTAGCAACGAGAAAAAGGTAATTCAGTTATATAGCTCATGGGCTACAATAGTGGCACAACTAAAAAAACACGAGTTTTGGACTAAGAACAGATGTAAATAGAAAAATACATATTTTTTCAGCAGCAATACTTGCACAACTCATAATTCAACTTGAAGGAATCGTCGTTTAGGCAACGAAAGCATTTCTTATGCATTTTGCTTAGCAATGCAATGAAAACTTTAAACCCACTTATCTCAAAAATTCATTTTTGAGTTGTGCCGTTATTGAAGCTCATGAGTGGTATACCTTTCTGTTAATCACTATGCAACAAACGTTTAGATTTCAGGTATTTGCAGAGTAAAAATTATAATTATTAAAGGTTCTGAAAGGTCACAAGGGAACAGTCAACACCCTGGTTGTAGATCCAGAAGGAAAGCTTTTGTTCAGTGGCGGGGGCGAAGGTACCATCATCTGTTGGAATATTTCAACCGGAGATTGCGTACGGCAAATGACTGGACATGAGAGTGCAGTATTAAGCATGATAGTAAATGTTTTTAAAATTTATATTACTTCACGGTTTGCTAAAATCTTTTTTTTTATTACATAAAACATTTCATACACATTTAAAGATTCCGTTCCTTATACCATCATACACCGAAGAGCCATTACATTATGACCACCCTGCTAATAACATATAGGACCACCTTCAGCCCTCAAAACTGCTAACATTGATTCCACAAGGTGCTGATAGGTAGTCTGAGGTATCTGGTACCAATCGCTCACCAACTGGTCCTGCAATTCCCTCCTATTGCGAGGGGGTATTGTGGCAGCACGAATTTGGTTTTCCAAGTAGGACCACAAATGCTCTATTGGATTAAGGTCAGGTGAATTTGGTGGCCAAGACATGACTTGAAAGTCACTGGAATGTTCCTCGAACCAATCCATGACGATTCGACCCTTATGACATGGTGCATTATACTGTTGGTAAACACCCTCCCCCGCTGGAAAAACTGTTGCCATGAATGGGTAAACCTGGTCTTCAACTATGTTCAAGTAGCTTACAGACGTCAGGGATTGTTCTATGAGGATTATGGGTCCTTTTGTGCCCCATGAAAACATTGTTCCTGGGCGAGAAACCATGAAAACTTGGGCGAGCCCATTGTTATGGATGGAGGGTGGTCATAATGCAATGGCTCTTCGGTGTATATTAGTGCACACTTAATATTCATTTCTACTAACTTAAATAATTTCGACAGAATAATCGATTTTAACTGCCCTTCACCAAAAGTTTTAATATTGGTATATTGGTTGCATGCTTTTAACAATTCGTAGTAATTGTAACTAAAAAAATGATCGCCATCTTGCTTGCATTGTTGCGGGTTTACTTAATTACAAGCTGTTTATAGATAAAACGCAATATACATCCCAAGTTACTCATATCTTATTGATTCAAAAATAAAAACAGGCATCGAAATAAATATATTTTACAGAAGGTATGCTTGTAATTCAATAGCAATTTCATTTTTAATATTCGCTATAAGCGTATTACTTTATTTCTTAAAATCGACAGTAGTTTCTTCAAAATGTTCGAATTTAATGAAACAGATTTATTTAAAACAATCTCTAAAGAAACAAAACATTTAGATTGAAAATAACATTTTTAATGAAATCATAATATCCCTTTCAAATGTTTGATAAATCATTTCGTAGAAACTGTGTCATGATAGATTATCTACTGCTCCATGAAAAAAAAAATTCTTTTTTTTAAAGTTTATAATATACCCAGTAAAAACAGCAGGTTTTATTAAATTATTATTTTAAAGCAAAAAATCGAAATATCGTCGATCTTGCGACTTTTAAACAAAATAATATAAAATACAATTCTGTGAATAAATTCCTTTTTTAAATAAAATAAAGGAAAACCTTATTGTCTAGTACTTACGGTGGTTTAGAGCTTATAAAGTTTGTTTGCATGCATCTGATCCGTATTTTAGATGCATTTCATTATTAAAATCACAGTAAATTTAAATGCGTTTAATTTTTGTCAACAAGTTCGTAATATAAGTAGAAAAGCTATGAGTTAAAGTTGAAATATGTTATTTTTTTAAAAATCGTTTGGCTTCACCTTTTTAATATTATTGAAAAATTTTCAAAATCGTTTGGTAAAATTTTCAATTTTAACTAATATTGTTAAATGAAATTTAATTTTTTGAGTAAAACTTTATTTAAAGTTATTCATATTGATGTTCAATGTGTACTGAGTTGATAAGTTTGTCACAGAGAAATTATAAAATATAAATCAGATTGTTATCTGCAAATGTAATGAAAAATAAATTACTTTTAAAGCAGTATTATAAGTGAAAAATTTGCAATTTAAAGCATAACATTTCCTCAAAAAAGTGCGAAAGTTAAAAGAAATTAGAAATAGAGATTTGAAATATTAAAAGAAAATAAAGTTAATGGTTATTATATCTCAATAAGCCGCAGTCAGACACGCTACCCACTCGGCCAGGTGGTAAATGCCGATCTGGTGGCCGAGTGGTTAGCGTGCCTGACTGCGGAGCCGATGGTCGCGGGTTCGAATCCTGCTCAGGGCATGGATGTTTATTTCTCCCTCTTTTTATTCTATGTCCTTTCTCCTTTGTGTGAATGTGACCCGCCCTATAAACGGGTTTGTGGTTGTGTGACGTGGGCGACGCTGCTCCACCGCCGTGGCTTTGCCACAGGTGCCCACTGGGTAACGAGAAGAGAGTAGCAGTTCTGGCATTTCTGTGGCCAATGGGACAATGCCCAAGAGCCCGCCATTAAAAAATAAAAATAAAAGAAAAAAATATCTCAATAACTACTGAGAAGTCGTTTATCTTAATATATGCCAATAATTATTTTCAGTAGTTTGTTATTTAATGTTTGTTTTTCTCTTTTTTGCCAAATCCATAAGTGAAACTAAAAGGTTCAAGAGTGATTTTCTTCATTCCAAGAATAATCATTTTTTACTTCAATATTTTGCAGGGTCATAACAAAATGCTATATTCTTGTAGCACAGATAAAACAGCTCGTGCTTGGATTATGGAATTTGGGGAGTGCATCAAGATATACAGGGATCACACTCATAGCGTAACCTGCATAAAATATTTAGACGGTTACAGTGAGTAGAATTTTTTAAATTTATTTATTTTAGATCATTTTCCCACAATGTTAAAAAATATGAAAGTTCTGAGTTCCATAATTAAATTTTCTATAAGAAATAATTTAATTATTTTTTTAAATTTACGCAATTGTTATCTGAATTAGAGAACCCTAATTATATCCAACTTTAATAAAATAAAAAATAATTTACTGAATAATTTTATAATTCTTTAATTTCTGAATCAAATGATTGGAGAGAGACTTGGACCCTTTTTGAAAATGTCTTTTTTTTTAAAAAAAAAAGATAAAGAAAAGAAAAATTTTCAGTCTTGTAACATTTTCTAACGCATAGTTTTACTAACATAAATTTTAGTATAGCTATTGTGTAAATAGTGCGTAGTAACGTAAAAATTTACTTGCAGCAAAATTTTTCAATTATAATTTATTAAAAAGTTTTTTTTAAAACAGTTTGATCTCCCCCATTTGTTTACTCGCATTTTTAAAATAAAAGAATAAAAAAACAGATGGAAAACAATCTGCATATGCTTTAATAATCTGCAACGTTCGCAGCCGTATTCGAAGGTTTCTTGCTTCCACAAATATTAATAGTATAAGGTTAAAAAGGGCGTAGTATAGCCACGAGTTTGATAAATTCTATTACCCTAGTGCAGGGATGGCGAACCAGTGGCACGCGTGCCACTTACGGCACGCGATACAATATTTTGGGCACGCCACTGATCACAAAGTTTACTATGAAGCATATTAACAATTCAATTAAAATTCACAAAAAAAGAACAATTAATGCCAAGAAAGCAATTAATAACCACGAAAAAACAAGCGAACAATAAATAACTAGCAAAAAAAATTAACTAACATCTTATAACCCTAATATAAGTTATTTGTCATCTAATCTGCAACAGCAGAAGTCACACTGATGTTACTTTAAGTTGAGTTACGCGTATAACTGAGACATTGCAAAAGTTGAGAATTGCATTTCTTCGTTGTAAGTAAAGAGTTTTGAGTTGATAAAATTTAGTATTATTATTTACCCAATAATCACGAAGTCAAAACTATTTGTCGGCACGTCTATGACTTCATTGCAATATATTTTAGAAAAAATGGCACGTTGGTGCATGAAGGTTCGCCACCCCTGCCCTAGTGCATTACAACGAAAGCGTCACATTATATCAAACGCACAAGTGAAGATTTTGCTGCTTAGTTAACCAAGACTAAATCGCCAATTAGAATCCTTTTTTAAAGAATCCTTTTTATCATAAGAACTATCAATTGCCTTGTGCATTGAAGCGTCTTCTATATTTTCTTCTTCATTTAGCTGCTTAGTAAGACTGTTTTAAATTTAGTTATCTTGGATGTAAGCGTACTTTCACTTAATAAATTCGCGGTAATTATGTTAGCTTACTAAAAATTATAAACAAATAAATTGTTGAAAAACAGACTTAATTTTGTAATTTTATAAACGTCGCGGACCCAATTCCGCAACCCTGTAATTTTGAGCCCAATCCAGAAGACAATGGAACTCTGGGATCTAGTATTGGAAGAAATTTGCCTTCGTGGGGGACTTTTTGATGGAACTAACCAGCATTTGCGTTACATGGAGAGAAAAACACCGGAAACCTCCTACAGTTAGCCTAAAGACAAAGGGACTCTAACACATGATTCGTCAACCACTGAACACATTTTACGTCAGCATTTTACGTCAGATCGGTGCGAGCAGGGTGCAGAAATCGTATCGACTGGCTATTACTGGGATTCGAACCTGGGTCACCTCAATCGGAGGCAAAAGATCTATCCCCTGAGCCACCACGTTTCAAACAGACCTAATTATACAAAGCTCATCCAGTAGTGTAACAATATAAAATTACAGTAATAAATTTCAATTTTTATTAATTTTTATTTAATTAATTTTATAGATATAAGATCGTTGTAGTTTGTTCTTATAATTTTCAGTATACACTGGGTGTGCGGACACTTATAGCAGGATGTTCAAAGCAAAAACTGGAGAATGTAAACGGGTATTTAAAGGACACACAAAAGCAGTCGTTCAAGTTGAGGTAAACATTTTACTTTTTATCCATTAGAATACATTTTTATCCCTTTTTATTCAGTTTTGTAAAATCCAATTAGTACTTCAGTTGCACTGACATAACTGTCTAGTCATATCATTTGTTTTAAATAGCCAGATGGAAACCCAAATTAAAAATTCAAGTTCGAATTACACGTTATGCTACTATATATAAGGTGCTCCACAATCACCGCCCTTTGTATATCTTTTTAGATTCTTTCCCAATAATGACGCTGTAAAAATATGCACATTAGGGATCTTAAATTAATATTTAAGCGGCAAAAAAGACCAACGCTATTAAAATCTCTTAAATCGCTAAGCGGTAGGAAAACATTAAAGCCAGTTTGGTTTCCCTATACAACTTAACGGTGTTTCTATAATCTGTCTATAGAAAGAACCTCTCTCGCCATTCGAATGGAGCAGTGGCGCTGAGTTTGGTATCGAGGGTTAACTATTTCATCTAGGGATGTCAGGTCAATATTTAAGTCGCGTTATAACTCGGATTCGCGAGCGAAAAGGAATCAGCGGAGAGAGAATCCATCCTCTTTGAAATGCAGTATTGCGTATTTCCATAGCAACACACGGATTTAGAGTCTGTGTCTAGGGGAGTCCTTTCAAGAGACAAACTGTAACAATCATCTTTCAACTCGACTTTGTTTCCTTCGGTAGTCAAATAAATTTTGATGCTGTCAGTGCCGTCTTCTTTAGAAGTGATGTGTCTGGTTTCAACATTGTTTTTGTTCTTTATTTACTGAAATTTTAATTTGAGACTAATAATTGTGTTCTACATTTTTGAAAAAGATGGAAACTTAAATTTTTGTTTAATTATTTTTACATTTTTTGTAAATGATTCAGTAACTCGATATAAATTACTTTAATCACTTCTGAAAATTTACGATACACAAATGAAAACATTATTTATGACGAACAACATATGAGTGTGTGTAAGGGAGCATCTATGAAGCTATAACTGATTACATCCCAATGTAGAACTGCAAAGTATTCCTTTGCATGCTTTCTTATGCATTATTAATACAAGGCATTATCCGTCATTTGCGTTTTTATTTTAAAATTAACAGCAGTGAATAAGACTTTCGTAAATCGAACAATCTCTGCAATTAAAAAAAACTACTGCATTTTATGATATTGAAAACTCACTTAATCAAGTTATATAGAACTTAAGAGACTCATGATATCGTCATGATAATCTAAATGATAATTAAGCATTATCTGATCAACTGAAACACGAAAAAACTCTTACAAAACATAAAATTAAGTTGTCTCTTGAGTCTTACAACGAAACAAAAAGTATTATTTTTACATTTGAAATGTTAAATAATATGTGTACAACAACAGGAAAACCATAAATAACATATATGTACATTTGTTTGAAAACCGTGAAGCAACGCTAGATAATTATTAAGCAATAAATAAAAATATCATGCGGAGTCGCATGAATAATGGAAAATAAATGAAGCATAACATTTTCGTGGAATTGTAGGCACATGAAATTTCCCATAATGTTGTTACAAATACACGAAGCGTTATTTAGTTAGCTCATTTATTTTAGACGTTACTGCGTGACAAGCTATTTCTCATCCATCCTATTTTTTTTAAATTTAAATTTAAAAATAAATTAAATAATATATTCATAAATCTGTGCCCTCGTATAAAGTTCCAAGCGATTCTGGGAATTTTAAATTTAAAGTATTGGAGAAATGAGCTCTGGCAAACCTAGAGTAAGCGATGAAGTTTCAAACATTGCAAAGAAATTTTCAAAATATCCAAATGAACACAAATGAGACGGGATTACGCAACGGGGAAGGTCTCCTCCACCAGATTGTTTGCATTTTGATATTTTGATGATTTCTTTTTCAGCAATTGAAACGTCATGGCCTATTCTAGGTTTTTCTAAACTCACTTTTTTCCACTCTTTACGTTTTAAATTAGCTATGGAGGTGAAACAGAGTTTCTCCCGTGGTATAGAGCGTCTTCTTAATCATATAATTCTCCTCCACACTGTCGCTTAAAATTTACACATTGGAAAATATAAAATGAATTAGGTACAAGAAAACTTTGCGTGTTGCATACACAAGGCGACATCAGTAAACTACCTTGTTTATTTTAGGCGATATTGCATGGCACGTTTGGTCAGCTTATTCTCGATCGCCACTTTTTTTTGACTAAAAATGAAATAGGAAGCTAAATATCAGTGCATTAAAAAGTGAAAATAAATTTAGCCTCAAAAACAACGCGTTCATATAACTGTGCTGCGTACACGAAAATAAAATTTTACGTGGTTTGACACATGTAAGTGACATATGAGCAACATATGTAAGCATCATTACCGCCTTATTGTATGTCGGTGTTGTATATTAGGACAGATGCCGCCACGTGGCCGTGGCCGAGCGGTCATCGTGAATGACTACGAAGCGGGTTCGAATCCCGCTCAGGGCGTGGATTTTCTCTCTTTTGAGTGAATGTGGCCCACTCTATTAACGGGAATCTGTGGCAGTGTATAATGTTTATCGTCTTCATGACGTTACCCGCTGTGTAACATTAATTGAGCAATAATTCCGTCATCTTCAGAGGCGTTTCAAGACGTTTTCCGAGGTCTAACGTTTTCCGAGGCAAGAACGTTCAGTGTTTGCCTTTAAAAGAAGAAAAAAACTTAGTCAGATAATCGACATCCACACTATTTTTTAAGTCTCATTTGAAAAGCATTTTGTCTGAAATTATAAAGCAAGTGATGAGAATTATATAATATCCTTTCCAAACTGAAAGCATCTTTTCATTTGTTGTTCTCCTGATGTTTTTAAATCTACTGTGGGTTACACGTGTATGAAACGGAGTAACCTTTTATATAATCGTGGTTCCCTCCGGTCATAGTCTCCTTTTACACTCTTACTTCACCTCTTTATCATCACTTGTTTCCTTCCTTCCTCTTTGCATTTAGATTTGTTTTCATTAAACTTATTATTGTAAGACACCTCCACACAATTGCTCTCTCGATGTTTCTTAGCTATTCATCAAAGAAATATTCGGTCGCAATATAAGGATGAAAATGTCTATATTCTTCTCAAATGTCCATTAATTTCATTTTCTTTGGTAAAGCATTTCATGAAGTATTATTGCCTCTTTGATCATTATTTCATCAATTTCCATTTTAAAAGTATTTAAAATTTAAAAAGAACGATCAAAATTTCTTTGAGAAAATAATATGGAATTGCTTTTAAACTCTTTATTAAAAAATAATTTTAAATAAATTATTCCGCATTATTAACTCGTCGTAACTATTTTAAAAATAATTTAAAATTATCAAACCAGTCATCGTTTTAAAACATTTTAATCACTTCAGTGGCAAAATCAATGTAGGGACAACCACATAATTTATACATAATTTATACTAGTTGCTAAAATGGTAAATTATTACTTATATAAAAAAAAATGAAATACTGAATTTGGTAATTTTCAAATTACAGTGAGTCCCAAAACTGACCAATGGTTTAAAAAATCGTTTAAAGAAAATCAAAAGAAGATAGAACTGTACTGTTTATTACATTCTGTTTAGGAAACTAGATTATTTTCCATCGAAATTTTAAAACTGTTATGAAGCTCGTCAACAAATGCCGCTGCTGACTGAGAAAAAACTACGAAGCAATGTTTTCAAAATGACTTGCAAAAACAATTGCATTCTGTGGACAAAATTTATGGACACCAATACAAATATTTCAGTCAGAATGATCTGAATATTAAATTATATTTCTCAATCAGGCAGCACTGACCATGAACGAACATTAAAAATAGTTTTAAAAGTTTCTAAGAAAAGATTTTACAGTTTCTTAAGCAGAACTCAACAAGCCGTTGCATTTATATTTCCTTCCCTTTTTTTTTCTTTAACTCATTTTTCAAATCATCAGTCTATTTAAGGACACAAGATATATTGCAGATGCCGAATTCCATGTTTCGATTGATTTTTATGTAACAATAAAGTTATTTGCATGCGTCCAAACAACTTCTATTTTCTGATTTTATTTTTTCCAGGTTGTATACGATAAACTTTATACAGTGTCAGTGGATGGAACTCTGAGGGTATGGGACACTACTGGAATTTTGGATGAAGATATATCCTCAGATGAAGTTGCCCTTGAAATTCCACCATCTCCATGATAGCATAAATTGCATTAAATTGAGGGTGTTCTGTCGTAACCGCCCTTGATATATATTTTTAGACTCGTTGCCAAAAAAGAATGCAAGGAATTGCGCACATTAGTTGGTGCAAATCAATATTTAAACGAGGAATTAAGAACGACTGAACAAAGAAAAGACTGGAAATATCAAAACCAAGTTACCAAGAGTGGTGATTGCAGAACACCTTGTATAATGTTTTTTTTTCGAAGAAAGAAAGACTTTTATTTTTCCATACGTGTGATGGCCTAAGTAACCTGAAAATAAAGGACACAAACAAAGTTATTGTTTTCGTTTAAATGAAAATGAAAATGAAAAAGAACTGTTATAAACATTGAGAAGGGTTATTAGAGACACAAATTTATTTGTTGATAAATTAGGTAACTTCATTTTGAATGAAAAAATTATATGAAAAATATTGGTAAAATTAGTGATTTTTTTTTTATTAATAATACTATATTTTTCACTAACATTTTGTTAGTACAATTTCGTAAAACTAACCAAAATATTAAATAAATAGTGATTGAATATAGGTCAAAAACCAACACAATTTAAAATTCGTATTAATAAAAGTCGATATAAATCAAAAATCGTATTTAAAAAATGTCCTAGCTCTCGAAACCCCTGTAACCCTTACACGGAACCCTAAGTTTCAGCGGAACACTTTTTGAGAACCGCTGCCCTATGCAGTTGCGAGTTACTTCAAATGCAGCCGATGCATTAATACAATGAGTGCTAATATTTTTTATTTGGAAAGATTTTGCGAATTGATTTTCTCACCTCATCAAAGAGTGGTAAAATAAAAGTCTTTATTTCTAAAATGTGTTAAACGTGCAATAGTTTTTGTTATACCACATCATTTCTTGAGAAAAGCCATTTTGATTCAAATTTTTTCCGTTTTACATGTAAATGAAAACAAGTAAAATGATGCATTATAGTACAATATATAAATATGTATATATGTTTTCTTTTTCAAGGGTGTGTAAATAGATGTTCTGTGAATAAATAATAAAATAGACCAAATGCATATGCATGTAAAAAATCTTAATTTCAAGCTTATTTTAATTATGAATAATCCAACTACGATCCACATAACAATTTCTTACATTAAAAAGCATTAAAAATTGCAGAAAGATAAAATTTCTGGTAAAATCATCTTACTGAATAGTAATGACGATTGGGTACTTGCACTCCTAGGAGAAGAAGATCACGGATACCCACATCAGCGGATATCCACGGCAGCGCGAACTGATCGCTTATAAGCAAAATGACGTATTAAAATTGAACTAAGTTTCTTCATATGCGTAAGAAAATTAATTAAAGTGAAGTTAATTAAGTACTGCGCCATATCACACATCGAATTTGATGAAATATAATTGTTTCTCGTCTACGTCTTTTTCTTAACTTAGGTTTATTATTTTTGTATTTTATTGCAACCATGACACATTTTTGTTTTATGTACCTAGCAACTTTGGTGCGTAGTTACTTTATGTTCTACCTGGATCCATGCCTATCTTCGTGTTAAGTTAGAAAAATATACTAAAATAATTTAAATCTTTGTAAAAGAATATAGAACGTGTCCCTTAAGAGAATGGATACTTGGCGGGCTTGGCTTACTTGAAATAGAATGGAAAAAAACAGTTGCTAACGTAAGCAAATGCCATGTTTCAACAATCAGTCGGGATCGTGATACCCACACAACGTCACTAGCATGTTCAAATTCTAGTTAAAAGAAGAAAAAGAAAACATAGTTCTGGTTAATAAAGCCAAAATATCCGGTATTTAAACCATTCATTTCGTAATTTTTCCGTCTTTATAGTAATGGTTTAGCGAAATTTCTAATTTTCAAAATCATGCCCCACATTCAGTAGAAAATACAATACCAAAAAGTAAATTTAACCGAATAAATAGTTTTTTTACTATGCTCTATGGTATGATGATGTAATTATCAAATTTTACCTCATTTACCAAAATTTATCACATATATTGAAACAATATTTTATTGTTAATTTTACTAAAACCATTACCAAAGCTCTTCGGCGAAAATTACTGACTTTTTGACATTCTCATTGAGCCAGAAACTCGGTAAACTTTACCATATTCTGGTAGTCCTTATCATTATTTTTTTTTCAGATCGCTATTTAATTAATATTTAAGCCAATTTTAAAATTTGAATCATTTAGATAACCTTTATACATGCACTAAAATTTGTATAATTATAATGATTAACTTCATGATTAACTTCAATAAGACTTGAATGCCATATTGTACAAGATCGATGTTTTCTTATATATCTATATTTCAATATTTAACAGATATTATTTACATACAATAAATATTGAATATACGATAAAAATTGACAAGGATGAATACCTCAGATGATAATTTCGTGCATATTATGGATAACTATACTTATCGAACGTGTTAATTATATTGCGATGAATATTAATCAAGATACATATCGAATATTATTTTCGAAAACAACAACGAATTAATTTCGGTAATAGATAAAAATTTAAATAAAAAACAAGTTTTGTGTTAAAAAGCTTTATTAAGGGAGAAAAGGTACTTAATAGAACATGGAAACCGTAGAAAATTACCATACTGTTATAGACGCCAGAGATACTGAATTAATTTACGTAATAGATACTACTTTTGTTACATCAATTGGTGTTTTTCAATATGTATTAAGTATACTAATATTACTATCAAGATACCGACTGTAGGTACTTATAGGAAAATAGGTTTCTTGCAGCCCAATGAAAAGAATTAATAGAAGCAGAAATCGTTAATTATGGCGATTTTCAACTATCGAATAGGGTTGACCTCGAATAATAACATTATGCTAAATAATACTGAATATAGTTAATCTTAATTTTGATGTTTTCTAATCTAATAATGTAAATTTCCATGGACGGGCAAACGAATAACAATAATTTGGACATTTTTAGCTTAATAAGTGGTGTTCTGTGTAAGTCTTACTCTCTAGTGCATGATTTCGTAAAATTGATCAATGCCAAGTTACTTTTTTCTATTGTATTGGCCATTAATAAATGGAGAAAGT
Organism: Parasteatoda tepidariorum; assembly: GCF_982258835.1. Lineage (NCBI taxonomy): Eukaryota > Metazoa > Arthropoda > Arachnida > Araneae > Theridiidae > Parasteatoda > Parasteatoda tepidariorum. The sequence goes on along the minus strand of NC_141757.1, from coordinate 97,205,820 downwards.
ATCTGTGATCTAAGTAGACAAAAATAAACAGCCGGAAGCATATCACTGAAACATGAAACTATTAATCTTTCAAAGAAGTCTGAAGAAAATAAATTATTATTTCACGTAACAAAATCGATTACCCCCCTCTCTGATGAGACAGCTACAAATGAAACACAAGATGTATTTAAAACAAATAGATAGCACAAATAGTGAACCAAGTGCTTGTTTTCAATTGACCCTTCTGAAACATTTGGAATACTAATAACTATAAACTAACAGCATGTTACAGATTAGAGAAAAAACTTGATACTAATTTATCCTAAAACATAACATGCTGGAGTTGTCCATAAAATCATTGGAAGTCATTTCTCAAGTACAAGATTCGAAACGAATGATGTGATGGGAGTGCTAAGTTAAGAAAAGAGAACATTACTCCTAGACCTTTTAACCCCAAAGCTTCGAAATATATGGAGTAAAAAAATCAGGAAGACAAAGCTTCGTTCTTCTCTAAAGAAAAATGCATAAAGAACTTTACTAACAATATCTAGTGTATACAATACTGTTCATTAGTAAGATACATAAGTAGTTTACTTTTACTTTTTCAATTTTTTTTTCACTTGTCATCTATAAATGTTCCAGAAAATTTTGCTACATTTTTTCTAATTTTAACCTGCTGTTGTTCATTTACGTCACACTAGATCTGCTCAATGGACTATTGCCGACGGTCTGGGAAACATCCCTGAGGATGATCCAAAGACGTGCTATCACAATTTTGATTCTCTGTAGAGGGGATGGCACCCCTGCCTCCGTAGCCCGATGACCTGCACGCGAAGTCGAACACTTAACGGTAGAACAGTTTAACGAGGACCCATACCGCCCAACCTCGGTCCCTACGCAAACTAATCCAAGTGGTCACCCACCCGCACACTGACCGCAGCCAGTGATGCTTGACTTCGGTGATCTGCTGGGAACCGTGTCTTAACGATCAGTCCACTGCGGGACAATTTTAACCTGCAAATTAATGCTTATTCATCAAAGATCTTGCAGTGGGCTGATCGTAAAGACACGATTCCCAGTAGAACACCAAAATCAAACGTCACCAGCAGCCAGTGAGCTGTGGGTAAGTAGTATTTGTCCTCGTGTAACTGTTTCATCATGAAGTGCTCGATTTTGGGCGCAGGTCGTCAGGCTGTCAAAGCGGGGACCCCTCAAGCAGACGATCAAAATTGTGATGGCATATATTCGAATCATCCTCAGGGATGGTTCCGATACAATTGCCAATAGCCCATTGTGCAGCTCTAGGGCTACGTAAATAAAGTATTACAACTTTTATTTATTCATAAAGTCAATAAGATGCATTGGGAGCTGCAGTGGCTCAGATATGATCACTTGCCCCCTGATAAGATGACCCATGTTCGAATACCAGTGATGGCACCGCCCACAGTGCTGATCTAAAAATATGCTCAGTGGTAGAAAGATCATGGGTTGGAGGTTAGAATACACTTGCGTTAGAGTTAAACAGGGAATGTTTTCGTGATTTTCCTCCCCATGTAAAGGATAGGAGTTTGGAAGGATAGTTTGTCTAAATGCTTGATCTAAGAGATTTCTAGTCTTCTGGATTGGTTTCAAAACTATGAGGCAACGGAGATGAGCATTGATAGTCGTAAACCTTAAACTGGTCAGCTGTTCAAACACTACATTTTCTACGTAAACCTAAAAAATTTAAAGTAAAACAAGCTTTTGATTGGAACCTTCAGGGCAATAGAGAAATGGGAAGACCTAAAATTATTTGGCGCAGGACGAATGTAAAGGAATTGAAAACAATAGGAAAGACATGGAGAGAGGCAAAATATCTACCCACAAATAGAATGAGATGGATAGTAGAAGCCCTATGCTGCAATTAGGGGTAAAAGGGTATGTGCTCAGATACCGGTTACAAATTAAAGTGAGAGACCTGCAAACTTGCCAAAATAAACTTCCAAAACCAAAATAAGAGAAAGCGATTCTTCAACATGATACAAGAATTTTTTTTTTCACTTTGTGCTTGCGGAAGACGGAAAATGACTTAATTCCATTTTACATTTCATTATTCTGTTGCTAAATATTGCAATTTTATTACATCCTATTTTGTTTGCAATTTTTTTAAAGAAAATGATCAACAACAAAAATTTACGCTCAACGCTTATATTTGTATTTTGCTCATAAAACAGTTCAAACTAGATAAAAACGGTATCACGAAGTATGGCTTAACGATAACCAGTAAAATTTATTTTCCTCACTATTAGCATCTATTTACAATCCATATAAAAATCAGCTGATTGTACGTTGAAAAATACATCAAAATAGAATCAAAGCATTTTACAGGTATTTCTTCCTTATTAAACAAACTAATTGACAATTTTTGATCATGTGTGTATCAAAGCAAATGTTTTTGATTTTTTTTAATCGGGAAGAGAAACAATTTTATTCACTACAACAAAAAAAATTTTCATCAATAAATTAATGACTTTATATACCTTTTAGCAGTAATTTCTGAAATAGCTCTGAAAATAATTCCGCTTAAAAATTACTTTAAAATTATCATAAAGATAAAATCCGTATTTTGATGACAATTACTTTGAAAAAAGGAAGTTTTTATTTAGGGTTTGGAAAATTTGGGATGTAGAAAAGAGAGATAAAGAAGTTTTAATTTTTTTTTTTATTTCTTGTTTGTTTTCAGGAATGTTTTTTTTTCCATTTGTTTTTATTTATTTATTTACTTTAGAGAAATTGCTTCTTAGAGCCGCCCATTTCATTGAAACTGAATTTAAATTCCTAGGTTTATACCCCAATTTAAAAATATCTGTGTTCCATTAAAATTTTATTTATTTAAAAAAAGAGCCCCCGAAGTTAGTGACATAAATTTTTTAATGTTTGTAATGTATCATTGTCTCCGATTACCCCCAGATGGAACCGTCTCATTGCAAAGAAACAAGCTCAGGGTTCTCATTGATTTAACGTTCTAGTAAGTAAAAATGTTAAATCACTTTATACTTATTTTTTGGTACAACTGTATTTTATTTTAAAGGCATGTTAAATACAATTAAATTAAATTAATAATACAAAATAATCTGAAATATAAACAATCAACATCCCTCCCCAGCGGGCCGTGGTAAAATTATCAAACGTTGACAGGTCAGCGGTGATAAAAAGGTTGGGGAACACTGTCTTAGAGTATTTTATTTTTATTGTTGGGCACTCTCTTTTTTTTCTTCTTTTCTTTTACACTTTTGAGTATTTTTAATAGTTTAGAGTTTTTCTAAAAATGGGTTATTTTTGTTCTAATAAATTTTCTATCCGAATTCCTTCTACTACCCGTTTGACGAAGTTAGCGAATATCACATTAAAATGTAAAACTTATCAGGTTATTTATTTTAAAATTCTATAGAAAACATTTATTCTACTCAATAATTTATAAATTATTTTTTTTTTTTGGAAAAAATTACTTCTTTTTAGGAAGTTCACGGAATTTAATCTTATTTTCCTAGTAATTTTAGTCGCCGTTTTATAAAATTCTTAATCGTGACATTTTAATCTCATTCATTTCTTTGATATTTTTTCTTCATCTTTCAAAAACAGGAAATTAAAATAATTCAAATAGTTTAAAAGAGTTAGAGGAAAAGTTAAACAAATTTTGATGTCGGATATGTTTCTTAATGCTGCAGCATTCATTTTATTTACAATGAGATTATCATGGTTGAGAAAAAAAACTTCCGGAACAAAGAACGAATCAGTCATCCAATGAAAAATAAGTAAATAAAGAAAACTAATGATGATCTCTATTCTTCTGATCCATGTTACGCACAATTGCGTCATGTGTTTACATCGAATACAAGTACTTAAAAACCATGAACTATAGTTAGAAATGAATATCGGTTAACTGGAAGTTGTTAATGTTTTAAATAATAAATTAATAGTTAATTAAATTCATTAATAATTAATTAAAAAAATAATTTTTTAGAAAACATGTCAGGCAACTTTAAAAAAGAAAATTGGATCTTTCTTTTTTTAGTAAGGCTATCGAATTTATGATTTTTCTAAGTTAATCCTTTGACTCATAATTTTTATTCAGCATATTTTTCCTATTTCTTTCATTTCCTTTGTATTAATTTAGGTAAAAATAAGTCAAAAATATTATATTTAGCATTTTAATAATGTATGGTTAGGAAATACAGCATGATACACCTGCGTCTTTTTCTGCGTTAATGATAAAAATCTTTCAAACACGGCACAATTCCAAACAAAAAATTTTGAAAATGTGCAGTTATTTAGATCTAAGAAAAGCAAGTAATGGATCATTAAAACTTCTTCTTCATATACAAAAGCAATTGTTTATAAATTTTTAAATCTGAATGGAAAAAAAATTCTAACTACTTTTTTGGATTTTATATTTTAGTACAAATATAATTCCGATAATCTAACAGATTTTTAAGCTGATTTCATGATTAAAAAATGCCAAAACTATATATATATATATATATATATATATATATATATATATATATATATATATATATATATATATATATATAGTATATGTATATAATATATGTATATAGCATTTTTTGTATATTATTTCATATATTATTTTTTATTACAGCATATACACACACACACATATATATATAGCATATAGTATCTATTTGCTTTTAGTAAGTGGATATTTCTTTCTGTTACCTAGCACTTCAGCTCTAAAAATTCACCGTGCATTCACTACATATACAAGTATGAATATCTATATTATTAATATACAATGGTAGACATAAGTATCTTACTTCTGCAAACTAAATCTTAACAATGAAAAACTTGTGCTACCACTTTTACCTTTTTTGAAAAAATGAAAAATGCCCTTTTAAAAGGACGCTATGCACAAATAGGTTAACCGTTAAATAGTTTAATAGTTAAACCGAGATTTTTTTCCACTAAGCATTTAACTCCTAATACTGAAGTATTTTTTTTATCAAGACTGTGAAAATCCAACTAAAAATAGAGATAAATGATGAAATTTTATCCTCACTATTTTTCTATTTTTGGTGCATCCCTGCTTATAACAGTATCCTGACATTTTCTTAAGACTCAGCCATTATTTGGTTGGCGGTATAAAGAAAACACTGGTACGCTGTGCTGATGTTGTACGTGTCTCTATGGCAAACGAGACCGCGGGGAGCGTTTGTATTTTGCTTAGTTAGGTTTACAAGATGCCTTAGTATTATTATTGTTAATGCAAAAGAACATATGGTCACTCTTCTTTTTCAGGCGCACGAATGCTCAAAAATTTGCTTACTATTTATTATAGGATTAAATTTCAATCTTGTTGTTTATTATTTTAGTCCATTATTTATATGGAACTATCATGGAGCAATAAAGATTCTAGCGACGCCATTAAGGTACAAAATGAGCTAAATTTTCAAAAAATTCGATTTTGAGATGTTTTGAAATGTAAGCATTTTTAAATTTAAATTTTAAAAAAGTTATGTGAATTCGACAATTTTTTGCAAAGTTATAGCCACATTTTCGAAATCAAAACAAAGACCAGCAGATTACTTTTGTATTAACTAATGTTTTTTTTCTCGAAATGTGTTCCCCCCCCCCCCTTCAAAGTTTGGGTACTTAAAATGGAACTCCGTGTCATAATTTTAGTTGAAAATTTTTAAAATCATGCATACATGTTTTAAAAATAAGTGTCTTAATCCTCTCAAGAATTTATTTTGCCTCAAAATTGTGTGACGAATGGTAAGAAAATGGATCGGATTAAAACTTTCACGAAATAAACGCTAAAATTATGAGAAAAAAAAATACTAAATTAAGTTCTTCGAGTTGGATTTAAAGATCCATGTTTGAGATTGTTGTAGAAAATGTCCTTATTAATTTTTCTAACATTTTGAAGCATTCTAAATATTTAAACTTTTTAAACTGAGTTGCAAATTTATCAAAAATTAAGTAAGACTAAAATTGTTTTATTTGTTCATTTATTTATTTAGTTTTCGGAATTTTTGCATTTAATTTACAATATTAATACTAAAATAAGGTGGTAATAATTTAAATTTTTAAAATATTTTTTAGAATTTGAGAATTTTAAATTTTAACGTCCACTCTTCAACAAATAACGGAATAAAATTATCTAAACAATGCCTGATATAAGAATCGATAGACTTGACAATAAAGGACTAGTAAAACTGTTTTTCACGTTTTTTTTACCACCAATGCTATGACCAAATTAAAATTCAAAATTAAGTTGTTTTTTTCCCCCTAATATTCCGATTTATGACATTTCATTTTACTTATTCAATTTCATGATGGTTTTTATTTTTAATTTTTTTTACCGAAAAATTAATTTTCCGATTGCAGTCATAGCTTTATAAAATATGCTGACTATGACTATCGAAATATTAAGTCTTATATACAGTTGCAATGGCTTCCGTTAACAAGAAATTAATTGGTTACAACAATTAGAAGAGTTTAAATATTTTTTCATAACCTGTAATATGCTGTATTTTTCGATAACTCTATGAGTTTGTAAAACATTTTGTTTCATTAATGCTGTGAATTAATTTTGCTTTTATTGTTTACAGTGATAATAAGTTTTAAAAAAATTATTAATTACACGAATACAAAAGAATATATTTTCTCTGACCCGGACGTGATTTGAACACGCAACCTTCTGATCTGGAGTCAGACGCGCTACCGTTGCGCCACCGAGTCATACGAAGAGTAGTATCCAGTTTATTAAAAAACATAATATATAGATCTACCCTAAATGTTGAGAATTTAAATTTTATATATTAATGTGTATTAACTAACAGAGAAAAATATTATGACCTTTTTATTTTAATTTATACAAAATTGAATAATAAGTTGACAACTACGTCTAGAAAATTCGAGAAAATAAACAAGCAGAAAAATAGATTAAGTAGCTTAAAATACAAAAATAAAATCCGTTGCTCAGTTTGTAATAAAATATAGAAGTTATATTAAAATTTTCTCGTGATTGTTTTGAAGCAAAAATAAATTTAAAAAATATTTTTATAACTATTAAGGTACATCTCCACAATAAAGTAAATATTTATGCATATAGATGGCAGCACTAAAAAAGTTAGGAAAGGCTAAAAGCCGAGCTTAGATAATAAAAATTTAAGAAATAGTGATGTTTTTTAAAGAACTATCTCTCTCCAATAATTATATTTATTAAATAATAAAATTTATTTCTAGCGTATCAATTTGTTTTTACTGAAGCGCTTTCTTTGTTTGTTAATTGCTTTATAATTAACTGCAGGTTTTATTTATTAGTGTTTCTAACGTATTTCAAATTCATAGATTATTTTTAACTATATTATTGTTTTCACATAAATTAAATAAAAAGATTTTAAGTTAAGAACTGCTTTAAACTTATCAAAAATAATAATAATTACGTGCTTAATAGGATGAACTAATTTTATATTACATCGATACAGGTAAGAATAATAAAAATTTTAATGATAAAGTAGTTCATTGTTGAAGTGCCTAAAAGTTTATAAAATAAATACTATTGAATTTTATAAGTAGTATATTGATTGGTGTAATGAATATAAAGCCTGTGAATTTATAAATAAGATCTAAGTGGCATCTGAAAAAATTTCAATAAAAAAGTTTAGAAGTATCAGAACAGCTCACAGAATTTTGTATGGTACGAGCTGTTCGATTCTTCGCCCATTAACGAAATTATTACTTAGTAAGCAAACAAGCTTTTAATGGTAATTAAGTGCTTTTAGGATTTCAATAATTGAATGCGAAGAAAAATATGGAATGGGATGAAATTGTAGCTATTCAGAATGAATTTAGAGGTTAATTTTTAAAGACCCTAAGAAATTTGTAATGATTTTATGATAGGTAGATTGAAGGATTCAATCAATTTTTTGTAGATTTAATCGGAAATTTTGACGTATAGGCGTATGCCTGAGACAGACTTTTTGATTCGGTTGTCCTCGATTTATTGCTAGAAAAGACTAAATGTCTTAAGTTAATTTTTATGTAAATGTATATGGAAGTCATTAAATGCCAAAAAATTTATTATTTCCAAAAAAATATTTTTTTTTTTCTATTTAAAGAACTTTTGAATGATCTCTTATAGCATTCTATCTAATGTCCTAAAAATCCGCAATTATTTAAATTATTTTAAAATTAAATTATTATTATTCGTAAAATATTTTATCTGTTAAGAAATTTAATTGGATAATAAAATAAGCTATATTTACTATCCCAATTTAGTTAATCATCCAATAGATACCAGGGGCTGTTACTTCATTTGTTTCTTTCACTACAAGGAAAACTAGTAATAGTAATTTTTTGTACTTATTATAATGCGATATTAATATAATCTTTAAAGACAAAGAAAAAAAATTCTGGTTTGTGAAAATTATAACTTTCTTTTACTAAAAAAGTATAATAAATTTTTTTTTAAATTATTATTTTATATGAAAATAAAAACAAACATTCCAAGCTTACTCTAAATTGAAACTGTGTGTACAGTAGATACTCCGATTTGGTAGATATTTATTTCATAAGTTCTGTTCTCAAAGCTTAATTTAAAATATTTACCCGTGTTTTTCCTAAATTTTTATTTTATGTATGATGAAGGAACTAATTAGAAACAGTTTTCTATGTAAGATTGCTATAAATTGCTATTGTCACTATATTATTATGATATTATAAGATGTAAATACTATAAAATTCATTATATAATTATTATTGTATTATAAATTATTATTATTAAAATCACTGACAACTAAAATGGGAAGATCGCATAAAAGTAAAATAAAATTTTTATACAACAAAACAACAAATTTGAAGCATTTTTAGTGACGAAAAAACATTGTATATTTTTTTCCATTTCGTTTTGGTTGAGGAGATATTAAAAATATAAATTTAAAATATAAATCGGAAAAAAAAATCGAAAAAGTCCTCGTTGAAGATTTAACACAGCAAATAAATTGTTATCCTATATTATGTTAACTAATGTTAACAAATGTTATGCTAGAGCTTTTAAATTTATCGCTTAAAAGTAAGAAATTTTATTCTTGGTTCTGAAATTTATTTTCTCAGCTTTAACGTTTTAAAACGTGCATCAACCCTTTACAGTCAACAGTGCTTGTCGCCTGTCGGTCGCATAGAACATGACAACGTATTGAAGGCAAAAATTGCAATTTCTGATAAATGATAACTTGATAATTATCACGAAATATTTAGAATATTTTCTCCAAAACTAAAGAACTGACTATAAAATAATAATAATAATAATCCCGATTCGCGAGTGGCAATTCGGGTATAGCGCTGCTTTCAGGAGAACTCCTCCAGCCAGCCGTCTCGCGTCGTGGCGGTTACTATGGTTACGAGGAAAAGTCACTTCGAATAGGGGTGTGGGGTGAATAGTTTTGTCTTAATCTTGGCATACGTTGGTCAGAGTAAACCTATTGACACCTTCTTTCCCCCATTTCCTCCCCATTAGAGATGTGCTCTCGCTTGTTACCATACCAGCAGACAACCCCAGACTTTTAGTTTGGAGGAGTTCTCCTCAAAGTCGCACTATACCATCATGGCTGTTCACACAAGATGTCACTCATGGAGTGGAGGGAGAAGGTAATAAGAAGTGTGACAACACACATTTCTGTTAAAATAAAAACATCCGGAATCAGCAGATTAAACATTTTGATATTTGTTTCGCCGTTTTCATCAAAAAAGTACCGTTAAAAATAATCATAATTATTGTTAAACTCATAAAAGACACTAAAACGCTTAGTGGAAATAAAATTTGACATCTGATCTGTTTCTGAACTGCAAGTGTATGTTTATGCAATGTAATGTGACATATGACGAGGGGGTAGGGAGTATAGTGAAATATGACTCTTTGTGACAAAGGGGAGTAGGGCTCAAAAATATTGGGGGGGGGGGGGAAAGTGTATCATTTATTATGGAGCTATCCCTTTCTAGGAAGTTTCAAAATCAAAAAAATTTTCTCTTTGACGCATTGTTAATTTGATGTGTTTATTAGCTACACTTATAAAATTAGGGATCTTTGTTATATGAATGTGAGTTAAACTAATAAATAGGATTTAAATCATCTATTTTTAAATGAATATAAAAAAAACGAACGTGCTAAACAAAATATTTATTAGTGGGGAAATAAAAAGGAGGAGAATTAAAGAGTTTAAATAGGGACACCAAAAATATAACTATCTTATGTCAACCGTCAAACCGTGTTGAGACCCATATTCAAATCCTGATTGTGGCTAGTCAGACTAGCCCAGTGTTTCCCAAAGTGTGGAACGCGTACCCCCATGGGTACGGCAGCAGTTCAGCTGGGGTACGCGTTCTTATGAGAAATATAATGCAACAAACGAAAATTTCAAAAAAAATTTTATTTAAAAAAACAAAACTAGCCATGTAAATTTACGATTACGTATTTTTCTATTGGCTACTTTTTGCAGAGTTAACATTTAATAATAAGTGGTGTCAACAGCCAGTTGTGATTTTTAACTTTTGTGCAATTTTTTTTATATTAAAAAATACATTCATTTTTTTTTTATTAGTCGTACACAGCGTTACGAGAAATTTAGAAAGGGTACACAAAAGTCATAAATTTGGGCACTAGCCTATCGACTTTTTTAGCGTTATTTTTCTCCTTGCTACGAAAAGGCAAATTAGTTAAGCGAAAAGACGTTCTCTTGTGCCCTTACTTATTCCATGTTTTTAATTTTAATGAGTAATAAGCCAATGACAAATTTTCTAAATATTGTAATTATATATTTAAAATTCATCAAAAATCTTATTGCAATAAGTATTCTTGTGTTAGTAATATGATAATATTCTGAGCATCGTTGCTTTTTCTGATAAAAATAAGGGCTGTTTTTACAGTCGATGATGGGTTTTTGAAATTGCTTGTTTTGCCTTTTGCAAAATAAGCGGTGTCTGGTATAAGCATTTCAGGAAGTCAATTATGTTTTTTTTTTAAGTTATCGTTGAATAAAATCTTACACAACTTTTGTAACGTAATTGTATTATTCAACTTTTTTGCTGTTAAATGCAAATTTTAATTATGAAATCTCAAACAAGCTATAATATTTAATACAAAAAACTATATAAAATACAAGGAACTATAATATTTAATACAAAAAAACAAGTTTAAATAATTTTATCGAACTGGACGGCAAGTTATAGTTAAAATAATTTTATTTATACAGTATCAATAACAATTCTCGAAATTTGAAATCAAATTAAAAATTTCAAATTTTTCAATTACACCAAATTTAATTTTAATTAAATGTAAATTGTAATTAAATGTAAATGTAATGTACATAAATGTAATGTTTATAACCGAAAATTGTTGTTAAAGATTTTAATAGATAACTTTTTTAATGTTTGAATTAGAATTTATCGGAATTATTACGGGATGGAATTTTTGACTTTTACAGATAATCGGGCAAAGAGTTGAAAAATTTATGAAGGAATTAAATCACCATCGATTACCAAGAATTGGCTGATTTTAGATAGTTGATTAACTTTCTCTGTTCTCAACAAAGACAACTCTATAAGTTTAAAGTGAAGAAAGAAGTCTCAAATTTATCAACAACTGAAATGTTTTGAACTGTTTTATGACAATTTATTTTTACTTAGATCAGTTTTACTCGATTCATTTTAAAGCTTAATTGTGTGAATTATTATGAGGCTGATTTTTTTTACTTCATTTTTTTTTTTTTTAAATTCTAGATTATCGAACAAAAAGTTGGAAAGATATTTAAACAAAATTGAGTATAAAGAGTTGACTGATGTTATAAGGAATTATGTGAATCTTTGTCAATCAGTGATAACTAAATAAATTTGTAACGGAAAAAAAATCGTAAATTTATCAACTGTAGAATCGTAACTGTATCAACTGTTCAAAGTGTAGAGAAAACATGGACAAAATCGCAGATGAGAAAACGAGGAAAAAGAGAAACAATAATAAAAATGACAAGAAACCGGAAAAAAATCCGAAAAAAAGGTGAAGAAATGTATAGAAATCCGGAAAATAAAAGATAAAATCTTTTCATCAGCTCACACAATTATATCCAAGGAGTGCTTTCTAATATTGTATACATATATAATTTTCACGCTCCCCTTTCTAAATTACTTCATAGCTGATTTTTTTTCTCCAGATATTAGAACAAAGAGTTGAAAATTTATGACGGTTGTTTATCAAAATTGAGTGCCTAATTATACAATTTTCATAATTTCGAACCGTAAATAATAAAACGAGCCAGTAACAGGAAGTCCATATTACTCTCTAAAAGGGGAAGAAGAAAAAAGTTAAACATATAAATAAAATTATTCCTTTTCAAACTCAGCTACTTTTCCCACATACACAAAGAGGGAAGTTTCGTAAAGTGGGAGGGGGAGAAGGGAGAAATGTCGGAATACACAATAGCTAGACGTATGACGTCATCATGACACAATGCTTATCATTTGACAATGAAGGTTTATTTGAAACTCACCTTTAGCGGGTGACTGCTTCGATACTGTGGTCTGGACATTTAAGTTTGTTTATGCCCAAGAAGACGAACAGAACAGAAATTAAAACTTGGTATCTTGGAACAGATTCGTGAAGTTTTAATTACATTCTCTTAAGGTAAGTTTGAAATCTAAACTTATTATAAATATTTATAGTAAAAAGTTTTATATCAATCAGTTTTACAAGTAAGTTCAGTTTGATAATTAACCCTTTAATTTTGTTCAAAAATCGAAAGTTTATTAATTAGCCAAGTGTTTTTGATAAATGAGACGAAAAGTTATGTTTGACCTTCGTTTCTTAATTAATAGTTATTTTAATTAAAGTTTTGATTTTCCGTAGCTTTACTTTATTTAAGTAAATCATTTAAATTTATTAGTAATAGTTAAGTTCTGATTGCAGACTACTAAATTATTTCATAAAACTATGAGGCTCTTTTTTTTTGCGTGTGAAGCAATTTTTTTATCAATTTTTTACAGTTTGATAATTTATCCGTTGATTTGAATTACAAATTTGATATTTTACCACTTAACCATTCAGTCCGTAATAATATTAGATAAATTTTAATTAAAGACTTCTAAATTATTTATAATTTTGGCAATTTAAAACATAAAAGTCCTGAAAAAGAATTTTTTACCATGTTTTGTAAATTTTTTATCAAACTCTTCTCCAATTTGGTAATAAATTTTACATATAATTCAAATTTTGCTTTTATTCTCACGAATTTAAAATGTTTTGATAATTGATCGATAAAATGTTTCAATAAAAAAAGGAAAAAAAGTTTAGAGCTTTGTTTTTTAAGCTGTTTTAAAATAAATTTTCTCTTCTTTAGTAAATTTCTTCATTAATTAAACGTATACTCTTTCCAACATGATTATATTGATAAAAGAACACCAAATTATTTTAAAAATAGGCAAATTTAAGACATTTAGGTCCATGAAAAAATACTTTTATCCGAATCTTATCAGCATATTTTTACTCTGGTAAAGAATTCATGTTTAACTAAATAGGTAAGTAGATTAAAGTATTTTAGCAATTGTAAATAAAATTAATTGTATTTGTTTATTTGTTAAAAACAACGTTGATCAATTTAAATGTTTCTTTTTTTTCGTATAGTTTCTGTAAACAATTTTACCAAAATTAAAAGAAAAAAAAATTTTACACTTTCATAGCCTAATCAATTTTACACGAATGTAAACATGATAAGAAAATGTTATTAAAACATATAAAATATTAAAAAACAAAACCTATAAAATGTGCATAATTTTTTTTTATCTGCTTTAGCGTTTTAACTAGCTATTATTATTTATAATTAGAATATGGTTATATTTTTATTGTTTTTCTTCCTCAAGTATCCTCTGAGTATATGTGCTGAGTATTTGGTTGATAGCTCCTTAGAATTATTACAAAAAGAAGAAGCAAAAAAACTGTAATATTAAGCGAAATGTGTTTATTTTCTCGGGGGGGGGGGTCATTGAAACAGAATTGCTGAACTTCAATCATCCTACAACAACACTCGAAATTTTCAATAAAAACGAAACATAGTGAAATATTTCAGCAAAATTTTTTTCCCTTTCAATCTTTTTTAACCGTCGTCTTTTAATATTTCTTCAAATTTTTGAGTATTTTTTAAAATTATTTATTATTAATATTTCTTCAAATTATTGTCTGAGCTTATATTACAATAGGGCGTTGATTTTAAAGAGAGCCGTAAAAGTGTTTTCTCTGCAATATGCATACGGCTTGCGGAGAAAGTTATATCCCTCCATTTCATTTTTTGTTCCTTATCACAAAGAAAGGTTTTTTATTGATATGTTTAGATTCCACTTTCAGCACGTTTTGATAACTTTCTTTTCTTATATAAATTTTGATTCAATATTTTATCTGTGTTACGTAAAAAAAGATTTTTTTATCACGCAAAACAGGGATACATAACCTTTTCGGAAGGAAAAAAAACTCTTAGTGTAATAAGAACAATACCAATTTGTCTTAAAATTTAAGAGCCAAAAACCAGCAGAAACATCCGTACATCCTCCTAACATCCAGCGTCTAATATATTAGACAATATTTTCTACAGTTTTATCACTTAAAAATGATATTTTAAGGTGTTTTTTTTTTTTTTCCTGTTTGTATGTCTTTACAAAGTGATTGTTTATATAAAAATATAATTTGATTTACCCTTGTCAATTGGAGTTTTTAATCCCAATAAAAGTTATAAGGTCGGTGAGAAATTCATCTTAAATAACTTTTTGGACGACAATCTTATACTTTATTTATATATCTTGTTATTTGAATCTAAGAGGATTTTGTTTCATGATCACAATGTGAAGAGACATATTATATTATATATATATTATATTATGAATATTATATTATACATATTATATTATGTATATTATATTTCAATTATCATCGAATTGTAGTATCATATACATATATACACTTAGGACGATATGGAATTCGAAGAACAATTTTAAAGGGATGATTCTTACACACTTTTATCGTATAAAACAAATAGAGAATTTCGAAAATAAAATGAGTGCTTGTAAAAAAATAGTTTGCAAAAAAGCAGATACTAGCAGTTAATAAAATTTAGAGTAAAACTTGAGTACGATTTCTATTTTTAATCGAAGTTAATTGCCTCGCTTCAAAAAAAGAAAAAAAAAGTTCTTTTTAAGATAAGCAATTATCTTAAAAGCAAACGATTTTCTACATTTTTTGCCATCCAAAATTGAGGCTTTTTACTTTGTAAAAACGAAATGGCGTCAATGGAACTTTCTAAACATATCCGCTGGGAAAAATCGGTCGTATTCGAGATCAGCGATCCATTGTGAAAAGAACTGCGCTTGCGTCGAGCATTCATTCACGCGTGGCGAAAGGCAGTAAAAATGGCCGCTCGTTATGCACGCACGACAGATCATTCTTTCTCACGAATTGAATCACCAAATGTTCCCCGAGCGCCTCTCTCGTTTGGAGCTTTTCTCGAATGCAAAATTTTGTTGTGCGCCATATTTGATGCTTTTAGCTATCCAAGAAATTCTTCGATTATGTTATATTGTTTTAATTTTTGAAAGTATTTTCATTCTTTTTTTCCACGGTTTTCACTATTATTTTTGTTACATCGAATATTTGCTTAAATTAATCATTTGCTTATTTTTAGATACAACACCTATTTATTTAATTCCTTCTTTTTTATCAAATTTGAGTTACACATACAGTTTATACACACAGTTGTTTCATACTTTAGTATTTTTTATCAAGGAAATTTAGAATATCAATTTGACATATATATGTTAATTTGTAAAACAATTTTCAAATCCATTGTTTTGATTACGATAACAATTCTTAATTCTATTTAATAATTTGCATAACTCGAATTTAACGAAGAATTTTCTTCTAAAATCGGTACTAGCAGTTTGTTTCTCCTGTAAAAGCTGGAAAATTTACTTTATTTTTATTTATTTTAAATACTCTTCCTACTTAAAAAATATTTTTATATTGAGCGTTTTTAAATTAAAAATCGTTTTCAATTTTTGTCGATAAGCGAATTTTATTTGGAAAGATTTTGATGCTTTTAGGGTTCTTCGTATGTGCATGTGCGAAAATCATAGGCGTTTTTAACGAAGGGGAGGGTGGGTGTATGTCCCCATACTCTAACAGTTAGAAACAATGTGTGCTAGTCATGTTCTCCATTGTGTTTTTGCACACAAAATTTTTCCTGGTGATACTGATACGTACAGTGATACAAAAAATCTTATTAAAAAAAAGAAGAAAAATTTACTACTGCCGATGTTTCAGAAATTATTAAATTTTAAATTGCACGCTTCTCTCTTTTGTAACATAAAAACCTATTCGAGGAAAAAATTTGATTTGGATACTTGCAAGTGACGTCTCGAGTGGTTCAGCCAATCAGGTTCGACACACATGCACGACGTCGCTTGCAGGTATCCAGTTTAATATGATTAAGCGTGATAATAAACCCAAGACATACTGCTGTAAAGTTAACACGTCATGCACAACCACGTGATTAGACACAACCGTCCATGTAATTAGCAGTAAGTACTTAATTCTGCATACTTTAATTGAAATGTAATGGGAACATTAAGATTCTAAAATATTATTAATTAGTAAGTCAGTAGTTTTTAAGTTACTTTATACCTAAGTTCAAGATTTTCTTCTTTATTTTTATTTTATTTATGTACTTATTTTTGGACATCGTAGTTTAATTTAGCGAAATAAATTTGGGGATTAGATAAGAAAGAATATTTGTAGCTACGTACTGTTATACCTGAAATAAAGCAAAACAGCGCATTTAGTTTAAATTTCGAATTCAATTTATGAGTAAACAAATTCTTAATAATGACAATTTTTCAAATTAAATTCTCTTATTTAAATTATGCACTACTCGCCAACCCTCAGTTATTATATATATTATACGCAGTATATTATACATCAATTGGGTATTTGCACTTCAAGAAGAAGACCTCCCATACCCACACATATGACCTATGACATCAGCGCCAGCTAATCTTTATCAGCAAAAGGACGTATTAAAGTTGAGCTAAGTTTCTCCTCATAAGTTAGAAGGTTAATTAACGATAAGTTAATGAAATACATAGCCGTATTTCACATCGAATTAGTTGAAATATAATTCTTTCTCGTCTACTTGAATTGAAAACATTGAGAAAGAATTTAGAATCTGTCACTTAAGAGAATTGATACTTGACGGGCTTGGCTTACTCGAAATAGAATGGAAAGAACAGTTGCTAACGTAAACAAATTACGCATTTCAACAGCCAATCAGGATCGAAATATCCACACTACGTCACTTGCAGATATCCCACTGTACCTAAAGGACGCTAAACTAGAAATTCTTCCGGACCGTTAAGGATTAAGAGAATTTTTCGAAGCTTACTCGCCAAAACTTGTGACAAAGGTATGGTTTTAAACAATGCATTATACCACCTTGCCATAAGGAATTATCTGGGCTTTAGAATGGACAAAGAACTTTAATATTTTAAAAATCATTAAAATTTTAGAAATCGTCAGTTTGGCGATATTTTTCCGCAACATAAG
Organism: Parasteatoda tepidariorum; assembly: GCF_982258835.1. NCBI lineage: Eukaryota > Metazoa > Arthropoda > Arachnida > Araneae > Theridiidae > Parasteatoda > Parasteatoda tepidariorum. Next base: position 97,188,206 of record NC_141757.1, on the reverse strand, counting down.
AATTATAAAAATTAATGAATCATTCTCAATTTTTGAAAATGTTTATGATCCAAGAAAAAAATGCAACGTTGGAGTAACTTTTAAAATTTAAAAATTTGGGTTGTTTCAAAGGCAACGTACAACGAGAATTTATGAACAACGAATGCCGAAAACACAGCGTTTGTGCAGCTTTAGGACCATTGACAATAAGGAAATACAAAATGCATTAGACTATCGATTTGATGCTGTTTGATGTTCAATACTACTGTAAACAATTTCCACTGAAAATCTATGGAATTTCAATTTATTTTTCAAATTTCAATTGATAAAAATTTTTATATTTTTCTATAATTTAGTTTGTCACTTACTATCATGTGTGTAATAGTTTCCGAAATATAAATGTTTAAAATCCATTCATTCACAATAGGATTCATTAAGAAGTAAAATATAAATCCTAGTTTGTTATTTGATGTTTCAAAACAATTTCTTTTTTCATTTATAAACTTTGAGATGAAATAAAAGTGAAGTGTTTATTTTTTTTATTATCTAATTACATTTCCAATTATCGCTCAAAATTAATAAAAAGAAATTATTCAAAGGGCATCATTTACGGCTGAATAATTCTTTTGATACTTAGAAGTTTCTCTTCTAAGGAATTCAAATTTTATTATTTCACTTATAATTGAGTTCCATAGCTGAGCTTCGAAAATTTCTTCGCACTATCTTTCTTTTGCAAAGCAAACTCCGAATTTTCGAAAACAGTGACTTCAAAGTTAAATAATTCCTTTCATAAGATGGATAACTCTTCTTTTTCTTTATTGGAAACGCCTACATTTTAGAGAAGTTTCACTGTATTTTTATCCAATCTTTCTTATCTGTTAAATTACAGTAGGAATCATTGAACCAATGGGCGAAATTCCTCCCTCTTCATTCCACGTCTTCTTAGCTTGGCTGCTTTTCAATCGATTGTGGAACGCCAAATGGCGATCCCAAAGCCTCCGGTGTCAATTAAAGCTCTCGACCAATCAGGGTACGATTCGATTTTCAATTCCAAGCCAGCGTGAAACTAGATATAGCCACTGTTGAGCTCTCTTTGCTCAAATTTAGCAGGATCGGAAATTGCATTTTGCTGATGACGACGCTTTTCTTGAAAGACATTTTTCAGCAGTATTTAGTGTCGTCCTCCTATTAAGTTTCCTCGATTGGGTCCACTGTTTGACGTTCCCTACCCTATTCGAATAAATTTATAGCAATATAAAAGACAATTTAGCTCAAAGGTACTAGTCATCAAATTTTACTAACTTGTCAAGAGCGAGTATTTATACCTTTGCTTTTAAACCTTTTACTTACCTTTCCAAATATCTACTTGAATTGGTTTGAGTATCTGTACAGTGTACACATGTGTATGTAAAATACTAGTTTATTTAAATGACCTTGCCATTAAAATATCCACTAAGTCTATCTGTCGATTAATTTCAATAAGTTCCCGTTAATTGCTGTAAAATTACGAGCTGTAGAACTGAACAACATAAAAACAATCCAGCTCACTTGCAACGCAATCGGTTCAGGCGTCGGGAGCTGGGTTTAGTGAGTTTGATCTTGACAGCCGACAAATGCAGCAAAGTGAACGCTAAAATTGTCGTTCCTGAAAGACCTCTCGTTTGTTGTGTTGAGGCAGTTCGGAGAGAGGGGTACCAGCTCAGGCACTGCTCACATCGTTAGATCGGAGTCAAAATTATGTGGCATTCTCATCATGGCCGTTTAAAGATAGATCCCTAAAAATGGGGCAAAATGATGGGATGATGATGATGTAAGAACAATGTATAATAGCATTGCAACAACAGTAACATCCATTATGTAGCACCTAGTTATTTTATACTTTTTTAAGCAAATTATTGGGATCCAGTATGCCTGGTTCTTTTGTTATAATTGATATTTTTTGATGTGGTTGGTAGCTTTGGTATAGTATGTGTTTCTTCTCTCGATTGTTTTGACTCTCTTATGGTTGATCAAGAAGCAGCAATTCCGGGAGGGAGAATTGAGTATTCTCCAGAGGATCCCTCTTAACTGTTTCGTTTTATTTGTAAATATTTACCTCAACTATTCTTGATACTCGAAGTCATTATTGGGGTTCTTTTACGTAACCAGCTATGTTTGTTTGTGTATGTGTGAGGAACAACGCACACTTCAAAACGGTATTTGTTAGATTTGGAAAACAATTGCGCTAAATGCTTACATGTTGATTCAAACCACGGTTAGCAGTTAACTTCGCTATGTCATAAGATGACTAGTTGTTCATTGCCAGTGTAGATATCTGGATCAGCATAGTGACAATGCAAATCGCGAGACGGGCAGATGGGCTCCTATCTGCTTCGTTTTCTGTGTAAATATTTGCCTCAACTTTTGCTGATATTCAAAGATAGGAAAGGTTTTCAATCAGTTCTGTTATGTAACAGAACTCGTTGTGTAATGAGCTCTGCTTGTTTCTTCGTGAGAAAGAGCAGGTATTTGTTTAGATTTGAAACAAAATTGCGGCAAATATTTGCGTTTGATCTGTAAGCTAGGTTAAGAGTTAACTTGACTATGTCACAAAATAAAAAAATTAACTCGTTATCTATTCCGTAAACGAGTTTCAACAGTGTTTTTTCCCCTTACTTTAATTCTTTCTCCGCTTCAGGTTTGCGCCATTTTTCATTGTTTTGGTGCTTTTTTTTTTTTTTTTTTTTTTTTTTTTTGGTTGTTTCTATATTCAAATTAAGTTGGTAATTTCGTATTTTTATTTTAACCTTTTAATCTGTGGCAATAGGGTGCCACAAAAGAACGAGTTTGTGGAAGATAACCTATAGTATTTAGAAGAAATACCTCTTTTTTTCCCTCTCTGAGCAGTTTTTTTTGCTCTGAATGTAAACAAAAACCGGTTCTAAAGAGCGTGAAGAGGTTTTCCCTTTCTCAAATATGCACAAAGCAGAGCATGTTGCGTAATAGAACCGGTTGAATCTCTTAACTTGCTTTGGAGTTAAGGCCTGTTTACACGGTCCAATTTCTTGAATCCGAGAAATCGGACGGATTTCTCTGTCCAAGAAATTGGATGATTCGTTGACACTATCCAAGTTCTTGAATGTCGCTGATTCGTTGAAAGAAAAACTCGCGCATGCGCATTGTTCATATTCAACATTATAAAATAATACTTACATAAGTTTAAAATTACTGAATAAATTCAAATAAAATCATAATAACACAAATAAACCGCAACAGGTCAATTTATTTGGACTAAAATATATGAAAACAGACAAGAAGATGACATAATTTACTGCCTGATTGTTGACGTCACAAAACCAAGGACGCTGATTGGTTAAGGGAGAAAAAACTTGGATGGAAAGTAGAACATGCTCTACTATCGTCCAAGAAGTTGGACCAAGTTCTTGGATGTTTGTTTACACGATCAAAGCTCAAAGCAAAACAAGTTTCCATCAATATCAATCAATCTCTGTCCAAGAAATTGGATCGTCTAAACAGGCCTTTAAGGCAAACATAAACAATCAAACCAAAACAGTTACGAATCTCCACCCCGTTCGCGTTGCGTATTATAAAGGTAGGATCAGTTATTCTCTGAAGATGATTAGCATTTTATGAAAAACAAACTTAATTGATTATTCCTAATAGAAATCACTCTAATTAAAATCAGTGAAACTATTACAAAACAAAAAAAATGCATTTTTGCAAATTTATCTCTAATACTGAGCTACCATTTGCTACTAACATAATATTACGTAGAATTTCGTGCAAATTCGCTGTGGTTTTATTTTTGCGTGAAATTGTACCATAGACTAAAAGAAAAAGTCTTTAAATTGAACCAAAATAATGTGCACTAAAATTTATGGCCTAAAATTATTAATGTTTAAAATTATTTTAGTAGTATCAGGGTATTGTGAACATTTCATAATAGTAATCAAATTTTTTCTGCTAACTTAATATGGTGTATCAAATTGTATCATAATATTCATCCTTAACGGAAGTCAAACTAAACTCTAGTAGGCAGATTCAAATAGCTATTTTAATATTGTATTAAATTGATCCTAAATATCGTGGTAGTTTTCGGATATTTTTACATGGTTTAAAATTTAACCATAAGCATAATAATGTTCGAATTTGATACATCTTTAATTTGGTGTATAATTGAATCATAGGATTTAGATAGAACGTAAACAGGGTTCTCTAAACACATGAATAAAGTTTCAAAAAATTCCTTTTTGATTAAAACAATTTATATTTTGATGAAACTGGTTTTTCTAAGAGTGGCTTCAATCTAGTTGATATTGAATCAGGTGAATCTCAAGCCACAAATGATTGCTACATCATACTTCTGCCCGTGCTGCTGCATTCTTCAGCTGTGAATATGTTGATGCTGAATCATTATGATTTAACTTATAAATGTTCCACGTATTAGTTTAGATACAATGACTGATTTTAAAGGGAATTAAGTGCAGTATTTTACTATTTATTTTCTTGGACTTACTTATAAGGTAAGTTCTTGGTACTTACTTAGTTCGAATTTAAGATTTCGCCTATCAGCTTATGAAGAGAGAATGCGAGATGCATAGTGCGATGAATTAAACTATAGATTCTAGATACGGTTTTTCTATTTAATATTAACAGTGAAATTTCTTTCAACTTATGTAACTATGCAGTGAGCAAAAAAGAAGTGAACACCCTGAATAACTTTCGGTTTTATGATCAGATTTTCACGCGCTAATCTTAATTGTTTGAGGGGCCTAACTTAAAATATGCTAATTAATATGCGCAGATAATATTTTAAGTTACGAAATCAGACACGAAAAAAAAACTTTATCTAAATAAACTTACCTTCCTTTCAACGGATTTTGATTCTTTGCGCTAAAAATATGGGAGGAGGAAGCTAAAGCCAAAAAAAAAAAAAAAAAAAAAAAAAAAAAAAAAAAAAATAGTCACGACAGTTTGAGCCCTTTAAAGCTGATTTTTCTTTCTACGTATTTTGCTATATCTCTAAAATGTTTTGAGCGAATCGAAGCCTTTTTGCCACACAATTTTAGAATTCGTTTATCCAAAGATAAATGAACTACACAAAAATAAATTTTTACTAGTTCTCTTCTAATTTACTTTTTTGTTAAATTTTATTTAATATTTAATGAAAAATTTAATTCTAAGGTATACATGGAATTTTAATTCTGAAAATACAAAAAATTTTTAAACTAAATAATTTGAACAGCTCTCAGGAAAACAGATTTTAAATGCACGAATTTTTAACATTTGATAACTAAGGTTTGGCAAGTAAGAAGAAAAATCCTTAACTCAATATGCAAAATTGTTTGCTTATTAATTCTAATTTCAATTTGCTTATTAATTTTGAATTCTGATTTAATGTAAGAAGGAAAATCCTTAACTCAATATGCAAAATTGTTTGCTTATTAATTCTAATTTCAATTTGCTTATTAATTTTGAATTCTGATTTAATGTAAGAAGGAAAATCCTTAACTCAATATGCAAAATTGTTTGCTTATTAATTCTAATTTCAATTTGCTTATTAATTTTGAATTCTGATTTAATGTAAGAAGGAAAATCCTTAACTCAATATGCAAAATTGTTTGCTTATTAATTCTAATTTCAATTTGCTTATTAATTTTGAATTCTGATTTAATGTAAGAAGGAAAATCCTTACTCAATATGCGAAATTGCTTGCTTATAAATTTTTTGAAAATTCTTTAAACGTTCGAAGTTTGAAATAAAATGCATTGAAATGCAATTTTATTTTAAAATCTTCCTTATTTTTCTTGTACTTAGTTATCAATAACATTGACTGTTGAGAATAATTCTCAAAATGTTGTGATCGTACTGTTCTGAGTTTATTTTTATATCTCTTGTCGTTTCAAATTCGTTTCCAATATTTACATGAACAGAATAACACATACAGAGTTTTCAAACTATCGAGTCTTTCAACATCTTCTGCTGATTTCTTTCCTATTCAACTTGAATGGGAAATATATTAAAAACCTCGAATTTCGGCTGCAGAAAAAAAATTTCTAATTTATGCAGTATCGTTTTATTTGGAAGAAAAGGCAACCGCCTACCTAAAATCAAAGCTGCGCAAAATTGTCTGTGCCTCCGCGTCCTTCCCTTATCGTTTGCAATGCAACTCATCGCATCCCATTTCGAACGTTTCTCTGAACAAAACGGAAAAGAAGTTGAGTTCTTTCTTTATTTCTTTTCTTTTAAAAAGAAAAGTCGAAGAATAGATTGTCATCAGAATGAACTGAATATTATGCGCAGACGAGATTGCTGCTAGGCAACCGTGACCGTAACCGAGAAAAAGGAAAGAAGACGCGCGCTTTTCTGTTGGAGAAAAGGAGCAACTGGATCGATTTAAAACGGAATAAAATAAAGAAAAGAAAAATGAATGAATAAAAAATTGAAGTGAAGGGAGGAGCTTTCTTGCACGGCTCTACTGGAATTCGCATTTAATGGCGGGCGGAAGAAGGTTTCTATTTCTCAAAGAAGGGGGAGGGAGGGAACGAAATAGAAATGGAGAGTGGGACGCGGTGATTCCGTTTTCTATCCGGGATTCAAGCATTCCTTTTTTTCCTGGATGCTTTGTTCCGATTTTCGGGATTCATTTTCTCTTCTCCATTCACCGGAAGAGTTTGTGAGAGATCTTTCAGTTTCCATGGTTACAACACGTGACGTTTTACTCCTCCCTCCCTGCATTCCGACAATTGAAATAAGCTTTAAACAGATAATGCTGGCGTTTGAGGATACGACAAAAATTAGGCAATTTTATGAAAAGATACGTTAAAATATTGCTTTAAATCCCTCCTCGTTTGAAATTATTCCCTTTTTAATTTAAATTCATGAATTATATTTGTATAACTAATAAGAATTCATTCGTGGCTTCGCCGATTTCTACGTTTTATGCATTGGTTTTTATAGCATTTCTTAAATTACGTTGGCTATGAAAATGATTTTATTATTTATGATTTTCGTTTCATCATGGAATTCAGAAAGAATAAAACTAATAAAATAATCTTTTATTAGATTCCAAGCCATAATATCTACTTTCTATGCAATACATATACCTTATTAGTTTGAAATTAATTCAAATATTTCAAGTTTGAGAGGAGTATAAGTTTGAAATGAATTTGAATATTCAATTTACTGAAAAAAATTGCAAAATAAAAAATATTCGATGAAAATAAGTAACGCACATAAGCTTTATGTCGCTTTAAATATTGAATTAATAAGATTAAAGATAAAGCCAAATGGTATTTGGAAAAACAAAGAAATCGCAGTATTCTGGGAAAGTACTTTAACAATAGTTGTGTCGAAACATTCATTCGTCACATTAACTTTTTATGTAATAAATAATTTGATTGACCAAGTTAAAATTAAAAAAAACATGGAATAACTTAAACTAGCTTAAAATTTTATTTTCCCTATATTTTAATATTGTATTTCAGTTTTATCTTAATTTTTATTTGATTCAATTCCCCCACGAACATACTTTCCCATCACTATACTTCATCATGCCGTAAAGATACTTTTACAGTGTGGTTTAACTCATATTTTAGCACACCATGTTACTTTTTAAATGTATATTTTTGCATACCAAATTCTTTAATTGTTTTTTAGAATACAAAAGAACTCTGAACCCCAAAATTTTGCCATTTCTTAAGAATTTACTTTTCAGTCTTACATCAATTTTTATTCGATATAATTTCCCATGTGAAGGTATTTTCACTGCAAGCATACACATCATGCTGGGAAGACACTTTTACCATGAGGTTTGCAAAAGTTTTTTCGCCTTATGCTACTTCCGAAATAAGTGTATTTTTTATAATTAGTTGTAATTGTTTTTTGATGGAATAATTCTAAATGTATATATATTTACTATATAACTGATAGTTCTATATATATTTAATTTCTCCTGTGAAGATATTTTCACTGTAAGTATATTCATCATGGTGAGAAGATACTTTTACAATATGGTTTACCAAACTTTATGTTATTTTGGAAATAAATGATATTCTATAGTAAACTTTTATTATTTTTGTGAGGGAAATAACTCTCAGAGTTTAAATTACGCCAATTTCATTTTTTAAAAATCACTACTGGGAAAATATTTTCTCTTCAAGCCTACATATCATGCTGGGAAGATACTTTTCTTCCAAAGTAAGTTAGCTAACTTAGTAGCTATGCTACTTCCGAAATAACATTAAGTGAAAATAAATATAAATATTTTTGTATCGAAAGCTTTAATTTTTTTTGTGGGGGAAGTATTTCTTAGTGTCCAAATTTCGTCATTTTCATTTTTTAAGTATTACTATGTGAAAATATTTTCCCTCCAACTATACTCATCAGGCTGGAAAGATTCTTTTATAATGGGGTTTACCTAACTTTTTATTGCATATAGTTCTGAATAAATGTTTTCCTAAAGTAAGTTCTTATATTATTTTCGTGAATAAAAATTAACTGAATTAAATAAAAATTAATTTCTATTTCTTAGGAATAATTTACATTTTAATTGTATTATCTCAATTTTTCCATGATCATTATTATTATTATTATTATTATTTTGTGAAGATGTTTTTATTTCATAAACTCTTATTATGTCGGGAAAATATTTTCAAATGCTTCTTTCTAAGCTTTTAAACGCTACTGTATATCATTCTAAATAAATATTTTGGCAAGGCAACTTTCTTTAAGAGTGTTTGCAAAATAATAATAATTAAGCAAGTTTTTATGCCTAAGATTCGTCATTCCCAATTTTTAAGAATTTGTACTTTAACTCTATAACAACTTTTATGCGATGTATATAGAATGAAAGTTGTGATAGCAGTTCTTTAAAAGTTGTGATTGTAAGTTTTTATAAAAAATAATGCTTGGTGCCAAAATTTTCTCATTTCTAATTATTTATTAATTTATCGTTTTGTTTAGATTATGTTAATACTATTTCTGTAAATGAATGTCCCCTATAACTTATTATTTTGAGATGAACAATAGAAACTTCGAAAATATTGTCCCTATAATTGGACGCCTGCAAGTGACGTCATTGCAGGTAACTCGTGACATTTGCAGATTCAGATGCAAATCAGGTTTGATACACGCGCGTGGCGTCTCTTACAGGTAACCAATTAAATCTGATTTAAGTCACGTGATTAGACATAATTACTTCACTTCTTCCCGAGTTGCAAGAACCCAATCATATCTCAAGAAAGGTTGAACGATTTCAAACTGGCATTTTTATTGTGCCTAAAATTAAAAATTGAATTTAAATCAGAATTATTGTTATAAGTTCAAAATTAAGTTTAATACAATAAACTTTAGTCATTTATTAATAAAATAAAGTAAAAAATAAAAGATCTAACTTAATAAAATCATCATAATACACATGGCGATATCTTAGTTTTAATATAACATACAAAATCAATACTTTTAAATACTGAAATTTCATTTCATAGAACTTTCAAGCTTAAAATAATTTTGCCAGACCAGTTGAAATATAAATTCATAAAGTATTATACATTTCTGTATAACAAAATATTTTAATGATCACACCTGAAGATGTCAAGTTCATGTGTTATATTTATTTGAAAATGTCAGTTAACATTGTATTAGTAATGTATCAGTAACAGTTCGTTTTGTATCGAACTTGTTTTCTTATAGGTAAATTGATTGTCAATTTCTTTTCTTTTCCTTTTTAATTGTAAGTTGATAGAGAAAATTCAAAGTATAAAATTTCTGTGGCCAAAAAGTTTCCTGGATATTACAATATAAAAATACTTGTAATTTAAATTCGAACTTTCAACCATAGGTGAAAATCGCTATAATAATTACCACTTTGTAAATTTAAGTTTTATCAAATCATTTCACGCTTATTTAAAAAATGCTTACGTCTTTTTTATTATTATTTTCATTCTAGCCATAAATTTTCTTAGAGAAAAAAAATCATTCAATGATGGGAAAATAGAATGATGATTTAAATAACAATATTTTCTAGGCTACGTTTTTTTACGGAAGCGAAAATAATTGTAAGCTTAAATTAAAACTGTTATTAAAAACCGTACTCTCCTGCCCCTATTTATGTAAATTTGCAATGTATCTAAATTAGCTATATGTCTACATTTGCAATATACCTAAATTTGCAAAATGTCTAAATTTTAAATATGTCTAAATTTGCAATTTGTCTAAAATTGCATTATATCTAAATTTTCAATAATGCCTCTAAATTACAATATTTCTAAATTTGCAATGTATCTAAATATACTAATTGCAATGTATCTAAATATACTAATTACAATACATTTGCTATTTAATAAATTGCAATATATTTGCTATATATCTTCGGAGAAGGGACTAACATTCTCCTCAAAAATATTGGAATGACTATGAGGAAAAAAAAAATAGTAAAGCTCGTTTAGATTAGCAATGGAGTACTGAAACAGGATGTGATGATACTAAGTTCGCTTTAATGGTTAATATGATTTTAAGAATCAATCCCTAAGCTCAAATTAAATTTAATTGAATATTTATTCTCTTGTTAATGCGTATTTCTTTCAAATGTAAGTAATATACAAAGATTATTTTTGCGTTTACTAGAAAATTTTATTTATCATTTTATGCATTTTAATTATATCAATTACAATTGTTACATTTGTCGTATATTCTTGTACTTATAGTTTTTTTAAAACTATGGAATTTTTAAGTTCCTTTAAATTACTACTGAATAATTTTAAACTTTGGACACAGATGAGACACCGGTGACCCTTTTATATATTTTTTCTGATGCTCTAATTCCAAGTAAAAGTATATCTTGGTATTCTTAATCATAAAAAAATAATTTAATAGTTGCTAAGAAATTTGCTAGGTTATCGGATTTATATTTGTACTAAAATATAAAAGTTGAAAGAAAAAAAACAACAGTTTTTTCATTCATATTCAAAAATTTATCAATAATTAAGAAATTTCAATGATGTGTAATTGTTTTCCTTTGATCTAAATAAGTGCAAATTTGAAAAATTATTGTTCGGAAGTGAGCCGTGTTCAGAAGATTTCATCTATGTTTCGGTGACCGATGTTTCATGCTGTATTTCCTAAGCATAAATATGAAATTTTAAATGTACTATTTTTTAATTGTTTCGAACTTAATTAATACAAAATAATGAAGTGCGTGTGAAAAATATGTTTAATAAAAATTCTGCTTCAAAATTTTAATCAGGGACCGATCAAAACAAATTCAGGGCCAAGGCCCACAAAATTTTCCGGGTCCCTAACAAAATATTTTGAAATTGAATTTCTGAAGAGTAGTCCTAACAATAAAAAGAATCAGTTGAACTGCATGATTCAAGAGAAACATTCTAAAAAATTTTGAAAGCAGACAATTGAAGATTATTTTTCTAAGATAAAGTTTACGCATCTAAATATTACAGCAAAATATAAAATGCTGTGCGAAAATAAAAATAGTTTGGTGTGACCACAAACAAGTGAAATCAGTGATTTTTACTAAAAGTCACTAATTAGCTGAATTATTTTGAAGATTGTAGCCTTCCATCTACAGCTTTACATATTTGTTAACTATAAGCTTTTAGTTCTTGTTGACACTAATCATTTAAAAGAAACTTTGCGAATGTGCATTCTCTTTGCATTAGCTTAAACCGTTGGAGTAAAATTTGCACCAATTAAAATTCAGCTGTACTTTCAAATTTGAGAAGTGCAATGTTTACACGAGTTTAGTTTGTCACAATATAAAGAAAATTTGAAATAAAAAAATTCCTTTTTTGAGAAAAACTGTTTCTCTCAGTATTTTAAAAAAAAGTAATATTGTGGACTTTTTACTAATTTTCGTGGCCCCCCAGAAAGTGTGGGCCTTAGGCCCGTGCCTATTGGGCCAAGGCAATAATCAGGCCATGGGTTTAATATGTATCTAACAACATGTGAATGCATTTTGAATTCAATGAAATTTAGGCATGGTTTTGCTTTATTCTTTTTTTCCTGGCTGTTTTTTTCTTTTTTCTTCACGATTTGAGCCCCTGATATAAGCAACGATATTGAGCACGATATAAGCAAAGTGTTATATAAGTACCTCCCTTTTAACTACTTAAAGAATCGCAACACCCTTTCCTCCTATTTTTTTAAAATTTAGTATGTAATTTTTATTTCAAAATAAAAATTCTTCCAAGTTCAGTTTTTTTTTTTTTTTTTTTTTTTTTTCGAAAATTTTTTGTGACATTTTTTTGCACTCAAAATAAATAAATAAATAAAAGTAAAAATTAGAGGTTTTTAGGGTTTACGTCAGTATTTCTCATACACCTCTTGCCTGCAATAATAATAATAATAATGCCCCCCTTTAGTTGCTTACACTTTATTTAAAAACCCCATTAAATCTAATGTAATCAGTGCCTTAATTCTCAGAAAAATTAATTTAACTGTGAACCATAATATTGCTACTTTGAACTATACGGTATAAATTTAGTGCAGCCTTAATAAGGTATTCAATTATACCATGTTTTTCAATCAAGATAATATCGAGCGTGCAATCAAATTTAATTTATCGTGCAATCAAATTCAAGTAGCACGATAATGTGGATCAACTCAGCACTACATTATGGTTGCAGCAAATGTTAACAATACATCAAAACCGCGTATGGATGTAAGTAAATTCATAAAATAACCTATCCCGTATTTTATAAGTATCCACAACATAAATTAATGCTACGACATATTCTTTTCCGTCACCACAAATTGTCAGCTTCTTCCTGTCATATCTCACACATTATACCTAGAATAACAATTACGGGCCTCCTTCTATTCTGTTTAGTTCCAATAAAGATTCCGATAGATGGCAGAAGAGTAGTAAGAGTGGCTGAAAATGAATGGCAGCGAGGTTGTCAGGCGACCTCATCAAAAGTCAGCTAAGCAGCGCACAGTAGCCCTTGCAAGGTCGCGACCCTCTGCGACCCAGGATGGCTCGAAGGTGGCTGCGGCTTTTGATCTCCCGCCGAAACACCTCCCGACATTTTATTTCTCTTTTCTTTTCCTCCTCCTTCAAGGGTGCTATTTTCTACGTCTGGATGATTAGCTGGATAATAAGAGAAAACTGGCTATCAAGCGCTGTTTCTCCGAATTGTATGGCTGCTTTTGGGGGACTGTTCCTATAGTATTATTTCGATTATTTTGAGGACGACATGAGATAATTAATTCAGACTTTTTTGCTCTATAATAGGTGGAAAAAAGTGTGAACATTCACTTTTAAGGGTGCTTTTTTTCTTTAACCTTTTTTGACACAAAATTTTTTTAAAAAAAAACAAGGTCACAGTTTGGGTTTGAGTGCCTGATAGTGGTCTCTCACCCCCGGGCCGCCAAAGGAGAGAAAAATTACTTCCATTTTATTTACTGCTGTGTATTTCTCTCGAGTTTGTACGACTGAACTTGGGCGAGAGGTTAACCCGGATGTGAGAGACGTCATCTTAAATCAGCACCAATACGGAGCATATAATTGTACTTTATTTTGAAAGCATGTTTAAATTTAATTAAATTAAAATTATTAAATCAAAACAATCTAAAATGTAAGCAACACCCCAAACAACGGACCGCTGTAAAATTATCAATCCTTGACCAGTCCGCTGCGATAAAAAAAAGTTAGGGAACACTACCTTTTAGGGGTTGATTATCGCCTTAGCAGAAGCTTTTTCGCAGGGTCCTCTAGAGCCACGGGGGGGGGGAAAGCCCCGGAAGAAAAATCAAGGAAAAAATGCACCAGGAAAAAAAAAAACATGGAAGAAAAACACCAAAAAAGCACCTCGTAAAATATTATATTAATTTAACGACTGATTCGATTTGAACCATTGAACCCGAACGTAGTAAAATTAAAAATTATTCAAACATAATTAGATATTTAAAAAAAATAATTAAAATACAAAAGTTTAGGTTGAAGTTGACTGAAAGACACTTTCAATACTTTGTACGTTTTTAATTCTAAAAGGTACCAATTATACAATGAACTAGAGGATAAGCCCCTTGTTCGCTACCGCTCACCAACCCCGTTGATTGCGTCCCAATAATCGTTGTTTCTTTTGCAAAGGACAGTTTGTTCTACTAAAGTTGAAATTATTCACTTATATATAATTACGCTTGTGCCCCACGTTTAAACATTTCTCTTAATACATTAAGATCTATAAGAGAACATAAACAATTTTGCTGAATAATAATTTTTATAATAACAATTAAAATTAAAGTTTTATTGTTAAAATGAAGTTGCTGATTTCACAACCGTAATTTAATATTTTCGCTTACAAACAGGCTGATATATTAAATAAAATGTGTTCATAAAGTTGATCGTTAAGTTCTTTATACTACGAAGGAATCTCTTTAACTATGTAATTTTATAATAATACAGGGTGTTTATAAAGTCCCGCACCCATTTTGATGCTTAATAACTCATAAAATAATAAAGATAGATTAAAATTAATAACATAAATGGTTAGATAGACTCAAAAAGTTTCATGACCCTTGTCAAATAACTTCCACGTGTGCCCCCTTCGTCGCACGGAGAATATCAAGTCGATAGTCAATTTCACGCCAGGTAGCGGCAAGCATGTCGGCATCCACAGAGGCTATTGCGGTTGTAATTCTGGCGTTTAGGTCATTAATGTTCGACACGATCCTCCTGTAAACATTGTCCTTTATAAATCCCCAAAGAAAAAAGTACAGCGGCATTATATCAGGTGATCTGGGTGGGCAAGGAATTGGACCTCCTCGCCCAATCCATCTTCCTGGAAAATGGTCACTCAAAGAACTACGAACTATGATACCCCAATGAGGTGGTGCACTATCTTCTTGCAAAAAGGCATGTGGCTGAAGTTCTTCTAGTTGTGGAAATACGAAGTTTTCCAACATGTCTAAGTATACGACTGATGAGACCGTCTTTTCTGTAAAAAAGAAAGGCCCAATGACTCGGTAGCACATTAGTCCACACCACACATTAACCTTTGGGGAATCCCTTTGTGTCTCATGGTTATTCATGGGACTTTTTTCTTTGGGGATTTATAAAGGACAATGTTTACAGGTGGATCGTGTCGAACATTGATGACCTAAAAGCCAGAATTACAACCGCAATAGCCTCTGTGGATGCCGACATGCTTGCCGCTACCTGGCGTGAAATTGACGGTCGACTTGATATTCTCCGTGCGACGAAGGGGGCACACGTGGAAGTTCATTGACAAGGGTCATGAAACTTTTTGAGTCTATCTAACCATTTATGTTATTAATTTTAATCTATCTTTATTATTTTATGAGTTATTAAACATCAAAATGGGTCCGGGAATTTATAAACACCCTGTATATTAATGTAATTTGCATCAAAAATAATAATTGTAAAACAGTTAATAAGTTTAGATGCCGTTTTAAATAAGTTTACCTTAAATCTAGAGTAATAAGGTAATGTCATAGAAATAACGCTGTAATAAAGAAATAACTCTTTAAATTTTAAACTCTTAATTTAGAAAACAATGAAAATCAAAAACGTAATAACTGCAGAATAGAATAAGAAAAGTAAAAACCTTTAAATTAAGGATAAAAAAAAAATATTTCAAAGGAAAACAACGCCTTTACTTACTTACCTTAATGTTAAGCTGAAGACAACCAAAGAAATGTATATGTTAATGTGGGAAAACTGGATCCTGCCATGTGATTTCCGGCCAATAAAAACACCCAGACAACAATAGAAAACTGTGTATAGTAATATGTTTTATAGAGATAAAAGAGTTGTTTAAAATAATCTCTCTGGTAATCAGTTTTTTTGCTAAATTAAAAATAATAACGAAAATGATATAGTATTTTAATTTCATAATTTTTTTTTTTAAAAAGTAACTACTTGGGGGAATAATATTTTTTGCATAATATTAAATCACAATGCATTGTAGTTATTGAACTTTAGATCAATTTTAGAATTGCTTAAGAATTCTAATTATTTTCTTAAATAGCATGAAGTGGAAATAATTTAAATAAGTCCTTAACTTGTGTATTGATTAATTTTTAAAAAATTACCTAGTGTCATTCGAATAAATATTTAATTACATGAATTCTGACTCAAAGGCCCGAATTGAATCGGTTGTTAAATTCGTATGATGACGGGGTGCTCTTTTTCTAGCTTTTTTTCGGTACTTTTTTATGGTGCTCTTTTTTCCGTTCATCTGTATATAGATGCAAATGCATCAATCTAAGTCTCAACCATTGGGGACTTATTCAAATTTAGAGTCTGATTGGTGCAGCAACAAGACACGTGATATATTTGGTAAAAACCATACTATACGCACTGCTGTAGATTTGTGTAGTTTTTACTGAAATAAAAGTAATACAAATTTTATCTTAGTGAAAATATTGGTGATTCTTAATTAGTATTTTGTCCAAAACCCAATTAAGTATTTCTCCTAACTGGTGCCTCAAATTTGAAGTAGAGCTTAAATTTTAAACTATATGCATTGTCATGATTAAAGGAACTATTATAAATAGCGAGAAAATTTTTTTCTTGGACTTGAAATCGAACAAATAGCTTGAATATTTCAAAAATCAAAATTATTAAACTATTAAAAAACTCGACAATTTGACCGGATTTTTCTACTTCGGTGAAAATCATGATACACAACTAATAATTATCAATTTTTGCATTTTTTAATGAGTGCAAAAAATGCTGAGTTCGCGTAACTTTTCATATACACTCATGTCCATAAATTAAGGATAATTCAGAATCACACGGAAATCAAACTCTAAAATTAAAATTTCACCTGTAGAATTATCACACACATCCTTAAGAAGAATATTCAAATTACAGGAAATCACTAGATGACGCTGGTAGTACGTCACAATGACGAGAGTGTAAGAGAGGAGTAAGGAATGGTGGTAAAAAAATAAAATTGTTCACAAGCGCTTTAAAAGCCTTTCAGTGCAATAACCGCATAGTTATGGCACAAAGGAAGCATTTGGATGATTTTTTACGTGGCAGAATCATCGGACGACTGGAATGTGGACGTACCCAGCTGGAAGTATCCGAGGAACTTGGAATCACCCAGAGTGTCATCTCCAGGCTTTGGCAACAATTCCAAGATGATGGTAATGTGAGTAGACGTTACAGCACAGGTCGCCCCCGAGTTACAACGCCGAATGAAGACCGGTATTTGGCAGTTACTGCCAAAAGAAACAGACGGAGCACAGCATCAGACCTGTCTCGTCAGCTCTCTTCACGTACCGGTACGACAGTTTCAAGGCAGACCGTGTCCAGACGCTTAGGGCACATTGGTTTATATGCTCGTAGGCCTGTCAGATGTGTTCCACTTACCGCAACTCTCTGTCGCTTGCGATTAGCCTGAAGTAGAGAGCATGCATTGTGGACACCGCAACAGTGGTCATGTGTGATGTTTTCCGACGAGTCCAGGTTTAATTTGCAGTCTGATTCTCGCCGGACTTTCATATGGAGAGCGCCGGGTACCCGTTACCACCAAGACAACACCATTGAACGACACCGTTACGGTGGTGCAGGATGGCTTGTTGGGGGAGGAATTATTCTTGGTTCCAGAACTGACCTGCATGTTCAGAGTGTAACGATTACGGGCCACATCTATAGGGATGTCATTCTGGAACAACATGTACGTTTGTTTCGGGGCGCCATGGGTGCTGAATTTCTGTTTATGGACGACAACGCCCGTCCTCACCGTGCAAACATTGTACACGAATGCCTTCAATCGGAGGATATCACCCGTATGGACTGGCCAGCATACTCACCGGACTTGAATCCAAAAGAGCATGTGTGGGATATGCTTGGCCGACGAATTGCTGGCCGTCAACCCCCTACCACCTGTCTACCGGACTTTCGGATGAGTGCTTGATGAGTGGTGTAATATTCCCCAGGATCAGATTGATAATTTGATACTCAGCATGCCTAGGCGTTGTACGGCCTGTATTGCATCGTCCGGGAGACATACTCCGTATTAACCATCATACTAACCATGTTATACTGTTTTTTGTAAATAGGTTCTTTTTTGAAATTTGCTCCAGGGAGTAAAAATCGCAATTTTTATTAATTATGTCAAACATATAGCATCTTTTTTGCTCTTTACCTTTTGTTTAATACACAAACTTTACAAATAAGTCAAATTTGTTTGGCTTCTGTCTCTTTCTGTGCCTGAACTTCATTATCCTTAATTTATGGACATGAGTGTATGTACCTATTAAAAATTGAGGTCGAAAATGCTTTTCATTTTCTCAAATACAGCGTTGTGATATTTTGCACCTTTTTTCATTGTTAGCATTGATTACGCTGGCCGGAAAGGGACATGAATATAACTGTTACATGCTCATAACACTTTTAAAAATCTAGCATATTATCCGTTAAAAAACATGACTGTACATGATGAAAACATTCATGTAATGACTGAACTTTCGAAGATGAGCCTTGAATTAAATCGTTGTCACTAAAGAAGACCGAAATTGGTGATTGTCGACCTACACCGATGAATGTCAGCATGGTTCTTTAGTAAATGTCTATCTGATTTAATATTAATTTATTTGACGATTTTTAAATATCAATTCGATATTTTATCATTCAATTAGAATACATTATCAGTGTTGGGAATACTGTGTAAATGTGTGGATAATTATTGGTATTCTCTTCTCTCATGTTTTCTTAAGATTAAAAATTTTTGCCCGGTATTGTTTTTTTTTTTCTTTTTTAAAGTTAAAAAGCCACTGTCCGGTATTCCTTACACTAATGTTTTTTTAAAGTGCCATAGTTCGATATATACTTGTCCGGTATTCCCTACACAGATGTTTTTTTAAAGTTAAGGGCTACTGCCTGGTATACATTTCCACCACAAAATTTAGCCGCCAGAGGGAAAATATAAATCATTCTTTTCATCTTACTTATATGATTTTCACAAATAAACCAGGAATGAAAATTTACTCTACTAGGCAGAATCTTTTGAAAAATATACAATATAGGGATAGGTGTTATTCTAGTAGCCTAATGGATTTTTTCTCCAATTAAAATTACATCAATACAAAAAAAAGAACGAAAATATATCCGCATTTTTGGAAAACTGAAATCAGCTTAGTCAAAAAATTACAATAAGCAATTTTAAAAGGGTGATTAAGTGGGACAGGATAAATTTTTCCATTTACTGGAATTTTTTCAAGCATATTTTTCACCAGTAACCAAGTAAATTTAAACAATTGAAAACCAAAAAGGAAGACCCTTCGATCTCCATAAAAGCTGATTCTGAGGGGGGGGGGGGGGAACGGCAGAAGCAAACGGATAGGAACTGTTTTTTCATAGTGTAATACTCTAATCAACTCATCTTCACTGTGTAATAACTCTCAGAGAGAATCTATTTTTCACGTTATTGAATTTCTCAAAACTTCAATACTCAAAATGCAACAGATAACGATCCAATCGTCATTTTTTTTTTTTTTTTTTTTGTGAGAAAAGTAAAGAACCGTTCTTTCTTCTTGATTTTCAATTATAAAAAATTAATTTTATAAAAAATGTAAAATCAGTATTGGCCTTATTATTTAATTACATTAAATGTTAAACCTTTAATCTAAAGTTATCAAATTCTATTTAATAATTTAGGTAAAATTTTTATTTCTCACATTTTCTGTAGTAGAATGACGAGGATGATAGTGTGATGATAGTTATGAAAAAAAAAAGTTTAATTAAGCAAACACCAAAAATTAACCAAAATAACAAGACCTTCCAACATGCTATTACAACCGGCTACGTTATAAACTACATAATTTTTTAGATTTAAGAGGAGGCTTTCAAAATAAAAAACTAAACATAAGCAACAACCTTTCCAACATGGAAATTATCATCCATAGAAAACTATTTTTCTACTTGCAAGAAAGATAAAATTCTTACTGCAACTCTGTGTCTGATGACTAAAGTTACAATTATTTCTTGGCCATAACATGCATCATTCATCGCCATTTGACGCTATATGACGATAAATAATAAAATAAATTTTAATAAAAGGAAATAAATTTTGCTTACACTATTTAGGGAATGATTGTTACTTGTATTAGACTACCGGTACACAGCTCCAGTAGAAAATGGAGCACCCTAGCTAATCGGAAAGGGTGTACTGTTTTGATTGACTATAAATTCTAACTGGCGACAATATGGCGATAAATGATGCATGTAATGGCCAGGAAATATTTGAAACCTTTCTCATCATACATAGAGTTGCAGTTAAAATTTCATCTTTCTAGTAGATCAGAAAGTCGTATTCTATGGATGATAATTTCCATGTTGGAAAGGTTATTGCTAATGTTTAGTTTTTTAGGTCTATAGCCTTCTTTTAAACCTAAAAAATTATGTAGTTTGTTACGTAAGCGGCTGCATAGCATATTCAAAGCTCTTGCCATTTTGGATTTCAGATTGTCGTTCATCCGTTTTATTTTTAGAGAGATAAAATTTTAACTGCAACTCTGTTGTGTCTGATGACAAAAATTTCCATTGTATGCATCATTTATCTCCATAAAGTCGCTAATGAGAACTTATCATCAATCAAAATTTCGTACCCATTCCGACTAGCTAGAGTTCTCAAATTTCAACGGGCGCTGTGCTCATGTAGTCTAATGCAGGTAACAAAATTTTCCTGAATGGTAGAAGCAAAATTTATCGCATTTTTTTTTTCAATCCCTTTCAGACAAAATCAAGAAATAGAAGGTAAAATAAAAATATAATAAATTTAGTAAAATAAAAAAAAATTTAAAAGCTACCCTTTTAACACTAGAAAGACAGAAACTTAGTATATACCTATATTGCCCAAAAGCAGTCAAAATGACCAGATTGTAAAAGAATAAATAATGTGTAAAGAAATTTGTTTAAATTAATTTTTAATATTCTTTATATTATTTACAGTTGCATAACAAGTTATCAGTTAATGTTAACAATAAAAAAAATTATATGTTGTACAAAATTCTACGAAATTGTGTCATTATATACATCATTGTTTTTGTAATTGAAATTAAAAGCAGTCAAAATGACTTCCTTAGGCAATCTAGTGTTAAGTAGAATAACTCTAGTTCGTTTCGCTAATAGTACTATAAGGACAAGTAATTATTTATTTTCGTCATCCTGAAATGAAAAACGTTGAAACGTTTTCGTAATTACCTTTAATCAGCACCCTAAAAATATTTGTTAAAATTTTTTTTGAAATTATATTGGAGTACACAAAAGGAATAAGAAATACTACTACGAACGAATTACGTCATGTTGTGGCAACAATTGAAAGCCAAAATTTGACAATCAACTATTTTAGCATAAAACAAATGGTGAGTGGTATTAAATGACCCTTCCTTCTCCTCTCCTCCACGCAATCCGCCTAAAAAAACAATACTTATTATAGTCCCATTACACTAAATCTCAATTGTTTGTGATTTCGAAAGTTTTTCCTCCCATTTGCTACTCCCCTGGGAAACCTGTTTTTCAAGAGAAGTTATCGCAAGATAGAATCGTGTGTTTAGAGACACAGAGGGAGTTGTTAAAAAGGAGGAGCTCCGGATTTCATAATAAAGGCAGATGTGCAAGTTGCAGGTCACAAACTCTGTGGTCTCTCGGTGAATAAAAAAATAAATTATTTTGTGACTCCCTTGCGTATTTTTACATCAACATCGTGACAGTTGAAGCGCATTGCGCATGCTCGGCTACATGCAATGATGCGAAACGAATGCAATAACAACTATTAGAAGAAGAAGGCCGTTCGTAAATTGTTATTTTTTGGGGGAAATGTTTTCGGAATACGAACGGTGAAATTGTATTGACGAATAGTTTAGCAACGCGCTAGATTTTATTAGTTTGATTTTTGCTTTCCGTACAAACTTGTTATAGAAATCAGCGAGGAGCTAAAACTTTTCGATGATTATTTAGAATATTTGGACTTGAAACAGAGGTAATTATAATTTTTTGACTATATCAGAAGTGTTGCGTGGATGAAGGTTCTAAGTGATATAATAGTGAATTCGAATAATCTAGTTAGAAAGTTTATACATTGCAGTAGGGAATAAAAATTGTATCTTATAATATTTGGATATGATATGATGAGCTGGGTGGATGAAGGTTCTAAATCAGGGATTGCCAACTGGCGACCAGCGTGCCGCATCCGAACCCTTTTTTGGTGACCGGCGAACTAAAATATATTAGTTGCCATTTTTTGTGGACAGTTTTGTAAAAAATTTATATGAGTTTTAAATAAATTTAAGTCATAATTATATCTTGATAATTCGATGTCTGTTGCACATTAATGTTTAATACAAAGGTGCACATTAAAGTTATTGTAGCCAGAATTTTTTAATATGCATTTAAATATTTTTAAAAATCTACATCTTATTTTAATTTGCAATTCAATACTTTCGTTTTGTACAGTTTGATAAAAATCTGACAGTAATATTTAATGGGCCTTAAAACATAATCCCTTATAAAATGTTGTTAAAGTTGTGGCCCGCCACTTGACTGGTGTTTTTAATTGTGGCCCGCGGCCTCATGTAAGTTGGCAACCCCTGCTCTAAATGATGACATTAATTTTAAAGTTTATCATTGGCAGTAAGGAATAAAAATTGTATCTTATAATACTTGAATATTATATGAAGAGCTTTGTGGATGAAGGCTCTAAATGATGACAGTTAATTGAATTCGAGTAATTTATTTTAAAGTTTATGCATTGGCAGTAAGGAATAAAAATTGTATCTTATAATACTTGGATATTATATGAAGAGCTTTGTGGATGAAGGCTCTAAATGATGACAGTTAATTGAATTCGAGTAATCTAATTTTAAAGTTTGGCAATAGGAAATAAAGATTGTATCTTATAATTTTTGGATAATATCGGATGAGATGGGTGGATGAAGGCACTAAATGACGTCTTAATAAATTCGAGTTAACTAGTTTTCAAATTTTATGCCTTGAAAATAGAAAATAAATATTATGCCTTGTCTTTATTTTTTCTTGGCGACCTTTTTTTTGGAGCAGTCTATAAATTCTTGACACCTATTTAAACCGTTTGCATCATAGAGATGCAGTCTAAGGTTACTGGTTGACTGTTTATTGCTAAATGCAGTTGGAACCTTCTTCCGTTCTGTAAACAATGAAAGAGTATTATTTAGTACCTTCATCAAGGAGGTCTACGAAATTTAAAGAGTTTGTAAAGTAAATGAGTGTTGTGTAGTTAAATTAGACTATTATAAGATCCATGACATTTTTTTAATATCCCTTAGAACCTTTTCCTATAAATATATCTCCATTTATAAACCTAAAAACCAACGGGAAATTTCATCATAATTAGAAAAATAGGATTAATATTGTTCCTTCCATTTCCTTGTTGATTTCTAAAAACTACAAGTACTATGTTCAAAGTTGTTTAGAAAGACTATATCCATTGTGAGAAAACGCTGCGTTGCCAACTGAATTATTAATTATTTAAGATTTTAAACAGATGCTTTAAATAAACATTTTAATATCACAGATAGTTACGAACGATTAAAGCTATTTTTTTGGTTGTAGTTCTTCCTGGTTGATTTTGGTGAAAGCTTGTGAGAAATAGGTCGAAAATTATGGAATACAAGGCTCGTGGCCCTATTAATAAATAAATCCTTAAATCCCTATGAAACCCATGTATCAGTATAGATGTTTTTACTCAGTTTATTGCTTGCTTCGATATGTAAATAAAGTGATTCTGTACTTCCAAATAATGAAGTAAGTCTCTTCTTTATCGATCAGTTCAGAGGCATGATATTCTTATTAATTTTTATTATTCGAAAGACAACAGGATTTTATGTCTCTGAATTATTTTCTTTCCATTTTGCTATTGATCTTTTCCTTTAAATGTTTTATCATAACCAATTGCTTCCTAAATCTGTTCTAAACCCTAAATATTTTATCATTATCAATTTTGAAGCTTCAGGAAAGTACTAATTGCTATTAAAATATAAATAAAAAAATAATAAATTTCACATTTCAAACAATTTTCGAGCAAATCCTAGCATTTTGAAAAATTTTCAGATTAGAGGAAAAAACATCATTCTGTAAGTTTTTATATGCAAAACTGAACATTTAACACATAAAATTAATTTAAATAATTGTTAAAAAGTAATTATATTTAAAAATTCAGAAAAATAGTAGGAAAAGTCAAGAAAATTTGTAAAATCTCCCTATATATAACCAACATCAATGGCATAATTAAAAGATCTCACACACCTACATATAACCGACTTTTTTCGGCAGTATTTCTGACCGATCTCCGTTGATTCTGTTCTTCCACAGTTTTCATTAAAACGCCTCTCTTTCCTGCCTAAATTAGGAAGCTTTGATTAAAATCTCTTTCAACTTTATCTATTTTCAATTACGTCAAGCATTTTCATATTTTTTTTTTTTTTTTAACGTAAATTACGAAGAACAAATTCTATCCATCTCGTTTGCACTTTCTGCCTACCAAACACAACAATATGATTCTCTTCCATGCCAAACGATTTTTTTTTCTTCTTCTCTCAAGAATGCCAAGAATGAAAAAATTAAAACGAAGCAAATATTTCCCTTTTGTAATAACGATCTGCATCCAACACAGATGCAGATCTTCGCAGCCAGTCATCGACCGACTCTTGGCTAGGATACAGATCTGGCTGCGCGTCTTTTAAAAGCTGGGCCAGAATAAAAAGCGCTAAGAAGAGAGAGCCGGATAGTTTTTAAGTTTTATGGCGGCTTCTGCCAAATCAGCGCAACCAAAGCTACCTCAATACAAAATCGATGTCAGATCCTTTTCTCTTTTTCCGCTTAACTTGGGGGGAGTGTTTATGGTATTAACTGCATCTCTCTTTCAGAGCTTTTGGTATGAGTCATTTTTGGTGGGGTGCCTTAGTTTTTGTTCTTTCTCTATTTATTTAAACGGAACCGTTATTCCGGGAGTGAGGCAGAGCTTTTGAGCTTTTATGGCAAATATCTTCAGGGATTTTATATGTTAACTGAAACACTGAATTTGTTTGGTGGTTGTTTAATAGAAAAAAATTATTGTACGTCTATTTAAACGTGTATTTTTTGCTGCTACAAAAGAAAACTAATATCGTAAATGATATTTTGGTTGATGTAATACAGTTTTGTACATTTAATAAATGTGGTAAAAATTTTTGATATTAGAATCATTTAGCACGTTCACGTACCATCCTACACGCATGTTTTGTGCATGAGTTGATAAATCTCTCTATTAAGAGGGGATATTATATTGAAAAATACAAATAAATAAATTGATTTTAACTTTATTATAATTTAGGAATGATTATAATAATTATTAATTATATTACTCATTTTTGTCATTAATTTATTTAAAAAATACTTTTTATAATTAATTCGTCAGTAGATATGTTTGAGAGCAAACGGACCACGTACAAAGAAAAATGCATCGTTTCGACAACTTTAAAATTTTAACCAATCAGCATTTTTCCTTTTTTGATTCATTTATTTAAACACTCATAAGTGTGAAAATAATGAATGTAATTTCAGTTGCTCATATGATTCGTTCTTATAAGGGCTATGCCTTTCATTTACTGAATGATCAATCCTGGTTTTTGAAACACTTTTCGTTCGGTATACTGCTTACATGTTTGAACAAATGGGTTTAAGAAATTCTGGTATTATTGGATTTCGGATATTTTACCACAAGTAAATAATGATGCCACAAATATAAGTAATGATAGTGTTATTTTTCTTATCTTTTTAGAATTTAGTTGCCCCCTGTTTTGCAACAGAGATAAGGTAGAGCAGTACTTAGTTTTAAAAATGATTTCCTTCCATGAACATGAAAGAGGAGCCACGTTAAATAGGTGAAGTTTGACCAATATTCGCCTTCATATACACTAGGAAGTATAAAAGTGAATTTCAAATCAGGTGCTTCAGAACAGAATGCATAAAAAGACCAGGAATCTGCCTATGAACTATCCTTTCCCGCTGAACATTATCCCATTTGACGATGTGCAAAAATAAATACATATTCAGTGACATTTTCATAGCCGACCATTACATGTTCTTTCATTCGGAAGTTAAGGTTTTTTCAGCATGCAACATGTTCTTTCAAGGGGTTCGTAAATTCATAATTAAAATTCGAAGATTATTTATATAAAACTCTTAACTTCAAAACATTAGATGAGAGCTTTCCAGTAACGTGACAACTAGATCGACGCTATGTCGTGATTGGGTATCGTGTAATGTAATTACTGTCAAGCTGTCTTAATCAAATGGCTTAGTAGAAAAACATGGTAAATGTCCTTTTCAAAACACTTTGATTGCGTGTTATGAGAACATGTTATGATCGACACTAAGTGCTTGTCGAATATTAATTTATTCTGTTATGATTTTAAATAAGGCTTTGTCAACTGGTTTATGTTATCGAAATAATACTTTTTAGCGAATAACTCCTTATTTTTATAATTTTTGTGAGTTTCTAGCAGTTATTTATGACTGTCAGGTTAAGTTATGTCCAGCTATTTTTATGCATTTCGTGAGTTTCTAGCACTTATTAATGACTGTTAAGTTTGTCCATCTTTAGCCAGCATCCAACCATGCTAATTATGAAAATGGCGCAAAATGTCCTTAAGAAGCGAAGCCACAGTTTTGTAAAAATGTTTTGTGAAATGTGTTTGTTATCTGTTTTTATTTTCGCAGTTATTCCCCCACTGTATTATTTGAGTTCGTAGCAAAGCTTGAGAATTATTGATTGATTTCAATAATTTTCATCTATATGGAATAACCTCGATAAAATGCTGATAAGACAAAAAATTTGAAGTTGTTTTTAAATATTTATCCAATTTAAAGTTTAAATAATCCCCCCCCCCATCAAGACAGGTTAGAAAATTGAAAATATTATAGGTTTAAGGCATTCAAAATGGGCATTTTTCTTTTCCTTGGCGAAAGTGGTTCTCTTTTATAAATTCCTTCTACAATCGTCTCAATATTTACAGTGACTTTTGTGGAATGTGTAAAGTATTTCATTTAATTTAACTGGTGTTATTTTTAACTGTATCTTTGATGTTCCGAATCTCTTGTAGAAGAAAATAAATAATCGTAATCACAATTTCTTTATTGTTTTCCTTGCAAAAAAAATTTATAAAAAATTACATTTAATTTTAAACTATACGTTGTCTCCATTAAAACAAAATACATATTTTAATTCCGATGATTTTTTTGGGAGGGGCGAATTCATTTCCATGGTTAAGAGAAAAATTGGACATTGATGGACACTGTCCAGAGGCAGGAAGTGAATTCCCTAAGCGATAAGCAACCTTCTCGATCCTGAAAAGATAATCAATACAAAATAATGATAATAATAATTAGATGAAAAAAACATGGAGTTATGCATACTTATAAATTAGAAAATCATATTTTAAATTCATTTTTATGATACTTTACGCTAAAATTATACGAAGGAAAAATTTAATTATTTCAAAACAACAAAATATGCCTAATTTTTCTTAAATTTAAAAAAATATCTCGAATTTTACATTACTTTAAATTTTTCAATTATTAAAATCGTATTTTGTTCATCATAAAACATATTACATAAGCTGAAGATTTATCTGATTAAAAGTTAAGTTCTATAAGGAGACTTAGTCGTCAATCAAAATTCCGACAACTTTAAGTCTAGCTAGAGCATTGAAATTTTAACTGAAGTTCTGTGCTGGATGACATTAAAAGTTTCAGTCATTTTCTGGTCACTACAGACGAATATTATTGACATATTTTCGCAAAATAAATAAATAAGAACACATCGATGTGCACGTTTTTCACTTGTTCCGACTGAGTGATCAAATTTCATCTGGAGTTCTATGTCTGATATGAATACAAGTTTCACTTGTTTCCTGACAGCCAAAAACTGAATTTTTTGTCATATTATCGCCAAATAAAAAAGTTGTCTCCAATCGTCTGCTTGGAAAACGATTTTAAAATTTATTTTATTGTTTACTTTTTCATTTTTAATTACTTATTTTTTTTAAAAAGGTGACTGAAGTAAATAAATAATAGTTTCTTTATTTTTTAATTGGCATTTTATAGTTAATCTGAGTTTATATTTTCATATTAAAATACTATTAAATAATATGCAAATTTTCTTTATTTCAGGCGAAATCTCTAAACAAGAATACCTCTCGCTATGGTTTCAATGATATCCAGAGGTGAGTTAAGCTTTCATTTAACGTAATTGGAAAAACGAATGGGAACGAAAAATGGAAAAATAAAGGCGAGAAACAAAACTAGTAAAGAAGCTAGAAAAAACTTTTTCTAGTTTTATTTCAGACCTTTATTTTTCTATACTTTGTTGGCAACGTTTCGTTTTATAGTTCAAATCACTTTTGTTGCTTCTCTTTCACGTTTGGCAAGTCTTGGAAATGGGCGCCTGTTTTGAGTACTTGAAGCATGTCAACTGTTAGTTCCTATTTGTATATTTTTAAAGAGAATGAAGCTTTTAAACGGAAAACATCTTAAGTTCCAGTTTCTTAGGATTATTTATGTTATTATAATTATTAATAATCATAATATTTATATTAATTATTATTTATCATTTTTTTTTTCAAATTTGACAATAGAAACAAGGGTTGAGGTTAAACATTATCATGAAGTATAACTTTTACTATTTAATACATTTAAAAAATGTCACTACTGCTAAAAAAATGGATGTACGAATTTCTATCTTATCCTAAAAAATAATTTTATTCATAACCACGAGGAAAAAAGAAATTTAAATTATTTTTATTTAAATTTTCCTACTAAATTAACATTTAATAACCATTCAACAACGTGTTGACAGAATTCCTAAATTGGATTGATTTATGTACAAAAATTTTATTCTATTGGCGATTTTCAAAGGAAACTACTACGCCAAATAATCGTTTTCTCTGATCTAACCTATGATTTGATATTCAACCAGCCCTAACATTTCTTTCTCTCCTTATTTTTTTTATTCAACTTGATAATAGGTTCTCAGGTTTTCCTGGAAATTTTAGATTGATTGCCTAGAAAAACAAACGCTAATAGGTTTGAAATATTCAGAATGGGCGTGGTAATTAGGGTCTGACGTGGAATAAAAAAATCACCTTCGTTTGGAATTCTTATATTTCGTGAAATTCTATATCCGTTAAATAAGAGAGATTAGGAATGAGAATAGAAAAATTTGGCGAGTTTTTATTTATTTATTTTAATGGTAGTTGTAAATTTTAACGGGTTTTCTCTTTCATTCCTGGTGAAACTTTTTTTCTTTCAAGTTGCTAATTCAGTTTTATTGGCATACATTATAAAATACAGATTATAAAATGCATTTATTGCGTTTATCATTTTATTAAAACTTACTTAATTTTTTATAAAGCTTTCATTTCCGACTTGCTACTTGCAAAATTCGTCACACCCTTTAATCACGAATACCGATTATTTTATTATACGAATATTTTAGAAAGAATAAGAGACTAAGAATTTTTCCTCAGACGTCATATTGTGTAATAATTCAATGAATGCCCGTTTGAACCATTAATATACTGTAAAAAATAACTGTTAATTCTACAAAAGAAAAACATATTATTTACATAAAAAAAAAACTGTTTGAAGAAAAATACAGATTTGTTTACTGTTTTTATCCATTATTCGATCAGTGTAAAAAATGCTTGCTCGTTCTTACAAACTTTTTCTGTTTATTTGACGAAAACGCCGTTTTTCGAATTCTGTCGCCAAGGGAAATAAAAAAAGCCATAGTTTAAGTGCCTTACACTTGAAGCAATGCGATGATTTTAAATTATGTATGTAATCTTGCCGTGAAGAATTATCTGGGCTTTAGAACAGACAAATAACTGAAATTTTTAAAAGTTATTAAAAATCGTCGATTTGGCGACATTTTCCCACTTAGATAAAAATGATTTTTATGAGCCCAGGTAATGCAGCATTGAACTAATTTTTTAAATATTAAAAAATTAGACCACAGATACATTTCATTTTTACAAAACTGTGGCTTTTCTCCATATTGTCGTCTAGCGCCATTTTCAAAATAAGCGTAGGCAACTGACAAAACGATTTTTATCTGGTTTTCATGGTTTTAACAGATTAAAACTGACAGTTCAGATTCTAGTTTTTGCCATGCATTTTTGCTTACCGTAAAATCACTTTACGTTTTTTAAAATCATTTTACGATTTTTTTTCTTTGCTTGTTCTTATTTTTCAGCAATTATATTATGGTTTTGAACATCGTATAAATAAAACTGCGATTCGATTTTATTATCAAATTGATACTCTACCTGATTATTATATTTACTTAGATATAATTCTTTGGTAAGTTAAACTGCCAGGCATTTTTATACGAGTGGGCTGCTATAATTTGATCCGTGTTTAATTTAAATATTATTTTAATAAGTAAAATTTTTAAGATAAAAACAGTTTAAGATTTTTCTTCATATCGAGACGCTAGAGCTGCGGTAACTCAGAAGAAAAAGCTCTTTTCTACCAACAATAAGACACAAACCAGCGTCGACTGAGTGCTCGAATGCTGATGTAGTTGTTTTACAAAATTTTGTTAAGTAAATTAAGTAAATTTTCTTAAAGTAACAGAATTTGCTTGCTAAAATAAAGTAGTTGGTTTGCTTAAAAAACAGTATCTGTTTGAAAAAGAGGCATCTGTTTTTAAATAACAGTATTCTTCTGGGGGGGGGGGGAAGCGGTTTTATACAGGCACACTAGCTGACAGTTTCTTTCGGTAAATTTAACAGATTATTTTTTAAAGCGTAGAAAAGTGTTAAAATCTTGTTATATCATTACAAGAAGTACAAAACAAAAAAGTTTATAAATATCGATTTATTATTTTCTAATAAAAGTCTATTTTAACACTCGCTAGGATAGAATACCCACATTTGCAGCTAAAAGTTCAGGCTGGTAAAAACTTCTTGAGAAGGCTAAGACCCACCCTGGACTATCGAACTCATGAAAAAGAAGAAGGGTAGAATGTTACTTCATCAAATTAAACAAAACTGAATTCATCGCTTAAAGATATAATTCAACAACGTAACAAAAACATTATATAGATGATAAAACAAATGAAAGGTTTTAAAACTTGCGATTTCCAAGTCGGTTTTCAAATTGGTGAAAATAATTCTGTTTTTGTCAGACAGAAAACGTAGAACGTATTACTATCGAAAGAATCTAGGGGGAATAGCAATGGAAGTTTTTTACGAAAGTGGTGCACTCTACGTTTTTCGTCTTTGTTCTGACAAAAAACAGAACATTTTCTGCTTTTAGTCAATTTGAAAACCGTGGTTTTTAAAATTAGCTGCACTCGGAAAGGGGATGAAAATACAGTTGATGCTAAAATTTGACGATGCATTTTGCTTGTAGCGCTCAGAAAAAAAAGAAGAGAAAATAAAGGTAACTTGTATTGTCATATGACACAGTGCTCCAGTTGAAACTATTTAAACTAACAATTCAAAAAGTAGTCGTAATTTCGATTGATAACAAATGCTGTCTAACGATAATATAGCGATAGATTTTAAGTGTAGCAATAGATTTTGCGTGGAGAAACTATTGAAGCTTGTATTGTGTACATATACAGACACAAAACTACAATTAAAATTTGATTTCTTTAGCTAGTCGGAAAGTATTCAAAACTACTATGGACGATAATTTTTATTTCGCTATAAAATGGTGATAATTTTACATAAGATATACTACCAAGCGATATAACTTTCTAGCGAGAAATTTCAAATTTTTAGTTAGTTCCTGAATCGACGAGATTTCGATTAAGAGTTTCATCGTTCAGACACGAAAGCAATAAAAACGTAATAAAAAAATACTACAACTTGTAACAATTTTTAGCATTCTCATCAAGTTTAATGAAAATTCAAGGCAAAAGTCTGACTGAATGTTTTTAAATAACAATTGTTCCCTTCAACTACATTGTAAGTACGTTTTAAGGGCTGAATTAGGAAGAAAAATATTAAAAATGTAATTAATTAGCGAAATGCATACAAGATATTTAATTAAACAACGTGTAAATTCAGAAATATTGGTTGAAGAAAATTTAAATATTCTACAAAGGGATTATTTTTCAGGATACGTCACTATTTCCTTTAAAAAAGACGTCTATATTTATAAAACGTCTGTTATCTGCCGAAATCCGATAAACAACTACTCGTTCAACTTCTGCATAATGACTAACGTTGTTTTAAAAGAATCTTACAAAAGTAATTATTTTCCCCTGTATCTGATAAACCAATGATTGCTTTGAGTTGCGTTTAAGATTCTCCATATATGATGTAACTAATTATCGAAAAACAAATTGCTTGGAAAAACCTGAGTTAAACAAGGATAAGTATTATATTACATTTGTAATCAAGTATATTTATTTTTTACAAAGTGTTGTTTCATCGTGGTATTCTTTAATAACCCAAATTTTTTTTTCCAACTGATGATAAGGCAATAAAAGAAAAAAAATG
Organism: Parasteatoda tepidariorum; assembly: GCF_982258835.1. NCBI lineage: Eukaryota > Metazoa > Arthropoda > Arachnida > Araneae > Theridiidae > Parasteatoda > Parasteatoda tepidariorum. Next base: position 97,155,707 of record NC_141757.1, on the reverse strand, counting down.
TTCTATGCCCGATTTATTCAGGGTGATTATAAAGAAAATTTGCCTACGCATGATACAACTTTCCTATGTATGCCGGCATACCGTTTGAAAAAAAAAAAAAAAGAGGAACACTATAGTATAAGGGAAACATATGGTATTAGAAATAGTGTAACCAGTTAAAATAAACCAGTGGTTCCCAATTTTTATCTGCCATGGATCCTTCAATGATCGTCTTTTGGCTGAACCCCAAAACTTAATAAATAAATTTATAAATAAATTAAAATATTTAATGATTTAAATTATATTAATTATTTCAAAAATATTTAATGAATGAATAAAGAGCCGTGGTGGCTCATAGGATAGAGATTTGCCTTACAATGAGATGAACAGGGTTCAAGTTCCAGTTATGGCTGGTCGATACGAATTCCGCACCCGGTTCGCTCTGACCACAATGCTGACGTTAAATATCCTCAGTGGTAGACGGATCATGGGTTAGAGTCCCCTTGCCGTGAGGCTAACAGTGGGAGGTTTTCGTTCTCCTCTACATGTAACGCAAATGCGGGTTATTTCAGTTAAAAAGACCTCCACAAAGGCAAATTTCTCCCAATACTGGATGCAGGATTTCCCTTATCTTCTGGATTGGGTTCAAAATTATAAAGCTACGGAGTTGAAAATTGGTAGTTGTAAACCCTAAATTGGGTCGGCTGTTCAACGATGGTAATAAAATAAAATAATGTAAAACGAATGAATAAAAAATTTAGTTTTCACATTGTATCTTTTATCAAATCTATTGCGTGAGACAATTAAATTTACAGATCTGGAGCGGAATATAGTCTTCTTGTTTAATTTTAGTTTTTGTATAAACTAAATCTACACTAGCTTAAATTTGATTTTCTTTGAAATAAAGATGAACATTAAAGAATAATTAAAGAATAAAGATGAAAAATAAAGATGACTATTCCAAAGCTATTTTATTAAGTTGAACCCAGTTTATTACACATCAGTTTTCCTCCGATTCTAAAAATTGCTAAACATGTGATTAAATTTGTTACTTCCATTTTCCTAGGCTCCAGAATGGAAAATCTGTGATCTTTTCGTTTTGTGACTTAAAAAAAAGTTTACTGTTAACCGCGCTTACAGCCGAAACATAAATATTTGCCTCAATTTTGTTCTAAATCTAAGCAAACACCGGTTTTAAGGCCATACTTGTTCCTCGCACATACGCAAACATACTTCGCTTCGTAACAAAACAGGTTGAACCCTTACATTAACTTTGAATATCAACAAAAGTTGAGCTAAGTGCTTACAAAGAAAACGATACATTTAAGAAGCTCCATCCATCACGTGTCACGTATTCTGCAAATGCTTGAAATCTCCCCCCCCCCCCACACACACACGGGTTTGTAGCTTTCATTGATGAACCAACAGAGAGTCAAAACGAGCATAAGAACAAAGACATTACTGAAACCACAACCACAGGGCTCGTTACGTAACAGAACAGGTCTCTTTCGTGGATTTTCGCAATCAAACTGCTTTTTTTTTCATATGCGTTCCGCCTTTCTCGCTAGTGATTAGTCAAATTTTATCTTTCTCCCTCACTTAAATATTAATTTGCAACCCCTATGTGTGCAGCATTTCGATTTCATTCTTTTTATTTTTTATCAAGGATACTAAAAATCTATGCTATAATGGGTGACAATATACAAAACACTCTGTATATCTCATACAATATCGCGGTTAAAAAGGCCTAAATGAAGCGAGTTCAAAAAAATCGCGCTATATAATTTTTTAAATTTCTGGAAAAAATATTGCATTTTACTACTATTGTATTTTTGTTTTTGACGTATCAATTGTTCGATAAAACAGTTTTCAAGCCACTTACGTAAAAATGAAATTTAATTGCTCTTGCATTGTACAATCGTGATTTCAATGGTGGACATTAAGTTTTAGTAAACAACTGCACTATTTTCGTTCTTGAATTAAGCCATAGATGCTTCATCAACCTTTAAAAAATGTGTTGCAATCAAATCTAAAGATACGATAAGAAATCGGAAATTAAATATTATCGACTAGATATATTTTTTTTTTACATATTTGTATGCTTATATGCTAATTTAAATTCTTATTTTGTTGTATTTAGCCATTTTATTAAATGTCTACACGGCTTTATGTTCTAGGATTAAGAGGACGCTATATCAAAGAACGCTAAGGCTATAATAATAACAATATATAGACGCTATATTTTTACTGTGAATTCTGTTTCACCTCCAATGATATTTTAAAATTAGAGAAAAAAAAAAAGAGTTCAAATAAACCTAGAGGGTAACCCACGAAGTGTCAATTTTGGAAAAACGTTTAAACAATATCAAAATGCAAACGAGTTATAGCAAAATTAATCAGGATTGCGTAATGATGCAATGATTTGTTTGCATTTCGATATTTTGAAAATATTTTTTTTTTCAGAGTTTGAAACTACATTTTTCATTCTAGGTTTATTTGAACTCCCTTTTTTCAAAACAATATCGAAAGAGATGAAATAGAATTCGCCATTTAAAATTTCTTCCTCGGATTAGATGCCTCTAATCCAAGTAATTATTATTATTAAAATGATATTTTTTTATTAAATTAGATTATGCTAATGAAAATACGATTTGAATGTTTCATTAATTAGATATTTTATTTATTTATTTATGTTTTTAAATTAAGCCTCAGATACCTCATCATCCTTATTAAAATATGCCACATCAAATGCAAAAATATGATAGGTACAGATATAAATTAAATATTTTTATTAACTTCAATCGCTCTTAGAAATAAAAACAACGATTTGGGTGGATTTTACATACCATACGGTTTTAGTAAACAACAATTCTAAATAATCCAACAACTAGGAGCATCTGTGTCTTAATGTTTTTATTTTTACATTAAGCCATAGTTACTTGATCCAAATCTAAAATTTTGATAGCGATACAAAAATTTTTTTTATTAAACTTATTCAGTGGTTTTTTTAAAAAAAAAAAAATAATGCAATCCTTTCAATTCATTCCCAGGCACGAGCCTCGTTCGAAGTGCTTATTCTTCCTCGCCCCCTTAATAACCGGTGTCGTTCCTTCTTAATTAATCCGGACGCTGGTAATCAGGGAGCTTTTCTAATATCAATTACTAGCTCGCTTCTAAATGAACTATTCGGAAACAATTAAACCCCGGTAATGACTATCCCCCTCCCCCCTCCACTCGAACCGAGAGAAAAGGGCTTCGGCAGATCGATTCGGAGGCCGGCGGAAAAGGTGAAAAAGAACACAATCAAAACGAAACACCCCCCTTTTAGAAGAGACAGAGAAAAAGAAGGAAAAAGAGTAATAAAATAATAAAAAATAAATCGTGGAAGCGAATCATCTCAAGAGCAGGAGCGAGCAGTCGATAATTTCATTGATCCAATTCCAATCTGTGCACACCAGCAGCCATCTTTCTATGTTTGGAACTGGTTAGGGGCTGCGCATAAATTACTTTTCTTTTACGCAATGTTTGATCCCCTACACCTCCCTCCCTTTCACGATCGTGATATCATTCTCCGGCTGAAATTCAAATGATATTGCAGCGTTAATAGCGCATTCTTTTTTTAACGCTATTCAGTTTCCTATTTATAATTTTTTTGTTGTTGAAAATTGATAACATTTAAAATGTGTTTAAGTGATGCCACGATAAATTTTTAATGTCAATTGTGGTAATCAATTTTGTGATAAAATTTATCGTTTTGTTTAAAGATGGTTCAAAATAAATTCCGTGAAAATTTATACAATTCTACACTAAAATTAATGCAACGTTGCTCATAATTTCTATCCATATTAATTCAGGTTTAATATTAAATAAATTCTTTGATATTAACCAAGAGAGAGGTATAAATTGCTGAGTCTACGAAAATAGCGTATTCCTTTTCAAAGTATTCGTAGTTTCGGATAAATATTAGAAAAAAACGAAAAAATAACTATGATTTTTCACACCCATACTCCTTAATACTAGCAGTTCTTTTTAGATTCTTTCGCAATATGAACTCGCTTTTTACACTTTTTCCCAGTAGTCTCCGCTATTGGTTACTTTCGCATATTTCTCAAAAATACTATATTTTTTATTTAAAATTACATGGTAAAAGTTGATTTTATAATATGACGGAAAATATAATTAAACAATGAATAAATGATTAAAAAATATCGTTAATCACAAGCTATAAATTTTACTTTATCTTATTTCATAACCGCCGTTGGGCAGATGACCCAATTTTTGTGTTCATGACAGCTATTGTTCAAATCAGTGGCCTTGTAATTTTGAACCCAATTCAGAAGGCAAGGGAACTTCTGGATAAAGTATTGGGGGAAATTTTCTATCGTGGAGGACATTTTAATGGGACTAATCCGCATTTGCTTTGCATGGAGAGGAAAACCACAAAAATCTTACGTAGTTAGCCTGCCGGTAAGGTGACTCTAACCCATTATCCGTCTAACACTGAAGATATTTTACATCAGCTCTGTGGTCGGTGCGAGCCGGGTGCGAGATTCGAATCGACCAGCCATCGCTGGGATTCGAACCCGTTATACCCTATTAGGAGGCAAGCGCACTATCCCCTGAGACACCATGGGTTATATGTAATATTATGACTTATTCTTAACATTTTTAGCCTCTTTTTTTTTTCAATTTCGAAATGTCTGCAAAATATTTAACAGGAGTGTTAACTTACTGTTAGCTCCGCCATCACAGCACTAAATGTTATTAAAATCTAAGAAATAGCAATCTATATCAATCAATGTAACGATTATTAGTAATTGAACTTAATTTTTAGTAATTGAACTTAAAATGCTTTATAACAAAATTAACATTCCACAATTATCATGAGTTTTGTAATAGTATTTTTTTAAGAATGATTAATTAATAGGAGTTTTAAATGTAATTGCTTTGTTGAAAATTATAAAAATATATTAATATATTTGCTGATTTGAAAAATATTTAATTTTAATAGTTAAATGATTTAAAAATTTAAATAATTTCTATAATCCTAGAAATTCCCAAAAATATTTTGAATAATTCTATATTAAGTTTTCAAAAACCTCGAAACAAATTGCGTATGGTTGTCAAAACAAAATTTAAATGTACTTTACTTCATATTTTTCTATTTGTGTCTTATTAAATTTTATTTTTTTAATTTTCCAAAACCCATTTTTCGAACGTTGATTTTTTCAGGACTTTCCATGATAAAATTGATTACATCAAATGAAGGACTGTCGTTTGCGATCTTTTTTTTTTTTTTTTAAATGAAATGTCTGCAAGATAAATTATGCAGATAAATTTTAAGCCCATTCATAAAAAACATATTAATACTATAAGATTTATTGAAACGAAGAAAAATATTATTACAAGCGGCGATTTCGGTCGTTTCAAGGTTAATTTATCAATTGGTAAGTAATTTAATATAACGACTAAAGGTAGTTTATATTGTAGTTCGTGCAAATATTAAGAAGATTAAAATCTATATGCCAGGAAAATAGATGGGGTAAATTGACAATGGATAGACATTTAATATTATTAGGATGTCAATATTTAACCTATATAGTAATATTGCGTTCTTAAATTCCTACATGAATATAAATTAAACTATTTTGACTTTCTTAGAGTTGATAGAAAAATCAGGAAACAATCAAAATATAAAACTGTAATATCGAGTTTCCTAATTAATGTATGTCCTACGGGTATCTCGATGACTAAATGAATAAAAAATTATTTTTTCGACTATTCCTTATATCCTACATGAATATAAATTCAACTATTTCGACTTTCTTAGAGTTGACAAAGAAATCATAACACAAAATATACAATTACAATATTGATCGTTCTAACTAATGCAGAAAAAACGTTGAAATGTCTAAATATTGAGGACTATATGAATAAAAGATAAACTTTTTCGACTGTTAGTAAGTTCCTATATGAATGTAAACTAAACCATTATGGCTTTCTTAGAGTTGATAAATAAATCATAAAATAATCTAAACATAAAATTATAATACCTCTCTAATTAATGTATGACCAACGTCTTAAGACGAAGACTATATGAATATAAATCAAAACTTTTTCGTTTATTCTTAAGCTCCAATATGAATGTTAACTAAACTATTTCGACTTTCTTGAAGTTGATTGATAAATTGTACGACAGTCTAATAATAAAATTTTTGTTCCTAGTTCTCTAATTAATGTATGAACAACGAAGAAACGTCTTATGACGAATATGAATATAAATCAAACTTTTTCGATTATTCTTAAGCTCCAATATAAATGTAAACTAAACTGTTTCGACTTTCATGAGTTTGATTTATAAATAGTAAAACAATCTAAGCATAAAATAATAATACTTCTTCTTCTACAACTCTACAGCCCTATGTGGGCCCTAACTTGTTCCACAATTCTATTCCATTCACCCCTCTGTTTTGACTTTTCCTTCCTCCTACGAATTTACTGAGTTTTCTAATTAATCCGTAACTTACGTGGAAATATAAAATCTCGAAGAGTATGAATATAAATGAAACTTTTTCGACTATTCTTAGAGTTCTAAATCTAATAAAAAAATCTAATTATAAAATTACAATTTAGAGTCTTCTAATTAATGTAGGATTCACTTTGAAATGTCAAATTTCGAGAGCTATATGAATATAAATTAAACTTTTTTGAGTATTCCTAAATTCCTATATGAATGAAAATTTAACTATTTCGACTATTCTTTAACTCCTATTTGAATGAAAATTGAGCTATTTCGATTTTCTCGGAGTTGATTCATAAATCATAAAAAAAATCTGGACATAAGTTTATAATATTGAGTTAAAAATAAATGTATAATCATTGTTGCAAACAATTTATCTCGCAGTTAACAATGTTTATTCCGATAACAATCTCTAACACAGATTACTATACCGTTAGAAAATGGAACTAGGCATGAATAAAAATAAATACTTTGTTTTATAGTATGTGGGAAGAAAAGTAATGATATTTCACATGGATTTTTTGTGAGATGGCCCAAATATTGTAACAGTTGTTTTTGGACTCCTGCAAGGTGATTTATGGTTACTTACGCTACTCAATAAGCTGATATAAAATGTTACCAACAGTAAACGGTTCAAGGGTCAAAATAATTGTCATTCAGCTAACCGTTACAGGTTTTCATATCCTTGTAACGAAGGTTAATTTTACTCAAAAAAATTCTTTGCGAAATTTTGTCCAGGTATTTGACTCATGAGTTACTTCGCTATTTGAATTAAATTAAAAATTCAAATAAAAGAAACCGTTCCGCAGCCTATAATTTATCTGCCTACATTCTCATATAATGAGTTTTTTATGTTTTAACCATTTTTAAAACCGTTATTATAAAAGTGGCTAATAATTTGAGATTCATTATGCGAGGCATTTTAAAAACCACGAAAAATGTACGAGTTTGTTTAATCTGCAAGTTTTTATTTATTTATTTCATTTAATTAATTTTTGTTTTACCGAAAGATATCTTATTTCATAATTCAAAACTGGGCAAAAAGCCATATTTTCATAAAATTTTTGTAAACTGATTTATAAAACTTCATTATGGTTATAGATTTCGCAAGGATTACTGCTGAAATTTTCATAATTTTAACTGCTTTAAAACCTTTATAAACTTATAAAAAATAAATAAATATAAAAACGCAGCATTATTTTTTAAAGTTTCACTTCTTTCAAATTTTATCGCTTTTTTCATACACTAAATCGAAAAATAAAATTCACAATCTTAATCCTTACACGGTTCACTGTAAAAATATTCAAAATATGATTTTAATATATTTTAGTTTTCTTTTTTTTTTGCCACGAAAATTGCTTTTAGTCCAACTCTGCGTCGTTTCGAAAGAAAAAAAATCAAGAAAAAAAAAATACGAAAAGAGCTTGGGGCGATAAAACATAAAAACGATATCAAATATCGGACCCCTCAACCTGTCCCGATATCTTACGAAATCAAGTACCCAACCCCCTTCTCCATTTGATGTGATAAACGTTATATATGCACAGCCCCCGTTGGTCTTGGCTATCGTCTTTTAAAAGCTACCGCCGTTCCATCCGCAGTGGGAAAAGAAACGTATCCTCGGCAATGAGCTTAGAAGTGAAGAGCGAGGAAAGGGAGAGGAGGGGCCACCGGTGGGGGCGCCACAGAGGGGGTATCAGGGGGTAAACGGTTCGTGTGTGGAAAGGACGATAAGAAGTGCCTCTGGTCGATTCCAATGCTGCCGCTTTTTGCACTTTTTTATTACGCGATCTAGCTGCCAGCTCGCTTGTCATCAAGTCGATCTTTGTGTGCTGAGGCTACTTTAGAATACTCGCGGCTTCTTCTTTTAAGAAATGTCCCAACAGCTGCCTCTTCTTCCGATTTGTGACTAGCCCTGGGATGATTATTGCCCAACTCGGATTCATTTGTGGTAAGTTAGATTTGATTTTAAATTTCCTTTTTTTTTTTTATTTCAATTGGTTTGGATTTGTTACGAAACGCAACTGTGGTTCCCCGGAAGTTTTAGCGTTGCCACAATGATTTCGGGTCAAAAAGTTTCGGGATTCGCGCCTTTCTCCCGTTCCTCCGTTCCATTTCGTCAACAAACTACAAATAGTTGTGACAGAATCATGTAACTGATTTTTAATATTTACAAATCTAGACGAGATAATCCGCTGTATATTAATTAATTTTGTTATTGAATAATTGAAGCAAATAATAATTTTATATTGCTTCAGGCTTATTAAAAAATTTATTATCCATATTATTGAGATAAAACACCCGAGTAATTATTTTTAAATATCTTCTTTTAAATTCTAATTTCAAAGAGTTTTACTGAATTATATGTTGATAATGTTTACGTGAAATTGAATAATTAATACAGAGAATAAAATTTTATAAAAAAGTGTTGGGTTCATAAAACTAAGAGAATATACTGCATTTTCTACTCGAGTCACTATCACCTGATAGATTTATTTTAAATTATCTTATTTTAAAATTTCATCGTGAACTAGTAAATGTTTTGCTATGTTGTTATTTATATGTATTTGTTACTTAGTTTTTCTTTTCTCGAAATATCGTGCGTTGATAACGATTAAGTGTCCTTACTTAATAATTAATTTATATTCACCTACTCCGATATTATGTACATACATTGCATTTTCAAATGATAAACAAAAGAATTTAATAATATTTTATTTCATTACTGAAGATTCACGAGTCCAAGAATCACACAATGATAAATAAATTTAATAATATTTTATTTCATTACTGAAGATTCGCGAGTCCAAGAAACACACAATGATAAAAAAATTTAATAATATTTTATTTCATTACTGAAGATTCACGAGTCCAAGAATCACACAATGATAAAAAAATTTAATAATATTTTATTTCATTACTGAAGATTCACGAGTTCAGGAATATTTTATTTCATTACTGAAGATTCGCGAGTCCAAGAATCACACAATGATAAAATAATATAATAATATTTTATTTCATTACTGAAGATTCACGAGTTAACGAATCACAAGAGTCCAAGAATCACACAATGATATGCTTCTTAATTTGGAAGTAAAATGTATGAATGTATTTATCAAAATAGAGTACGTTTCCTTCGAGTTTCTTAGAGGGTTTATCTTTTAATAAATTCATATTGTTTTTATTATCAGGGTATTTATATCATTTAACATTTATTTTTAATATCAATGGAAACGGCATATCAGCTTTTCATAATATGCCTGCATTATGCTTTTGAATGAAATGGCGTTTTATATCTAAATTTAAGTAATAAGTCATGTTTATGATTAAGATTCTTAATCAAATACTAGATTTTTTTTGCTATTTTTAAAGACATTTGAGATTATTAAGATCATTCAAAAATCGGTCTTCTACATACGGTATAGGAGTTAAAGTTAAGCATCGTAAACATCAAAACAGATTTGCGCATTTCCATTTTTGTTTAACTGTACTAATGAATAATGATGCTTTAAAGTTTAGGTAAATAACTTACTTAGTTTAGTTCTTTTTGGTATAAACTGATGAAATTTTAATTTAATTTTGATTGTTTAAGCAAATTTAAAAATAAGTATTTAAATAAATTTAAAAATGTCGAGATAATGCATATTCTTTTCCCCACAGATATGTTGTTAAATGACAATTAAATTTTAAACTAGATATTATTGCTAATTTTAATTTAATTTTTTTTGGTTGATTCAGTTGAATAAAAATAAAGAAACAAATAAAATCAACTAAATAAAGTTCAGTTGTTGAGTTTGTATTTAGAGAAAGCATCATGTTTCTTTTCTTTTTGTTTTGTATTTTAAAATTCTGAACTCTAATACATATAATTTCTTAGGCTTGATAGGCTACCCAATAATTACAGGTTACTGGCATTAGTTTGGCTGACTTCGTTTTAATAGATTTAGTCGCTTCTCTTAAACAATGCAGTACAACAAAATATGTAATAATAACTATTTTATTCTTGATAATTTGCGTTAAATTTGCTGCTAACAAATTTAAAATGAAGAAAAAATTAGTGAAATAGCCATTTTAGATTGCTCCCTGAATTTTCCTTTCATTGTTTCCTGGTTAGTCTAAATCTGGTATAGTAATATTAAGTATAGAAAAAATGAATTAAGGTATACCTGGAGTATACCATGAAGCTTCAAATTCTGAAAAAATACTTTCAAGAGATCTGAAAGAAAGGTAGGATTAATCGGGACTACGCAGTAGGAACTAAATCTTACACAGTTTGTTTGCATTTTGATCTTATGAAGATATTTTGATCCTTTGTCAAAATATTTAAAAAAACAAAAACAAAATGCAAATAAATTATGGCAGGATTACGCAGGGAAGTAAACCTGGCATACTTTGTTTACATTTAGATTTTTTTTAAAAACATTTTGATCTTTTGAAAAGCTAAAAATGCAAATCATGGCACAGTGGGGATATAAACCTGACATAATTTCTTTGCACTTTTTTGTTGAAATTTTTCTATATTTGAAACTTAATAATGAACTCTGGGTTTACCTGAATCCACTTTTTTCTATAATTTAACTTACTTATAGAGGCGAAAGAAAATTTGTGATGAAAAAAATCTCCCTTGGTATAGCATCCCCTTTAAGTGATGCTGTCGTCGCGACGTAGAAGTAGAAATTAGGTCTGAATCCGGTGGATAACTTAACACGTTACATGTTTTCTTTTTAAAACTACCTCTTAAAGTCAACTCTTTTGAAATATATATCCTTTACAGAGTGAACAAAAATGTACTTGTAAATAGATGAAAATAATTTAATCATTATTATTTACACTAAGCACTTTTTTAAATTGTTAGGTGCAGAGTTGGAATAAGGTATGGTGGTGATTGTGGCTGAAGTCTAACTTAATTACCTATACCAAATTAGCCTATAATATTAAAACTTTTTATTAAATTGAATTAAGTTAAGGTTATTTTAAAGAAACTGAAAAGAAAAGGTTTTTGAAAATTTTAATTATTTTTCAGAATTTATTACAATAAACATTGGAATACAATTAAATGTTTATGTCAACAAAAAAATCATGTACAAGTTGTAAATATTTAGTACACAGTAGTAAGATTTATCGAACTTACAAATTTTAAAAATCTAATGAATCAAATTAGAATTTTTCGCTTTCCGTAAACTTATTAAATTTTTGCCAATCAAGCACCGCCAGGAAATTTAAAAATTATTTTGTGGATGGTTTACAGAAAATTAATTAGAAAAATCAAGCACTTGTAGACTTAATATCAATACTCTTAATAAAGCACTTAAAGCAAAAGAAAATTACAGATAAAATTAGGGAATTGGGTGAGGAATAAATGTAATTTTTTCCCTCCATTTTCCGAATTTTACACTCAAAATGCTTTTTGATGATTCTAAAAGAAGATGGTAAAACATGACACTTGAAAATATAGAATAAAGTTTTGGAAAGTTACCAAAATCGATTTTAACTTCAAAAACTTACTTGTGAGGTCCTAAAGAATTCGGAGGCTTGGAAGTACGGCCTCCGTAGCCTCCCTCTTAATCCCAGTCTGGCCAGATTTTTGTTTTAAAATTTTAGTCTAAAACTATTAACAAAAAAATTAAAAAAAAAGAATAATAAATAAACATATATGTTGGCACATAGGGACTCATGCTGCTTGAAATAATCTGGAAAAATCTTTTTCTTCTTCTTAAAAAAAAAAGCCATTTTGTCTGCAGAGAAAGCCTGGCAAGTCGGCAAAACAGAAGCTAAGGCTGGCAAAACAAAGTCGAATAGAGAAATGCTGGATTTTTTCCCTTCCCCTCTTATGAAAAGTGAACGACGTCTTGTCATAGATTGTCCGATAGAACTGAATTGTTCGAAATTTATTACCAGGCATTGCTTCAAAGATTATTTTCCTAGAGAAATTTCACCACCACAAAGTCTTTTGTTTGCAAGTTTAGGGATCTTACATTAATTATAAAATTTTGCAGCATTTCCATCTAGCTAAAAATTTCTATCAAAAATGGCGAAAACCTTGAATAGAAATGTCAACATCTTCTTCACTGCTCGAATCTATATCGTCTTTTAGACTCTCTGTGACAATAAGTGTGCAAAGTAACCTCCATTTTCCAATAGGTCATGATTTAGCATCACATAACTGAAAAAAATAACAAGCTAACGTAATTCACCTCTCAAGTCTATATCGTCGTTTTTAAACTCTGGTAGTTATTGACAATGCAACCTCATTTTTCCAATGGATCATGGGGTAGCATCACCCAACTAAAAAATAAAAAACAAAAGTCTATATCGTCGCTTTTATACTCTGTGACAGTTAATAAGAAGTGGGCAGAGTAACCCCATTTTTCTTTGGGATCACAGAATTACATTACCCAATTAAAAAAATTATGCGAGAATTCAAGTATAAAAATTTCACAATCCTCTCTCGAATAGTTATTACAAAACTAGGATTGATATGAATAACTTATTAGATATTGCTGCGGACAACAAATCAAAGTTATTGAGGTATTCATAATGCTTGCTTAACAATCTCTTTAGAAATAAATTGTACTTTTACTGATTAATTAACACTTAATCCTTTGACACAAAGTTTTTAATAAATATATTTTTCTTTATTTTGTAAGAATTTGGGTCAAAATAAGCAGAAAATATTATATTTATCATTTTAATAATTGATGGTTATGAAATACAGCGTGAAACACCGATGTCTTTTTTAACGTTAAAGGTAAAGTCCTCCAAAGAATAATTTCTCATATTTGCATTTATTTGTAATTATTTAAGTCTAAAAGAAACAGTTATTCTTCATTTAAATTATTTTAATATGCGAAATCAATTATTGATAATTTTTTGAACAGGAATGAAAAAAAAAAATCATATTACTTTTTTTGGTTTTTATATTGTAGCACAAATATAATTCCGATAATCTAGCAGGTTTTTTTTAGTAACTATTAGACCGTTTTTTTTTATAATAAAAAAGTACCAAAATATATTTTTGCATGTATAAATATGTAAAAGGAACACCGGTGTCCAGTTTGCGTCAAAGGGTTAATGAAAACACCTCTACTGACATTGAGACCCACAAGACACCGACAAGAGTTTTCTTATAGATCAGGGGTTTCCAACTTACATGAGGCCGGGGGCCACAATTAAAAACACAAATCAAATGGCGGGCCGCAACTTTATCAAAATTTTACGTAGGACTCTTTTAGGTTTGGAGGAACATTAAATATTACTGTCAGATTTTTACCAAGTTGTACAAAACAAAAATATTGAATTACAAATTAAAATAAGTAGATTTTTAAAAATATTTAATTGCATATTAAAAAATTCGGGCTACAATAACTTTAATGTGCACCTATGTATTAAACAATTAATGTGCAACAGATATCTAATTGTTAAGATATAAAACTTTAAAAAGGTTGGTATTAAAAATTACATAGTAGCACACAAAATGTTCAATGAAAAAAATTGAAGTTTGTCTACTGCAACCACCAGAGAATAAATATTTGCATTTTAAATTTGAAATTTTCAAGTGTGTGAGAAATTTTTCTGTCCAAAATGAGTGGTTTCAAAAAGTTAAATCGGAGATTCAATTTCTGATACACACATGCAAAATTATATTCACAAAATACAAAAAAAAGGAAATGAAAAAAGCAACATGCACGATTATTTTTGTATTTGAATAAATATTTTCTTGGTTGCAAAACCTAAGAAATTATTTTTTTTTGCACCGTTGGTATGATAAATTTTACAGAAACGAAAAAATTAGGTTCTTATTAACGAGAAAAGTATTTTAAACCCATAGAAATTTTTTACGAAAATTGTCCGCAAAAAAATGACAACTAATATATTTTAGTTCACGGGCCACAAAAAAGGGCTTCGCGGGCCGGATGCTCCCCTCGGGCCGCCAGTTGGAAACCACTGTTATAGAGCCCTCAAACTGCAATATGCAAAGTTACCCCGGTGGGCAAGGTAACCCCCAATTGACGGTAGTTCATTTCAGAAAATTTTAAACTATCTTCTGATATGTTTGGATACTTAGCGATCGAGCCTTTAAATGCAAATTGCTTGCATTTTAAATGCCTAGGCCTTGTGACAAAAACACATTTTGCATTTAATTAAACTTTAAGCTGTAATCTTTTGTTATGATTACCGCGTTTTGCAATTGTGATTTACCTGCATATTTTTTCCATTGAGTCCAACTACAGAAACACTTTTTACACTTTCATGTAATTTTAAAGTATAATTGATATTTTGTTACAGTCAGATGCTTTTGCAATAGAGAGTTTTAGCTATAGATTGTCTAATTCTAGTATAACAAGGACAAACATTAAATTTCAGTTAACTTTAAATTATAATAAATCTTCAAGTTTGATCAAATACTTTAAGCAAATATGATTTTACCTGTAAATTGTTTCCATTGTAAGTTCCTCGCTTTTGCAGCAAAACCACATTTACAGAAAAGTTAGGAGGGAAACTTAGCTTGCAAGCGTCATTAATATGATGCAAGATTAGTAAAAGCGTGTCTATTTAAAAATATTTTAATTCCTTAGACTGGGTCTATGTAAACACAGAACCGCTAAAATAATTTAAAACATTTTTATAAATCCTACAGCTGAAGAAAAAAGAAAAGATTTTTAAAAATTTGTTTAGTAGATTAATTAATTTCTCTTTCAATTTTCGATTTTAATATGTCTTATTTTATTATTATATATATATATATTTTTTAATATTATTATTCTTATATTTGTTTGCTTTTAAATTGTTTCGAGTTTAGTTTTTCTTTAGAGCAATAGAAAAAAAATATTATTTTAAATTATTGTAGGCAAAAGGCCATTTATTTTATTTGTAATGATACTTCGCAAGAAAATGTCTTGATTGAAACATGGTTTTTTCCTAAATGACTTATTAAAAGTCATTCACTGTTTTTATTTAAAATATCTATAAGACATGAAAGTCTCGCAAAATATAAAGTAAATAATGAACAGCATGCTTCACATTATACATGAACCGACATTGAGTTCATATATTAAGTGCAATTCCTTACACATGAAATGTGTTTAATTTTAGGAAAGAAATTACGCAAACTTATCGAAAAACAATTTTTATAATGATGGTTTGAATTTTCAGTTTTTAATTATTCGTTTTTTTTTTAAAAAAAATTCAAATTTAAAATTTTTTAAGAATTTTGATGTGTTCCCAGAATTATCGAGTTTTGTTTATCCTATTGTCTTATAAAGTGACGCTTTTATTTTCATCCTGGTTTAAAAGGTATTTCTGCCTAATAATATATAATCTACTGTCCAAAATTTTATATTAAAAAAAAGAAATAAGACCGAGAAAAAGAAATTTAAAAATATTTAAATCTAAGATGGCGTGACTGTAAGCCTTTTAATTAATAAGGACACTTAGTAGGCCTCTTAATTACTGATAGTTGTTTTGTTTTTTTAAATTAACATAACTGAATAATTGATAGGAGTAGCACATTTATTACGTCACCATTTATTCCTTTTCATGTCTTTGAAGATGGGTTCTAACAATCAAAATGTTTATCAATTTCTGACTAACAGTTCTCAAAAGATGGGAGCACAACGCAGATCTAAACAATTAAGTTTAAATTTATTTCCCGATAAAATTTTTTAAAAGTTTATAACTCCGTATAGTGGCAGAAATTGACATAAATTATTGCAAAAGTTTTATAGTAATATCTTTAAAAAAATTTTTTGTTCGACCGAAATGGCCGATTTCTGAACCCTTATTATATTTTTGGAACTAACATTGATTTATATATATTGTTACTCTTATATTATATTGTCGTTGTCGTTTTATTATACATTGTTGTTAATATGTATATATTATAAATCATCTAGCTTATTACTTAGAATTCATTTTCAGATTTCCAAAATGTTATCTATTGTAAAGTATTTATGATAAACTCTAACTTATGTGCTTATAAATAACTGATTTTATGAATTATTGTTTATAACTACAAATAAACTCGATGAGAAATGATTAAATGAAGAAACCCATGACTTATGAGTGAAAATAGGTCCCCAGTATTGGCCGCTTTTTTCCCTTTACTACTACCCACATTTATATAAACAATGCCCTTCATTGATAATTTTTGTACGTGTGTATTTTCTGAAGCATTCTGAAGATAGTCACACAAATCTTAGGAGGGAAAATAACTTAACATTTATATTTAAAAAACTTCTCACCAAGTGAGAAAGGGGTAATCGAGAAAATCTAACGCCGAAAAAGAAATTTTTTTTTTTTTTTTTTTTTAATAATGTCTAAATGTTTAGAAATTATTTTAAATAAGCGTATGCGACTTGTAAATAGGACGTTTATTTGATAATATCCTCAACAGATGTCAACAATAGATAAGTTATATTACTTTGTGAAAGATTTTTAAAAAAGGCATCTTAATGTTATGATTCCTGTCCAAAAAAGTAGCGTAAAAAATCTACTATTACATTAACAAAAACAGTTGAAATAGTTCCTTAAATTTGTTTATCCATTCATAAAATAATTTTCAAGCATTTAGGAATTTTTTCTTGCTCTTCTTAAGCATTAATTTTAAGATTGTCAGACTCTTATGACGTACGCAACGCTGATAGTTTTTTTTTCTCCATAAATTTATTGTTCAAGTTAATCTAATGTCCTAAATTCAGTAAAAAAAGTTAATTTAAATAGTAAAATGTTTATTTAAATAGTAAAGTAGTTTAGTAATAGTAGTTAGTTTATTTCAATAGTAAAGTATGTTGCATAAGTAGTGAATATATAGTCAGGGGTCTGTTTAGAAGAAATTTAGGTCCATTAACGGACCCTTCACAAAATATCATTTCCTAAAAACGGACCCTTCACAAAATATTTTAACTTAAAAACGGACCTTTCACAAAATAATTTTTCTTTTAATCGGACCCTTCACAAATTTGTTTATCTTCGTTCGTTATTGTGTTAATCGAATAAACCCTTCCCAAGAGGAAAAAAATAAAGATGGATGCAAACGAATTAAGTTTTGTCTTCGGCAGACGCTTCTTCCTATTTTCGCCTGTGAAAATTCTGCGTTCAGCAGTATAGGCGAAATATCAATTTAGAAGCAGCTAATTTAACTAATTTAGAAGCAGCAATTGCTGTTTATTTTTGAAAATTTTAATTTTTTTAAATTATAGTTTTACAGTGTTGAGCATAATCTTGTATCTCTTTACAATTTAAAAACTCTTTGAAAAAGTTTTTTGCAAAACGGACCCTATTTGCACAAATTCATAAAAACGGACCCTGGTTGAAAGAATGTGAGTAATTTTTTCACAATTTCACGAAAAACGGACCTTTCACAAAATGTCTGGACAGACCCCTGATAGTGTATGTAACATAGGAGTGCACAACCTGCGGCCCGCGGGCCAACGGGCCAAATGCGGCCCTTCGACTACTGAAGTGCGGCCCGCGAGAGCTTCTAAACACAATAAAAAAAATTTTTAAAAATGGCAATTTTTAATGGCACTTTTAAGTCATCAAGTTTTGACACAATCAATTTTAACAGATTCTTTAGTAAATGTACGTTTAACGCGCTTTCTTGAAGCCGAATTTATCGTAAATATAAATGATTTTTTTTAAAACAGTTATTTCCGCTTTTCTACGTGATTTTGAAAATTCCGAATTTTTATTTTGCGACGCGAGTTTCAGATCACAAATTTAAATGATCACTTTTTGTGCACTTTATTTGTGACGATTTCATCTTAAATCTAAGTGATTTTTTATCTTTTTCTTGCAATTCTTTCTTTTTTTTTTTTCAAAATTTTTTCTTGGCAGTTATTGCTATGCGTTATTGTAAACGTATTATAAAAAATTCCAATTATTCTGTTACGACATGCAAATTTTAAATCATGCATTTGACGCGCTTTATTCGTGCTGAGTTCAGCATAAATATATTTTTTCCTAATTATTTCTACACTTTTCCTCGTGATTTTGACGATCCCGTTATTTAACTATGACGTTATTAAGACGCGTGATTGTTAATCACGCAATTAAATAATCACTTTTTGATACGGTATTACGGTACAGTTTTATCGTAAATCCTAGTTATTTTTCCTTCGTTTTTATTTCCGCAACGAATATGATTTGGTCGAATGTGGTAATGAATTGTAATTTGATCAGAAACCAAATATTCGGCAAAAAAAAAGAAAAAATCTATTGAACGCCGTACACTTGGGGCCAAATAGCAAAATCTTTTAGCAATATAGCAACACTGAAACTAAAATTTCAATGCTCAGAATAATATTTCCTGGAAAAACGTATTCATAAATTAACTCTAAAAAATAAGGCCAATCAAGAACGTTTTTGAAAATGTCGAAAAGCGAAACAGAGAACATAAAAATCAATCTTAATTTTTGAAATTTTCTTTTAAAGCTGAACATCTCAGTTTTTCAATTACCAGAAAAAGCCAAGAAAAAAGAATCAAGTCAACAGAAATGCTATTAAAAATTACTGCGTTATAATGAAAACGTCTAAAAAAAGTTTTTTTTTTTTATTTGAAGAAAATAAAAAGATAGAAAAAATGTTCTTAATTTTTTTTGTGAAAATCTTATGCCGAAAATCTCAATTTAAATTCTTCTCATTGCCATAATTTTAAAAGAAAAAAAATTGCTATAAAATAAATTTTATTTGTAACTTTATTTTTAAAAAAAATGCTGAGTCATAATAAAATTGCTTAAAAAAAGAAAAACAGAAAAAACACATTTTTCTTTGTTCCTGAAATAAAACTTTAATACTGAAAATCACACTTTTCTATGTTACTGGTTATTTATATTACAGTACAGGGAAAGAGTGATAATAAATTAATAGTATGAGACGTTCTGTTAAAATGCTGGGTTATAATAAAAACTGCAAAAAATGGATCCTTCTCAATTCTCAAAGTATCGAAAAAATGACAAAATTGACTTGTCTGATTATAATTTTTTTTTAAAAAAAAGTAATATCTATAAAAATTCAAAAATAAAAAAACTTAGAAAAATACATTTCTAAAAATTATTCTGCAAAATATTTGACTGATCATTCAACCAACTGAATTTTTCACAGAAGGGCCAAATACTCGTTAAATCCCTCCCTAATTTAAATGCAATGTTATTGCAACTTGAGAAATTCATAAAATGGCGGAAAACGTGAATTTTTAAACTGCTCACTGTTTGTGGTTTATATTTCAATTTTTTGTTGCTTAAGTGATCTTATTCGATAAAAAAAAGGAAAATGTTTACGATATAAAAAATCTAATCATTAATAAAATAAAATAATAAAGTACATTACAAAATAAGCATTGAATTTTATTTTGAACTATCACAGTTTTGTTTTTATTTTAGGCTTTTGTTTAAAACCTATAAATTTTCTTCAATTAAAATATTTAATTTGAATTTATATTACTTAACTACGACTAAACGTTTTCCTACTTTCATTCTGTGGGTATTGCAGTTTTTTTTAATTTATTAGAATTTAATTCTAAAATGAGTTTTTATATTGCATGATATGATAAAAAAAAAATATTTCTTTTCTTCAATGTTTATTTATTTTGATAAATCTATTGTTCATATGATAAAAATAGCAAGTTTTTTTTATTTTAGAATGAATTCTAATAATGGAACACAACACTACTAAGTTATTGATATTACTAAGTTTATTGATAAAAAAATGGAACGCTAATGTTTAAATAAACATTATTACATTTGTCATTAAATACATGTCTAAATACATGTGCGGCCCTTCGTTAGCCAACCTGCTGTGCAAGTGGCCCTTCACTCAAAAAGGTTGTGCACCCCTAATGTAACATAAATATCAATAGAATTCAAAATTTAATGTTATTATTCCCATCTTATCGTTATCTTTTAAGAAGGTCCTAATACAAGTTTCAATTGTTTCCTGACTACTGTTAAAAAATTTATTGCTAAAGAGAATTTATCATTAATCAAAATTCTGACCACTGTCCGACTAACTAGTTTTGAATGCTTAGGTATCAAAGGGAACTCTGTGCTAAAATTTTGCTGTTTTAAGTGCTAAATTTAATTGTTTCATTCGGCTACAATTTATATCGCTCTTTTCTTTTAATAGTCAAATCAAACGTAAATTTATAAAAATTTCAATCATTTCTGAGTAGCTTAAGGGCTTAATTTTAAACTGAAATTATGCGCTTAATGCCAATGCGTTTTGCAATTTGTGTCCTAAATAGTTCACGTAAAAATTTCAAACAAAATTAAATCTATTCCGCTTACAATACGAGGTTTGATTTAATTTTTTTGTGTATGTCAAGTATAGTATTATATTTCGTGAAAATTCTTTCACTTAATTAATCTTACTTTTTTAAAATTCATTTAAGAGTTCCTTTAAATATATTGCGGAAAGGCCTCTGAGATGAAGCACAAGTTGAAACAAAATTTCTTTTGTAAAACGGAGTCTTAACTCATAATTTTAAAACTTAAATTTCTTCAAAGACGTGGTTTTTTTTTCTTTCTGAAAAACGTTTTTTCTCCTATTCACAAAATTATGAGATTATTTTCACAAAAAGACGGACCTTTTACAAGAAGTCTGGAATAGTTCTTGGTTGTTTAAAAAGGGATTGTGATTAAAAGGGATCATTTGAAAAGGGATGTTTATAAAAAAGAAACCTCCAATGAGTGTTTAAAAAATAAGTTTTCTTTAAAGAAATTTTATTAAAGAACTCTAAAATGCTTATTAATATACTTATACATGCGTCGAGTAAAATATATTCTTTTCAGTTAAAATAAGAAATTCAGGGAAACTAAAATGAAAAGTGATTGTGTACCAGTCCATGTTAGGAAACCGTAAATTCCATAATACATATATCAGGTACCTTGGAAAATCTATATTAAAATAGCTATATTACTATATTTGTTGCATATTAGCTCAGCATTTATTTAAAAAATACCAGATTTGGTATAGTACTTATTACCAAATTTTGTAAAGCATCTTTGACGTTAACAATTGTATGGCCATTGTTTACGATCCCCCGAAACATATAACTACATTTTCTTTATCTTGCATTTTAGTACATAACTTATATTAAGTATTTAAAATACCGTTGATCTTAAATTATTGAAATTATTGAAACACGTTTCAAAGACACAACTATAAATAAAATAAATAGGTGGCTTCAGAAATACTAATACGGTGACGTAGTCTTCACATGCCATTCAAATTGATCGTCATGCTTATCTGATATAACGAATAAAAAATATGATTTTATAGTACGTGCAATTTACTCCTTTTTTGATTGAATAGAGCTACGAGTTAGCTTAACATCGCAGTTATTATCTTTTAAATAATGAAAAAGAAAAAGTTTCTGTAGTTTAATTTGTTACAATGCCTAATTTTAAACCAATAATAAAAATTCATTTTAGAGCGTTCTTCCTGGGCAAAGTAATTGAATTTTTTGTATCATTTTTAGGATTGGGAGCTAAAATTGCCCTTAGCGTAAGACTTATACCAGCAACTAAATATATATGAGAACGTATCGATTGAAATGAAACTCATTTAAAATTTACTGATTAAAATTAAAAATACATTACATTTAAAAATTATATGCAATCCTTACTTGCGACACTGCAAGACGCGATTTATATCTTCCTTAAAAGAAGAAGGTTTAGATTAACACTATTTAAAAATAAACTAGGTGAATTATAAAATTAGTTAAAATTAAAATGTTTGAATTTCTTTTTTTTTTAATTGTTTTATTTCTAGTAAATCTAAACGATTTGCTACAAATAAAATAATAAAAAAAGAGAAATTCAAACTTGATTTTAAAATTACAATTGGTAAACACAAATAAGCATGTTAAAAAATTTGTAAAAAAAATTCCTATCCTAATTAATCATTTATTTAGTAATTTAATTTAAAAAAAAAAATATTTTTCCAAAAAAAAAATTTTTTTATTGAAAAAAGTAAAAAGTTTTTCGCTCTTTTTCTACTTATTAAATAAAAAATATCAAATTTTGTGCTTTGAAACTTTTGTTTGTTCAATCTTTATATTTTGAGAAAAGATTCTATGACGACCATTTATTCTTCTTTTTTTTTTCCTTCCCCTTTTTTTTTGTTTTTTTGTTTTGTGTTTTGTTTTCTTTGTTTCTTTTTGGTTAATGTAATTTGAAAGATACTAATCCTTAATTTTTTTTATTTGTGGTAATTTTTAATATTTTTTGCGTTTAAATTTAATTATTAACAGTTATTTTGAATGATTTTTTTATATGTGCGAATTGAAGAATGAAATAAAGAGGGGTTATTGCTAATTCAATTTTTTTACAGATTGTTTTAAAATTTACGAAGAAATAAGTAACTAATTAGTGACACAGATTTTTTTATAGATTAATCTCTATACGTTACATAACATTTCAATGTTTTTTTAATTTGTTTATTGCTACAGAATGTGTTACCGTTACAGCTCAAAAGCCGTTAATATGTACAATATTTAACTAATTTGCTGATTTGCTCCATTAAAGTGTAGTTTTCCTCCGTTAATGTGCTCATTAACTGCTTTCGTATCGTTAAAGTTTAAATGCTTGTATCTCTCATTCTCTCAACTTGTTGATTGTTAGGACTTGATTCTTTAGATATCGAAAAATAAATAAATGACATTTATGTTAATTTCATTGATTGTAATAATATAGTTTAAACCGCTTGTTTCTTGTTATTACAGCTTTTAAAGTGATCGATTCTTTCAATTAATGTGTTGATTGTTCAAAAAATAAATGAATAACATTATGTTAATTACAGCAAGCAGAAACGTTGTTGTTCCAGCTGAGATCTAATTGTCACTTTAACGAGTGCTTAGGTAATGTGCATGTTATCTGCACGGTACAATTCTGGTGAAATTACCGTAATGTATGCTAATGACATTTCTGGATTTAAAAAAAAAAATATATGATTCTGGTTATAAAACCAAAATATATGGTATTTATTAACCATTCCTTTGATAATTTTTCAGTTCATATGGTAACGGTTTACCGGAAATTCTGGTTTTCAAAATTGCAGTTCTTTTTACCTAACATTTAGTAAAGAATACAACTGAAAAGTAAATTAATGTGAATTAATTGGTTTTTATGCCATGGTCTAAGAAATCATCATAAAGTTACCCAATTTTGCAATATTTACAAAATTTTATCACATCATAACACTACATTTTATGGTTAATTTAACCAAAATCATTACCAAAGCGCTTCGGTAAAAAATAAAGAGCCTTATGGTGTTTCCATAGAGCCAGAGACACGGTAAGTTTAACCATATTCTGGTAGTTCTGACCATACTTTTCCCCCCCTCAGTGTAGGTAGTTTGCTAGTAATTTAAGAAAAGAAATTTTTTTTTTGATGCTTTATGGAATCACCCGCCTAATTAATCAGCAGATTAGCTATATATTCTGATAAATAATTGATTTCTATACTTTAGTTGCTGTAGGCATATTCACACTTAACGAAAAAAAGAAGAAAAAAGAAACTCAACCCAATGAATTTAAAAAATGTATTAGATTTTAGTCTCATAATGATAAAAGTACTGGCGCGCTATTAATTGCACAGAATTTTCACGTCTTATTTATCCTCTTTTATTTAATTTTAAATTTAGTTTATCTTTAGATTAAGAATTATAATTCATATGTAGTTGAAGTGTTCTTAAAAGTTCAAGATTCACAGGCTTCATTTTAGGAGACAATTGGGTCTGTTCACTCTTCACAAAGAATTGTTTCATTAAATCGCTTTCTACACTAAGCATTTTATTGGTATTTTTACGGACCCTTCGCAAAATATTTATCGTATTCGAAAATGTATGCGATTTTTCAAAAATTCACAATAAAAAGACTAATTTTATGCCTTAACTCTCCCAAATAAAATAACCCTCTCTCTAACTGTGTTCCGAAAATGAAAATAACATTATAATAAGGATTTAAGAATTTTTTTTTATTATATAGATTAAAAAGGTGAGAATAGTTTTATTTTTGTCACACCTCAAACGAAAAACGTATAGGTTGCATTACTTTCGAAAAAACGTGGGGGCTCATGTAAGTGGTGAAAATAGTTTATTATGATGCTCCCCACGTTTTTCATTTAAGGTGGGAAGAGAAATAGAATTATTTTCTTCTTTTTAGTCTGCTTGATGAACGAGGGTTTTCACTTTTTATTTTATTATTATATTTTACTTTAGTAAACGAAATGTCGATTAATTTTCGACGTAGATAAACTAACAAAACACAAAAAAATTAAAGAAATTGAAAATTACATTTTCTTACTTGACCGAAAAAAAGACTGAAAGTAAACTGTCAAATGAAAAACGTGGGGTGCATTACTTTCATAATAAACATCCATCATCACCGAAATTTCCTGTCACGTCTATCATGGATGAGGCGCCCTGCGATTTACGTTTTATGTGTGATACAAAAATGTAACTATTTCTCCTTTTTTTAAACAGTTTGGAAAAAGTGAGTTTTAAAATTGTTCTTTATTTTAAAATTTCTTAAATTATTATTCAAAAGAATGAATCAAAATTTTAAAATTTTTGTGCTTTGCACTCTTTAATGGAAATATTTAAAAGATGGATTATTAAAAATGTAAAATAAATAAATAAAATGAAAAAAAAATAATACAACCGAAAAAAAATTATATGTAAATTTCTTTTTTATGCTTTTGATATATGCATTTAAAAAAAATTTTAATGTCTTTTTTTTATGTGAAAGAAAAACGGCCATCCTATAATTTCAGAAACTTATATATATTTCAATAGTTTAAAGAAAATAAAGGAAGTGCTCCAATTAATTTTGTAAACAAGTGATTATAATATGAACAAATAAGGGCCAGCTTTAATTAATTAACAAATCCAAATACGAAGTTATCTAATTATCCAATCAAATTTTTTCCTTTTTTTCTTTTTAGTTGCGTTCGAAAGAAAATGTTGAATGAAAAAAAAATACTGCTTGCTTAATTGAGTTAATTTTTCTTACAATTCTAATTATTAAAACAATTCAATTCATTAGAAAGGATGCAGTTTTATTTTCTTCTTCTAATATTTCTTTTTCTTTCTTGCTCATTGCTTGTGTTGTGTGAAATTTTTTTCACACTATAGTTTTGAAGGAAAATATATTGACCATTCATTAGTCTTTATTGATTAAGTTGTGTTGGGTACTTTCATCTAAAGAAGATAGGTGCTATTTGACGCACTTGGTGTTATCTAAACATTTATCAATTAAAAAACTACTAACTTTTTAAATTTATAGATTAAGTAAAGGGAGTTTTAAGATCTCTTATTAATTATTTTACTATCATGATTTATTTTTTGCCCACTCCTAAGTAATGATGTTCCTGTTACTGTTCAAGTTTTTATGCATTGATTTTTAGTAATAATTTAAAATCTGTCTGCCAGCCATTAAATCAAATAAACCACCGTTCGGGACATTTCAGCACAGTAATATAAAGGTTCGAAAATAAAACCTATTTAATCCAAATGTTTATTCTGTTGTTGTATGTATTTAAGTAATTGATTTTTTTTTTTTTTTTTTTTTTTTTTTTTTTTTTTTTAATAACAAAAATTAAAAATTAATGCCCTAACTATGATTGATGAATATTTGCGGTTCCGTTTTTTACTGAACTTTCGGAAACAATTATTGACACTATTTCCCATTGATCTAATAATTTATTCTGTACCCTTATTTATTTGTGAGTTTATAATTTTTTAATAACAACTAATTTTTTAATATCGTAAAATATAGGATCTTTCAGAAAAAAAGAAACATAAAGGTGGGGTACCTTACAACAACTTTAATTTATATTGTATATTATTTATTTATGTTAACTGCTTCAATTTAACTTTTTGATGTCAAAAATTTACAATGGGAGAAAAGAAAAAAAGGGGAAAGAAAGAATATTTTTTGCAAATTTGTGGCACGTTTTTAAATTAAGTGAATATAATTACCGCAATGATTTCATTAAAAATAAGAATTGCTACTAAATTATCGAGGCTAAGACCCCCCCCCCCAATTTTGGAGCAGCAAAGACAGAGTGGTTAAGGTACTGTTAAGGACATAGGCTATATTCCCAGTTGGCTGCTTCAAGGCTCACTCAGCTTCAATTTAATGGGTTCCAACTCCCCTGGGAAGTAAAGGCAGCAGGTGCGGCAATAAAGCAATACTGATTACATTGGGGCCATCATGGCTTTGGTCTCGAAATGATGGAACCTTTTTGCTCTGCGGAAATACTTTGATTTCAGCTTTACTCCAGCTATTTTAAGAGACTTTATTATTATGAATGAAGTGCATCTTGTAGAAGTGTATAACCTGCTGCAGCATCTGAATTACAAAAAAAAAAAAAAAAAAAAATAATAAATAAATAATCGTTCAAATTTAAAAAGAACGGGAGTTTGAAATAACCCATTTAAGTTTTTGTCGCTCCCAATCTTAATATAGTTTTTTGATTGTTATACATACCTATAAAAAATCTCAAAATTTTTAAAAGGACGTTATTACTATACGTAAATTTCGAATTTTAGTTTCCATTTCTTGGACTTTTCATATGTGCCGATTTCATCTTAAATCCTATTACTATACGTAAATTTCGAATTTTAGTTTACATTTCTTGAACTTTTTATGTGTGCTGATTTCATCTTAAATAATATTAGTATACGTAAATTTCGAATTTTAGTTTCCATTTCGGACGTTTTTCATATGTGCCGATTTCCTCTTAAATCCAATTACATTTCAATCGTTTTTTCCGTAGTTATTGCAACGCATTTCCACGTAGTTTCCACGGAATTTTTCAATTGTTATTTTGACAATTATTGCTACGCATTTCTACGATGTTTAGAAAGCCCCAATATTTTTTATACACTATTACGACTCTTGAATTTCAAATCCCGCATATAAATACATCTCTTTTTGGCCAGCTTTATTTGTGCTGATTTCATCGTAAATACAAAGGATTTTTGATCGTTTTTTCGGCAGTTACTACCTCGCTTTTCCTCATGATTAAAAAAATCCTGATTATTTTTAATACACTATTACGACACTTAAATTTCGAATCGCGCATTAAAATAAAATCTTTTTGCCGTGTTTTGCCCCGGTTATGCCAATATTAACAAAAATTTAAGAGGTTTTTCGAAGGCTTTTTCGACAGTTATGACTACATTTTTCTATGTGATTTTGAATATTCTTGTATTTTAAAACACTATTATAGCGCGCAGAATTCGATTCTGTTTGAATTTTTTTTAAAACTTAAGTGTTCATTTTTTTTAAAAAAAAAAAACTATTTAGGATTTGTAAAACCCTATTACCCTACAATTTATTTAAAAATGAATTATATTCCCTACTAAATGTTGAATCTTATTTTGCTCTTTGAGGGTTTTGTTTTTATTAGAATTTTAAAAAAAACCTATAAACTTTCTTTAAATTAAAGTATTTAACTTGCAATCATTTTAGTCACTAGAATATTTAATTTTATTTTAAAATTTAATTCTATGAACATTGGAGTTTTTTATTAGAGTTTATGTTAAAATAGACTTTTGTATTATGTAATTTTATTAAAAAAAAGTTTTCCATTGTTTTTATTCATTTCAATTTATCTAAATTTTTTTCTGATAATGGAATGTTTTTAAGTAATAATTTTTACTGTTTTTAATTTTAAGTATTTGAATATATGAATATATATTTACTTTATAAGTCTCTGTATTATACCATATATTTTAAAGAATAGCAAAATAATGAACAGAAAAAATTTATTGCTTTTATATAGAATAGTTTGATTTAATTTAATTCCTATAAACGGGATATTACTTTCATCAATTATGATATTAAGTTCGATCAACTGTATTTTAATATCTAGTCAACTAATATTAAAGTATTCCTAACTAATGAGATGAAATCGCCATGAGTAATGATATGTAATACGAAGAAGGGCCAAATTCAAGATATGCGTCGATTATTTTCTCAATAAATCTTCCGTTTCATTGATTTATTTTTTGTAGCTTGATAATTTCGATTCGGAATTGTTTTTCCAAGAATTTTGTGAAAGGTCTGTTTTTTGAAATTGTAAAATATGTTCTCATAATTTCGTAAAAGTCGGGCCTGATTTTGTGAAAACTCTACTTATTATTTTGTGAACATGTGAAAACAAAGTTGCTGATTTTGTGCGTGTGTGTGTGGGGGGGGGGGGTCTTTCAATGAACTTCAGTTTTAAAATAATAAACAAATCACTGACACCATTGTCAAAACATAAGTTTTGCAAAGTATCAGTTTTAGAGATAAATTATCTCTGAATTAAAATTATGTGCATTACTAAGGAAAGATAACTCCGCGTTTACGAGAAAGCATCGTTGCAAGTTGTTAGCAAGGAATTTGTTGTCCTATCCTTATTTTACAGTACTCGATTTGCAGGTGAATGTTCCGGAGATTCTGAAACAAAACTTAAAAAAAAAAATCAAATAAATATTTTTTAAATTAAGTTTCTTAAAAAGAAACACATTTTTCTTTCCCATTCGAGCAGCTGGTTCCAATTTTTTTCGGCTATGGAACCCTAAATGATCAATCTTCTTGCTACGGAACCTCGTCGTAATAAATAAAGTATGTAAAGACAGTTTTTTAACGTATTAACCAATTAAATACTACTTAATTTTGAAAGTTCTTAAAAACGGAAATTTTTTTTAATCGTTTTATCGGCAATCGATTAATTTCATATCGGGGCGTTACTTGTCTTTCAGTGGCGCCATCTATAGCCAAGAATACGGTCGACTTCAGCCACGCACACGTCACAACCCGTTTATAGAGCTGACCCATTCTTACATTCATTCATCCACAAATCTCAATTTTGACCTGAACCAGAGAACGATCAATCTCCAGTGTCTTTTTAGAAGAAATTAGGGTCCGTTAACGGACCCTTCACAAAACATCTTTTCATAGGAACGGACCCCTTACAAAATCGTTTAACTTAAAAACGGACCCTTCACAAAATAATTTATCTTTTAATCAGACCCTTCACAAATTTGTTTATCTTCATTATTGTTTTGTTAATCGAAGGAAGGGGAGGAAAGAAAGACAGATGTAAACGAACTAAGTTTTGCGTTCGGCAGACACTTCTTCCATTATTCGACTGAAATGAATATTCTGCGTTCAGCAGTATAGGCTAAATACCAAATATTTGTATGTTACATCTCTAATTTAGTACCAGCAAATGAAGAAAATAATTATATTTTAACTTTCTATATTGAAATTCGATTTTACTTCCTTTTATTCTTAAAAATCGCAATTAGACAAGTTATCATACGGTTTTTAACTATTCAAATAAACTATTTACTTTATTTAAATAAGATAATTGGGTAGAAATTAGTAAGTTGTTTTGACCCCTATTCAAAAATATTCTTTTAAGTTAAGAAAATTTATTTTCTCCAACATTTATGATTATGATAATTGACCAAAAATTTATAGTCATGAAATAAACACTTAATTAAAATCTGAGGAGTACTATGAACCCGAAATATATTCATATAAAGGGCTAGGGGTAATATAATGATAAACCACATTTTCATATTGTTCCGAAGAGTAATTTTTAAGAACGTTTTTGATGAATACTATGATTCACAAGTAAGCATGAAACATCTTTACGTGTATAGCGCAGTCATTTAGTGGGAATTTGCTAAGTACCTATCTAGAAACAATGCTGACAAATAGTTTGTCACCATGATTTGGAAAAGTGTCGCTTATCACTATATAGCCTCAAACAATTTCTTTTCTGTAATTTTCTACCTAAACAATATAGAAAGTACTCTGAGAAAAAGAGTAAGGACAGTAACTATGCTCGAAAAATAGCGAACTAAAATAATAATAATATTTAATGTAATGGATAATATTAAATCAAGTGTTATCCTAGACTCTTTGTGAATTTGGGTGCTTACAACTCGAGAAGAAGTGAAGTGAAGTGATTATACCAAACCATGTGATTTAAATCAAATTTAATTGGATACCTGTAAGCGACGCCGCGCTTGTGTGTCGAACCCGATTGGCTTCTGAATCGACAAATGTCACGATTTATCTAAGCTGACGCTACTTACATCCATGCAATTGTTAAAATTCTATTAATAATTTTATTAATTTGTGAAAAAAAGTTCCTGATTTTTTGAAAGATCACAAATGGTCTGTTCTAAACTGATTGTGAAAGAGGTCCGTTTTTGAGAAATTGTGAAAAATCTTATTTTGTGAGAATAAAATCCTATTTTTGTATTTAAAAAAACAAAAAAAAGTTTTTCAAAGAGTTTTTTTTTAAAAAAAATATTGTGTCGGATTCACAGTCCGTTTGCTTAAAAAAATATTTTGTGATAGATGGGTTCCTGTTAGCGATTAAAAAAAAAAAATGTTGCGAAATTTTAAGTTAACAGATCCAAATATTTTCTGACCATTTAAATAAGCATAGAAATTGTCTCTGATACTTACAGCGATTAAAGTTATTAAAATTTACCATAAAGATAAAGAAATTTTGACAATAAAGATAAAGCATTATTGACGTATCCAATTAAAAACAACTTTACAAAAGTAATCATTTCAATATTTTTAAACCAAATCAAGTAATGATAATTTTTTTTGAACATCAACGATATGGAATAAATTGATCCTTTTCAAAATTCCGAATAAAAGAATTTTAAGTTTATTTATTATCGAAATCACTTGTTAATCAAATAAAGAAAAAAATAAAATCCTGCTAATTTTTTTAAATATTTTTTTAACCTTTCTATCTTATGCTTTATTTTCACGTTACCCTTAAATTGCTCTTACAAACGTAAGATAAATATGCTTTTGTGAGCATATTAATTGATATTGTTTAAATTAAGTATAGTAAATGTTTTCCATACTTACAATCTTAAAATAAAATCGTAAACTTTTTTTATGGCATTTAATTTTTTCAACCAGAACTCTTTTAAATCTAATATATATTACAATTTAAAATAAGCTCTTCCAAAGCAAATATTTCATTATCATTGTTGACTTTTAACTCTATTGAAATATATCAGCAACAGATGGCAGCACCATTAATGCAGTTCTGAAAAGTAGAAAAGTTTTCTCTAAAACTTTTTGTCTCGTACCTGAGAAAACGGAACCTCCATTTACCCCTGATCTATCATATCACACTTATTTTTTTATCACACTTATTTTTTTTGGAGAAAAAAAAATTAAAAAACTACTAAATAATTTTTTTTTAAATGTATTTCTTACTTTTTAAGCTAATTACAAGTAACAAAAATAATACACATTGATTTTGCGACCATTTGGTGACTCATTAACAAAAATCCTAATGGTGAAATAGAAACCTTTACAATAAATAATTCAATATACTGACAATAAATTATTTCATATTTTCAGTAATATTAATGCGTTAATTTTTTTCTTAAATTTTGCACAATTTATAAACTAATTGTGCAAAATAATATTTACCATTAGTCATACCATATATCAAAATAATATTTACCAAATAGTATTTTTTTTAAATTTTATATTTCAATATATTTTAGATGATAATAACATTTTACGAATATTAAGTTTGCTCTAAAATTATCTATAAAAATTAGAATAAGGTAAGGGATGCAAGACTTATGCTTGGAAAACTATTTCTTTTTGCTAAGCTATGCACAAGATATTTTATTTGCACTCCCCTCCCCTGTCAACCTTAGTCCTAATCGTGACACGCTTATGTCACCACCTGTGACATCAGCACAACCTGTCTAAAATAAATGCTTTTCGGACTTATAAAAAATTTTCATAACTATGATTTATTTTATTTTTTTTTAAATTCAAATTTTGAGAATAATAACTTTAACAAAAAATAAATAAATAAGAAAGTGAATCAATCTTATCTCTAAAATTTTTCTCAAAATAGTTCCCCTTATAGCTGCATAGTCTTTTATCCTACCTTCTTTGCTCTTGCCTTCATATATTCAGCGAATTAAGCAGTAATGCTTACGCTCAAATTAATAATATCCAATTAGGAAAGAAATTGTGTTTTATTTTTTTCACTCCATAATTAATATATTCCTCGTTCATTGTTGAAAATATCAAACAGATATGTTTTTGATAAGGAAAAAAAACATTGATGGCAAACAAGTACAATTTTTGGTAGGAAAAATTTTGATAATTTTTTTGTTCTTTTTTTTTAATTGCTAAAATGGATCTTTCATAAACTATTTTACTGCTTAAACTACAAATAAAAGTTCAAAACTTTTTTTTGAAAATCAGAGTTACTGGCATCATTATGACAAACTATTGACAAGAAGTTTACATAAACCACTGATATTTGTTATTCCCCCCAATCCTAATAAAAATACGTATTTTAAGGTTATCACCAAATCACCATTGAATCTACTTATTTTAAAATTTCGGATCACTATTGACCCCAATCTTAATAAAAACACGTGTTTTGAAGTTGTTATCACCCAATCACCATTGAATCCGATCACTAATTTTAAAATTTCCGATCACTATTGAATCATTTAATGTGTCATAATCACAACAATCTGCATCATCACATTTATTTACAAAATATTAAGAGTGCGAAAGTAGGCGATAAAGATACTGAATTCAAGTACCACAATCAAAAAACATTTTATTGTTAAATTCACAAAAACAGTTCTTTCTCAAAAAGTCTGGAATAACTACATCTTCAACATTCAACACGCTAGTTGCATTTCAGCGGACAGTAAATCAGCCAACATGTTTTTTTCCCCCTCTAAGTTTAATGTAAGTTATTTTTTAATTCCATTGAATATATTGTCCATTTTTCAACACACATTCTTAATTTCAAGTTTCTAAATCTTATAGATTTGATGTAACATTGTGTTGATATAAACTCTAACGTAAAGAAAAAAAAAAACATAAAAACTCCCGAAGTTAATAAATAAACATGGCCCTTTCACTATAGTTGTTTTTTTGTTTTTTTTTGCAGCCTGTAGAACTATCCGCGTGGTGTTTTTTCCTCTAAGTTTAACAGTTAACAGTTCTTGAATTAAATATCGAATGTTAAATTTTTTTTACTCCATCGTACTCTATGTACATTTTTTCTTCATGCCATCAAAATTTCAAATAGTTTTTATCTTTTTAGCGTAGCAAAACAAATTGTAACGTCAAGTTGAACATCCAAAACAAAGAGCGGCGCTAACGATTTTTTAATTTTGAGAATTGCCATATTCATTTTTGATAAGATCTAGGTATTATTTAAAATTAATACTAAGAAAGATCTATATTATTTTCATAAATTATCTGTTTCCTATCACGGAGATGAGCTAAAACTGTTTTTAAAATAATTCCAGGTGTTAAAAATGTTTAGAAAACGAAATATTCTCTTCAGAAGAAATATGTACTGATGAATTTCTTAGTAGCATACTGTTCAGATTCGTTTTTTCGTGAAAACGGACGTAAAAATGTCATTCTTCAAGTTTGCAAACAATTTTAAAAATAAATAAATCTTCTTAAAAACATAAAAGAATACTTCTTGTGAATGTAAATAAAAAAAAAGTTTTGAAGGGGACGAAACTTAAAATACAATCTGGATATCGACCTAATTTTCATAATGCTTTTAGTTCATTCAATATTTTTGTTTTCTCTTTTGCGTGATCTACACTTCTACAGAATCTTTTACACTTCTACTAAACGTCGCATTGCTAGATATGCTGGATGCATTTTTTAAATTTTTTTTAATATTATATAATGACGAAAATATATATATTTTTAATTTATATCTAAATAAATGTAATTTTGTGTACCAAATAAAAATCTCTGTAGTTATAATTAAATTGCCTATGTATCTCTTTAATGAATTTGAAATTCAATTTTTTTTCTTCTTTTTCTTGCAGGGTGAAGCAGTGTAGGTTTTCGCCTGCAAGTGATGCGTCTTACAGTGCCTGGCTGAAGACCCCTCATCGCCAGAAGGAGGGGAACCCTCCCGGGGAGGGCCCGTGCCCCGGCAGCCGTGAACCGAACCTGGACCGCATTCCCCGGCGGAGGAGGGGCGGGCCCCCGAGAGCCACCTCCCGCCCTGGAGGAGCCGCCCGGCTGGAAGGGAGGGCCCCCCATCCACCACCATCATCACGGCCCCATGCCCGCACAAATGCCACCTCATCACCCGCAGGGGCCACCACCACCACCTCATCCCATGCCGCCCCACACCATGCCAGATGGCAGGCCTCTCGAGCACGGGTAAGGGGCTCCTTACATTTCTTGATTCCCCCCCCCCTTCAAAATTTTAATGAAATTGTCTTCTTTTAAGTGCACTTACATTCACATTTCAAAAATAGAAAATCAAATTGCAGTCTGCTATGTGATTTCTATTTTTTGTCAAATGTTACTTAGTCAAGCTGAAATAAAATCAGCTAAGCTGATTTTATTGGACTTTTTGATTCCAAATAATTTACAAATAAATAATGATCTAAAAATATGATAAATTGAAAGTGCTTCTGACCTTTAAATTAGAGCCACTATCTGGGATATATGTCTCCAATAGTTTGGTCAGGAGAGCGTTTGAAAGTTTTGGCTCCTTATGTAATTTTACTTTTGTGTCTTTTGCCGACATAACTCGAGAATTTTTTAAGTGAATCGAAAAATATTTGTACAGAATTATAAAACAATACAAACAATAACTTTTTATAATTTTTTATTATTTTTTTAAATTATACTCAAAAATATTTTTCAATTGTTAGGTATATAAATTTTTCCTTCATTTCACAGAGTGTAATTTTTTATGCCTTAACACAAAATTTGAACGAAATCGGTCTAATAGTTCCTGCGAAATCGAATTTGAAATAAACTTCTTTAAAATTCGATTTCTTTGGAACTATTAGACCATTTTTGTTCAAATTTTATATTTTGAACGTATGAAAAATTATAGTCTTTAAAATGGTGTAAAAATTAAAAATTCAAACATATTTTGTATGGAATTAAATGTTTAACTGTTCATGAAAGAAAAAAACATTAAACTCAGGAATACAGAATGTTTGACTTAATAAAAAGTAATTGATGAGAAGTAATTTCAGTCATGAACGGAATTTTTAACAGTTATGTAACTATAAATTATAGTGACAGTTCAAATAGGAAAATGTTTTTTCTTAATCTCTTTTTTGAATTATTTTATTTTTTTTACCTTTCTAAATGTTTCAATATAAATGTTAAAAATTTATATCGGGCAGCATCTCATCCTTTTTTTGTTACCTTTAATGTTTAAATGCGAACTCAAGGGTGTGCTTATAAAATAAGGGTCTCGAGTACGAAGAATAACGAGTAATTATTTAATGCAACAAAGAAAAATCGCTTAGAAGTGAAACGTCTTTTGAACAAAATACAACTTTGAGCTAAACTCGCATTAAGGCGTTAAGTTATAAATAAAAATAAGACCTGCATGCTTTTTTTTACTATATATTTAACAGTAAATAACTTTCGATTTAATAATTAAATTTTAAATTTTTTTTCCTTCGTAGATTCCTGTACATTTATCTACACCCTATAGCAATTTCAAATTTTTAGTTTTGACCCAGCAAAACAAAATGCAACGCAAAATTGTGTAAAATTAAAAAGCTTGAGGGAAAAAAAATTCTTAATTCCAAGAAGTTACATTTTTACGAGCTACACAGCGACCGGCGTTGTATTTTTTACAAGCTCGAACTAATTACAATATTTTAATAGAGTATAAAAAATTTTTATTCCATCGTACTCCCTGTAAATTTTTCTACTCACCTTAGTGATTATTATAATTGAATGTTTAATACTTTAAAATAGCATTCTGAATGTTAAAGTACAATTTTTTATAAGAAAAATTATTCTGTTTATCAAGCTTACTTCATTAACACTGTAATTATAAGTTTTCTAAATTTTATCGTTTTTGCACAGAAAAACTAAATGTAATGTAAAGTACAGTACAAAAA
Organism: Parasteatoda tepidariorum; assembly: GCF_982258835.1. Lineage (NCBI taxonomy): Eukaryota > Metazoa > Arthropoda > Arachnida > Araneae > Theridiidae > Parasteatoda > Parasteatoda tepidariorum. The sequence continues at coordinate 97,119,262 of NC_141757.1, read as the reverse complement.
AAAAACAGTGCCCGGTTCTTGTTAATATAGAAAGAGGAAAAAACACTTCTATTTAAATTTTTTGCTGTCATCATTATTAATGTTGAAATTAATCGTATTTACATATGTTTTAATTTGTTCATTTTTTAGAAGTTTTGATTTTTATTTTATCTGAAATAATGGGGAAGGATATTGTAAGTGACTGAAGTTTAGTTGCTATTAAAACTCAACAGATGGCAGCACCATTCCCTACAAATAGAAGTTTTAACTGAAACGACATAGAACAAAGGAATTTCTCTATTAAACCAGAAACTCTATACTAATGTGGCGCCATCTACAAAACATTTTGTTAAATGAGAATTTAAATACTTCAGAAATTAAATCAGCTATAAGTCTAATTTTGAGTTGCTTATTAACTAACCGAAAAGTAGTAGTGAATAAAAATATTGTAACTTTTTCATATTAATATTTTATTTTCAAAATAACTAATTAAATTTTTATCCTGGTTCTATCTCAGCTGACACTACAATGACTCTCTAGCAGTCTTGAAATTATTTGTACAATTTTAACGCAGAATATATTTTCCCACAGTTTTTTAGGAAAGCGGAAAGTGATTAATGTAGTAACTTTATTGTAGTAAAACATATAAATACTAATTTTAGCATCAATATCTTACATTTTTTTTATTTACGAAAATTTTTATAATCTGCTCCTAATACTAGTACTAACAAATTGAAACCTATTTAAAAGTAATTGTGTTAGAGTAAAACATATAGTCAATTGCCAAATTAATTATCGATATAACCTTACGTTTCATATTTTTAAACCATACTTGTGATATTTTATTCATGTTTCTCGGAATAGTGGCTGATAAAGAGTAAAATAATTATATTTTAGATAAAAATAAATTTTAAATTGCTTAAAGCAATTCGATGTATTAAGTTTTATTAAAAAGTAATTTATATAAATCAAAAAACTTCTATGTATTTTCGTTGATTTTGACGAAAACAAATTTACAAATAAGTGTAAATAAGAATATTTTTTTTTTTTGGGGGGGGGGGGAAGAAGCGAGAGAGGGTGTAAGAAGAGAAAAGTTATAGTGGTTCTAATAATATACAAATAAGTAAACTTTAGCAAATATTTAATCAATAAAGAACTTTAATAACTTCAGATGATTTTAAAATTTTAAATTCCATCGTCTTCCCACTATGCGGTGATTTAAGTTTCGGCGAAAACTATTTTAGTGCTACAACAAGTGAAAATTTAAGCAAGTGTAAATTGACAAGTGAAACCATTAGGTATTAGTTCCAATGTGGTGTTAGTTAGTTGTTCCGTCTACTTACTAATTTTTAATGAACTAAACTAAGTTAAATTATTTATTAAATGTTCTCATGTATCGATCGTTTGAAAAAATTCATACTAATGGTAGAAAAGAAAAAAAATATGTTTTTAGTTTTTAATAAAATTCATTTTTTTCACCCTAATAATGGGGATATATAAAAATTATGGGGGTTTAATAAAAATGGTTTTTGTTGTCAATAAAATCAATTCTGTCAATGTATAAAGATATAAACAAAACATTGTGGAAAAAAATATTTTATTAATCATGAATTTATGTTATATATTAATAATTATAAATTAACTACTAGATAGCATAGTTTTATTCCATTCCTCAGCTGCTACGTATTACTTACGTAAATGCAATCCTTAAAAATCGATACGTCATATTGATTTTTACTAAACCCATCTCGTTCGTCTTTTCATTTGATGAAATAACTGTCATTTTCCGAAGAGGTAAAAATGATATATTTTAAGGTTAACGTATGCAACTGAATAATAATTTACTTTATCACTTGCAATTATTCGTTATCCAATAAATAGTCGCTTTGTTAGCATAATTCTAGTTATATTTTTCTTTCTTTTATTTGAACTTATATTTAATTAACTGAAGAAAAAAAATTTTCTTTTGATCTTTAGGTTAAAAGGAATGTCATACGAATGAACTTTACTTTTCTAATATGCATTTCTTGCTTTTTTTTTTATTAAAAAAATACATACATTGCCTGAATTTAAATTAAGGTTAGATTTTCTAATAATTTTGAAAGTTTTATTTTTTAATGTTAAATATTTTCTAGATTTGAGCTATTTAATGTAACTCGTTTTAAGATATCCGATGTTTTATTGTATTTATTTTACTACATTTACAAACCCCTATACAGCATCACGTGCAGGTGTTCAGTATTCATTAAATTCAGTAATATATTCAAACAAATTAAAAATGTAATTTAACCAATAATTTTACTTCATTAAATAAAATAAATAAATTTTATATAGAATAGTTAATAAGATTAAATTCCCGATATATATTTAGAATTCTCTCTCATATGAACTGTTTATTCCTTACATTTAGTAAATTTTATTGTTGATTCCTTATATATTTTAATGCGAATAGTTATTCATTTATTATTAATTATAATTATGCATTTCTTATTTGTTCTTGGTGTATACGTTTCTCTCATATTAGCACAGAGTTTTTTTTTTTTTTTTTTTAATCAAAGTTAAATCGAAACTAGTAAGATTAAAATAATATTTTTATGTCAATCTTAAAATAACAGTTTCGTTTTTATATATTTCACAAAACATTTTCTTCTATTAAAAAGAATAACTGTGGAAATAAATAGACATTTCTCGAGAATCTGAAAAATAACTTTTGAACTAAGGGGGAAAAAAATTCCCGTATAATTATTATCCATCATTATTTCCAGACAGCACTGATTTTTTTTGAAATTTACGCTCAAAATAGTAACAAAAGTAGAATCGAAAAAAATAGAAGAAAAAAAACAGTAAAAACACCGGTCTAACATCTTTTGTTCTCCCCTCCACTAACTCCCACCTTCTATGTTTTGCGATCTTGGAATTCAGGTTGAGTCCATATTGAAGAAACTAAATAGGGATGGGAGCACGCTGAATAGAAACAGCTCGATAAACTCTCCGGACGATCTCATTCCTTGTCAGGGTTAGTGGTATTCCATTAGCTTCTTTCTTCGTCCATGATGATGTCAGCTTGATCTCTTTCGCCCCTAGAAATAGAATGACAGGAATTGATTTTGGAAGAGTCGCAAGTTGACTTTCACTTTGCTCTCCCTGTTCCTCCCTGATGTGCTCTTCTTTAGTTGCGGAGTTTCGATTTTGCGCTAAAATTGAGTTTTCTGTCATTCGTTAAACGTGAATTTGTGGGGTTATTATTCCTTTTACTTTGCCGAACATTGCACCTTTAATCTGAAGAATAATAAAATAATTTAAAAAATAACATAATTTCGTGAACATAATAATAAATACCTTTTTGTCTGAATGTTAAAAAGTTTTCGAAACCTTAAGATTATTTTCCGTATGTATTAATGTTTAAATCGTGAAAGAAAACATTCCATTACCTTTAAGAAATATGATAAAATAAGTTTAAAATTACACACAACTTACGTACTATTGTCGTAGAACAGTTACTATTTAAATTGTGCTTTCCCGAAAAAAGTTTTAAAAAAAGTTAATAGGGATCTCATTACTTGAAAAAAGTTATTAGATCCCTATTAACTTTCTATTAAGTTTCTCTTAACTTGAAAAAAGTTATGAGCTGACGATTGTATGGAGAGAAAAAAAGTTTCCAATATCGTTTTCTTATTTTTTAATAAAGACAGAAATTGTTCGCTTAAAGTAGTTAAATAGTTAGTAGCCAATGTTAAAGTAGGATTAGGAAATACTTTATTCCATGTTTCTGTTAGAAATCTGTTTAAATAAATTTTTAAATTTTTTACAACTGAAAACGATTAATTTTAAACAATTAAATTTTTTACAAGTTGAAAACGATTTTTAGTGTAAGGAAAAGTTTTCGGAATCGTTTTCTGATTTTATACTAATGTTTTTTATTGTAACAAGACATAATGGATGCCAAATTGTTTCACAAAACGTATTTAGGGTGCAAAACACTTTAAGACGATTTTGCCATATTACTTAAAAGAATATGAAAGCAGAATTTTATGAGTTTTGAATTTAGGTTTCAACAGCTTAAAATTAAAGATTGTATTATTTTTTTAATTTTTTTTATTTAAACGACTTAACTCCTCATGCACCACAAAGTATAGCATGAGGCTTACAGTTGTAAGTAGAAAACAAAAAGAAGAAAAATTTGCATTAAAAACAAAATTTCGCAAGACTTTCAATACTTTTGACCAGTTCTGACAAGACAGGTGGCCAACAAATAGAAAGACGTCTCAAATCAGTCTTTAAATTCATTCGGGCACTCGCATACAGACTACAATGAAGAAGATAATAGAAAAAAAAGTAAAATTAATAAAAACAATGTAGAAACGTTTCAATATAAAGTAATTTAATAGTACGGGATAATGTTATTACATCTCTTGATTCCCCCTCCCTCTATTTTAAAGTGCTATATCACGTGTAATATTTTATAATTTTAAAAATGGATTTTGATATTTATTTCCAGCTTAGACGCCAAAAAGTCTTTTGGGGTAGGGAATGACCTAACTTTTGTTGTATTTTACGCAATAAAAAATATTGCTAATTTCATAATAGATCCTTGGGTAGCCAAGCCAATTTAGTTGTTGATGTCTGGTCAGAACTAGTGCTGAACGATATTGAAATTTCAATGTCGTAATATATCGTCATTAACTATTGATATTTTACGATATATTGCGCTAATTTTTTGATCGACACCATTTTTACATAAGCCAATATTTTTTTTTTTTTTTTTTACCCAATAGTATTTTTTTACACTTGCGATTATATCGTATTCTAAAATTATCGTTATAGAAATTATCTTAATCGATAGTTATCGTAGGGCATGATTTTGACGATCTACGGTATATCATGATTAATATATATTTCTTGATACATGGATATATCATCCAGTTCTGGCAAGTCTGTATAACAACTTGGAAACATCTTTTATAAACAATTTTTCAGCTTTTTTTTAAAAATTATAGTAAAAAAGAAAGACTATAGATAATATTCTTTTCAATTACCCAAAAGTAGAGCTTTTTAGTGAATCTTTAAAACTTAACACATTTCTTCCAGTTAAACCTGCAAGAAGAGCTAGTTTTTCGTAATGTTTTTTTAAACTTTACTACAGTTTAATTAAAAATCGAAAAACTGCTAAACTTTCTAAAATATTTTAAATATTCTTGTAAATATATATATATTTTCAAGTTTAGGCGACAAATAGTAAAAATGATTAAGAATAAAAAATTTTCTATATTATTAAAGAATTTTATCTTCTTCCAGTCACCCATTAACTTAAAGCTTATATTTGGTTAATTTTTAAGAAATTAAGCTTTTTTTTTTTTTCAGAAAAAAAAGGTCATGTAATTTTTATGTATTTCTTTTAAAAGCTATTTACTTCGATGAGAGGGCATATATGCACTGTAAGAAGGGCATTATGTGTTTATACCCCTTCTTATCCTTAAGCAACATTTCCCCCCCCCCTTCATGTTTAAAAAGCAATGTTCATTAGTTGCAAATTGTTATTTGTTTTATTTTAATGCAATATAAATGAAAACACAATTGACTGTAACACTTTATTTTAAAATTTCCTAAGAAGTTAAAAGAGTATACTAAATGAAAAAATATTCTTTTTTTATAGTATTCTTTAAAATATTCTTTCTTTATCCTCCCAGATGAGGCTGTGCGTATAGAGTGAGGGGAAAAAATTGAATCACGATTTAAGTTTTACTTACACTATTTTTTTTTTTTTTTTTTAACCCTCCACAAACCGACTAAATCACGTTAACTATGTATTTTATATGTTAAAGCGCAAAATATAGAAATAATCGGTTGAATAGTTCACTAAAAAAATACGAATTGGGTAATTTTTTGTAAAAATGCTTATTTTGAAATTGACATGTCCCATGACTCTAAACCGATTAGTTTTATATGTTAGTAACAAAATGACATCGTCTTAACTCATAGGTGGGGGAATTATTATTATTTTTTTTTAACCCTCCACAAACCGACTAAATCACGTTAACTATGTATTTTATATGTTAAAGCGCAAAATATAGAAATAATCGGTTGAATAGTTCACTAAAAAAATACGAATTGGGTAATTTTTTGTAAAAATGCTTATTTTGAAATTGACATGTCCCATGACTCTTAACCGATTAGTTTTATATGTTAGTAACAAAATGACATCGTCTTAACTCATAGGTGGGGGAATTATTATTATTTTTTTTTAACCCTCCACAAACCGACTAAATCACGTTAACTATGTATTTTATATGTTAAAGCGCAAAATATAGAAATAATCGGTTGAATAGTTCACTAAAAAAATACGAATTGGGTAATTTTTTGTAAAAATGCTTATTTTGAAATTGACATGTCCCATGACTCTTAACCGATTAGTTTTATATGTCAGTAACAAAATGACATCGTCTTAACTCATAGGTGGGGGAATTATTATTATTTTTTTTTAACCCTCCACAAACCGACTAAATCACGTTAACTATGTATTTTATATGTTAAAGCGCAAAATATAGAAATAATCGGTTGAATAGTTCACTAAAAAAATACGAATTGGGTAATTTTTTGTAAAAATGCTTATTTTGAAATTGTCATGTCCCATGACTTTTAACTGATTAGTTTTACTATATGTTAGTAACAAAATGACATCGTCTTAACTCATAGGTGGGGGAAATTTTTTTTTTTTTTTTTTTTTGACTCACTGCCCATTTTGCAAGTCAAATGTACTTCAACGCCACCCCCCCCCCCAATTTTTTTAACAAACGGTAATTGACCAATTTTTTTTAAATCTTTTCTTTTTAGAAATAAAAAAAGAACTTTTTTACATTCGTTATTTTCGATATGGTATACTTAATCATATCTTAAATTTATTGAAAATTTCTACTGAAAAATAATTTTAGATTTGCATTTTTCTTATAGAACTAGCCCGCTAGTAAGAAAGAATTATTTACAGATAACTTTTAAATAGAGCGTAAAATAACTTTTAAAAACAAATCATTTTTCAAACCCCAAACTATTGTTATATATGGTTATGATGAATTTAAAAAGAATTCAAAATAAATCACATCAAACTTCAAAGTCTAAAAATTTTTGTGTAACACTTTGCAGCAAGCAAAGCGTTAATTTCACTATAAAATTGACCAGCAATCTTTTTCTGAATAAATTGCTGAATTAATAACTACTTTAATAATATGTAACGTGAAGCAGAATTAAATATGTATGGATTTTTTTCAATAAAGGAATAGAATTATTACATCTAAAGTGTTACTCGATGTTTAATTTTTTTCCCTCTCGTATCTAAGATTATATGCAGCCTCTAGAAAATCCCAACACCCCCCTAGAAGTCTTCAACGCCCACTGGGGAGGGGCGTTTTATCTTGACAAAATACTAAGAATAGGAAGAGTGTACTGAAAGCTTAGTCGTGATCGAAACAAATTATAAAAACTTGCGAAATTCTTTAAAGCCTAATATCCAACAAATTTTGTGTCGCTTGAGCTCGCTCATATCACCTCTTCCACTCACAGTGATTATCGATGAAACTGCTTAAATCACGATAGAATGGTATGATTCGTTCTTAAAAAAGAAAAAATAGTCATTCAATTACTGAAAAATGAGTTAGAAATTCAAACAAAGTAAAATGTACGTAGCTTTGGAAAATCATAATTCAACTGATAGTTTTCGCAGAACGAACGATGCAGAAAAAAAAAAGTTCGACTTAAAAACATGAAATAACTCAAAAATTAATGTCCGCATCATTTATATGTTCATAGCAGAATGCCTAAACATATATTCTTTGATCTAATAGTTTTTGCTGCGAGAGCGAGAACACGCGCTGTTGAAATTTTCGAAAGCAGGTTTTTTTTTAAAAAAACAGTTTAGTGAGATATAATGTAAAATATTCCCGCTGTAGGCGAGGATGATCTGGTCGATGAAAGCTGCCCAATTTCGAGACCAACAACATGATTGTTGTCGCCATTACGCACCAACCGCCTTCATTTTCCCTTTAATCCATATATCGTTTGGAGAAATTTTTATTTTTTAAACTAAGTGCAGTTATAATGCTACTTTCTGTTCGATCAACAAACTGCTTGAAAAATTTGTAAAACTACAGGATGTAGCAAGGCTGTAGTAATAAATTTAGCGCTTGGAAAAAAACACTGAGATTACTATTTATAGAAAATAAATAAAAGGGGTATATTAATTTTTCTTTTAACTTCGTAATTATGATGTTTAAATGGCCATAATATGACCACACTATTTTAAATTTTTATCATTTCGTATAAAATAATGGTTTTATGTTTTTAATAAAACAATGAATGATAAGCCACAAATGAAAAAAAGAAAAAAAAAATGGAAAAAAATTTTCGACGTTTAGTTTATGTATCCCTTATGTGTTTTTATATATATTGCCCTCGAAAATTTGCTGATATTTTTTATTGCTATTAGTTTTTAAATTTTGGTCTGTTTATGTCTTAGTCTTTTACTAAGATAATGATGAATGTATGTTAAACATGCTCTTGAATGTATGTTAAACGTTAAGTAATTTATGCATTGAAACAAGTCCTGGGTATTGACAGAAAGTTAAATTTTATAACTTTTTCATACTACTAATTTTATTTGAGACTGTTTTAAAAAATAATACATGCGTTAAATAATAATACAAGAGTTAAATATTAACTCTACTATTTCCCATTACCTCAAAAATATGGAAGAACGCTACGCCTTTCTCTGCAATCTCAATTTTCCTGCATTTTGTGTATAAAATAGTGAAAGTTTAACTTAATTATTACTAATAAAAATAATATTTATAAAAAATATTATTAATAAAATGCGAATGGGCGGCCACAAGAGGAGTGCACTTGCACCTCCTTTAATATTCAATAATTTAAAATTTAATTATTTTTTAATTTTAAATAATTTAAAATAATAAGTGTCTATACTCCGATTTATACACTAAGTGTTAAAATTGTATTATTTTTCAGCAAATTATTAAAATTAACTGATATGGTTTTTTGCAATTTAAAAATACAACAAAAAATATTTTTTATTAAAAAATAACAGAAAAATCATTATTTACTCAAATCATTAGTGCTTATATCATATTTAATCTAAAGAATATAAATAAAGCGCAATTTTTATTTATTTTTGTGTTATAAAATTTAATTCTTCTTAAAATTTAAATTTTTAATCATATTATATTGATTTTAAAGCTTAATTTAATTTATTGAAATTGATTGTAAAAATTTCGAATGCTGACATGAAAAACTATTTTTCCGAAATAAAAGATAAATATTCTTCCATGATTTTTTTTGTCATATGACTATCTTTTTATTATTGTTTTACTTATTTTATTTTGTCTTTATTTGTTTATTTATTTATTTTTGCTGCATCTTGTGAAAATTTCTACGCACGCTCGTGAAAAATTAACATAATCAACTTATTATTTTTTTAATTGTAGCAACTTTTTTACTAATTCCCCAACTTTTAACTTTTTCTTAACATTGATGATAATTATATTAGTTGTTATTCATTAGTGACTAATATAATTAATATCAATTTCCAAATTTTACGTGTAGTTAACATGGAATTACCTAGGTTATTAATAAAATTGTGTGTGTGTTATAATAATTTTTTTTAACAACATAGGTATTAACATCGTAAGAATGTGATTGGTTTTAAAATTTTTTTCATAAAACAAAAACTCGTAAAAATAAATAAATTATAAAACCTTTCCAACTGATTAAACTTTACGTAATGGCATCACAAATCCATCAACCAATATTTGTATTTTATTTTGACATAATAAGAATAATCTGAAATCTGAGTCCACCCGCGTTATCGAACAGTGGAAGGTCCCACGCATTACGCAAGGTCATACCAGTACACCAGCCACCCCTCAAGCAGTCTTCTGGTTATAACTCCCCCTTTCCCCAACTCCATCTCCTATGTGGATGAACGTATGTGTACCGCGCTACGGGGTGGACGAAAAATTTGCGTTCCCCCCTCCCAGCACGAGCTCTGATACCAAACGCAAAGAGAAGCGGGCTTCTTCCATGGCCGAAGGTTTAGTAACTTGAAAGCCAGTATTGTTTCTTCGCGTAAACTAGTATTGTTGTTTGCCTTTGTTAAATGGCGGGACTACAAGTGTGGACATTATTCAAAGTTCGTGATTTTCGCCACGTGGTTATGCGATGACAATATGAAACGGTTGAAATTTTTCAAGCCGTATTTACAATTAAATATTTATCTGATGCTTAGGACTTGATCATTCCATATGAAACCCATGTTGAATCCGGGGGTTGGGTTCCCCGGCGGACCCCCAAATGATCCATTTTATTCATCTCCCTTTTCATCTTATTTCAGGAGACATACTCCTTATTTTGGACAGCCAGATATTAGAATTTATGAAATGAATAAGAGGCTCCAACAAAGGACAGAAGTTCGTATTTTACTTTCTTATAATGCTTGTTGTTTGTTTGTCATACGTGAAATAATTTTATTGGCTCTTCATTATTATATTCAATACAGTGTTGTTAAACTATGTTATTTGCTTGGTTTTCAATATTTGATGTAGTGATTTATATGGTCTTCTATCTTTAATTTAATGTTATTTTATAATGTTATTTGGCCTTCAATTTGTTATTAAGTAATGTTTTATAGCAGCCTTCAGAATTCAATGAAGTGCAATTAAATAATGATATTTAACCTTCAATTTTCAATGTATTATGAAATAATAAAAAAATTAATAATTTTTTCTTTTAAATTTTTTAGTGTTAAAAAAATTTGTGTTAAGTTGTCTTATGTTGATAATTTTTTATTAAATAGAGATATAATATATTTATTTCCAATAGTTAACCCTTCATTTTGTACACATTTTTATATTAAATCATATCGAAATCATATTAAATCATTTAGAATGTTTTGGTATTTATTTCAATGGTCTTAATTTATTGTATATATTTAATATTCCTTTATTTTAGAATTCATATAACCAGCATTAGCGTATTCATGTTTTCTTGATTATTTATAATGTGTGCTATAAAATTATGTTCTACACTATTCAATTAAGTATGTAATTAAAATGAGACAGAGCTGGTGGAGGGTAACAGGGGACCTGTTTGTGAGTACAATCTTATAGAGGTGCTCAAATTCATATAAATAATCCAAAATCAGTTCCAAATTTAAAATGCTATTCTTTTTTTTAAACATCTCCAGTTTCATGTGCTGACTTCAGGTTTCATAACTTTTTCATATTTCAAATTATTTGTAATCGAGTTACCTAAAGATTTATCGAAGTGTTAAAGAAAAAAAAAACCTCTTAGAAGTTAGGGAGATTTCCGTATCCTGATCTGTGGCAGATTAATTGCCAAGTCTTGGAAACTTCCGGGCAGCGGCCTGCAAGAAACTAAAAAAAAAAACATCACAGAAAAAGGACCAACTCAAAAAGTATAACTCGTAGCCACCCCCAGACAAACATCTATATGTTTTATTAAATTTTTTTTAAAAGAAATTTGCAAGTTTAAATGGCACTATGGCGATTGTAGTTGGCATGCGACAGATCACGCTACGGAAATATTCCCCTAAAGTTTGCTGGGGATATGACAGTGTTCTTCCTAAGCATTTTCTGAAGGGCAGCTTGCTTTTTTATCTCAATAATTGCACCCTCTATTACAAATATTTACTTTGCTAGGATTATTCTCAACTGGTTAAATTTTTAATAAGTATCTTTTTGGGGGAGGGGGATATAAATAGTTTTTTTTTTTTACAGTGTTCTTAAAACTAATTTTTCAAATAATTCCTTTTTTTTTTAAATGTTAATTTTCTAATAATTTTCTGTTTAAACTATGGAGCAATGTTTTCAAGTTGTTTATCAATTAATCATTTTTTTGCTAGTTTACTTTTTTTTAAAAAAAGAAAATCTACACAGAGATTGCCTTTAAGCATGCCTTTAATTGTTTTTATAATCTAAAAATTTTTCTCTTATGTTGAAGAATTACCATTTGAAATATACTTATAAAATAGTATGAGAGGATAATTTAAAAATTAGTAAGCATAAAATTCAGTTATTGCATAATACATATCTGCCAAGTCTCCTGTTTACCTATATATTCTCAAATTTCTCTGTATTTGTTTATTTTTTTAAATAATTAATGTGAATTTAAAAAAAAAAAAATTGGCGATACAATATCCGCTAATGACAAATATTTCTATAATTTCTCAACAGATAGTGCTATTGCCAGTACTAAAGTTTGTTGAGTGTTATTAGTTACAGTAATTATAAATAACGATTAAAAAAATTTTTTTTTAGAATAAGATTATATACATATTTTTTACTTTGCTAAATAAAATGTAAGTGCTTATATTATTTCTTAATTTTGAATTTCTGTTTTTGACTTACATGATTATGCGTGATGTATCAAAACTTTACTCGTAGCTTAAAAACATGTCGCTAGTAAAATCTCCGTTATTTTATTCCTCCAATGTTGGCAGGTATGATAATATTACGCATTTTGATATATATTTTATCACATTAAGTGAGTGCCCTCTCATAACTCAAAAGTACCTTTTTCAGCTCATGACTGGTAGTGTTCTCCTTCACAGATTCTAATATTTATTTTCTTTGTTAAAAAATTTTAGTTAAACTCACTTCAATCAGAATTATATGTACTTTATCCTGTTAAATTTTCACATTTCTTCAAATTTTGAAATATGTATTGTCTTTTGAGTTCTTACATTAAATGCAATAATTTTTCTTACAATATGCTTTTTCCAAAGGCAAAAAAGCATAAATATAGATTTTTTTTTTTTACTGTTCTCTGCTCTAAGAATTTTGTGAATTTTAAAGTTTTTGGATAAATGTAGGATAGAAAGAAAAAAAACCTGAGCTGACCTCTACTCGCAATAAACTTTGTAATAAAATTTTAAATATAAGTAGACTTTGAAAATTATCCAAATAATCAGATTTGTTTGATGATTCAGTTTTAGATAAGCAGCTCTCTACTGTGATACTTACTTTTTATAACTGTATTTTTTGTCAGTATTCTTTCTGAGTATATAAGGATTCTTTTATAATGCTAGCAGCATAAGATACTGCAATATTTATTTTTGCTGTTAAAGGCAATAACCATCAAGTATTGAAATTCATTTTATTGTTCTTTACAAGTATATAAGTCTTTTTATATATATTTTTTGTACGCTTGTGTTAAAATAATTTATTTTGTCTTCTTAGGATAGTGACAATTTATGGTGGGATGCTTTTGCCACTGAATTTTTTGAAGATGATGCCACTTTAACCTTAACATTTTGTCTAGAAGATGGCCCGAAACGATACAGTAAGTATCTGTTATGTTTGAGAAAAATTCTGAGATACATTGATTTTAAATTTTCAAGCTTAATTTTAAGTATTTCTTTCTGCAATATTTTTTTGCATAAATTAGCTTGGAAATTATTTTAAAACGTCTACTTAATGACCCTGCATTAAATTTTTATTTCGAAAATTTTCTCATTAATATGATTTGATTATTAAATTTGATTGTATGCAAACTATGGTTAAACAACAGTTTTTGATATTGGTATATTTATACAAGGTTATGAGTTAAGTAAAAAAAATTAAAATATTAAAACTTTATTTGGTGTTTGTAAAAAGTGCTTAATTTTTTATCTTTTTAAGAAGAGATTTTTTCTTTCCTTTATCGATTGTCATTCTAAATTACAAAAAATTCATGATTTTTATAATTTTCTCTGCAATATTAATCAAAAACTAGTTATTTTATCATGATTATGTAAAGTTTTTGAAAATGTTTTTGAATTTTATTGATTTTATGTTTATAAATTAAAAACTTTAAAGGGATAAAAAAAAATAATTTTTGTTACTGCACAGATCCTAGTTATGATTTTTTTATTTTTTTGGAAAGTGATAAAAAATATTTTTGAGTGCTTTCAAAGTACTTAAAATGTGCTTATTTTTTGTTGAAAAATCTGGCCCAGTTTTTAAAAGCTTTAATTGCCTTTTAATGTTTATAGTTAATAACTAATTATTATAATTTCCTTTGTTAAGATTACTTCAAACTTCTCTATGTGGCATTATTTATAAATATAAAAAATATATCAATTTTAATTATTAAATGCATTTCCAATAGTGAAAGTTTGTAGTAGCTTTTAATATATTATAACTGCTCTTTCTTTGCTTATACTACATAATGAAGATTTATTTATACAGTTAACCCAGTGATTCTAATTCAAAAGGGAAACTGTAACACTTTAAGCTTACAAATAAATGTTTTTTAAAAAACAATCATTGTAACATTGAATTGTATTTAACTAAAATACTCAATAAGAAATGAACTTGGCTTAACATTAATAAATTTTAACTATACTTTGTATTTTTGATAATGTTATAATAAATTAAATACTTAACACACTACATGTAAGTTTGGATAAGCCACATTTTTTAAATTGTTTTAGATAATGTTATAATTGAAAAATAGAATTTCCATGTAGGCATTCAAATGTTTCTGTATATTTTGTTGTTGCAGTCATTAGAAATTCTTCAAACTTATAAAATAACTATCACCTTTGGAAAAAGTGTACCTTATTTTATCGACCTAAGCCCTTCATATACATAGTTTATTTGTTATTTAAAGCGGTTAGAAAAATTCTTAGATAAGTTTAAGCTTTGGCGAAAGTATACATTTATATTTAGAAAGCTTCTTAATCTGCATTCAATTTATAACTGAAAATATTTTACGGATTTCTCTTTTTAGGTTGTAGATAGCATTACAATCATTTAAAATTTTATTTTATTCCAGCTATTGGAAGGACACTAATCCCACGTTATTTCCGAAGCATATTTGAGGGTGAAGTTACAGATTTGTATTTTAGCCTAAAACATGCAAAAGAATCTTTTCACAACACAACAATAACTTTAGACTGTGATCAATGCACAATGGTTGCTCATCATGGCAAACCCATGTACAATAAAGTAAGTTGAATTCATCATTTAATTCTTCAATTTGCTGTCTTCTACAAAGTTTTTTGCACTGCTCTTGAACCTATTTTTTTTTTATAAAGACCTGGTTGCAGCTGCATTTGCAATCTCAAGTGTAGTAAAAAACCTGTTGCTGCCCATTAATAAATGATCTACCTATGGTTGATCTATTAAATGAATTATAATAATTTATTTCATTTAATAGCTCAAAAGTGGAAGTTTAATGTTGTCTCTAAATATTGAAGGGGTAGACATTAAGGAAGTTTATTCATTGGTCAAGTCAAACACATATTCACTGGTCTATTTACCCGTGCCAATCAGGATTTTGTTTTAATAAAAAAAGTTATTAAAGGGAATTTAAATGACATACTTACATTAAAACATGATACTAAAAATTAAAAAAAAACAACGCATATCATTGCTTCACATCGATTGCTGGTCCGAAAGAACACTATGATTACTGTATGGTGGTTTGAGTTAAATTTTTAGTGGTCCTAAATTAACAGACCAACATTAATTTGCATAGTTGTGTATTGTTAATAAAAATTATCTTGATCATAAGCAATATTTTCTTTCCTATTATTTCTTATGATGAATGGATATAACATTCAAAAGTTAAATATGTTTAGATTAAATTAGAGAGAATTTAAAATTAAGTTAATAAATAAAAAATAAAAAAAATAGATAGCTCTAAATTGACAGTTTTTTCGAGACCACTATAATTTTATTTGGATCACCGTATGTTAATAATAAAATAGATAGCTCTATATAAGCTAAAATAAAATAGATAGCTCTAAATTGACAGTTTTTTTGAGACCACTATACTTTTATTTGGATCACCGTATGTTAAAAATAGTTAGTTCCACGGAACAACAATAAGTGTAAAGGGATGTAATGATATTTTGGTTGGAATTATTCTCTCAAAATAGCATATTCTATCTAAATTGTGAACATTTATTTTTGTATTGTAATCATTCATTTATACAGGGCTGATTGTGCTCCGGATTTCCGGACTTTTCTCTAAGAGTGATCCGGATGTTTCCGGAGATCGAATGTCCAGACGTTTCAAAAAATCATTGATCACAGAAGTTTCTGGAAATCAAATTTTCAAAGGTGGAACTTAAAAACACAGTTTATTTTATTTGTTTGTAAGGGAGAGTCAGAGATATATTTTATAAGCTTATATTCATGATTAATATTCGTTTTTTTATCAGTAAATAGTTGTTATAATCATTAACTCAAGAAAGAACGGCATATTTGTGAATTTTAATTACTTCTCTGGGTCATTATAGGTATATGTAAATGATATAGGTATGTGTAAAATTTTAAAAATATTTTAAGAAAACTAAGAAATATTGAGAAAAAGGAAACATACCTTGTTTAATTTTTTTTCAATTTAAACTTCTTTTTTTTTTTAACTCAAGAAATTTTCCGGAATTTGGACTTAAGCTCACAATCACCCCTGTTTATATTCTCTTGTGACTTTTTTCTAGTCACTTAGTTTTCTTATGTTTTTTATTTTTACATTAAAAGGAAATAGTTTAAAGATCAAGGGGAGAACTGATTCAAAGGAAATAAATTTCTAGGTGTGATAATTTTCAGAAGCATTTGATTAAAATCGTGAAAATATGAGAGAATGCCACCAGTATTTATTTACGTCTCCTAAAAATTTAAAAACAAAATTTACAATTTATGATGTTGGAAAAATAAATTAAAATTTTAGAATTGTGTTGGACCAGAACAGTTTCTTTTCTCAAAATTCCTCACCAATACTTATTCACTAGTCCATGCATGTTTTTCTTGTACACACATAGACAGGAATCATTTTCTCCCAGAACAACCCATCTTCTCTGTGTAGTAACTCTTGGAGAGAACTGTTTTCCCATGTTATTGATTTGTCAAAACTTTGTAATTCTCAAAATGCACAAGATGGCATTCCTAATGTCATTTTTGTGAAAAATGGTGAAACTTTTCTTCCTCCTTGATCTTTGTTTATCAAAGCATAAAAATTTTCAAAAATATTAGACTCGCATATATATGTAGGATGCCCATAAACGAAGACAGTGGAAAAACCAATAAGGATGGTACTTATCCTTAGATATTTTAAGAAAAAGCTAATGTAAATGAGTCACACAGACTCATTTTTAAACCAAACAAGTTTACTGTTACATTTCCAACTAACTCTCTTTTACATCAAAATAGTTTTAACAGTCTTATTAAGGAGGGAGCAACATCAATTGGCCTTTGTTGGTTTTCTCATGCAGAGGTTGTTTCGTTTGTCACATATGTACTTACACAAAAGTATCTTTTGGTACTGAAAACGTTTTTTTAAAATTGTGTCCTGTAATAAGCTTTCAAATAATTTATTTGTCTTTTTTTTCTTCTTTATTTCTAGATGTTAGGGGGTCAGTATCCTAATGAACTTATGAAAGAACAACTTGCGAAAGATAATGCAGTTGTGGTAATGTTATTTTTTAAAGAAGTTTAATCATTCTCAATTTATGCGTTTATAATGTATGCTTGTTTTCTTCATTATGTATATTTTTATAGGTTTGTACAGAAGGACGTCTAATTCTAGAATTTACTTTTGATGACTTAATGAGGATAAAATCTTGGCATTTTGCAACGCGGCAGCATCGAGAATTGGTCCCTCGTAGCTTAATTGCATTACAGGTAGAATACAAAGCTTAAATTTATTATTTTATCATGTTCATGTTACATTGTTAGATTTACATTAAATTATTAGCCGAATTTTTTTTCTGAAATGTGTTTGTTGATAAGCAGAATTAAAGTGTGGATTTTATATTTAAACTGTAGCTTGTAATTTAGGTGAATTACTTAGTTCTTTTTACAAAGAAGGATTTATTTTAATTATTATCAATGTGGTTTATACAAAAAAAAGATTTATTTTTTACAAATTCTGCCAATTTCATTGGATTTTGTCAGCTTTCGATTTAATCAAAAATCACCACAAATCTTTCTGTTTTAAAAAATTTTCACAATTTTTGTTTTTTTACCATGTGTACTGCCGGAATTGGAATTAGAATTATTGTTGATTTTTGAACTTTGAGTAGAAAATAAAGGTTTAAGTGAAGGTAAGATATTTTAAAAAGTAAAAGTACTTTCTTTTTTCTATACATAAAATAACTAAGAAAACTAGATGGAGAAGAGTTTTTCTAACTTTACTATAAACTTTAAACTTTACTATTAACCTGAAAAGGTTAATAGTAAAGTTTAATAAAAAATAAAATAAAAAAAACACTTTTACACATCTGGCAACTTATAAGATGGGACTGAGCATGAAATAGGAGAAGAATTTCATATAGGATATGAATTACGACTGCATTTAATAATGAGTCAATGACTTATGAACCGACCTTCTTTTGATTTCAAAGAAATTTGATGTAATGGACATGTATCATTAAGTAAGTAATTTTTAATTTGAAAATTCTCCAAGTTATGGATGTGAGAAAAATTAGAAATGGCGAATTTGCATACATATAGATGGTTGTGACTTTTTCCTCACAGTGGTAAAAGAAAAATTCAAACATCATTGCAAAGCCAATTAAATGAATGATAGTATTACAGTGACCTGATTTGACCCTAAATATCTCAAAACATGTTCTCATAAATATACGAACAAAACATACTTTTCGCCACAACGTTCTTCTACTCGTGTAACAATTTCTAGTCTGGTGTCTCAACTGAAATGCTGTACAAATTTGATGCACAATGCAGCTGGATAGTTCTACTGCTCAATTGCTACAATACTCTGGAAAATACAATACGTCTTGAAAGGTAGTCAAAATCTCAATTTTTTAAGCCTGTCGGAAATTGCAAAAATTTATGTTCATCTATAACTTTTGGCACTACTCAGAAACTGAAATTCTGCTTTTAGAATATATATCTTATTTTTAATGTTGAGAAATTATTTACTTCTCGCTATATCTGTAATGTGTGAACTAGTTTCATTATGTAATATTGATCACACTTATTTTTATAGAAATTATTTTATGAAAATTAATTATAACTTAATAAGCAAATTAGCTAATTTTTTTTGTTAAGCCAACCTGATGTCCATGTTTTAGCATGAGTAGGAAGGCTTATCACTTTTTCAGATAAGAATGAGAAATAAATTTTTTTTTTTGGAGGATTTTGATTTCTTAAACTATTGTAAGGCATATAATTTATAGCAAATCAGGAGGTTTATTACAAACTTGTGTAACATTTTTTAATGATCAATACAATTTTTTGTTATTATGCCAATAATAAATCTTACTGATAAACTATTGAAACCTTTCTTTAACTTATTATTTTTATGTAATTCACTGTTTAATATATTAAAAAGTTTTGCAGAAATTCTAAAAACTGAAATCCGAATTGGAAAATAAAAATTTTTTCTTCTAATGCATCATTAATTTAATGTAAAAAAAAGTTAATAATTAATAAGTAAGTTAAATAATTGTCGGTTTTTATAGCTTCGTAACAAATGTGTTTTAAAAATATTAAAGATAAGTATTATTTGACAAAACGTCAAATAAAAATAAGTAGTTCTAACAATCCTGAATAAGAAAGAAAGTTATTTTACTATAGAAGATAAAAAGACAAAAGCAAGTATCGAAATAAATTGGTACTTTGGATAGATATGAAAGGAAACTGTGAATACTATAAAAGTGAATTGTAATTATGATTTGTTTATTAAAATCCTCATATGCTGTCAGAACTGAAGCATATATTCTAATTTAAAATGAAAACACCCTGAATTTTTCATTATTACCGTTTCGTTTTCTCTGCTCACAAATTTAGGCATTGCATAGAAAATTTTCTCTCTTTTTAATCGCATAAGCATTATACTCTTTGAACTTTCACTAACGATGTCTCTTTGGATTATTATTTTCCGGATCTGCTGATGTTGTAAATGATAAAACATAAATATTGATAAAAAGAACACGTAGTTTCAGTCTGTGCATAATCCATTTATTTATGATATTTTATTATGATATTGTTTGGACTCGTGAAAATTGAGTATTATGTAATTTCAATTTAAAAAAAAAAACCTAATTGTAAAGCAGTTTCATAAAAAGTCATTTTATATGAAATTGAGAAAAATGTTGAGAGGAAATAAATTGAATAAACTTAACATTAGCATTCTAGCTTATAATTTTCTTTTATTGCCTCTTCATAAAATAATTATATTAATGCTTTATAACATTAAGTGACATTTGTTATTTTTATTTACAGGCTCAGCAACAAGATCCAGCTATGTTGGAACAATTATCAAAAAATATTACCAGACAAGGTTTAACAAATTCTACTCTGAATTATCTCAGGGTGAGTTATTAGATTTTTACTTTGAATACTTAAAGAGCTATGTATGATATTCTATGAGAATCATCCATTGGTGTGTTTTTTTCCCAGGACACCACCAAGCAAAAGCAAAATCAGGGTTCCCATGAGTCAAGGAATGTTACACTTTTTTTTAACGAAAAACCTGGAAAATAACCAGTTTTCGTTTAGTAACAGTAATCAGTTATTGAGATTCGACTTAAATACTTCTAAAATCTATTACAATTATTTTTCACAATTCCACTTTTTAGTAAAACTTTACCATGTTTCCATTCTCATTCTATTTTATGTTTTGACCACAAAATCTAATGTTTGACATACAGAAATTTGATGGAAAATTGCATGGTATAGGTAAAATATGGTTGTGGATTTTCATTGAAATTTACCTGATATGCCTAGGAAAGTCAGGTAAATTTTTTTCTTTCAAAAATTGAGTGGAAACCCTGCAAAATCCTCTACACACCTCTTGCTTGTCAGAAACCTTATAAAGATTAGATAAGGTTTGGTTCAAGATCAGACATAAAAGTTTCCAAATATATTTATTTCGGTTCATTTAATTCTTTCTTCTTATTAATTTTTTGTTGTGATATAAATTTTAAGAAATGCTCTTACAGCTAAACCTCCATGATCAATATTTTAAGTCTAAGCACAATGCAAAAGAACTAACACTGATACATTCAATTTTGCCCAATAATGCCCATCAAACTTTAGTTTGATGAATACCAGTTTGTCTGAGAAGTAAAGGTGGTCTGTGTGTAATGCTGACCCCGCATTGCCACAATCTTGACATTGGTTATTAAATTTTGAAGCCTTGACCTCCCTGGCCATCAATGCGTTGTATGCATGGAATCTTATGTTTGTCTGTATGTGGATAAGGAGCTGTATATGATATGGCTGTATGCATATTTTCAATAGAGAAAGATTTTTGTAAACAGCTTACTGTTTATGGGCAATGCGCAAAACAAAAACAGTAAATTTAGGCCTCTTTTATTTAACAATACATTGCTCCTATTATTGCTTTTTAAAGTTAAGATGCCAATTCAAATTGATTAAGATGTCATTTTGTTCCTATTATTGCTTTTTAAAGTTAAGATGCCTATTCAAATTGATTAAGATGTCATTATGTTCCTATTATTGCTTTTTAAAGTTAAGATGTCAATTCAAATTGATTAAGATGTCATTATGTTCCTATTATTGCTTTTTAAAGTTAAGATGTAAATTCAAATTGATGTCATTATGTAACATGTTTTTCAACTAAGCTTTTTAAATGATATTTCAAGTAACAGTTTTTATTACATTTCTTGGCTGTCAATATAAATCTTAATCCTGTTTTTTAATTGTAGTTATGTGTGATTTTGGAACCCATGCAAGAGCTTATGTCCAGGCACAAAGCTTATGCCCTCAGTCCAAGAGATTGTCTGAAAACTACTCTATTTCAAAAGTGGCAGCGAATGGTTGCACCTCCTGGTCAGTTTTCATAAATTTATTGTTTCTTATTTATTTATAAAAATAATAAATGTTTTAAAAATCAGAAATTTATTTATTAAAATAAAAAGATTTGATTTCTGAAATTTATAAATTGAAAAAAAGAATTTTTTTTTGTTGAAGTTCTTAGATTATGGCTTTTATAATTTAATGTTTGTTTTCTGAAAAGCCAAGGAATATCTTAAAATTGTTTAACTAATCTCTGTAACAGGAATTATTTCTAGACTTAATAACCTTTAAAAAAAATTCTATGAAATAACATACAATCAAAGTTAAAGCATCTGTAGAAAAAAAAAAAATTCTTTAAATCTAACAAGGTCAGGTTTGATTATGTAGCTTTCACGTTTTTATGTTAAAACAAGTAATTTTGATACCAACTCACTTTCTTGGGAACCTCTTGAAATAATTATATGAACTGGCTTCTACAAGAAGCATATATTACATCCAAAAGTTTGAATTTAAAAGTAATATTAAGGATTTTATTTATGTTTGCATTAATCATGGGTACTAAGAAGATATTAAGGTCTGAAATTGCTTGTTTTACAATTACTGGACAAGGTCTATCATCACCTTAGTTAACCGAAGTATTGTTCAATTTGTTTGTCCCAAGTTAAACATCCAATAAAATTTAGTGTGCCTTTTAGCATATGTTGTATGTTATTTAATCTGTTCAAGATTCATATATCCTTGTCTAGAAAAGAGCCTTTTCTTTCTTTCTTTTTTTTTTAAAAAAAAATGCATTTCTTTTAAAAATTATCTAATTTCCATAATTGCCCAATCTTATTGTGATTTAATTTTAAGAATGTATTTTAACTTTTTTGTTAAAGAAACTTTTTAATAAGATTGAGGATAATTCTTGAAAATTTAGTTTGATGCTTGCACTTAGTATTTTTAAACTCTTGACTTATAACTCAGTTCTTTGTAGTTGGCAGAAAAGTCTTAAAAATGTAATTTTGCTAAATTATCTTAAATATATGCTTTATTATTTTCAATGGTTGAGTTAAAAGTCTTTACATATTTCGTTAAATTGCAGTTGTTGTAATAGTTAATAATAAAATAAAAGTCAACTGTTTTATGTCACGCAATATCTTGCTTAGTTTAAAATTTCATTGATTAATATAATTTTTTAAAAAAATGTGTTGATTTATTAATTTTTCTCTTTGAAATTAATCTACACACAGAATTAAGTAACTAAAACTTACACCTAGCATGACAACCAAACCAATACAAGAAATGTTTTTATTTATTTCTTTATATTTTTAGTTTATTTCGTTCATTTATTTTTTATTAGTGTTTTTGTTTATATGTTGTATCTTCCTATTTCTATTTAGTTTTTATTATTATTATTACAAGTTTGATTTTGCATGCATGCTGTGCCCTCAATGTTGCTCTGTCATTTATGTTTTTTGTGTTGAGTCTTACTTAAAAACATTGAGGCAGCACTTTGGAGCTGGGTGCAATGGTAGCTTATTCCTTCATTAATTTCAATATAGGAGGTACACACCGTCCTGGTCCGAATGATTTTAAAATGCAACCGGAAGTAGGTAGGTCTAATATGTTAATTACAGGGCTTACTTTATTATTTTACCTCTTGGTGGTGGTTTAATGAATAAATTTGTATGCTTTCTATTCAATCTCATATTTAAACTCTGTGAAAAATAGTGTGTTATATTATCCTTTTTTAATATTACTTTTAATAAGTAAGGATAAAATTATGTTGGAGCGAAATTATAATATTGCACTTCAAATTAAAAATTTCTGCTTGAAAGTTGTTGTTTCTGTACATAATGTGAAATATATTTTGCATTATATAAAGAGGCAACAGCTTTCAAGTAGAAATTTTTAATTTGTAGTGTAATTGTAATTGCTAATTATAAATTGTTTTTCACAAGTTGTATAATGGTTGTTTACCCTGCATTGTTGAGCGTGATAAAATTACTATCTCGCTTCACATAAAAAAATGTTTAAATTAGCTTTTAAATTCTGAAAATACTATGTCTTAAAAATAATATAAAATCTTTTTTCAAAATTTCCAAATATAGCAGTTTTAGAGCAAAATAGTTATATAATTTGTATATTAAATTAGCAAGTTAATTTTATTTGCATAGAAAAGGTAGATGTAGTCTGTCTATATTTTACCATGTACCTATGAACAACTGCTTTAAGCTTATGATGTTTCTGTCCAACATTTAACAAAAAACTGCATTTTAATATGCATGTTTTTCTACAAAACACACTAGTGTTTGTTACTTTGTTTGATATATAACTGAAAAAATGTTTTTCTAAGAGAAAAGTCTTAACTGTAGTTTCTAACTTTCCATTGTTTTATGTGTAAATTATAATTTTATTTCTTGTTTGAAAAATTACAGAATGTTTTAAATATGAGATTTCTGTTAATATGTGGCTTTTTAATGCTTTGGTTTATGGTATTTGGTTTGCATGTTTAAATACCATTGCATGATTCTTTTTATCCTGCCATTTTTTTAATTATATTATTTCTATTCAATGTATTTTTGTATTTGTACTCTTAACATGATAATTCACATAATTGTTATTTTAAAATTGTTACTCCACATAATGGTAAAGAATTATAATTCTAAGTATATATATGACTACTAATAATTTTATGGTATGGAGAAAGCACTCTAAAATTTGGGCTCATTAGTTGGTATTGGGAGTATAATATATTTTTATTTTCTGTGTTTGCATACTATATGCGGTTTTATAATAATGTTTTAAAGCTACCTTTGTATAGGCTAATTATTGGCTTATGACAGTGCAGAAAATTGAAAAATATACTCAATATCTCACTACCTCTTCACTCATTAATCATTTACATATATGTTTCTCTACACTTGTGGATAATTTTTTAATAATGTAAGCTCATTTAATTACGCGCTATTATTAATAAAATTTGCAAGTAAATAATTGTACGCTTATAATAATCATGTCTATAGAATCGAAACAATATAATAAAAGAATTTTAACAGTTACGATTTTTTAATATCTAATATTTTATAATTTATTATTAAATGGTTGCGTTCTTGTGTATTAAATTAGAACAACTTCTAAAATAAAAATTGCGATCTTTAATACTTTAGAAACTCAACGCCCACCCAGTAAAAGACGCAAGAGGAAATCATCAGCGACTAATAATGCTAACAGTACAGGAACTGGTGGTGGAAAAAAGAAAAACATGTCTCCTGGTCCTCCTAATTTTTCGTTGGCATCGCAGGTTTGTTTTTATAATTGAATTATAATCATTCATCTTAAAAAGAATGTTTTTCTCTCATGGGATTTATGTGAAGAGATTTGTGGGGAGGAAAAAAAAACAAACAATTTTCTATGTTTTGTTTTTATTACAACAATCAATATTTTTACCTCACACATAAATGAATTAATCTTAATTAGTGTATGTATGTTTTCTTTGTTTTGTTCTTTATAATATTTACCTTTAAATGCTTTTTCTTGTGACATATTCCCAAAATAACGAACTTCAAAACATAACAAATTTAAGTTACGATAAAAATCTTGTTAAAAATTTATTTCAATTATATTAAAAGCAATTTTCTTATTAATACTGGTTACTTTTACGATGCAGTTTTCTATCACATATTTACTATTAACTTTTCACGTTCTATGTAAATAGGCAACTTCTATGACACAGAGTCAGTGGAGCATGCTTTAAATCACCTGATCACAAGAAAAACCGTTGTATAACTTTCAAGTTATTAACATTCACTCTATAACAGGTTTTTTTTTTTTTAATTCAGTAAATATTTTGTTTTTCAATGTTTAATTTCATTTTATAACTGTAAAAACTAACTTAACATAAACTGTACATAATAGCTGTTAAACAACTAGGAAAAAAAGAAAAGTGATGCAACTATCTCAATTTACTAAAGTTTAAATCAACTGATTTTATTTAAACTCTTTGCATCTATCTTGCAATGGTTTTAACAATTTGGAATGAGCAGTACAAGGTCATTGTCAAAGAAATTTGCACCTATGTTTATTGTTTAATAGTTAAGAGATGAAAAGTTCAAAGAGTTTTTTAAGAACTAATAAATAACTATACAGGCTGTATTTTTGGATGGATGACTGTGCAGTAAATTATAGTTTATTAATGTATTTATAATTTTTATTCTATGAAAAATGATGATTAAAAGCCATTTAAGTTTGGACAACTTCTCTAAAACTTTTAGTTTTAAATTTTTCAGAAGGAAAACAGAATCTTAAATATTGTTCAAAATCTTTTGAGCTGTCTCTTCCTTTTTTATTAATTTCTAATTCTTATTGAATGTATTATTGAAAAAATGCTTATGCTCTTAGGATGACCTTATAAGTTTTTCTTCCCCCTTCTTTAAATCTAAGGTAGTGTGGCAAAATGTTTTAGTTAGAATTCATATTTTCCCCCCTTCTAATAAAACTGTGTTATACTTATTAAGTAGAAAGGAAGGTAGTAGTCTACAAACACATTTCTAGAGGTCTGTATAATAAATATAAATCTTCAAAAGGAAAAATGTAGAGTTCTTAAGCTATTAATTTTTCTTTCGACACTTTAAAAAAAATAATTCTCAAGCTCTGTGAATTGGAGCGACATTTATGTGTCTTATTTATCATTCTTATAATCTGTTGAAAAGTTAATTTCGTTGTTAAAACATAAATCAACTATAAAACATTTGTGTGTCACAGAATTTTAAATTTTAATTGAAGCATTGACTTTCTTTTATGTCATAAACTTGCTTATTATAATGGAATAGAGAGGCTTACATATTAGTTATTATTATAATTATAAACAACCATTTTTCTGGTACGAATTAATAATTACTTTTTATTTTATGTTTTATTCATAGAACTCAAGCTCTCAACAATAAAGCGAGTTATGAGTATGGCAAGTATTGTTATTTTCTTTCTATTGTATTCAGCATTTTGACCGATATCCCAGTTATTGCATTTGGGATGTTTTCATTGTTCATTGAGTGTGTTCTGAACATTTCAGTCAACTCTCATTATAAAACTTTTGTTTTAAACAAAAATAATACTGATTTGACTAATCTTTTTTTTTTTTAATATTAAGTATGTAAGTGTTGTCAGAGGACTTGGAACAGATTTTTTCAGCATTTTTTTGATCCTGCATGTATCTTATACTTCTGCATACTTATTGAAATTACATCTGGAATTTCTCTGAATTAAACAAATTAACAAAGTTTTTAAATCATCTAGCATGCATTGTGTTTGAATTTTTCATGCTCTGTAATAGTTTATAACAAAATTTAACATTTCTTTTAAATCACTAACATTTTGAACCTACTCAGTGAAATAAGTTAGATTGTTTTATTATTTAAAACAGATATATTGTTAATATTTTGCCATGTTAAAATATATATATTAAAATGTTCCAAAAGCTAGCTGAAAATATACTTGTGTAAAGTATTATATTCTAACTTATTATTCCATAACAGCTAAGTAAAGTTTATTTTATATTCAATGATAGTTGACTGCTTGTTCTTTTATTTCCAATACATGATCATAAAAATTGAATTAAATGTCAGGTGAAATTGCCAGATCAGATTTGTTTTGAAATGCTGTAATACAGTAGAATGAATTAAATTTCCTTGCCACTATTAACCTATTTTCCACTTTATTGATTCATTCAATCTCTATGTTTAACAACTAATAGGGAAAATATTGTTAGTATTTGTTCTTTGTTTTGATGTGTTATTCTTCTTTTCCAACGTTCTTCTAACCTTTTTTTAGTTCTGCCTCATTTGTCTTTTTTTTACAATTCTTTCTCTACATCAAATAACACTGTGTACAAAAATTAGACATGCATGTAGCCCTTTTTTTTTAACCTTAAATTTAAAACAAATTCTGGCAACTTCACCTGCCTTATTTTACTACTCCTTTTACCGGAGACTTAATTTTAATGTGGCTGGAAGGTTTCCAGAATTTGTTTTTCCTTTGAGTCCCAGTTATGATAATTTGATTGATAAAAATTTATAAAACCAACCTAGAAAAAACTTGCCCATGCACTATGCCATGGTATGGCATAATAAATAAAATATAAATAATTAGAATAATATAGATTTACATGTTTTTGTAAATAAATTCATTATATGGCCTTTTCCCCTCTGAAGATATTTAAAATTCTCCTTAAAATTATTTAGACCAAAAATGAAAATTATTTAAGTTTTAAAATAACAATTTTAATAAGCTATATTTTGGTTTTAGTTGTCCTCCCACATATAAGTTAGATCTGTTTTGAATTTATGTTAAATCAGGACAAGAGGTTAAGAAACTCCTAAAATAAAAGCCAGAAGGTATTTATCTTAAATGATTACCTGCTTTCAGACTCAAGCCGTAGCCCAATGGTTGATACCAATTCCAAAACAAACATATTTTCTGCTATAAACAATGAGGTTCTTAATTATGTCAATTGAGTTGTTTAAAACTACTATTTTATTAAAATAATGCAGAAACAACGTAATAAGCAGGAAAACAGGCTTGAGACAGACAGAAAATAGTTTTAGAAGTACTGAGACACAGAAAGTAGAAAAATTATAGAATCAATCAAATTGCAATATGAACTTATTACCGTTGCTGTCACTCTTGAGCTAACATGTCACTAGAGTAGCCTCATCCACTGTCACATGTTTTGGATTAACTACTAACAGACAATTAAAAAAAAAAAAAAAAGATTTCTGTATGTAGAGAATAAAGAAGAGTGCTTTAAAAGTCAAAAAAATATCTGCAATTTTTTTTAAAAAGTATGGTATGATTCTTAACAATTAGTTTATTTTGTTGGTTTACTTTCTGCTCATGTGTAAATTTTTTTCAACTTTTAACATCACATCTATTTTGATTTTGTCTTGGCATTAATGATGGTGCTTGCTTACAGTGTTGAAACAATTGTCTTGTCTCTCAAGCTTATTTATTTGTGCTTATTACATGGATTCTACATTATTTAACAACAATTTTTTAAAGAAAGAGTGCTACTTATAAATATTTGTTTTAATTACCTTAATGTAATAAATTAAATTTTGTAGCAGAGTTTTAATGTTTAGAATTACTTTCTGTTGTAGGATGTTATGGTTGTTGGTGAGCCATCCCTAATGGGAGGTGAATTCGGAGATGAAGACGAGCGTCTCATTACTAGACTTGAAAATACTCAATATGACCCATCAGCAGCAGCTGCCAATGGATTGGAAGATGGAGATGAATTTTCTGGAAATCCTGGTGTAGGTCCGGGTCCAAATCCTGGTGGAGGTCCACCACCCTCCTGGTCTGGAGCTCCACCCAATCAGCCACCTGAACGCAATCAAACGGGAGGTCCTGGATCAGTCCCTCAGGCACAGAGCCAGGAAGACAAAAAACCATCTCCAGCGATAAGCCAGTAAACATCCATTAAAACCATGACAAAAGAATTAATTGAATCAATGACAAACTGTGAAACATTTAAGTATTAAAAGCTCTTCCAATAAAATACCAGTGCGGTACAAGTTTTCATGTGACATTTTAAATGTGTTATTTCAAAGGAACATTGTAGCATAGCAAAAAAAACAAACATTATTAGGCATTGTGTCCTCTCCCCAAATAGTGTTCTAAATAACTCTTGTACAAATACAAACCGATATCATCGTGTTTGTTGTTTTTATGGCAATTTTACTCTCCTTTCCGAAGGATTTTGTTTTTAAAATGGTGGCGAGATTTTATAATCGTGGGTGATTTTTATTTCGCTAGCAAAATTAAAGGATGTATATATTAAGAATTTATTCATTTGTAAAATTTTTTCATTTTATGTTTTAAATTCATTGAAATATTTAATAAACTTGTTGCCGATACAAGTTAGTTACTTAGTGTACATTACAACGCTGCTGGAAAAAATGCATTTAAATTGAATTCATTTAAAAGTTATCTGTAATATAATTGTAAGATGCTTCTTTAATTACAAACACATCTACATCCTTTAGTTTTGCCATGTCATGTTACTTTTTATAAATAAAAAAAAAAAACATAAGTCTTTAGACCAAATATCAATGTATTGTGTATTTATAACTGGTTTTTGTGCTAAGGTCACATACCATTGTGTAGCAAACTCTCAAAAAATAAAAACTATTTTGAAAGTGTTGATGGACTTATTATTTTGCTTCCAATTTTAGCTCTTAAAATTCGTAATACAGTACCGCTCAAAATTATCAGTACACCTAGAAACGTATAAAAAAAAAAGAAGGCAAAATTCAAAGTGTCATAACTTCTTTAAAAATGATCAAAAATGCTTCTGCTTTAGCTCATTTTGAAGCTTAAAATCTCTACTTTTATGCACTCTAATTGTTTTTAATTAATATATTTTGCAACCATGTACAATTACACTCTAAACAATCATAGAAAATTGTATTAATTTTTTGTGAAGTTTGACGCGATGTACGGGCACAAAGGGGTTAGATACTGTTAATTTTTATTATACCATTGAAAAATTTGGACTTTTAGCTTTCATTTAAAAAAAAAAATTCCAAAGAAACATGTTTTTTGACGAAGTTAGTGTCAAATTAAAAAAAAGGTTTTTTTCTCCAGAATTTAATGATTTTTCAGCAATTATAATGAATTTTAGTGTAATTATAATATGATATGAAAATTTTTTAATTAACATTTAATATTTCTCGATAATATTATTTCATAATTTATTATAACAATTTTAACTTTTTTTTGTGGAAAATATAATAATGAAATAAGAATCAACGTTTACAATTTAATATTTTGAAATTTATATTTTCGTATTTTTCTCAGAAAAAATTTGAAAACAAAAATGTATGTACTATGATTGTTTAGAGTGTAATTGTACATAGTTGCAAAATATATTAATTAAAAACAATTAGAGTACATAAAAATAGAGATTTTCAGCTTCAAAATGAGCTAAAGCAGAAGCGTTTTTGATCATTTTTAAAGAAGTTATGACACTTTGAATTTTGCCATTTTTTATAAATTTCTTGGTGTACTGATACTTTTGAGCGGTACTGTATATCTACTCATATTTCCTATAAATAGACAAAACTTAATAGCCATGAACAATGATTACATTGTTACTAACTTAGGCAAAAAAAACAGGGTGGCCACCCATCTGGAATTATCAGCGAATTTTTTTATACTGGAAAAATCAGGGAATTTTTTCTTCGATATTTTTTCAATTTCACTAATTTAAATTATTTACTAATTTTCTTAATTTAAGTTATTTCATCCATTATATCCACTTTTTTTAGACTGAAATGTTTTTATCCATTATGACCACTTTTTCTTAGACCAAACAGCTGAAATATCATCAACCTAACGATACTTTGCTTGCATCAAAATTTGCTCCAATATAACCCTGTTAAACTAGAATGTCACATAAAATTATCCCTTGGTTGCTAAACGTATGTAGAAACCTTTGACCTCTATGGGACTGCAATTTAGGTATTTGCTTCTGTTTTTAATTTCCGTCTGTGTGTTGAATCCATTTATAGTTCAAATTTGTTCTGATGCTTTAGTAGTAATTTTTTTCTATTTTGACAAAATGTTTTTGTATTTTTAAATAAAATTCTCCAAAAATTAGTTGGTTATAATTTGATAATAATAAATTTTATATCGCTCTCTTTTCTGAAAGCTTTTGTACTCCCATTCAAAGAAATCGGTAAATTATTTTTTCTCTGCAAACCAACCAATCACATTTTTTTACAATAGCTAACAGCAATGTTTGTTAACAAATTGCAGACAATCTTAAAAATTTCTGCAGAAAAAAAGATGATTTATTCTTTCGTATTTTTTTCAGCTATTTTATTGTTTCAACTCTTTCTTTACTCTGTTTTTTAAAATCTATAAATATGAAGATGCAGAATATGACAGTTTTGGTTTTAATTAATGTTATTATAATGCTTTTTTAAATTGTTCTGTTTTTGTCGGAGAAAATAGTTACTTCGTTAAGTCATGAAAAATTCTTGGAATTAGTCATGGATTTGAAAATCTGAAATGTAGCAAATACCCTGTTCATGCAACTATCATTGAAATTTATCAAGTTTACTAAATTATAAATACCTTGAGTAGCAGGTCAAACAAATTCCTCTATGTCAAACAATATGGCGATGTAAACAATCATGAAGAAGTTACAACTCAACAGTTGATAAAATTTCGAGTTGCATAGTTCGCGATTTGCCACTAATATTATCTTGCGTTTTCTTACAGAAAATTGCATTGACTAAAATAGATATTTTAAGCAATATTTAATTAATTGTTTTCTGTCATAAATAAATGTTTATTTATTAATAATATGGTATAGCCTTTCACAATAAAGTTCGAATGTTAGATTGAATACTATTTAACGTTTTATAATATTAGAAGATAGGATTCAGAAGTCTATCGTTTTTTAGCAGGGCAGTATTATATTGCATCTTTCTAATGTTAGATAATATCATTTTGCTACCTGGGTAGGATGAAATCTATAACTATCAACGATAATTTTTATCAACACTCATCAAACCATCTGAAGTTATTTTTTAAATTACGTTTTCCTATTCTTATTTTAATGTAACCTGTATAGTTTCTCTCACCATTTATTAAAAAAATAATTCTAACATTTTTTTATTAGCAAATTTATTTTTATTTTTTCTTCCTTTCTTAATAACCAATTTTCAATGTATAATAAATTTATAGATGAATTATTTATTAATAAAACATTGAACTGCTTTATACAATTTTTTCGAAATCATCTTATCAGCAATTCGACCAGATTTCTTTTTCCGGGAGTGAGCAACACACCTTCTCCTCCTAATCAGGAAACTTCTGTTTTTATTTTTTTAAGTGTGAAGTCTGACACTCCAGTTGCCAGACATGCTCTTTGAGATGGTTGATGGAGAGGTAATTTAAAGGGCTTTTCTCCTTAGCTACATTAGCAAAAAACTCAAATACATTGTGCACAATTTAACATGTTTGTGATTTTAAAACTTCACCCTTTTTGAAATTTAAAAAGGCATTTTTCAAAATTCAAAAAAGTTAAAAGATGAAAAACAGAAAAAAAATTTACTACAGAAATATATTTGTTAAAAAAAATTTCTAAAACAGAAACTTGTGAAAAAGCGAAAAGATTAAAAAAAAAAGGAATCGAACGCTTTAAACGATGTTTCAGGTGCGAATGAAGTTGGTTGTTTGCTAAGTTGGTTGTTTCTCTTCATTCTAGGGCTAACACTATAGACCAAAGAAAGATCAGGCGTGGATCCAGAAACGCACAATAAAAAATTTATTTTTTCGTTTTTAATGCTAGTCTTCTCATTTTATTTTTTTCATAATGAACAATACATAAATAAGTCAAGTATTAATAATTGGGTATACTATAGCCTACGTCACAGATCGTGTTATTCCTACTAAATTTAACTAGTAAACAGCATTTTCTGCGAACTTGATTTCTAGCAACAAGTAAAAGCATCAAACGAAGTGTCTTGTTAGGAGTCGCTACTCGCCAGGTTGGAATTGTATTAGTCTAGTTCCTTTGGAAATAATTTATATTGTTGTTTTACCGAAGTTTATGAATTTAGTAAGCATATTTAAAACTCAGTTTATTAATTAAACTAAGAGGTAAATGTTATTCCTAGTAAGTGGAAGTAGTTGTGCTTTTTTCATATTATACCCAATTCAAGCATGGTGCCAGATTTTAGTTACGAGTTTCGCAAGTTTCCCATCTTCACCTTTATACAATCTTTGGTTAAACCTGCTGAAGCGCACTTGGAGCGCTTCAACATTATTAATGTTTACAATAAACTATGACGAATTTCGTTTTGATCTTTTGGATTATGATTCTTGAAACAGTGAAGAACATAATTAGATGGGAAAAAAAGCGATTTTTCCCTCCTACCTAGGTGTATATGCCCCCTTAAATAATTCTTAAAATATTTTATTTCTTTTGTAAACTATTAAAAAAAATTATTTTTATTTATTTTTTTTCAATTTTAGGGAGGGGTCATGCCCCGCTGGATCCGCCACTGAGAAAGATATCACCGACCCGAGCCGAAATCACTCCTAAACAGTGACCCCACACCCCTACTGGAAATAGTCATACCTCGTTACCATAGTCACCGCCACAGTTCCAGACCAATGTCTGGAGGAGTACTTATTTTTGACAATCAGTATACAATGGGCTGTTAGCGACGATCTGCGAAATATGCCAAAGGATGGTTCAAAAGCATGCTCACATA
Source organism: Parasteatoda tepidariorum (assembly GCF_982258835.1). Lineage (NCBI taxonomy): Eukaryota > Metazoa > Arthropoda > Arachnida > Araneae > Theridiidae > Parasteatoda > Parasteatoda tepidariorum. The sequence continues at coordinate 97,085,217 of NC_141757.1, read as the reverse complement.
ATTTTGATTCTCTGGAGAAGAGACGGCTTCAATGCACCCGACTACCTGCGTGCGAACCTGCACTTTGTGTTAAAACAGTTTAACGAAGATCGTACCTTCGCAAGCAGATCAAAGCAGGCACTCACCCGCTCACTGACCGCAGACATTGATGCTTGACATCAATGATGTACTTGGAACCGTGACTTGTAATCCGTTCACATTATAAAATGATAATTTACAGAGATTCATTGCTCCTTTAAGTTTTTTTTTAATGGCGTAACGCAGTGCTTTGTTTTAGAAATAAACATTTTATTTACCGATTCATAATATAAAAATGTATTTATTTTAATTTTTTTCAATGAGGATCTTCGTCATTACTGTCTGCAAAGGGGGAAGGAATGCGATTTCTAACATTGAATTTGCATGCAGTTTTGGTAATCTCTCTTTTTTTTATCAAAAAAAATTAACCCAAAGCCCCATTGTTTTATCCATTTCGCGTATTAATGGATATAATTACTTACAAGACGGAATAGCTATATTTTTAAGCAAAAAAGTTTTTTTAAGATTGCCCATAATATAAACTCGCGGATTTCTCCTTTTTTGAAAATACCACAGTTATATATGCAGACAGCGTCACTAACCCAATACAGTTTTCAATCTCAAAGCTTTTCCCAATTACGAGCTCCTTATTTCAAAAAAGATTATAGATATATTATTACTTAACAACGATTTTCAAGGCAAAGGAAGCAAAAAAAACTGTTTTTTATTCGAAATTTGATAGAGCATAACCCTGAAAATCAACAATACTCCATAGAAACCAGTGTATGTTTATAACTAGGCAGCATTTTGGCAATAATATAACAAAATAAAATTATGTGATGTTGCTTTCTAAAGATAAACGATAAACTGCTTCAACATACTGGTAGTTAACTTCACAGGAAAAGTCGGAAGTCTTCACAAGAAATGAAGCCGTGAATCAGACAATTTCTACAGAGGATGAAAAAAATTTAGGACCTCAAATTTGCACAGTAATTGTTTTCCAAAGCCTTCTTAAACATAAGTAAAAATCAAACCAATCAAAAAATACAGAATTTCATTTTTTTTTTCATTGTTAGCAGTTAATGATAAATTCGAAATTTCATTTTTAATATTGCTGTTTTTAATCCGTGTTCCTTTTTTACGGCTTGATTAAGAATCAGTTTAATAAGTTATCACCATAGTGATGTGAACCTATTGCAAATGTTTTCAAATGTCCTAATAATAAATACTCATTAAAGAAGGTAATTTACCGACCTAAATTCATTCCACAACACAAACACGGTACCAAGATGAAAATGGTAGTCTATTTGCATAAGAATTAAATTGTTATTTACTATTTCAAGCAAACATTAATTTTGTAAAAATTAAAGCTAATTGAAGAAAATTAAAACTAATTCTACTAATGAGTGACATTTAAGTACTAAAGAATGAATCACGTTCTTTCATTTTCTATGAATGACTTATATTAAATCTACAAAAAATTTTGTATCTACTAATGAATGACATTTAAGTACTAAAGAATGAATCACGATCTTTAATTTTCTATGAAGAACTTATGTTAAATCTACAAAAAATTTTGTATCTACCTATGAGTGACATTTAAGTACTAAAGAATGAATCACGTTCTTTCATTTTCTATGAATAACTTATATTAAATCTACAAAAAATTTTGCATCTACTAATGAATGACGTTTAAGTACTAAAGAATGAATCACGTTCTTTCATTTTCTATGAATAACTCATATTAAATCTACAAAAAATTTTGTATCTACTAATGAATGACATTTAAGTACTAAAGAATGAATCACGTTCTTTAATTTTCTATGAAGAACTTACGTTAAATCTACAAAAAATTTTGTATATTCTAATGAGTGACATTTAAGTACTAAAGAATGAATCACGTTCTTTCATTTTCTATGAATAACTTACATTAAATCTACAAAAAATTTGTATCCAAGGGGGTGCACTTGCACCCCTCTGGCTTTTTTTTAAACATTTAAAGAGTATAAATTTTTTATTAAAAATATTTTTATTCAGAAACAAATAGTTAAGTAATTATTCATACAAAGCAATTAAAAAAATGTTTAATCAAACAAGAATTGTAATCGTCTTGCTAGCTGTCCAAATCTGTTTATAACTTCTTCAATGAATTCTGAGTCATCTTTGATTCTTTTCTTATGCACACTGAGCATGTACAAACTACTTAACCTCTCGCGAGACATTGTTGACCGATTCCATGTTTTGATGCGCCGCATTGAACTAAAAGTGCGTTAAATAGTGCTCATAGTAGCTGCAAGAGTTAGGCCAATTTTGATTGCCCCCGCTACAGATGGATAAAACGGTGTGGCCTCAATAACTTAATCGATGTATTCGATAGATTCATAAGAATTTTCTCTATTCCTCCACATTTCGTAACACGTAAATTCGTTCTTCTTTTAAATATCTTGTTAAGAATGAAGAAATGTATCTTGAAAAAAATTATCAGACGAAAGTTATTCTGCCGGCGCCCTTGTTTGTATCTACTAATGAATGACATTTAAGTACTAAAGAATGAATCACGTTCTTTCATTTTCTATGAATAACTTATATTAAATCTACAAAAAATTTTTTTATCTACTAATGAGTGACATTAAAGTACTAAAGAATGAATCACGTTCTTTCATTTTCTACGAATAACTTATGTTAAATCTACAAAAAAAATTTATATCTACTAATGAGTGACATTTAAGTACAAAGGAATTAATCACGTTCTTTCGTTTTTTATGAATAACTTATGCTAAATCTACAAAATTTATTGTATCGATTGCTCAATTATGCGCATTTTATTTTATTCTAGCAAAAGATGCAGGGCACTTTGACCCTCGGAGACTGGCAACACTTTATACAAAAATGGTACAATCCTCTAGAAGAGTATAACTATTTGCTTCTAAACATTCATCAATTACTAACTGCCACTATTCTTCAAGAAAGAGATTAAGTATGCCTATTCCACAAGTATACGCAGTCTGAGTTTGCAGTTGCTAATGTTTTCCATGACTAAAATTTGTTGCAACTCATAGGGTTAAAAGACTAAATTGCAACACTACACTATATTTATGTTACCACTAAAGCGGAGAAATCGGTAATTTTGCGGATTACTTAGCTAAAGTGTCTTTTAATTATGGGGTAATCCGTTAAAAAGGCCAAGAAATTGCTTCATTTCTGTAATTACACAAGTAATCCGCAAACTACCTAGGTAATCTGCATTTAAACCCACTTGGCACAAATTAAAGTGAAAATACGATCTTTCCTGGAACAACCAGTAACGTTTCTGTATGCTTAAATTATCAAAAAGCTATTCGCCATCTAAGAAATAAGGCCTCCTACTATTAACACATTAGTTGATTAAATTAATCATCGATCATTTTAAAAACTATAATATTAATAATATAAAGAATCAACCAGTTTAAATTATTATAACAATCAATAAAATGTAATATCATTTACATATTTCTTTTTCCAATCAATAAATAAAATCAAATGATCGACAAATTAGTTGATGGAGACTGAGAGAAAGAAAGTTTTAAACTTTAACGTTACGTGAACGCACATTACCTAGATTAATTACAGAAATGATTCTGCCTTTAAACGGATTATCCTAGTTAATCTAAAAGTGAGAGAAAGTTTTGTGCGCTATTTTGTATTGTTCTATTAGTTGATGCTCATTTTTTCACTTAGTACAATATATATATATATAATAAATATATAATATCACACACACACACACACGCGCGCGCGCGCGCACACATGGGAGAGAGTGCAGCATAGGAGTAAATAACGACAATAATTTAACAACATAACAATTTAATAGAAGTAAAAGGATAGAAGGATATAGCAGTTAACATTATTGACATGTCTCGTGAGAGTTGCCTTCTCGCAGTGGTCTCCGGAATGCATGTGAATCAGAAATTAGATTGTTCTATGGTATAAAGTAAGAGTTAATTATAAATTCGGGAGTTTCCCTTCGGGACTTCCCCTTCTGGACTGGATGGCGCCTATCAATGTCAAGAGGATGATGCAACTTCTTTTAATATTACAAGATGGTGAATGACGTAATGTTCGAAGCTATATATTACACTATAATACTGTAACAACAGCTCCAAACTCCACAGAATATATATATATAAAATAAAATATAGAATTTGTGCCCGTGTGTCTGTAGCCCGAATTGCGGTTTTACTGTAGGCTCTAAAAATTCGACTTTTAACATGATGAGTAACACTTGTAAGCAAATCACGAAGCCTGATTTTATATTTTTAATATTGAAGCATTTAAAAATAGAATTTTCTCATTGGCTTAGAGAAAACAATGATTTAAAAATAAATTATAGAGGATTCATGTTTATTTCTTTTCTCTGAGCATTCTGTAGAACTTAATTATTTTTTATTCGTTATGCCAGGTTAATTTAAGTAATAGGATCATCACTAAATCACCAATTTAGTATTTTTCAGGCTATCTGAAACCACTTGTTTATTTTTTTATGAATATGCTTTTAAACCGTGTTGCCATGAAACTAAGTAACTTAAAATCAACTGTAATTTAAATTTAAAAAAAGAAGTTTTGGGTTGAAAAGCAAATAATTCAATTAATTTTTCAATTAATCTTTTTATGTTAGTTCTTTGCTATAAAACTTCATCCTAATTAATTATTCCAACTCAAAACACTTTCCCATACTTTTAAAAAGTCACACCCTGTTCTTAAATCTATTTTTGGCTCAAGTATGCCTAATTAAAAGTGAAGACATTTTACCCTTTGTGGGAATCACACAATCTATTTAACAGACCAATTGTAATTACTAAGATTTCCCTTTTTCCCTAAAATATAACAAAATAGAGGGAAATTCCTTTGCAACTTTCCCTAGGATAAAAATTTAAACACGCAGATTTGCAGTCTGAATTTGAGCTTCGCCATTGATAAGAAAATGTTTTGAAAATACTATATGAAGCAAATAAAATATTTTTTGTCTTCCAACTGCTATCTGTGTGGCTCAAAAACACTCACCATATATATATTGTAATATCTAAAATACTACCTTAATAAAATTAAAAGAATCTTTTAAGACTAAACTCAAAAAGAATTATATCTATCTGCAGATAAGCTTATCTGGTTTCTGAGAACATTAAATTTCTCTTTCACCTACTTAACTTAGTTCTTCGCGTATATCTGAAGTTTCATCGAATAGCGAGGAAATCTTTATTTATAAAATGAATCCACACCGCACAGTAAAAATTCTTAATTGAAGCCGAATTCCCATAAAAATCAAGACTATGTTGAGATATTAGTTCATCTCCATCTGGTCTTAAGATCTTCCAGACGCCGGTTCTAACATCTGGATTATATAGATCACATGACATGAACATATGTTACGTTAAAAAAGTGTACTCTTACATTTTGGAAATGGAAGGATAAAGATGTGTCTCGGAGCTTGCTCCGTTTGTATATAAATTGTAAATAGATTCCTTATTCTTTACTCAATAAAAGCATAGAAAATTCATTATGTTGTCATCCTTATAGAAAAGGATATTAAAAAATATTAAAATATGACTGCGAAAATTGGAATCCACAAAATAATGATTAATGAAAAGCCACGGCTCAAGAGTTTACGAGAAAATACGAGAAGGAGCACTACACACACACACACACACACACACACACACACACACACACACACACACACACACACACACACACACACACACACACACACACACACACACACACACACACACACACACACACACACACACACACACACACACACACACACACACACACACACACACACACACACACACACACACACACACACACACACACACACACACACACACACACACACACACACACACACACACACACACACACACACACACACACACACACACACACACACACACACACACACACACACACACACACACACACACACACACACACACACACACACACACACACACACACACACACACACACACACACACACACACACACACACACACACACACACACACACACACACACACACACACACACACACACACACACACACACACACACACACACACACACACACACACACACACACACACACACACACACACACACACACACACACACACACACACACACACACACACACACACACACACACACACACACACACACACACACACACACACACACACACACACACACACACACACACACACACACACACACACACACACACACACACACACACACACACACACACACACACACACACACACACACACACACACACACACACACACACACACACACACACACACACACACACACACACACACACACACACACACACACACACACACACACACACACACACACACACACACACACACACACACACACACACACACACACACACACACACACACACACACACACACACACACACACACACACACACACACACACACACACACACACACACACACACACACACACACACACACACACACACACACACACACACACACACACACACACACACACACACACACACACACACACACACACACACACACACACACACACACACACACACACACACACACACACACACACACACACACACACACACACACACACACACACACACACACACACACACACACACACACACACACACACACACACACACACACACACACACACACACACACACACACACACACACACACACACACACACACACACACACACACACACACACACACACACACACACACACACACACACACACACACACACACACACACACACACACACACACACACACACACACACACACACACACACACACACACACACACACACACACACACACACACACACACACACACACACACACACACACACACACACACACACACACACACACACACACACACACACACACACACACACACACACACACACACACACACACACACACACACACACACACACACACACACACACACACACACACACACACACACACACACACACACACACACACACACACACACACACACACACATATACAGGGTCTTTATAATTAAAGTTCCACTTTGAAATGGCTATAAAAATAAAACTACCCGACCAAATGTCATCAAACTTGGTAAATGTCTATAAGAGGTTATGGGATTTTAGTTCCTTCAAAAAAAAAAAAGTTCAAAAATTCACCTCCAGCGGTAAATGGCGCTGTATGCAATAAGGTTAAACGAAATAACAGAGGAAACAACAGTTGCAAACACTTTTATTGTTGCTACAAAGCATGCTCAATGTGGCATACCGCCATTTTCTGAAAGCAAATTAAATCGCAATATTGCATTCTCAACAGCACTTCTTAGCATATCTGGAGAAATGTTACGGACATGTGTCGTGTATTTAGCCGTTCGAGGCTATGTTTACGAACTATCACGCCTACGCAATCGAATTGGGACTTTCCCTCTAAAAGTTTCAGTTCGCATTCCTCATCTGTTAGCGTTGCGTTAAGACGCATCTTTGTATTCCAAATTCTAAATGTTGTAATTAATTAATAAATAGTGCTTGTTAAATATAAGAGTGTTATTTCCTAAAACCCCACGCTAAAGGGACAGCACACTGGCGACGAGTTGGTGAATTTTATTTTCCAATAATACAAAAAATCCTCGCTTGAAAAAGTTACGTTTCAAAGTGAAACTAATTTGGATTAAGGTTTCAAGTACCTGAAGATAGGTAATATTTTTGCTCTTGAAGACTGCTCCAGGTAGGACAATTTATTTCTTTTTCCAAATGGAGGACCTCATCTCTCAATTAGTTGAACAAAATAAATTGTTAATGTCGGCGCTGCAGCCGAAAGACGAAACCAGAAACAAAAGTAACGTTACTGGTGTGAATTTCGAGAAATTCGATGATTCCCAAGAGACATTTGAATCTTTTTTGGAGCGGTTTGAGGCTTTTTTGGACATACAAAATGTTCCAAATGAAAAACGAGCAAAAACATTAATTTCCAGCTTATCAGCAAAATTGTATAATTTGTTAAAAAATTTGTTGGCTCCCAACAATCCAGCTGAAGCTGATTTTGAAACCTTAAAAAACACTCTTAAAGATCATCTTCACCCAAAACCATTAATTATTCCTAGCAGACATATTTTCCTTAATCGTAAACAACACGAGGGAGAAAGTATTAATGCTTATTTAGCAGAACTTCGTTCATTGGCAATGCCATGCAATTATAAACAAGAACTGCTGAACACTATGCTGAGGGACGTTTTTGTGAGCGGTCTCCGTGATCGTGCCACATTAGACAGACTTTTTGAAGAAGATGATATAGATCTCGAGCGCACTGTAAAAATTGCTTTGGCCATGGAAAAGGCTAGCAAGAGCACCCAAGAAATAATTGGGAAAGCAACAGAAATTAAAGAATTTAAGGCTAACAGGAAAAAAGAACCGAAACAATTCTGGTCTAACAAAACGAAAGAAAAAAATAACTTTGCATGTTATCGGTGTAAGGGGTCTAATCATTCCTCAAGGGAATGTAAATACAAATCTGCAACATGCGGCTACTGCCATAAAGTTGGACATCTAACAAAAGCGTGTTTTTCTGCCGCTAGAGCAAAACAATATAAACATGTTAACCAGAAACAAATTGACACTGAACCCGGATGTTCATGTGAAAATACTATATCCGTACCGTTGCACGCATTAAATGACAAAACATTTAGCGAGGAATTACCTAAGAGACCACCAATAATGATTAAAGTAAATATAGAAAATTCTCCAGTTCAAATGGAGGTCGACACTGGAGGAACAGTATCGGTTATGAGCATTAATAGGTTTCGAAAAATCTCTAATAAAAAGATCAAACCTACTAAACTGATTTTCAAAACCTACAAGGGAGATGAGGTTGTACCGCTTGGATATGTTTCTGTTAAAGTTGATTATAATAATATATCATATAACTTAAATTTATATCTAGTTAAAGAGAATTTAGATACTATTTTTGGTAGAGAATGGCTTTATGAAATTCCATTAAATTGGAATACCATTAAAACAATTAATACTGTAAATACTAAAGTTAATTTCGATTTGTCTAAACTTTTAAAAGACTTTAAACATCTCTTTACTGATGAATTAGGGGAAATTAAAAATTATGAATGTAAACTTGAGTTAAGGGAAGATACCAAACCTATTTTTTGCCGACCCCGGCAAGTTCCCTTCACGCTAAAACAGAGAGTCAATCAGGAAATCGAAAGACTCGAAAGAGAAGGATTAATCGAAAAAATAAACATATCCGATTGGGCCACGCCCATAGTTCCGATTGTCAAACACAACGGATCGATTAGGTTATGTGCTGATTACTCAGTAACGATAAACAAACACTTAAAGGTACAAAAACACCCTCTTCCTCGAACTGAAGATATTTTTGCCTCACTCAGTGATGGCAGGGTATTTTCTAAAGTTGATTTTAGCCAAGCTTATTTGCAAATGAAGGTTGAAAAGGAAAGTCAGAAACTCCTAACCATTAATACAGAAAAAGGTCTTTATACTCCAAAAAGATTAATGTACGGAATTAATGCGGCTCCGGCCATTTGGCAAAAATACATCGAAAGTGTATTCCATGGTCTTGAAGGAGTTGAAGTATTTTTTGATGACGCACGCATAGCAGCTCCCGATAACGAAACTCATTATTTCAGATTACGAAAATTTTTTGAAAGATGTCAAGAACATGGTCTGAAAATCAATAAGGATAAAAGTAAATTCTTTCAAAGTGAAATTGAGTTTTTAGGATATAGGATAAGTTCTAAAGGACTTTCAAAAACATCGGAGAAAATAGCTGCAATTAAAAATGCTAAGGCACCACGGAATGTTCAAGACGTTCAGTCATTTATGGGTCTCGTGAATTTTTATTCAAGGTTTTCTAAGGACTTAGCAACTTTGGCCTATCCTTTATACAACTTAACCAAGAAAACCGTTACTTGGAAATGGGATCGCACTTGTCAGGAAGCTTTCGAAAATGTGAAAAACGAAATTTGCTCTGACAAAATACTAACTCATTATGACCCAAATCTTCCTGTCTTGCTATCTTCTGATGCTTCACCTGTAGGATTGGGAGCAGTACTTTCCCATAAATTCCCAGATGGTTCAGAACGACCCATAGCATTTGCCTCCAGAACTCTATCTCCAACGGAGCAACGTTACTCTCAAATTGACAAAGAAGCTTTGGCAATCGTTTGGAGTGTTAAAAAGTTTTACCTCTACTTAAAGGGAAATAGATTCACTTTGATTACTGACCACAAGCCCCTGGTTTCCATCTTTTCATGTAAAAAGGGTCTCCCAGTCCTTTCTGCGACAAGACTTTTGCATTATGCTCTTGTTCTGCAAGCTTATAATTTTGATATCGTTTATCGCAATACAAAGGACCACGGCAATGCTGACTGCTTATCACGTCTACCATTGAAATCTGAAGAACTGGAATTAAAAGATGATATTGCAGTATACCAAATTTCCCAAATTGAAACCTTACCCGTTACTGCCAAAGATTTAGCAAAAGCCACGCAGTTCGATGAACACTTAGGAAAACTTTTAAAAATATTACAATATGGAGGTCAATTAGAGGGGAAGGAAAAATATACCTTACAGGATGGGTGTATTATGTATGGGCAACGAGTGTGTATTCCAGACTGCTACAAAGCAAAAATACTAGACGAGTTGCATCATGGGCATCTTGGTGTAGTAAAAATGAAAGCAATTGCCAGATCTTACGTGTATTGGCAAGACATTGACCAAGACATAGAGAATTCTGCGAAAAACTGTTTGGACTGTGCTAGGTTCAAAACGGATCCAGCAAAAGCAAAAGTTCATCATTGGGAATATCCCAGTGCACCATGGGAAAGAGTGCACATTGATTTCGCAGGACCTATATTTGAACGGATGTTTCTACTTATTGTTGACGCACATTCAAAATGGCTTGAAGTTTACCCCATGAAGACAGCCAACTCATTCAAGACAATTGAATGCCTCCGAGATTGCTTCTCACGTTTTGGACTACCTGTAGTGTTAGTTTCCGACAACGGCACACAGTTTACTTCACAAGAGTTCCAAACATTTATACGAAGCAATGGCATTAAGCATAAGACTTGCGCCCCTTTCAAGCCATCCAGCAATGGACAAGCAGAGCGCTACGTGCATACATTAAAACAATCTCTCCGTGCCATGCAGAACTTTGCAGGAAATATCCAGCAAAAGGTTAGCACCTTCCTCATGCAATATCGCAAGGCTCCTAATATGACAACTATGATTAGTCCGGCTATGCTTTTCCTTAAGAGAGACATTAGGACTAGAATAGATCTTGTTCTCCCTGACTTGGTCGGAAGAGTCAATGAGAAGATCAGAAAAAGAACGTATGATTTTAAAGATCGTATTTTTCACGAAGGTGATAAGGTGGCTATTCGAGACTATCGTTCACTCAACGCAAGGTGGAAATTTGGAACTGTCATGAGCAAAGATGGAGCTCTTCACTACACAGTTAATGTACAAGGTACATTGTATAGACGCCACGTAGACCAAATGCGACCAACAGGAGACCAGATCTTGGATAAGACTATTCACGTTCCACGAGTTAGTTTCAGCAGTGAGACCTCACACATCGGCACTACTGATAATTCTCCTGAATCCACTGATCCTGGCGGAGATATCCAAAACCACTCTGGATCCGGCAAATCAACACCAGAAACTCGCCAACCATCTCCAACTAAGAAACCGAGTTCAGCTGTTTTGCCGAGAAGTCCACCATCTTCAGCTTCTCAACAAACTCCATTTCAGCCGAGGCGATCACAAAGGATTAGACGGCCCCCTAAGAGACTTGACCTTTAAATCTCCATTTTAAAGGGGGAGGAGATGTCGTGTATTTAGCCGTTCGAGGCTATGTTTACGAACTATCACGCCTACGCAATCGAATTGGGACTTTCCCTCTAAAAGTTTCAGTTCGCATTCCTCATCTGTTAGCGTTGCGTTAAGACGCATCTTTGTATTCCAAATTCTAAATGTTGTAATTAATTAATAAATAGTGCTTGTTAAATATAAGAGTGTTATTTCCTAAAATCCCACGCTAAAGGGACAGCACACTGTGCATCGCATTCTTCAATTCCACTAAATTGGTTATGTTATCACCATAAACTGGCGGGGATGAAACCTATCCATCTTAAGATTTTGGAGGACACTTGCATTAAAAGACTTAAGTGGAATTGGAGACTTAACGATTTTGACTTAGAGATGCAGCAGATTCTCCTCACAGCACATATGGATGATCCACCAACTAGGATTCACCCATCAAAACTTATTTCCGTTCCCTACGGTAGATCACTCCCAACAAACAGTGGCCTTGAAATTTTTACTGATGGATCAAGGATGGAGTGTAAAAGTGTGCACGTGAACATTAATTATTTTCTTATTGCATATTTAGTATTCCATGTTTTGGCAACAGCAGTTCTTGTGTACAAAATAGATTTTGAGTTTTTAGTAATGTGTGTGTAAATTTTAATAAAGTATTGATTTGTTTTTCTTTTAAAAGTTGTTTCTTACATTATCAGAAGTGGGATAAACAGGCAACTGTAATTAATTTTGAGTTTTGAGTTTGAAATGGCATTTTTATCGCGACTTCGCAAAGATCAGTTACGTTACGTAGCTAATGAGTTATCTGAAGATGTTTCGTCTACTACTTTGAAAATCCCTGACTTGAGAAAGTTAATATTGAATAGCGAGAAATACGATGAAGAAATGGTTCGAGGAATGGTAGAAAATTTAGTTGAAGACGCCGAGCGCCTTCGTCAAGAAGAGAAAGAAAAAGCCGAGCGCCTTCGTCAAGAAGAGAAAGAAAAAGCCGATCGCCAACATGCATATGCATTGGAAAAAGAAAAAGCCGATCGCCAACATGCATATGCATTGGAAAAAGAAAAAGCCGATCGCCAACATGCATTGGAAAAAGAAAAAGCCGATCGGGAACATGAATTGGAACTCAAGAAGTTAGATATTGCTGCTAAAACTTCAGAAGTAGTTGAAACTGAAGTAGTAATAACATCGTCGCCAAAAGTTGATTGGCAGTCACAACTGAGAAAGTTTTCTACGAGTAATGAGGATATCAGCCTTTATTTAGTACATTTCGAGAGAGTAATGAAAAGAGTACAAATGCCAAGTTCATTGTGGATGGCAAGTTATATCAAGCAGCATATACGACAGTGCGTCGTATGTGCATTTACAAAAGTACCAGGTGGGAAAGCTCAAGGTAAACTTAATGCCATTCCACCTGGTAGTCGCCCATTTGAAGTTGTGCATATGGATTTCCTTGGCCCATTTGTAACAAGTTCAGCTCGCAACAAGGAGCTTTTGGTTTTTGTCGACAATATGACTAAGTTTGTGCGCCTTCGTCCATGTCCTAGTTGCTCAACTAAAAGCGTTTTGAAGTACCTCGATGAATTTACTGATGATTTTGGTTCTCCGAGGCGAATCATTACAGACAGAGGGAGCTGCTTCACGTCCTCGGCGTTTGAAGGCTATTGTAAGCAATTAGGAATCAAGCATACATTAAATTCCAGTCAAAGACCACAAGCTAATGGACAAGTTGAACGCATCAATCGTATACTTATTCCAATGATATCTTCCAATGTCCAAACGGAATCTCACAAGGATTGGGATAAAATATTACCAGAAGTACAACGGTGTATTAACTGGTCTCCGAGTAAGTCGACTGGAAAACCTCCTTTTGAACTCTTGTATGGATACACGCCAGTAAAGCCTGGATGTTTTCCTCAAGATCTACTACCAACATCAAATGACTACGTAAATCCAACAAAACTACAAAGAGATGCCCAGGAACGTATTATCATTGCACAGGAAAAGATGAAAAGGAATTATGACAAACATCGATGTGATGCATTTAAGTACAATATAGGTGACGTTGTGGTCGTAAGACGATTACCTGAACAAACTGCCTTATCTAACACTAAAACCCAAGTTAAGTACAGAGGTCCTTTGACAGTCATCAAAATATTACCATCCGACACTTATCAAGTTACTGATTTACGCGTAGTTGCACAAGGAAGAAGACGGCAACATAATTATACGACTACCGCCCACGCTTCGCAAATGAAACTATTTCATCTGGTCAACGACGAGGATCTGTCTGATGATGGGGACAATATTACTGGAAGTAAGGAAAACTTCATTGCTTGTGAACCCATAAACGACAACAACAGTACAAATCAATGCAACGACGATCCAAATAAAAATTTAAGCCAAGATAACAGTAGACCAAAGAGATGTAAAAAAGTGCCGCATTACTTGAAGGATTATAAGTTGTTTTGAAGGGACGAGGTCGTCCAAAAGTCAGGATGGTCGAGTGTAAAAGTGTGCACGTGAACATTAATTATTTTCTTATTGCATATTTAGTATTCCATGTTTTGGCAACAGCAGTTCTTGTGTACAAAATAGATTTTGAGTTTTTAGAATAACGGTGTGTGTAAATTTTAATAAAGTATTGATTTGTTTTTCTTTTAAAAGTTGTTTCCTACAGGAGGTTGCCGACTCCGCTACTGATACCACAGAATATAGAACTGGCTTCGGCATTGTTACTAAAATGCACGGTACTTTAATCGAGGCAACCTCCACCGGGGTCTCAAACAATAGTAGTGTTTACATGGCAGAATTGGTGGCAATTAATAATGCTTTTCTCTGGCTCTCTAAAAAAGAATATCCAGACGCCACTATCTATACTGATTCGCTTTCCTCGTTGCAAGCCTTACAAAACCCAGTATCAAGCTCAAAAATTGTTGAAAACACTAAACAATTATGGCGATCCAATATACTCTGCAATTGGGTTAAAGCTCATATAGGTACTCAAGGAGGCGGATCGAGCAGCTAAGAAAGCCACCGATCTCTGCCGGGTTGCCCTTGAGGTCCCAAGCTCCATCGCCCAAATTAAAACTCAGGTTAAATTATATAGCATGAAGCGCTGGGGGCTGGAATGGCGGAGTTCCGAGAAAGGGAGACAGACATTCAAATTTTTTAAAGACCCGAAATTAAATAGACTACAAGCAAACTTCTATCTCAATCAATTTTTAACAGGCCACGGAGTGTTTGGAGAACACCAATATAAATTATTCCACAAAACTCCAGAATGCAATTACTGTGGTGAATATCAATCTATTGATCACTTGTTAATAAATTGTTCTCAATTCCAGACAATCCGGGGCAATAACTTTAATAATATTGGCCAACATCAATGCTATGCTAACCTGACTTGTAGAAATATCATAAAAAAGATTATTAAACAAACTTTAGAGGATGTATTGGGGGACGGTCTTTAATGTCTCGGAACTTGTTCCTTCCAGCTTGGGTGTCTCATTTTTTTTACTATGTCTTTTATAAACTATTCTTCTTTTACTTGCTCCAATTTTATTGTTATTTACTTTTGTACTATTTAATTGGTTTTAATAGTAATGCTTTTAATTGTTTTACAATATTGTTCTCTTGTAATTTTTGCACGTTTATCTTTTAAATTGCTCTTTTAAATTATTCTTTTAATTGACACTTTTAATATATTGCTGTTTTAATGTTTAGCACCTTACATGATTTTAGCTGTTCTACGCCCGCCATGTTCATGGGCTGTTGCCATGTCTGATGTGTATTTTATGTAATTTATGTTTCTACTGTTCTCTGGATATTTTTTTTTGTGGATTTTAATAAACATTTACCCGTATGCCCTAAATAAGGGCGGGTCGGGGTAAATTCTTCCATGTTATCACCATAAACAATGGCTTTGAGATAACCCCACAACCAGAAGTCACAGGTGTTGAGGTCTGATCATCGGGGTGGCCAAGAAATAGGGAAGTTTCGGGCTACAATACGATCATTCGTGAAATGATGCTGCAGTAACTGTTTGACACACCTACCAATGTGAGGTGGAGCACCGTCCTGCATAAAGATCGTGGTGGCTAAAATACCCCGTTGCTGAAGTTCAGGTATCACGAAACATCTGAGCATTGATTCCAAGTGAGCAGCAGTCACAGTGCATGTCACGGGCCCAGCTGCCGATTGCTCTTCAAAGAAAAAAGGTCCAATTATGAAATTTGCTGTCATACCACACCAAACGGTGACTTTAGGCTAATGTAATGGAACTTCGTGGATAACATGAGGGATTTCTTTGGCCTAAATCCAGCAGTTATGGGTGCTGACATCCCCATTTAAGTAAAAATGTGCCTCATCTGTCCACATAATGTTCCATGGCCAATTGATGTCCACCTCCATCCGTGCCAGAAAACTCAAAGCAAATGCTTCTTTTAAAGCTGGATCTCTAGGTTGAAGATGTTGAACAAGCTTGATTTTGTAAGGGTAGTACTGCAACACTTTCCGAACGATTTTGTACACCGTACTCAGTGGTAAGTCGAGTCAACGTGCAACAGCACTTACGTTGCACGTCCCCTGTCTGGTGTCCATTGCTGCTTCCTCTACTGCTAATGCAGCAGCCTCCTTGGTTTCCACAGATACAGATTTTGGTCCACGCCCAGGTGCAACAGATAACAAACCTGTGGCTTGAGATTTTGCCATCATTATCCGTAAACCTTGCGGTGTCATTGGACCTCGGCGTTTTCCTCTTACAGTACGGCACTTTTGTAAAGCCATCCGTTCATTGCTGTCGCATTCATAGTAACATTTCACGAGCAAAGCACGGTCTTGCATGGTAACAGACATTGTCGACTCAGAACACTGACAGCTCAGACAGGGCGCCTCACTTTTATAACTGCAAAGTCACATGACGTGAAAAATAAATTTGCATATTTCACATTTGTTTAGCACTATTGCATACAGCGCCATTCTCCGCTGGAGGTGAATTTTTGAACTTTTTTTTTTTTTTTGCGGGAACTAAAATCTCACGACCTCTTATAGACATTTACCAAGTTTGATGACATTTGGTCGGGTAGTTTTATTTTTATAGCCATTTCAAAGTGGAACTTTAATTAAAAAGACCCTGTATGTATATATATATATATATATATATATATATATATATATATATATATATATATATATATATATATATATATATATATATATATATATATATATATATATATATATGTAATAACAGGGCTCCAACCCTGTTATTAGTGTTGTATTTAGCTTGAAATAATTGCAGTCATAAGCCATCAGACGTTCTAAACAGGTTTATTAAAGGTAGGCTGGTATTGCTAACCATTCACGTCCCCACTCCTGAAAAGGAGGGGGAGTGGACAAGACTCCGGACAATTCCGGCACAGCTTATCAGGATCACATTATGATGAAAAGGACACGCAAAACTATGCGCGCTTACGTTTTATACCAACATAGATTTGGAGTAAAAAGGCACATTCGTACATTCCTTGTAACCTTACGCATTAAGGAAAATCATTTCTGCTTCCTTATATGGAATTGAAAAAGGGAACGATTCTAAAAATAACTCTTCCCTTGAAATATAAATCTATTTATATTTCAATGGTATGTTTTTAGCCTTGAATTCCCAAAATAGAATCTCTCTACGCTTATTCTTTAACAAAGACATTTTATGAAAACGAAAGAGATTTAATTCTTTTATTAATACAAAAGTATTTACTTATTGTATTACATCCCCCCCAAAAAAAATTTTTGGTGAGCCAAAAAAATTTTTTGAATACTTTAAATTTAAAATTTTTAGGTTGGTACGACTGTTCCTTTTTCCCTACTACAAACAACATTTTTTCAATTTTGAGAAGAAAAATATTATTTACAATGACAAAAATAACAACATGATTATGCAAATTATCTGTTCAGACAACTAAACAGAAAGAAAAATGAAATATTTACATAACTAATCTACTAAAATTTTCAAAAAAATTTTTTACACAAAAATATACAAAATTTTTATGCAAAACGAACTGGACAACAATTGTCATTTATTCATGATTTAACTTCAACATTTGTGGGTTGTGATATTTCCTAAGCTTTGAAATATGTACTATTTCAAAATTTTGTTTAGTTAAATTTCTTTTCATTTTTTTTTTTTTGTAATCAGTTTCTTGGTCATTCTTTCCTTTTCCTATTTTTCCTTTTATTTTTTGTTATTGTTACCCTTTACATATTTTTTCGTCGATATTAACCTGATAATGAACGCATCCATTACCTAGATCTATCTTCGAATCATTTGAACTTTTTGGACATTCTTTCTTTCTATTTTTTGATGTTTACTTTTACTGAAACATCCTTAACATTCATTTTTTCGATGCTTACTTTTTTGAAACATCATTCTTTTCTTTTTTCGATGTTTACTTTTTTTGAAATATCTTTTTCACCATTTTTAACCTTAACATTTTGAGAATTCTGCTGTTTAATGTGCAAAGATAAGTTGTCACTTTTAGAATTAGCAGAGATGATCAGTCTCTTACCAAATAGAGTAACAACTGGCCCGACACAATCAATAAACAAACAAAAATCCCTGCAAGTCTATAACCCTACTAAAGCATATGGTAAATCAGTATCAAGTATAAAAACTTTGCTGATTTAAAAATTTAGCCTATCGTAATAAGGGAGTCTCACAAATTTTGTTAAGTGTTAACTGTCAGTTTGTTTGGGTTTCACATTTTTTAAAATAGGAATATTTAATTTTGACCAAGTCCGAAAAGTAAGAGAATTACAAATTTCTTTAAGTTTGTTTGAAAACTCCTCATTTTTAAGTTCAAAAGAAAGTTCTGAACAATTTAATTTTTCATGTGGTTAAATCTAAAAAATCATTTGGAAACAAAAGTTTTAAAAAAAAAACTTAATTTAGTTTGCCGTCACTAGTTTAATTGACGTTTGAATCACATTTATTTCCCTTAAAAACATTTTAGATGCACGATAAAAACAGTATTACATCATAATTTAAAAAAAAAAAACAATATAAACACTAGACATTTTATGAAAACGAAAGAGATTTAATTCTTTTATTAATACAAAAGTATTTACTTATTGTATTACATATATATATATATATATATATATATATATATATATATATATATATATATATATATATATATATATATATATATATATATACACTGGTTATCATAAATTAAGGAAAATTCACAAAAATCGCGATAACTCAAGAAATTACACATGGAATTTTATGAAACTTACCCACAATATACAACACATAGTAAGGTATTAAACAACATAAAAAGAAATTATCAGACATTAATAGTAGTATAGAAATTAGCACATGTATAAAATAAACAAATTGGAAGTATCGGTTTGCAATAGAAAAAGTACCTTTAATATGGAATATGATTGCCTCTAGAAGCAATACAGCACAAACAGCGATGTGTGATGCTTTCAATTATGCGGTCTATCAGTTCAATAGGAAGTGAGAGCCATTGCTCTTGTAAAGCAGTTGCAAGCGTGGCAAGGGTCTGAGGGGGCGGATTGATGGCAGATACACGCCTCCCTAGAGCATCCCAAACGTGCTCGATAGGATTCAAGTCCGGGGATCGAGCTGGCCACTCCATGCGAGTAATTGTTTCCTGTTGAAGATAATCATCAACAATGCGAGCTCTGTGTGGTCTTGCATTATCGTCCTGTAACAGGAAGCAATCACCAATTGCCCCGGCATATGGGCGCACATAAGCATCAAGGATGTTGTCTCGATAAACCTGAGCATTCACGGTTCCCCTTGGAAAGACATGGAGGTATGTGCGCCCTCCTAAGGATATGCCTCCCCAAACACAGACACTGCCTCTTCCGTATGCATCTCTTTCACGGATGTTTGATGGATGATAACGGGTCCCAGGTTCTCTCCATATCAAATAACGTCTACTGTCACTTTCTAGACTAAACCTGGACTCATCCGTAAAGAGAACAGGCCTCCATTGATCTGACGTCCAGTGGACATGTTGTCGGGCCCACTGCAAACGGTCTCTCCTATGGCGTGATGTGAGCGGCACGCAAATGGCTGGTCGTCTCGCATACAGACCACCTTCGTGGAGCCTTCTGCGCACAGTTGACGTTGACACCAACCTTCCGGTGGCTGCAGCAAGAGAGGATCTAAGATGTGTCGGAGTAGCGGTTCTATTCCTGCGTGCACTTAATGTCAAATATCGGTCATCGGCACTGGTCGTAACAGTTGGCCGTCCTTGACTGAACCTCCTAGATGCCGAATCTGTGGTTTGAAATTGCCTCCAAAGTCTATGAACCACAGATGGACTCACATTTAGCCATCTGGCCACTTCTGATTGACTCTGCCCTGCCTCTAGTCTCCCGATGGCTCTCCATCGTAGTTCTTCAGGCAAATGATGTCTAGAGGTCATTATTACGAATTGGCTATCTCAGATTTTCAATGTCGCAATCACAGTAAAATTTGTGTGCTTTCTCTCAAACTTGGACTTTTATGCTCCAGGCAGATGACGTAAGCCGAGTGCAGCGCCACTAATTTGCATATTGCAATTTTACTCAGCTACTCTTAGTGGACAACATATGCAAATTTTGCACGGTTTGGCTTACTTTTGAAAGAGTTATCGCTATTTTTGTGATTTTTCCTTAATTTATGATAACCAGTGTATATATATATATATATATATATATATATATATATATATATATATATATATATACCGAAGAGCCATTACATTATGACCACCCTGCTAATAACATACAGGACCACCTTTAGCCCTCAAAACTGCTAGCACCCGCCACAAGGTGCTGATAGGTAGTCTGGGGTATCTGGTACCAAGCGCTCACCAACTGGTTCTGCAATTCCCTCACATTGCGAGGGGGTAGCGTGGCAGCACGAATTTGGTTTTCCAAGTAGGACTACAAATGCTTCATTGGATTAAGGTCAGGTGAATTTGGGGGCCAAGACATGACTTGAAAGTCACTGGAATGTTCCTCGTACCAATCCGTGACGGTTCGACCCTTATGATCTTGTGCATTATCCTGTTGGTAAACACCATCCCCAGCAGGAAAAACTGTTGCCATGAATAGGTGAACCTTGTCTGCAACTGTAGCTTACAGACGTCAGGGAGTGTTCTATGAGGATTATGGGTCCTAATGTGCCCCATGAAAACATTGTTCCTGGGCGAGAAATTATGAAAACCAGGGCGAGCCCATTGTTATAAATGGAGGGTGGTCATCAAGGGCGCCGCCAGAATAATGTAAAAGGGGTGAAACCCTCTACCACACTAACCCCCCCCCGCAAAAAAAATTACAAATATTCTGTTATTACATTTTGTTTTGTTATTACATATACTTTCATCTGTTAATTTTTTTCAGGATACATTTCTTGATTGTTATAAAGATATTTTAAAAAAGAACGTATTTCTTGTACTAGCAAATTTTGCCATGAGAAACTGTATTGATGGCGTTGGCATAGCTACTGACTTTGAAACACAAATAACTACAAACATTAGTTTCGTATGCTAACGTGCTTGTGCACGCTTAAGATTGGTCTTTATTGTGTTGATATTTATGGAGCTTTAGAAGATATATACTGTGTATAAAGATCTGCTCTTACCGAATTTCATCACTGAAGCTACAACGTGGGACGAATGAATAGAGAAAATTCTTATGAATCCCTCGAATACATCGATTTAGTAATTGAGACCACACCGTTCTATCCAGCTGTAACAGAGGCTATCAAAATTGGCCTAACTCTTCCAGCTACTACGTGCAGTATTGAACGTACTTTTAGTACAATGCGACGCATCAAAACATGGAATCGGCTTACAATGTCTCACGAGAAATTAAGTAGTTTGTGCATGCTCAGTGTGCATAAGAAAAGAATCAAAGATGACTCAGAATTCATTAAAAAAGTTATAAACAGATTTGGACAGCAAGCAAGACGATTACAATTCTTGTTTGATTAAATAATTTTTTTAATTGTTATGTATCAATAATTACTTAATTATTTGTTTTTGAATAAAAATATTTTAATAAAAAGTTTTATGACAAAATTGTTTTTCTGTATCTCTTTAATTGTTTTTAAAAAAAGTCAGGGGGTGCAAGTGCACCTCCTTGCACGCACCTGCCGGCACCCTTTGTGATTTGTTATATAATTAAAATTTTCACGTTGTTCTATGTTTTAAAATCAAAAATCAAAGCTGAAAACTTCTCCTAAAGGCCACCTCTAATTAAGGGCCACCTCTATTAAGGGCCAATATTTTGAGGAACGAAAATTTTCCCCATAGACATAATGTTAATTTTCCTCCCATTAGAGGGCCTTATTTTCCTGACTACCTCCAATAAAAGCCATTTTTTCCCCCGTCCCATGAGTCCCCCGTGCCATATTTATCAAACCAAGAAACGCTAATAGAAGTAAATAAACTGATATCCCAATCCAAGGCATTAATAAATGATGTGAATTTGACTAATTTGTTTTATAGAGTTAAGGAATCATTAGAAACTAAAATTGTTTGCGAAAAAATTGTAAAAAGTGAACAAACTTCAATTAAAAAATTTTTTAAACAGGTATAAAAACTTACAATGTTAATAAACAGTTTTTTTCTACATAAATTTTGATTTCCTCATTTTATTTTTTGGTCACCCCATTTAAGGGCCACCCCCCATAAGGGCCAATTTTCAATGGAACGACAGGTGGCCCTTACCGAGAGGTTTCACTGTATTATACTTCAGTACAATTGAAGAAATTGGCGCAATGCTTATGAAATTATCTAGAAGTTTCGTAAATACAATGGGGTCCCCAAAATCAAAAGTTTAAGAATCCCTGATTTAGATTAAAAAAGAAGAAAGGAATATTGTAGCAGAATCCGGTGCTGTAATTTTATTTAGTGTTGCAAAAAATAAAAAAAAAACACTGAATGACAGTTTAAACCAGTCATTCTATGTATATTAAATACTGATTCATAACAATAAAAAAATTAAGTTAAAATATCTCCCGTAATTATTTTACCACCACCCAGATCAGCATTCAACCTCAAAAAAAAAGAAAAGAAAAAAGGTTTCTAATAACACACAATTCTGTAACATAAAATAAAAGAAAAATGTTATCTATCATCAAAACCACTACACAATTATTATGCATACGTAAGACTGAGTTATAAACTAATGCAACTGAAATTCATACAATATGGATGGTGTTTTTTACACTAGGGAACGCTGTAAGCTCGTTACCGCCTAAATTTGAGGGTTACTGTTTCCGTTGTATTTTAAAGCCATTTGGCATCATTGTGTTTTGAGATTCTTGCAAACAATGTATTTGGTTACTTATTACTTGTGTTTACAATGCTAACAATACTTGTGTTTACAATGCTACAAGCGTTAAGACTAACGTAAGATGGTGCACAGCTTGCAACAAGAACAAACAGTAATAAACTTAGGCCATATCAAGACTGCCAAAAAAAGCGAGTTATTCGAAATCTAGCAACCATGTCGCCTTTTTTAACTATATATCTCTAAATAACTAAAACAAATTTTCACTTCAAACTCACGAGAATTACGTAATAACATTAATATGTTATGAAATACGGCAGATTTGAGTTCAGAAATTATCTAATTTATTTCTTTTATTGAAAACAAAATTATCCGTTTGAAAATATCGCCTCGCAGAATAACATGTAGTAAGCAGCTGCAAACTTTCTAACCGGAACTAGAGCAGGCATATAGCTCGAGATTGTTATTGTTTACATTTTTACTGAAAACACCATCCATTAGTGGCTTTTAATATGTTAACATTTCAAAACTATGCAAACGTTAGATTTTCGGAAATTGCGATGAAATCGAATGTTGTGTGCTGTTTGGGTAAAGACACAGAACATTTTAACATCGATTTTTCATATAGCATGGTATGCGTGTTTTAAGGTAAACAAAGATATCGTTATTCATCTGTATATTGTTTTTTATTTTTAATGAACTCACAATATATATGTTAATATAAGAATAGCAATCTAATTCGTGTAAAGGAAATTTGCTTGCTTGGAAAACGGTGTTTAAACTAGAACAAAACAAATAGCAGTTATTAAAATCTCACAAACGATTTGTTTTTCTGCAAAAAAAGGGAAATAAATTATTGATAGCGTAAATAGAGCTATGTCTCGTCCAACTTTTAAAACTGTATAGATGCTTTAGGATATTCTGATGATGCTTAAGACATTCTGATTTGGAACATTCTCTGTTACGCTTTCAATTCATTTCGGAAAAACGGAAAGTTTAGTTTTCTCAATTGAATATCAAACATAATGCATACACCATTAAAAAAGATAATCACATTTCCGGGAAATGGAACAAGATACAGAATGTGCATTCATGAGAAACAACTTTTAGTAGACACAAGTGTTAGATATCCAGGTCCAAAACCAGGACCAGGGTTCGGGGGCATTGAAGGCCCCTTGGTCCAAGCTGTAGCCGAGAACTTAGGAGTAGAATTTGATTATTACATCCCAAATGATGATGGTTTTGGCATCATATTGGAAGATGGTTCGTGGACTGGTTGTCCAGGCATGGTACAAAAGAACGAAACCGATGTTGCAATGTCAGCAATGCTTCAAAATTATTGGAGTAATCTTTTCTCTTACACGTCGGTTTCTTATAGAACGGAGTACGCTCGCTTCATCACGAAGTTGCCAGATCCAGTAATAAAAAATGACACGATAATTAAGATATTTGACGCGAACTTGTGGTTAACCATTCTAATCTCTATTATTATCGTTGCTTTTGTCTCCTATTGGATACATGGAAAAAAATACTCGTTTGCTGATCATTGTTTTAGCAGAGTTGGGGAACTACTACTGCAAGAGCCTGTAGTAAAAATCGAGAAAACATATTCGCAAGAACTGTTATGCATATTTTGGAATATAATTTCCCTGTTTCTCACATTAGCATACATGGCTGTAATCCTCGGCATCATGATGATGCCCAGACGACCACCATCTCTTGATACAGATGACAAGTTACTAGAGGCTGTTAAAGCAGGAAAACATAGGGTGATGGCGGATTCAGAAATGAGGATGTATTTGGAAAATATGAGACAAAGTCCTCTCGAAACATATAATCGGCTAGCAGACATCATACAAGAACATAACTGGATTCTGCCTCTAACCAAAGATAATTTTGCATCTTATCTCAAAAACGACTATGCAGTCACAAGTTCTGTGGTTCATACAAAACTTTTTGGTACTACCCACCCCGAGATGGTCATTTCTAAAGATTATATTTATTTGGCAAATCTTTGCGCTCTTTTATCTAAAAGTTTTCCACTTCACAAGAAGTTTGACAACATTTTAACCAGATTGGTGGAGCACGGTATTTATGAGAAGGACTTAGATCATTTCGTGTTCAATTTTCGTTTACATGATACTGAGGATATTGCGCTTGATGAAGAAGAAGTTAGGGCTCTTGGTTTGATGGATCTGCAGGGAACGTTTATATTATTGGGCATTGGATATAGCATTTCTACAATCGTACTGATTTATGAAATTCTTAAGTTTAAAATAACTAATCGATATAAGAAACCTGGCTTTGAAAACGACGAAAGAGAATCAGAAACTACTTCACATAATTATGGTTCTTAAGAAATCACTGAATTCAATTATACAAATGAAGGATAATTTCACGTGTATCAAGTTCAGAATGCAGCTTTTTAACTGTGCTCATCGTCACAACGTTAAAATTAAGCACTGTTTCATATCACTTTGAAGAGCTGTTACATTTAATACACGTAGGTGCTTTAATCTGAGACTATGTCAACCTTCATCTATCAAAAGGTACCTCATGATAGAATCGAGTTAACATGTCTTATATATTAGTCAATTAGTATTTAATATTTATAGTGGTAGTTACGCCACATTACTCCCCTTTCAGAATTTTATCTGTGATAGAATTCGATGAATGCATACCATTAATTGATTTCATGCTGTTTATTTTATTTATATCAATTTTGCTCATTATATTTTCTTTATTTTTTTAAGCATTTCGCTCATTAATTTAATTTCTGCTATATTGTTTATTAACTGGGAGATTTTTATTTACTTTACCTGATATTTTTTTTTTCTTTTTCCTTGAGCAGTATATTTTTAAGCAAATCAACAGTTTAATGTGTACCATCTATCAATGCTGGCAAGTTCGTAGCACGTCCGCAGTTCACCATTGAAGGGATTTATAAATCGACTATGTCAACCTTCATTTATCAAAAGGTACCTCATGATAGACTCTAGTAATCATGTCTTATATACTAGTGAATTAGTATTTAATATTTATAGTGGTAGTTTAGTTACGCCGCAACTTCACTTAATGAAAACAATTAGAAGCGTGGTTTTGAATGCGAGCAAATGTAAATACAGAGTATATTAGACAATAATTATTTTGATTACAGCACTGAATTATGTTTTACAAAATGAAAAATAATTTCTAATTTTCTAAATTTTTAAAATTTTGCTTACATTTTGCATTTATTATTTTATTGTTTATATTTAAATACCTATTTTTATAAATATTAATTATAATGCTACTTTAAATAACAAAAGGAAGCAGAAACTGTTTTACACAACTAGGACTTTAAGGAAAGATCTGAATTCATAGATACGAAACGAAGCTAACTCCATTTTCTTTAAGCACTGAGAATTGCTTATTAATTGTACACATCATTCCATTATATAAATTGAACGTTAATCATTTTAAAATCTGTTATGTTTGTTGCTTTAAACCATTGTCAGCAGTATAAAAAAGTGCTCATGAAAGGGGAAATGACCAAGGGTGATCCCCGACTTGGAGGTAGCAGTTATTGCAGTCTGATTGTTTAAATATTTGCAGTCTTATTGTTTAAATATTAAGTTTAATTAAAATGCATTAAATATGTTGTTATTTTCCAATAATTCCTCAATTATTGCTTTAAAATTTAGGCATAAGACTTTTTTTCAAAAAAGGAAAAAAATTGTTTTTTTAAATATATATGGGTAAAAATAAATTTTTATGAAGCAGTTAAAAATTTTTTAGTCTCTTTTGTACTGCAAAATGATTAAAAGAAAGAAAAAAGTGCAATTAAAAAATCTTATTTATATTAATTAGTAGGAGCTTGAGATAGAAATAGATAAATCACATTTGAATTTTAAATATAGGAATTCTTTTTCCCTTTTTTAAACAGTTATTTACTAAGTTTTTTAATTTTGTGTTTGAAATAGTAATTTATTTAAAAAAATTTTCAGTTGAAATTATTTTTCATAGATCTTATTTAATTGAAATTTCAAAAATCAAAATCTATATTTGTTCGTAGCATTTGTTTTTATGATAAGTTCAAACTGCAATCCTTTATGAACAAAACTGTACTAATGCTTATTTTATTGAAAATGTGATGTGTTTAAAAATAGAAAAGTTTCAGTCTTTTTTGGCTTTTTTTTTGTTAAATAATTTTATTTAACTTTTTTGTTACTATGTTGATGTATTTCGCATATATTTAATGTTTTTTATATTATCTTTTAGACTTAAGTTAACAGTTTTCCATTTGTTTAAGTTAATTATTAGTAAAAAGAAACTAAATATTTTTGTAATTATGTAAAAATTGAATTCACAGTTTTGCATTAAAAAGGCGGAATAATCATTTAACATCAATCTTTTCATAAGTTTTTAATTGCTATATCTGTAATTCAGTAACATTTGAAATTTTGAAAATTAAAGAAAGTATAAAACCTAACATAATTAAGAGATTCAAATAAATTCCCGACAAAACAATTGATTATCTAAATAAATAAAGAATTCAACTATTTTTTTTTCCAAACTAACACCATAAATTTTTAAAATTTACAGGCGAGACAAAAAAAAAAAAGAGAAATAACAAATAAATTTTATGTAGGCATATGAAATAATGAATGTTTTTCTATTATTGATTTAAATTTAATTTAGCTATGTTAATTGTGAGGATTTTCAATTTTCCTCTCGATAAACAGATTTTCAATATTTTAATACCTTTTTTAGTACAAAAAAACAACGTTTTTCTTTGTTACATTTGAGTGAGGATTAAAAAAAAACCTTTTATATCTAAAAATGTGTTTTAACTGTATTTCTTCAAAATACTTAAGGAAATATGAAAAAAAGTATAAATTTATTTATTGCTATTGTTATTTAAATTCTTTGTTTCCTATTTATGTAATTGCATTTTTAAATTATTTTTTCTTAAAAATAATAAAAATATTTAGGTAAAACAATATAGCAATCTATAAGATATTTTTATGAATATTCATACATAATTTATCATTTTATAATGTTTAAATGTTTATTTACCTTCTTTTTTAAAGTTTGGTTGATTGTTTATATTTAATGTATTTTACAAAATTAGAAAAAAATTACATTGTAACAAAAATTTTAGAAATTTGAAAATATTTACGGCAATTTGTTATTTAAATTCTGTTTTTACTATTTATATTTATCATTTTTGTAATTTTTAATAAAAAAAATATAATAAACATATTTTGGTTAAAGCAATATTGTCATTTATAAAATATTATTTTCATGAAAATTCATACATAACTTATTATGTTACAGTATTTTAAATTTTATTTAGCTTTTTCAAATTTTTATTGATTGTTTTGTTGATTGTTAAATTTTTTGTGTATATTTATTGTATTTTACGTATTAAAATAAATTCTAACAAAAATTTTAGAAATTTGCAAATTATTTAAGCCATGCCTGTGCGGCTTCTTTAGTAGCCCGATATCACACTAAAACGACAGGATGTTAAAATAATACAATAAAAGCTTTTATGCAAATGATAAAACAATATAAATAAATAAATTATGTTAAAATAAATAGCAATATTTAATAATAAAAATAAATAATTATTAATGAAAGAAAAGTATTAAACGTAATTTACGGATAAGAAATAATTAACAAAATTGTACTTTAACTGCCTTAACTAAAAGAAAAAATATTTTGTGATTTAAGGGTATTTTTTTTTTAAATCTGTAAAAGTGATATATAAAAGAAATAACGCCTTATTTAGTTGCTACATTTTTTATTATTTATAGTAACGTTCTTTCTTTTCAATATTTAAAAAAAAGACTTTAACATTCTTTTGTAAAGCGTTTTTAGGTATTTACAAAATGTAATTTTTACAAATATTTATTTATAATTTATCATGCTGTAATGTTTGAATACATAGTTACATTTTTTGAAAGTTTTATATATTATTTATATTGTGTTATTTTCATATAAAAAATATTCGGATAAAAAATTTAGCATTTTACAAATTTAAGGCAAGAATGAGTGAAAAAATTTATCCGTACTTCAAAACTCGTTCATTTTTTTCTCCAAAACAAAAAAAAAAAAAACTCTTTCTGTATCCTCATTCTAGATTTTAGTCACAGTTCTTATAGTAATAACAGTGTAAATTAAAACACGAATCATAAATATGAATAAAATTATTAGATAAAAATGAAAAATTAAATTTTAGTAATAAATAAGTATTAAGAATAATAATTATTCGCAAATAAAATTACTAATATTAAATATAATCTGCAAATAATATTTGAAATGCATCAAAAACAATCATACTTAGATTAAGATTTTTAAAAAAAACGCACGAAGGGCATAATTGATGTCTGATAATTTATCAGCTTAATGAATAAATGCTTATTTAATTTTTATCTACATTTTTTTAATAGCCTTTGATGCGTATCACATGCAATTATTATGTAAAACATGATGTTAGGAAAAGACCACTCTCAATATAAATTTTTATAAACCTTGTCAAAGATAAAGATAAAAATCTACTTCAGTGGATGTAGTAAATTAAAATTTAAAAGGGAAAAAACAAGTACATGAATTTAAAAAATATCTAAAACAATATATTGATAATAATCTTTAAAATAATAATAATAGGCCTGTTTGATTACCAGGTGAATGTTAAAGTTTTTAATTTATAAAATTATTCAAATAGGTAAAAAACCGTTAATCATGTATGTTTTGATGCCTTTTTGCACTTGCCTTCCTCAACAGTGATTTGTTTGTTTTCGAATGCTCTTCGATTGTTAAAATTCTAGCGTGCGACCTCTGTGGCTTTCTTTAACGTTACGTGAACGCACATTACCTAGATTAATTGCAGAAATTATTCTGCCTTTAAAAGGATTATCCTAGTTAATCTGAAAGTGAGAAAAAGTTTTGAAAGCTATTTTGTATTGATATATTAGTTGATGCTCATTTTTTTCACTTCGTACAAAGAAGGGGCATTCAGTCAATATACAAGTATATAATAAAATATAGAATTTGTGCGCGTGTGTCTGTATACCGAATTGCGGTTTTACTGTAGGCTCTAAAAATTCGACTTTTAACATGATGAGTACACTTGTAAGCAATTTACGAAGACCGTTTTTTATTTATATATTTAATATTGAGACATATAAAAATATAATTTTCTCATTGGCATAGAGAAAGCAATCATTTAAAAATAAATTATAGAGGGTTCATATTTATTAAAAATTTTAAAGATAATATCAGAGATGTTTGCTATATTATAGCTTTAATCAAAAACACTTTTTTTTTCGCATTCTGTAAAACTTAATTATTTTTTATTTGTTATGCCAGGTTAATTTGAATGAACAACGTGATCGTGGTAGCATAGGATCATCACTAAGTCACCAATTTAGTATTTTTCAGGCTATCTGAAACCACTTGTTTATTTTTTTATAAATATGCTTTTAAAGCGAGTTGCCATTAAACTAAGTAATTTAAAATCAACTGTAATTTAAATTTTCGAAAAGAAGTTTTGGTTTAAAAAGCAAAATTGGAGGGAGAAAAAAAAAACTAAGTCACTGAGAACAAATATTAAACAAACACCAATATTATTATTATTTACGTTCCTGATCATTAATCTTGGTAATAGTCAGTAAATGAATTTTTAATAACTGCCAATCCAATTATACTTTTAATAATGAGAATATTTAGATGATTAGATTTTCCCGAACTAAGTGTCAATATTAATGGTTTTTAGGGATGACTTCAAATATACTAATTAATTAGTGCTAATTTTTAATTAAGTTACGAAATCAGACACAACGTACTTTCTCTATATATGCAAAAAACATATATTTTTTTTTTACGTTTTGGACCCTGAAAATACGGGGTTAGCCGTAATCTGGAAATTGTGATCCTAATAGTAACGTTAGGAGAGCGGTTGGAGCCGATGGTTGCTGGTTCGATTTTTCCCGATTTTTTCAATTAACAAACTTTGATTAAAATTGAAAAAATCGGGACAAATTTAAAATTGGTATTTTGTCATGTCACAAAGAAAAAATTTAATGCTCACGATTTTTTCTTGCGCTCATGTATTGAAAGTAATTCTGTTTGCTTACTCTTGGGTCTCTACTTCTCCCGACAAAATATTATTATATATTAGTACTATTATATAAATATTTAGGTCTATTGGTAAACAGAAGTAATTCTAAATTGTAAAACGGTTAACAAGATCAGACCATCTTTCTTGATAACTTTATCTTGAAATGTATCTCAGAATTACAATATAATAATAAATAAATAAATAAATGAGCCCTCTAGTATATATATATATATATATATATATATATATATATATATATATATATATATATATATATATATATATATATATATATATATATATATATATATATATATATATATATATATATATATATATATATATATATATATATATATATATATATATATATATATATATATACATACTAGAGGGCTCCGCCCCCTGCTCACTTCATTTGCTTCGCGAACAAACTTAATGTCGTTTTCCTGGAGATTAGCTGACAATTTTTCTGCACCAACATCACATACAGAGAATATGATAGGATTGCAAAATGTCAGAGGAACCTATTATCAACATTATAAACTTATATAAAGTAATTTCAATACAAACAATATTATAAACTTATATAAAGCAAGGAAGCAATATTATTTAACACATTACTTATAGGGCATTAGCCGGAGTTTAATCCCCGTATCCGAAGCACGCGTTTTAGAGCCTAACTCAAATCATTGTTAATCTTATAGGATGCCGGACGCTACCTATATGGTGCTTTATCCCCCCCCCCAGTAATTTAAATTTTAAACTAAAAACAATTACAATGTAAATGAAAAAGAACTTTGAATGATGAAAAAAAACTTTACAAAAATTACAAACAAATTGAAACATGCAATATTAATAAGTTGGTTCTAAGTAATATTTCAAAAGCAAATAATTGCAAGTAATTGCTCAATTAACTTCAATACTGTCAACTGACAAAATATTTTAGTTTCAATCAGAAGTATTCGTAAGTACACCAAGGTATTCATTTTCATTTAAACGTCCGTCCCGCAGTGGACTGATCGTTAAGACACGGTTCCCAGCAGATCACCGAAGTCAAGCATCACTGGCTACGGTCAGTGTGCGGGTGGGTGACCACTTGGATTAGTCTGCATAGGGACCGAGGGTGTGCGGTATTGGTCCTCGTTAAACTGTGCTACCGTAAAGTGCTCGTTTTCGCGCGCAGGTCGTCGGGCTACCGAAGCGGTGGTGTCATCCCCTCCGCAGAGGATCAGAATTGTGATGGCATGTCTTCGGATCATCCTCAGGGACGTTTCCCAGACCGTCGCCAATAGCCCATTGTGCAGCTCTAGTGCGACGTAAATTAACAACAACAACAATCATTTGAACGTCCTGACTTTTCAACGTTTTTTCGCCGCGCATTCCGCCGTCGCATATTGATACACTACGATTATTTTCCAGTTAATTTTGTGCAGCTAAATCAGGTTCAGCTCTATACCGCTGTTGATATCGCCTAAGATATTCACGGCGATCCATTTTTTTATAAAAGATATAAGTATTTTAAAGTAAACTCTGTTCAATATATTTTGATAATTTGGAATGTAAATAGTTTTTTGAGAGAGTGTTGATTCGTGCTTCCAATAACTCTACCCGATTTATCAAAGCTATTAAAATATATTGGAATTCTAGAATATAGATTTATCAAAGCTATTAAAATATATTGGAATTCTAGAATAAATAACTGCGTTCTATATTGGTTTATTGAAATTACATACATTTGCTGACTTGTGTGCTCAATATAGGCTTTTAAGTCATTGTCAAGTAGAAAATACAGATAGAACAATACAGAGAAAGACATCACAAAGAATACATCCAGGGTTACAGCGGGATTCGAACCCGCTACCTCCACGCTCAACAGAGCGTTTGGACCGGCGATACCGCTCGGCCAGGGAGGCCCCTGCGTTCTATAAAAACAAACATTTTATTATAAAACTTTAGAACAACTACCTTTTTACATTGCCATTCAAAATTATTAATAAACACTGGATAATATTGCGTTGACACTTTTATCTAATGACGTCATACATAATCGTTTGCATAAAGTTTTGTTCATAATAATCATATATAATCGCTTGCATAAATAATCGTTCAGTCTTTTTATAGCTTTACGTAACAAGTGTGAGATTTTTTTTTTGTTTCTTTGGAATGGCGATGTTATAATTTTGTTGTTGAGTTAATAAATCTTCCTTTTTATAAACGTAATAGTAGAGTTTTTTTAATTATTTGATTCGAAGTCCTCTGAGTTTTATTTGAGGTCGGTTTACATTTTGCATTTTTTGACAGCATTATTAAAAATTATTACCTTTTCATATACATGCGTTCTCAATTTTGATTGGCTGTTTTGTGCGTCACTAACCAGAAGTCTTCTGTGATTGGCTATGTGTTATCATTCCACCCTCTTCTTATATATATATATATATATATATATATATATATATATATATATATATATATATATATATATATATATATATATATATATATATATATATATATATATATATATATATATATATATATATATATATATATATATATATATATATATATATAATAAAAAAATAAATACAAGAAAACACTAAGAAAGTTATTGTAGTTAATCTGTGTATGTATCTGTGTGTAGTTAATCTGTGTATCTGTGCTATCTACTATTAATTTTGTTTCATTCTCCTTCTGTTTTCGTTTTTATTTCCAGTCTTTAGGACGTTACGTGTGTTTAGGATGTTGCTCTTTGAGCCTATTTTTATGGAATTAAACAATTATCACAATTTAGCGCCTGGTAAAAAATGTGTTCAATATTTAAATTATTCTTCATGTTGTACCCGGTACGGAGAGCCTAAATCAGAGGGGAACTTCGGATCGACATCCTGCTGCTCTGAAAGCAAAAGCGAAAGCAAACGATTTTTTGAATTGCATTATATTCTCGAAACTTTACCTTCCTATAAAGCGTGTGATGATAAAAGATGCAAAACTTGCCCTAATATTGACAAAAAACATACTGTTCTTTATAACGTTAGCTCCAAATCTTTTTGTAAAATTAAAAATGTTATTTATATGTTAACCTGTGGTTTCTGTAATATGAAATATGTTGGACAAACTAGTAACTCACTTAACATTCGAATTAATCAACACCGTTCTGATATTAACAGTAATCAGACTATCAATAACCTAGAATTGAATCATTTTAGAGTACATAAATTTAACAGAGTCAAAATTAATATCTTAGATATTATAGAGGATTTAGATTTAAGACTACAGAAAGAAAATTACTACATGCTTCTATACAAAACAATTCTGCCGTATGGGCTAAACGATACCTTCCAACATACACAGATTAACTACAATAACTCATCAACTTATTCACTTTTTCATATTAAAGATAAGCGTACAAATCGAGGTAAACGGGGTTCAAGAAGTAATAGAAACTCTCTTAATAGTGACAAATTAAATATAAAATTTCTTTCTAATATGGAAAAAGACTTTAATAAACAATATAGCATTAAACCAATTAAAGATTTTGTCTTCTCCCTTAAGAATTATGAAACATATAAGTTCTACGATCTTATTATTAACTTTTCTTTCATTAATTTACATTTCAAAATTCTTTGTTTCGATCTTATAAAAGCCAAAATGAGCAAAATTTTGCCTAATAATAAGAAAAGTTCAGATAATTTATATTTCGTTATTAACTTTCAAAATCCTATTTCCGATAAGATCAAATTTCACAACATTATTGAAAATTTTAAAGCTTTATTTCCATTAAAAGATTTTAACATAATTAAAAGTTTTAAATATAACAAATCTCTTGGTAGAACCATTTTTAACTATAATGATATAAGCAAAAATTTAGGGAGTATTAATATATCCGATTATGAATGTCACTGTGAGGAGGATAAATATTTTGATTTTGTTGATAAACATCATAAACATATTATCACTGGTAATTTAAATATTATAGAAAACTTGGAACTTAGGAATTTAATGATAAAAGGCACAAAATTTAGACTCATTTACCATATATCAATCAATAAGATTCTAAAATACTTTCTTAATGATCTCAATAGTTTTTGTTTAAAGATATCAAATAGATTCTCTTTACCTTTAGGTATGCTAACAGAATGGAAATGGGGAGTTTATTATTACATTAAAAACTTTATTTTCAATAATAAGGATGATTTAAATAAGAATAACAATTCAACAAATTTTTCTAATATTGTTCAACCAATTAAGCAACTTCAAAAAAATTTTGTAATTACTCCCATAGACAAAGCTAACAATAATTATGCTATATTCTGTAAAAAATTCTATGTTGAACTTTTAAATACAGAATTAAAAAATAGTAAAAATTTTGAACTTAGTAATTTCAATAATAATATTGCCATTAAAAAAATTTTAGCTTTTTACAAGAGATTAAAAATTAAAATTAGCAATATACAATTTCCTTACTTAATTATCAGTCCTAAATTTCATAAAATTCCAGTTAAATTTAGAACTATTACATGTGGGTCTAATACTTATTTAACTAAACCTGGCACCATTTTCTCTAACTACTTAAATAAAATTATCAACTATATTACTAAAGAAGGTTTCTCTTAGATAATCACTAATAATCAACCGATTTTAGATTTCATTAAACATAATAAAATTAATTCTATTGCGACTTTTGATTTCCAGGATCTTTTCAATAGCATTCCCCTTTCTAAACTAAAAGATGTCCTTTTGAATTATTACCATGATTTTAAAAATATCCTTTGTTGCGATTTTGATTATTGGGAAATTCTGATTAATTTTTGTCTTTTTAGTAATTATCTTTACAATGGAAGGGATATCTTTCTTCAAATTAATGGAATACCACAGGGATCTAATTATTCATCTCTCTTAGCTAACTTATTTTTGCATTATTATGAAAAAAATTATACTCTGAGTATTAAATTTGTTTTTAGATATATTGATGACTTAATTATCTTTAATTTCCAAGATTTTACTGTTTTATTGAGTGATATATACCCTGAGGAATTAATCTTACTTCGTAATCATGATGATAATATTGATTTCAATTTTTTGGATTTGGGAATTATGAAAGTTGAAAATAGCTGCTTTGTTGATTTATACGATAAAAGAAATGATTTTAATTTTAATATTAATAAACTAGTTACTTGGAATTCTAATGTTTCTAGGAGCATCTATTTAAATACCACTTTTAATGAAATGAACAGAATTAAAAGAATATGTAGTAATATTTATTTATCCAAAAAACAAATCGATAAACTCTTTCAAAATCTGATAAAAAACAATGGATACCCAACTAATGTAATAAAATTTTATATAAAATCATTGAATTAATCGTATATTTTGGTGGATATATTTTCTAAACATTTTTTTTGTTAATTTTTATGATTTTCCCATGTGCAAATCCATTTCAGGCCAAAATTCATTGCCAAAATTATTTACTAAATAATTTCTTTGTTAATTTATATAATTTTTCCATGTGCAAATCCATTTCGGGCAAATCCGTGGTTAGAATTATTTACCAAAAATTCTTTTACTAAATAATTTCCTTTGTTAATCTATACAGTTTTTCCATGTGCAAATCCATTTCGGGCAAATCCATGGATAAAATTGTTTGCTAAAAATTCCTTTGCTAAATAATTTCCCTTGTTAATCTATACAGTTTTTCCATGTGCAAATCCATTTCGGGCAAATCCGTGGATAAAATTGTTTGCTTAAAATTTCTTTATTAATTTATACAATTTTCCATGTGCAAATCCATTTCGGGCAAATCCGTGGTTAAAATTATCTGCTAAAAATTTTTTTTTCTTTGTTAATTTTTCCATGTGCAAATCCATTTCGGGCAAATCCGTGTTAAAATTATCTATTAAAATTCTTTCTTTGATAATTTAAATAATTTTTCTATGTGCTAATCCATATCGTGCAAATCCGCGGCTAAAATTATTTGCAAAGCAGGCAATTTATGTTTCTCTTTTCCATTTTATATTTTTCTTAAATAAACATCTTTCTTCTAAAACTATTTATGATCAACTTTTAAAATTATCCAGT
Source organism: Parasteatoda tepidariorum (assembly GCF_982258835.1). Classification (NCBI taxonomy): domain Eukaryota; kingdom Metazoa; phylum Arthropoda; class Arachnida; order Araneae; family Theridiidae; genus Parasteatoda; species Parasteatoda tepidariorum. The sequence goes on along the minus strand of NC_141757.1, from coordinate 97,047,755 downwards.
ATAATATTACCTTGCGCACATCCATTTCGGGACCATCCTTGCTAACTAACAAATCAAAACTCAGAATAACAAATCACTTCAGCAGTGCAGTAAGAACGACACTTTAAAACCCTCTTGTTACACTCAGTTTGCGCTTTTGCTTTCATCTTTTGTTTTCATATTTTGTAATCTGGCAATCTTTCTGCGAAAACATTTTTAAATCATTCTTGAAAAATATCTGTCCATGTAAGTTGTTATGATTTTGCTACTCGCTTTATAGTCCCCCCTTTTTAATGTTTTTTCTTTTTCTTTTATTTTATTATCTGTTTTTACATGTTATTTTTACTTTTTATGATCTATTTTTATGTAGTTATTTTATAAAAATTTTTTTGAGTGCTCCTCACACTATTGTATTAATATATTTTGCTTTGGCTTTATTGATACAATATCAGAAAGCACTCTGTTTTGCGGATATAATCGTGTGGGCTGAAGAAAAGATTATATCTTTTTTTTCCGGCTTTTTTTCAGGTTTTTTAACTAATATTTCGTATATATATATATATATATATATATATATTTTTTTTTAAATAATATGTTGTTTGTTATTTTTTTACTTATTATTTCCCACCCCCTTTTTTTCATATGTCTATAATTTTTCTTTGTTTTATTCTTCATTTTGAACTTTTATATATATATATATATATATATATATATATATATATATATATATATATATATATATATATATATATATATATATATATATATATATATATATATATATATGTATATATATATATATATATATTATATATATATATATATATATATAACGTCGTTGCCGAGTGGAAGGATTAAAACAGGTCATAGGTCGGGAAGGAGGGTACAAAATTTATTTATTAATTATTAGACAAGAGCAGTCATGAGAATGAGTAAAAGTGCACACGAAAAGTTGCGCTCCTTGGTTATATGTTAGGGAAAATCTTGCAAAGTAAAATCCGTAAAATGTCTTAATTTAGGGAAAGAGGGAAATCTTAGTAGTTGCTATTGGTTTATGAAATAGATCGAACGTTTCCCACACAAGAGCAAAGGGAAAAATGTCCTGCTCTTAATTAAATGCATAGTTGAGCCAAAAATAGATTTAAGGACAGGATGTGGCTTTTAAAAGTGTGAGAAAGTATTCCAAATAGAATAATTAATTAGGAATAGTTCGATAGCAAAGAAACTAACATAAAAAGATTAATTGAAGCTTTTTATGTTACATCCCCCCTCGTCAAAAATGTTTAGTTACAAACCAAAAATTTCAAAATTATCTATTTGCAAAATCTTCCCTATGGTAGAAGTATAATTAAAATGAAAAAAAAATCAAATTTGTAATGCTAACATTATATAAAAGTAATATAAATTATAATACATTTACATATGTTCTCATTGTAAAAATTTTAACACAATTGAAAATCTGTAGTAGCTTTATCAGCAAATTTAAAATTTTCATTTTCAACAGTTTTTTTGACTTAACAGTTTTTTCAGTTTCAAAGGTCTTTTGTTTAAAAATCACGACACAGCTTTTTCACTATAAGAAGTATTCTTCATAAAAACACTATTAGTTAACTCTTCAATCATGATAAAAATTTATAAACATTTGCTAAAAATGCGTAATTTAAAATGTAAAACACAAAAAACATTTTTACAAGAAAAATTTCAATCTGGAATTAGACTTGAGTATTGTTTACCTTGTTTGAAAAAAAAATAAAAAAAAATGACACAGTGGTTGTTATTCTGAAGACCAAGATTGTCTTTATTTCACTTTATCTATTATTTACCTTACATATTTATCACTTTAATAGCTAACTATCCGAAAAAAAATTCTTTTTTTTTTCTTTATGTCCAAAATATGCCTTCTGTAAAATTTTTTCTTTTCCTTTTCTTTTCTTTCTACTTTCTTTATATTTTTTTATTTGTACTTTTATTTTCTTTCTTGGTATTTTTATTGCAATTATTAACCCGGATTTCAGGAAATATGTGTACAGACAAATTGCTTTTATAATCAGAAAAGGTGATCAGTCTTCTCAGATTTTACATTACAACCCGTTTAACATATAATCACTAATTGAAATCCAAAACAAGCTTTCAATTTTAATATGGTATTAAGGTAAATCAGTTTTTAATTTTTGACTGATCTAGCTATTTTCCTTATTTTTAATCTGAAGTGCAAGTTTGGTTTATTTGCAAATTACCTTTTATTTTTTTCATTTATATCTTTCATTCTTTCTTTTTGGACATAATTTTTTTATTTTCAAAATTTTAGTTCGGATATTTTTTAAAGTAATTTTTGTGCAGAGATCTTAATCGATAATTTAATTTGTCACAATTAGGAAATTCAAATATTTTATTTCTATTTCTTACGTGTTTTTGAAGTGAATTTGGTTACTAATACTTTTCAATTTTTGTTTGATCATTTTCCTATCTTTATGTTGTTTGTCTATGGAAATGTCTGAGCTACAACTAATTACCAACGTTGGACTAAAGCATTAATGTCTGGTTGTACTTCACTTTAAATTCTAACAGCAAGTATTTTATTCATTTTTCCAAACTATTTGTATTAGTTTTAACATTTCTTGACTTAATTTTTGCCACACCGTAATTGCATTCATATATTAAAATTGAATTACAATAACTATTGCAGTTGCATTACGAAGAGAAAAAATTTAAATGGCATTTTCATCTTAATCCTAATCACTGTAAAACAAAAATATAATTTCTACTACTCAAAAAATCATAGAAGCTGTAACACATAAAACAATAAGTTTGAAAATAATTTCTCGAAACATTTCTTATGACAATCAATTCACTGAAAATAAAAATTTCAAGAAAAAAAATTTCAACAGTAAATACGATTAATGTATAAAAAATAATTTTTCAATTGAAACATCAAGAATGAGAAGAAAAAAATTTAAAATAATAATCAATACAAATTCAAGAAATTGTTTTATGAGAATTGTAAAAAAAATAATAAACTCAAAGGATACGTGAAAAAGTTCGAATTAGTCCAAGATATTTTGAAAATCACAACATCAGAGATGAGAGTGCGCTGAAATTCCGTGAACACAATTCCAAAACCAAAGACGAGAGCTGCTAGGGAAAAAATTTGTTTCTTCGTTAAGATGAATCGTAAATTAACACCAATAGTGACGGAGAAATTGAAGCTTATTTTTCTTTTGAATGTCGAACATCTAAGGAGACCATCGTAAACCAATCCGGGGTGTGAAAACAATTCATCGACGATAAGATCCAGCTCAGCACTTAATGGCAAAATCAACGCTATCTCCAAGGGATAGGGTTTCAATAAAAACATTTTAATTATCAGGAGTTCGATGCAGTTTTTCTTTTTAGTCCAAGGAAGGAAATTGAAGCTCAGCTTTCTAGTAGTCTCAGGAACGTAGACAAAATATGCAGCATAGACATATGGAAAACCGATGATCGTTTTGTTCCACTGTGCGTAGGTATCATTTATAATAAACAAAAAGTTTTGAAGAGTTTATTTTTTTTGATGAAGATACTCGATTGAATCATTAATTGCCATTACTTGTAGAAGAATTTGACTGCTTATTTACCAAATGTCCATTTGAATAAATGATTTGAAGTTATTCCATATTTTTGATGTACCCTCTTCCGAAGTTGATTTATTTATTTTCAAATGAGATATTTAATATCTTTAATGTACCGTACGAACTGTACCCCTTCCCGACCGTTCAATCCTGGCGACTTATAACGTCGTTGCCGAGTGGAAGGATTAAAACAGGTCATAGGTCGGGAAGGAGGGTACAAAATTTATTTATTAATTATTAGACAAGAGCAGTCATGAGAATGAGTAAAAGTGCACACGAAAAGTTGCGCTCCTTGGTTATATGTTAGGGAAAATCTTGCAAAGTAAAATCCGTAAAATGTCTTAATTTAGGGAAAGAGGGAAATCTTAGTAGTTGCTATTGGTTTATGAAATAGATCGAACGTTTCCCACACAAGAGCAAAGGGAAAAATGTCCTGCTCTTAATTAAATGCATAGTTGAGCCAAAAATAGATTTAAGAACAGGATGTGGCTTTTAAAAGTGTGAGAAAGTATTTCAAATAGAATAATTAATTAGGAATAGTTCGATAGCAAAGAAACTAACATAAAAAGATTAATTGAAGCTTTTTATGTTACATATATATATATATATATATATATATATATATATATATATATATATATATATATATATATATATATATATATATATATATATATATATATATATATATATATATATATATATATATATATATATATATATATATATATATATATATATATATATATTTAAGTTTGTTACATAATTAAAGTTTTCACATTGTTCTATGTTTTAAAATCGAAAATCAAAGCCAAAAACTGCAATATTATACTTCAGTACAATTGAAGAAACTAGCGCAATGCTTATGAAATTCTCTAAAAGTTTCGTAAATATAATGGCGTTGCCAAAACCAAAAGTTTAAGAAACCCTGATTTAGAGTAAAAAAGAAGAAATGAACATTGCAGCAGAATCCGGTGCTATAATTTTATTCAGTATGGTAAAAAATAAAAAAACACTGAATTACAATTTAAACCAGTCATTCTATGTATATTAAATACTGATTCATAACAATAAAAAAATTAAGTTAAAATATCTCCCGTAATTATTTTACTATCACACAGATCTGCATTCAACCTCAACAAAAAAGATTTCTAATAACACACAATTCTGTAACATGAAATAAAAGAAATATGTTATTTAGCATCAAAACCACTCTACACAATTATTATGCATACGCTTTCCTGAGTTATAAACTAATGTAACTGAAATTCTTACAACATTAGCTGCTTTTAATATGCTAACATTCTAAAACTATGCAAACTATTTTCTGAAATTGCGATGTAATCGAATGTTGTGTGCTGCTTGGGTATAGACACGGAGCATTTTAAGATTGATTTTTCATATAGCATGGTGCGCGTGTTTTAAAGTAAACAAAGATATCGCTATTCATCTGTAAAATATTTTTCATTTCGAATAAACTCACAATTTATCATATATGGCAGTACTTTTACTTTCGTTACTTGTACCGCCGGTACAAGTAAAAAGTACGTACTTTTACTTGTACTTCGTTACTTTTTAAATTTAGTACTTTTACTTGTACTTTCGTTACTTTTTTTGGGAAAAAGTACAAGTATTTGTAACGGAAATGTCGAATGAAATCGTTACTTTTTTATAAAACTCGGTGAGCTTTCTAAAAAAAAAATTTAAAAAAAAAAAAAAAATGCTGCCGAAATGCAATTATTTTGCAAAATGAATAAAAATATTAATTAGGAAGTTATTTTCATTCATTTTATTCATTTTCGAGTTTTATGCTCCTGTTTAATACATTTTAAATAAAAAATGTTGGATTTTGTTATTACGTTTTTCAATTTTCTTTTTGAACTCACTAATAACACATTTTTGTCTTAATAGATAAAATAATATTTTATAACTAACTAGTAAATTTTTTACTAGTTAGTTATAAAATATTATTATATTATATAATATTAAACTAGTAAATTTTTTACTAAATACATTTTTACCTAGTAAATTTTTTACTAGAATTATGTTTATGCCCGACCTAGTCAAACAACGCTCAGTCAAATCTCTAAGAACTTCAGAACTATTTGTACTACTGAAAACTATTATAATTACTATTTTAACTCTTGAAAACTCGAAGGTAAACTGCTGTTTGTAGAAAATGCAACACCATGAAAGAATCATCAGAATCAAATGAAATTTAATGCAGAAACGACTTGTACTGATACAAATAAATGATGAAATTTTCAAAACAAAAGAAACAAATTAAGCGTCCGAAATCAGTATTTGGTGCAGCCACCACGCGCTGCAATAAGTGCTGCTATACGACGTGGCATGGAGTCAAACAGATGTTGAATATCTGCTTGAGGAAGAGAATTCCATATCGCTTGTATGCGCAACCAAAGTTCGTCTTTGGAAACTGCAGGACGCGGATCACGAGTGAGACGCCGACCAACCATATCCCACACGTGCTCAATAGGCGACATATCCGGCGAATAAGCAGGCCAAGGAAGAAGTTGCATGCGTTGTGCTGAACAGAAGTCTCTAACAGTCCGCGCAACATGTGGGCGTGCATTATCCTGCTGAAAGATAGCTCCAGGGATGCCTTGAAGGAAAGGAACGACTTCGGGCTGTAGCACTTCACGGACGTATCTGTTGCTATTGAGATTACCCTCAATTCGTATCAAATTGGATCGTCCATGATACGAAATCGCACCCCAGACCATAACTCCGGGTGTTCGACCACTATGTCGTTCAATAATACACTCAGGAAGGCAGCGTTGACCGGCATAACGTCTAACACGAACACGGCCATCATGGGTCCACAAATTGAAGCGTGATTCATCTGAAAAGACAACTTGGTGCCAATCAGCTCGCCAGTCTCTGTGCTCAAGAGCCCACTGCCGACGCAGCCGTGGATGATCCGCCGTGAGGGGAATCCTGTATAATGGCACCCTTGCACGCAATCCACGGCGCAGCAGACGACGACGAATTGACGAAGCCGACAATTGTACACCTGTAGCAGTAGACCAATGTGCTGCCAGCTGCCTGGAGGAAGCTGTGCGATCATTCACCGCCATGCGGAGCAGGTGTCGATCATCGCGCTCTGACGTCACCTTCTGTCGTCCAGTGCCTGTTTTTCGAGTTGTTCGGTGCTCGTCGGTCCACTGCTTCCAAACTCGCATCACTGTGGAACTGTTCCGCTGCATACGAGCTGCTATTGCGCGATAGGAAAATCCTCCTTCTCGAAGGCCGATTATCCTCCCTCGTTCAAACTCCGTAAGTTGCTTGAATTTCTTATTCTTCCGTCGTGGAGGCATACTCAGGTCTCACTAAACGTTTGCCACTAACAAATAATCATAGACTATTTTCAACGTCCCGCTACAGCACTTTATTTATACGCTTTCAGCATCAATTCAGAGGGCGCTGCGCGCGCCACGCACGCGCGATGGCTCTGAAACTTTATTAATTTGCATAATATCCTATAATTGACATTTGCTGCGAATTTCATTTGATTCTGATGATTCCTTCATGGTGTTGCATTTTCTACAAACAGCAGTTTATTAATTTAGCCGCTGATACTAAAATTCGTTTGCAAATTTTAATTATTCCGTTTGGCAGAAATGTTCGGAAAATGATTTTCTCGCATGACTTCAGCATTAGCCATTGCTACAAATAAAACTGAAGACTGTTCTGTTTCAACTTATACTGCACATTCAATTATTTTTTACTAGCTCAAAGATCACAAAGCTATCTGAAACCCCGTGCTTGCTTTGTTTATGTTTGTGCTTTTAAAACGCGTTTCTATAGAGTAAAACAATTTTAAATCAATGGCAATTTAAATAAATAAAAAAAATAAACTAAAAATTAAAATCAATAGATAAAATTTCTTTTTCGTGCAAATCCATTAAAAGTTTGATATTAAAATTATATTTGATTTTAAAATTATATTATACGATTAGTTCATAAAATTATATTATAATATTCCTCCGAACTGAAAAATAAATTAATGTCCGCAACTTTCAAAATTAAAAATAATTAAATAAATAAAACCAATTTTGCAAAAACATTGAAGAACATAAGAATATAAAATTTTAGATTACTTTGAATTTTCGATTTCCTAGAAATGTACTTTTAAATCGTTACTTTTTTTGTTTAGAACTTGTACTTTTACTTGTACTTTTTACTCGTTACTTTTTAAAATAAGAACTTTTTACTTTTTACTCGTTACATTTTTTAAAAATACTTGTACTTTTACTCGTTACTTTTTGAAAGTAACGTTGCCATATATGTGGATGGGACACTGTAGGGTCATCGGATGGGATACTTTCACTGGTTTCAGGGGACACTCTCCAGCATTTCAGGCGCAACGAGGTACCAGTAGTACGGGTGGAAAATCGCCATCCTTCCTTCCTTCAACGTTTTTTTCACTGCCGATTTTTTTCTCCTCCGGGGTTGATGGAAAATTTCAACGTAGCAGTCACAGCCGGTCAAAGATTTCCTCAGCAAGCAACTATGCTGCCGACTTGTAATAACAGGGCTCCAACCCTGTTATCAGTGTTGTATTTAGCTTGAAATAATTGCAGTCATAAGCCATCAGACGTTCTAAACAGGTTTATTAAATGTAGGCTGGCATTGCTAACAGTGGACGTCCAAGTTCCCTACGGGAGGGGAATGGACAAGACTCCGGACAATTCCGGCACAGCTTATCAGGATCACATTATGATGAAAAGGACACGCAAAACTATGCGCTCTTACGTTTTATACCCACATAGATTTGAAGTAAAAAGGCACATTCGTACATTCCTTGTATCCTTACGCATTAAGGAAAATCATTTCTGCTTCCTTATATGGAAGTGAACGAGGGAACGATTCTAAAAATAACTCTTCCCTTGAAATATAAATCTATTTATATTTCATTGGTATGTTTTCAGCCTTGAATTCCCAAAATAGAATCTCTCTACGCTTATTCTTTAACAAAGACATTTTATGAAAACGAAAGAGTTTTAATTCTTTTATTAATACAAAAGTATTTACTTCTTGTATTACATATATATATATATATATATATATATATATATATATATATATATATATATATATATATATATATATATATATATATATATATATATATATATATATATATATATATATATATATATATATATATATATATATATATATATATGTATATATATATATATATATATTTATATGGGTCATTCTCACGAAAACTGTAATTTTTCAGTTCATAAAATCCCAAAAAAGTAAAGTGAATAAAAATCTCTGAAACTTTCTATATTAATAGAAATATGTAATGGCATTATAAAGAAAGTATATATCCTATAAATTATACTTAATATTTAAATTAATTAATTTTTTAAATAATTAATTTATAATTATTAATTTATAATAAATAATAATTAATTAATTAATTTAATAAATAAATTAATTAGTTTAATAAATCAATTTATTAATTTGTTTTTCAAATTAATTAATAAGTAAATTAATTATTTTCACTATTTAAAAAGTGAGGGACTGACACTAATAGTGAGGGAATGATATTTTATTTTAATACATGTTTTTATCTAAGTTACATCTACCAAAAGTTTGTAAATGATAACATACTAAGTATATCTAATATTTATTATAATTTAGTCTTATATATTTAATAGTTTTTACAGGTTTGGGAAATAAAATTGGCTGGCAAGATTGAACAAAAAAAAATTTAATAATATACTCATCTTGAATCATTCCCTCACTTTATACACTAGTGAGGGAATGACGAATTCAATAAAATTTTAAAATAGCAGTTAGGCTTTATTATTTTCTGAAGTCAATCACATACAATTATATTCATACAAGAAAGCAACATATAATTATCCACTTTCTCGATGAAGTTGTATTTTATTTTACTCTAAAAAACGACATGAGGGAATGACAAATGTAAAAAATTTTACCTGGTTTGATTCATTCAAATTTATTCCACAGCAAAGCTTCTTTAAGTTGAAGATAATAACATACTGCAATTTTGTTCTATGATGCCAGTTGTTAACTTCTGAAGTTTTTATTAAAATATTTTTATTCTAAGATGATTGCAGGTGATAAGAACATTGTTGTGAGGGAATGACGCGAAACACTGGGGACAAAGTTGAAAATAGTGCTGTGTTAATATTTTTATCAGAAATTAAATTTAAAATTTATTTTCTGAATTCTATATTTCAATATTCTCAAATAAAAAACACAAATTTGTAAAAAAAATTTTTTTATTTCAGAAACAATTTTTTTCTTCTTTTAAATCAGCAGTGGGGACAAGTGAGGGAATGACATATTGGTATATTTTTATTACCTAAAATTAATAAAAAATAAAAATTGATAATTTTATTTTTATTCTTTTGTTAGCTTGCATTCTGAAGGACACTTTCCCTGAAATTTTTTTTTTCGTAAGTTGTAAAACAAACATAAAATATACTGGGGACATGAAAATGACTGTTTTTGTGAGAATGACCCATATATATATATATATATATATATATATATATATATATATATATATATATATATATATATAATATATATATATATATATATATATATATATATATATATATACATACTAGAGGGCTCCGCCCCCTGCTCACTTCATTCGCTTCGCGAACAAACTTAATGTCGTTTTCCTGGAGATTAGCTGGCAATTTTTCTGCACCAACATCACATACAGAGAATATGATAGGATTGCAAAATGTCAGAGGAACTTATTATCAACATTATAAACTTATATAAAGCAATTTCAGTACAAACAATATTATAAACTTGTATAAAGCGAGGAAGCAATATTATTTAACACATTACTATAGGGCAGGGATGGCGAACCAATGGCACGCGTGCCATTTATGGCACCCGACACAATATTTTGGGCACGCCACTGATCGCATTTGTTATTACACTATGAATTGTTATTACTCAAATGCTATTACACTATGAAGCATATGTAACAATTAAATTAAAATTCACAAAAAACACGCAAAATAATAAACAATTATTAATGAAAAAAATTAACAATTAATGCTAAAAAAGCAATTAATAACCATAAAAAACAAGCTAACAATAAATAACCGACGAAAAAATAAACAGTTCTGCGTAAACTAACATCTTACAACCTAATATAATTTATTTGTCATCTTATCTGCAAAAACAGAAGTCACACTGATGTTACTTTAAGTTGAATTACGCGTATAACTGAGACATTGCAAAATATATATTTTTTCAATGTAATTAAAGAGTTTTGAGTTGATAGTATTTAGTATTATTATTTTCCCAATAATCACGAAGGCAAAATTATTTGACGGCACGTCTATGACTTCATTAAACAATTTTTTGTAAAAAATGGCACGTTGGCATAAAGGTTCGCCACCTCTGCTATAGGGCATTAGCCGAAGTTTAATCTCCGTATCCGAAGCACGCGTTTTAGAGCCTAACTCAAATAATTGTTTAAAAACAATTAATTGTTAAAATTAATTGCTAACTCAAATAATTGTTAAAATTTTAATGTAAACTCTGTTCAATATTTTTTGATAATTTGGAATGTAAATAGTTTTTTGAGAGAGTGTTGATTCGTGCTTCCAATAACTCTACCCGATTTATCAAAGCTATTAAAATATATTGGAATTCTAGAATAAATAACTGCGTTCTATATTGGTTTTTTGAAATTACATACATTTGCTGACTTGTGTGCTCAATATAGGCTTTTAAGTCATTGTCAAGTAGAAAATACAGATAGAACAATTCAGAGAAAGACATCACAAAGACATCCAGGTTTACGGCGGGATTCGAACCCGCTACCTCCACGCTTAACAGAGCGTTTGGACCGGCGATACCGTTCGGCCAGGGAGGCCCCTGCGTTCTATAAAAAAAACATTTTATTATAAAACTTTAGAACAACTACCTTTTTACATCGCCATTCAAAATTATTAATAAACACTGGATAATATTGCGTTGACACTTTTATCTAATGACGTCATAAATAATCGTTTGCATAAAGTTTAGTTCATAATAATCATATATAATCGTTTGCATAAATAATCGTTCAGTCTTTTTATAGCTTTACGTAACAAGTGTGAGATTTGTTACTTTTTTTTTTTTTTTTTTTTTTTTTTGGGAATGGCGGTGTTATAATTTTGTTGTTGAGTTAATAAATCTTCCTTTTTATAAACGTAATAGTAGAGTTTTCTTAATTATTTCATTCGAAGTCCTCTGAGTTTTATTTGAGGTATTTTACATTTTGTATTTTTTGACAGCATTATTAAAAATTATTACCTTTTCATATACATGCGTTCTCAACTTTGATTGGCTGTTTTGTGCGTCACTAACCAGAAGTCTTCTGTGATTGGCTATGTGTTATCATTCCACTCTCTTATTATATATATATATATATATATATATATATATATATATATATATATATATATATATATATATATATATATATATATATATATATATATATATATATATATATATATATATATATATATATATATATATATATATATATATATATATATATATATATATAAGTTTGTTACAAAATTAAAGTTTTCACATTGTTCTATGTTTTAAAATCGAAAATCAAAGCCAAAAACTGCAATATTATACTTCAGTACAATTGAAGAAACTAGCGCAATGCTTATGAAATTCTCTAAAAGTTTCGTAAATATAATGGCGTTGTCAAAACCAAAAGTTTAAGAAACCCTGATTTAGAGTAAAAAAGAAGAAATGAACATTGCAGCAGAATCCGGTGCTATAATTTTATTCAGTATGGTAAAAAATAAAAAAAACACTGAATGACAATTTAAACCAGTCATTCTATGTATATTAAATACTGATTCATAACAATAAAAAAATTAAGTTAAAATATCTCCCGTAATTATTTTACTACCACACAGATCTGCATTCAACCTCACCAAAAAAGATTTCTAATAACACACAATTCTGTAACATGAAATAAAAGAAATATGTTATTTAGCATCAAAACCACTCTACACAATTATTATGCATACGCTTTCCTGAGTTATAAACTAATGTAACTGAAATTCATACAACATTAGCTGCTTTTAATATGCTAACATTCTAAAACTATACAAACTATTTTCTGAAATTGCGATATAATCGAATGTTGTGTGCTGCTTGGGTATAGACACGGAGCATTTTAAGATTGATTTTTCATATAGCATGGTACGCGTGTTTTAAAGTAAACAAAGATATCGCTATTCATCTGTAAAATATTTTTCATTTCGAATAAACTCACAATTTATATGCTAATATAAGAATAGCAATCTAATTCGTGTAAAGGAAATTTGCTTGCTTGGAAAACGGTGTTTAAACTAGAATAAAACAAATAACAGTTATTAAAATCTCACCAACGATTTGTTTTTCTGGAAAAAAAGGGAAATAAATTATTGATATGCGTAAAAACAGTTATGTTTCGTCCAACTTTTAAAACGGTATAGATGCTTAAGGATACTCTGATGATGCTTAGGAATTTTACGCTTAAGACATTCTGATTTGGAGCATTCTCTGTTACGCATTCAATTCATTTCGGAAAAAAACTTTACTGGAAAACGGAAAGTTTAGTTTTCTCAATTGAATATCAAACATAATGCATACACCATTAAAAAAGATAATCACATTTCCAGGAAATGGAGCAAGATACAGAATGTGCATTCATGAGAAACAATTTTTAGTAGACGCGAGTGTCAGATATCCAGGTCCAAAACCAGGGTTCGGGGGTCTTGAAGGCCCCTTTGTTCAAGCTATAGCCGAGAACTTAGGAGTAGAATTTGATTATTTCATCCCAAATGATGATGGTTTTGGCGTCAGATTGGAAGATGGTTCTTGGACTGGTTGTCCAGGCATGGTACAAAAGAACGAAACCGATGTTGCAATGTCAGCAATGCTTCAAAATTATTGGAGTAATCTTTTCTCTTATACGTCGGTTTCTTATAGAACGGAGTACGTTCGCTTCATCACGAAGTTGCCAGATCCAGTAATAAAAAATGACACGATAATTAAGATATTTGACGCGAACTTGTGGTTAACCATTCTAATCTCTATTATTATCGTTGCTTTTGTCTCCTATTGGATACATGGAAAAAAATACTCGTTTGCTGATCATTGTTTTAGCAGAGTTGGGGAACTACTACTGCAAGAGCCTGTAGTAAAAATCGAGAAAACATATTCGCAAGAACTGTTATGCATATTTTGGAATATAATTTCCCTGTTTCTCACATTAGCATACATGGCTGTAATCCTCGGCATCATGATGATGCCCAGACGACCACCATCTCTTGATACAGATGACAAGTTACTAGAGGCTGTTAAAGCAGGAAAACATAGGGTGATGGTGGATTCAGAAATGAGGATGTATTTGGAAAATATGAGACAAAGTCCTCTCGAAACATATAATCGGCTAGCAGACATCATACAAGAACATAACTGGATTCTGCCTCTAACCAAAGATAATTTTGCATCTTATCTCAAAAACGACTATGCAGTCACAAGTTCTGTGGTTCATACAAAACTTTTTGGTACTACCCACCCCGAGATGGTGATTTCTAAAGATTATATTTATTTGGCCAATCTTTGCGCTCTTTTATCTAAAAGTTTTCCACTTCACAAGAAGTTTGACAACATTTTAACCAGATTGGTGGAGCACGGTATTTATGAGAAGGACTTAGATCATTTCGTGTTCAATTTTCGTTTACATGATACTAAGGATATTGCGCTTGATGAAGAAGAAGTTAGGGCTCTTGGTTTGATGGATCTGCAGGGAACGTTTATATTATTGGGCATTGGATATAGCATTTCTACAATCGTACTGATTTATGAAATTCTTAAGTTTAAAATAACTAATCGATATAAGAAACCTGGCTTTGAAAACGACGAAAGGGAATCAGAAACTGCTTCACATAATTATGGTTCTGAAGAAATCACTGAATTCAATCATACAAATGAAGGATAATTTCACCTGTATCAAGTTCAGAATGCAGCTTTTTAACTGTGCTCGTTGTCACAACGTTGAAATTAAGCACTGTTTTATATCACTTTGAAGAGCTGGTATATTTAATGTAATGAAAACAATTGGAAGCGTGGTTTTGAACGTGAACAAATGGAAATACAGAGTGTATCATATAATAATTATTTTGATTAAAGCACTGAATGATATTTTACAAAATGAAACTTATTTCAAATTATATCAATTACTGAAATTTGCTTATTCTTTGTATTCATCATTTTATCGTTATATTGAAATACTAATTTTCATCAATTTTTTATAATGCTACTTTAAATAATAAAATGAACTAGAAACTGTTTTACACAACTAGGACTTTAATGAAAGCACCGAATTCAGAGATACGAAACGAAGCTAATATTATTTTCTTTAAGCACTGAGAATTGCTTACTAATTGTACTCCTCATTCCATTATATAAATTGAATGTTAACCATTTTGATATCTGTCGTATTTGTTACTTTAAACCATTCTCAGCAGCATAAAAAAGTTGATTCCAGTCTTTGGATATGCTTGTTTAACTTCCATTTAATCATTTGTTAAAATCTCTTTGTAAAAACATTTTCCTAATCAGTAGAATAGATTTAACCAAGCAAGTAGGTATAACTTTTCCATGGGGGGTGTTCAGAACTTCAAAATTGTTAAATATGATGTTAAATTAAAAATTAATCTAATACTTATACTCTCTCTATGTATTCTAAATATACATTGTTTGCGTTTAAATATTTAAAACTTAGTAGAGTATTAATAAATTTAAAACTAAATTTAATTTTCAACCTTATAGCCCAGTAAAATTATACTCTTTCGTCGGAAAAAAATAATGCCTAAGATTTTTTTTTCATAGAAAGCTCTGTTATATTATTACAAAAGATACTCGAAAACTCCCCCCTACTTTCTTCTGTACGCTTCCCCTCTTTTTTGAGTGGGAGAATTAAATGTCGTCTTGACAGACAAATGAAGCATATTTTCTAACTTATGTTTTTCCTTTGAATTGAATGAGACTACTCTGAGACAATAGCAATAATACTTTAGAAGTTATAAGGATCTTAAGCATAAAAAGTACAAATTTGCCCTTGTACCCATTTATGCAACTGATATTGCTATTTAAACAAGTAAGACAATTTTTTCCTCTGTATTATTTTACGAAAAATTAATTACTATGTATTATTTTACGAAAAATTAATTACTATGTACTAATTACTATGTATGCTTTTACGGAATTGAAACTATGCTCGAGTTAATAGAACAAGTATAGTTCGGAAGGTGTGTAATAGTTTAGAAGTTATAAAGATCTTAAGCATAAAAAGTACAAATTTGCACTTGTACCTTTTTACGCAACTGATATTGCTATTTAAACAAGTAAGAAATTTTTTTCCTATGTATTCTTTTACGAAAAAATTATTACTATGTACTAATTACTATGTATGCTTTTACGAAATTGAAACTATGCAGTGTTAATAGAACAAGTATAGTTCGGAAGGTGTTAAGTAGTTCAGAAGTTAGAAAGATCTTAAGCATAAAACACTCTGTATGCTTTTACGGAAATGAGATTACACACGAGTTAATGGAATAAATATAGATCGGAAGGTGCAACAGTTTTGTGAATAAACAGTAATTCTTTTAATGCGACTTAAACGAACAATTAAAATTGATATCCAGGAACTATCTGACCATGTAAGGTAAATTTTCTGATGTTATTTACCTACGCTAAATTATATGAGGCCAATCCCGAGACGATCGTAATAATAGTTTAAAAGTTTTAAGCGTTTTGTATACAAAAAGTACAATTTTGTACTTGCACTTATTTGCATTGCTATACAAACAAGCGCGTTATTGCTTCCTATGTATTTTTTTCGTTCAATCGAATAAGACCAAAAACAAATCAAAAAGGCATATATTTTAAAAGTTTAAATGATTTTTTCATACATACAAAATGTATCACCTCTGAATGGCATTTATTATGAAGGAAATTTTGTAACTTCAAAACTATTCATATGATTTCGAATTATATCTCATTCAATCCTGTAAAGAAAAATTTTATCGGAAAATGTACCTTACATGTTCAGATAGTTCCCAGGTATCAAAGTAAAAAGTGTGAACCATGACAAATATAGCTCTTTTTACGCATAAAACGGCTTGCAACTTTTAAACTATTCGTTCTATTGACTCGTTGATAGTCTCATTCGATCCAACTTAAAATAATATCGAGAAAACAATACTCCACTTATTTAGTTAGCAATAACACATGCATAATTAGGTATACTTACGAACTTTTTGTACATGAAAATCTTATAATTTCTAAACTATTAGTCACATCCATCGTCTCTGGATTAGTACTATTTAATTTAGCGTTAAAAAATATCTCGATTGTTTGTTAAAAATGCATAAATGAAAAATGGATTTAAGGGTAATCAAACATTAGACTTCTGGAAATTAACAAGCGTTCCATTCAACGAAGGACGGGGAAGATTTAATATGGATAATATTTATAATAAAATAAACTTATTGCAAAATTTAGAAATTTAAATGATTGCTAAAATACGTAGATTTAAGTATATAGATTACCACACTTCAATGATAGATATAATATAACAATACGACCTCGTCCGACAATGAACGTCTTATCTGTGCACGTACTTAATTAACAAATAGCTTTAGAAAATTTATTTAAATTATTTTTGAGTAATGGTGTTCATTTATGCATTTTGTTATCATTTTAAATATAAAGAGAAAACTATCGCGAAAAATCAGGAGATTCGGCAGCTATGAAAATTATGATAATAAAATGAAAATATATATATATATATATATATATATATATATATATATATATATATATATATATATATATATATATATATATATATATATATATATATATATGTAATATAGAAATTCTCAGGCGAGTCTTTCTATATTAACCGATAAGCTTAAAACATATGTTTCTTATCAAAGTTAAGATATGGAAGCCGGTCTCTCGCAAAGAGCCATAAAAAGTCAAGATGAACCAGATACGGCCGGATAAAAGATTATTTTCTGAAGCTAATGGTCTAATAATTCGTAAATGAAGTAGACATTAAAATACCCCAAAAACTTCCCACCGTCAGAGTGGCGATATCCTTTTAACGAATCAAAATCTCTAAAGTTTATCAATTGAATGACGTTTCATTGAATAAGAAGATGCTTGCAACGCCCTCCCCTTTACAGGACCTCTCTTTAAAAGCTCGGGAGAGGCAAAAATGCGTGTCTTTTCCATAGCTAGAGAAATCTAGGCCAATTCCAAACAATCCCTGTAATGGGGAAACCATAAATGTAAAGATTCCATGAACACTGTTTTCCATACTCCATATAAGTAATAAAATGCCTTTTTAAATGTATTCGCCTAATTCTCTTCAAATATCTAGCCTTTAAAGGCATAACATTACATATATATATATAGATGTTTATATATGAGAGAGAGAGAGAGACGAAAAACGTAGAGCTCATCACTTTGATTAGAAACTTCTATATAACCATTCGATATCCCTCTCTAACCAGTCTTTGAAAAGTGAAGCGCCCTGCATTTTTGATCTAAAAAAAAAATTTCTCCTCTTTACTCCACTTGGAAAACAAAATGTAGTTTTTATTTTGTTATTTTCTAGTCAAAATGTATAATTGTGGATTAACGATCAGGAATTGGCCAAATATAAAACTGACATCAGCTTTGTGACGGGGCTGCTGCAGCAAAAACTTGTAAGTGTTGGTATAAACTGAGGCGAGCCCATATAAGTATGACAGACATGTAATAATGTCGGCCAAACAGAAATGAGGTATATGGCTGATAATGCTGACCCAACATCATTAACAGTATCGTGCCATGATGCCTGTCAGCGGTGCACAATTTTGCGCAGCTGATTTGGTCATAGATGTCGAACCGAAAACAGTGCAAGTAGCATCTTGGTACAGTCCTGTTAACACGCTTTAAACGTTATTGTGTTAGCTGGCTAGCTTAAAATGTGTTTAAAAAATGGTTATAACTAGAAATGCGCTAAAAAAATTAGTATAACTTGAGATAAGCTTAAAGAATTGTTATAACTTGAAATGCCCTTTAAAAAAATTGCTTTAGCTTGAAATGTGTAATGGAATAGTTGAATGCACAGTGGAAAATACCAAGCAAGCATAATTGAAGACTCATCATTAGTCCAAAACGCGTGTTTTTTTAGTTGTGCCACTATTGTAGCCCATGAGCGATATGTTTGCAAATCTTAAAAGTTTTTTTACTGTATCGGTTAATACTATAAACTCGGATTCCATGCTACTTAATGCAATACATTTTTGCTTTCTACATTTTGAACTAAATGGAATACCTGCTAAACATATTAAATAACCTGATCTATAAAAATCTGTTTGCTAAATGACAACCCCAATTGGCACCTGAAAAAGCTATCAA
The DNA here is from genome assembly GCF_982258835.1 of Parasteatoda tepidariorum. Classification (NCBI taxonomy): domain Eukaryota; kingdom Metazoa; phylum Arthropoda; class Arachnida; order Araneae; family Theridiidae; genus Parasteatoda; species Parasteatoda tepidariorum. The sequence goes on along the minus strand of NC_141757.1, from coordinate 97,028,649 downwards.
AGGAGAATTATTAAGATTTTATGAGCAAAGTTTATACTCTTTAATATTTAACATAATTTATTAAATCTACAGCTACAATTCAGTGTTTGCAATTATAACAATGGATTTAATAAAATGGTTATAGCATGAAATGCTTGTTTAAGAAAAATGCTTGTAACTAAAAACTTCTTTTAAAATACTAAGTATCTTCATCATTATGAAACACGGAAGGAATTGCTAGGTCTATATCCATTTTTAAGCCCGCAATTCTAAATTATTTTTTTAACCCTTTCTTTAATGATGGTACTTGAAAATAAATTTCCATATTTCAAAAATATTAGAGGTGGTAAAAAAATTTTTTTCCAAAGGAGCATTTATTTAAAAACTGTAGTCATTCGTATTCACTGTTAGCAACTTAAACCTTTATATTTGGGGAGGACGTACAGTGCGCAAAAAAAAAAAATAAAATAAACGGACTGCCCAGAACAATTTTCGATCCTAGTCTACATGTTTTAGGACTCTATTTTATTAGTTCAAGAGGGTGACAGCAAATATGCTAATTAATTAGTCAAACAGTATTTTAAGTTACAAAATCAGACACAAAAACGTAGTTTCTCTGAATAAACATAACCTTTTTTTCCGACAGATTCGGAGATTCGGATTTATGATACCAACATATAGGGGATAATCGCAATCTGGGAAATATGGTCCCAAATAGTTTGCTCAGAAGAGCGATCTAAATTTTGAACTCCATAATGTAAATTTTACTTTTTGCGTATTTCACCATATCTCGAGAACTCTTTTAGAGAAATTGGAAACTTTTTGCACACAATTATGAAATTTGTTTATCCAATTATTATTCCATTCAAAACATAACTTTTAGCAAATATATATTATTGCTTTATTTAATTATTGTCGAAAAACTTTTGAATTGTAAGGTATACAATATTTTACACAAATTTATACAAGGCAATTTTAAGTGGCAAAATACAAAATTTGGGTAAAATCGGTCGAATAGTTCCTGAGAAATGGAATTTTTACGCTTTTGAGTCTGATTTTGTAACTTAAAATATTATCGCCTGGCCTAATTAAATAGCATATTTAGATCACCACGAACTATTAAGATTGAGTCTTGGAATATGAAGATACGATCATAAAATCAAAAATTATTCCGGGTGGTGACTTTTATACTACATACAGTGGTCACAACGTCCTATTAAAAAAAATTATTTTAACTTTCACAGTAATTTAAGGTTTCAAGAAGTTATACAGAATTCTAACATTGAAAACAGAGCTATATTAAAATTTACATGCTGTCAGAAGCGTAAGTGTTTTGTGAGCTTTAAATTAAATTAAAATTTCCTGTTTGTTAATTTATAGTAAATTGGCTACCAGTTTTAACTTTTTATAGGACGCTGCTTTCACTTTCTATGATACTCATTACAGATGCCCTTGAGCTTTAATTAAGGTGAATGAAATAAAAGTCCTCTAAAATGGACATTCATTTCGAATTAATTATTATATCAAGTCCAGTGATTTTTCTAAAATTAATGTAGTCTAAAATAACTATTTAATTCAAAGGCAAATAAAAGATACCATTCGTATCGTGGAATAAAATTATTTCGGTGTCTGTAAAATTAGGGTTAATCACTGTTTTATTACCACTGAGTAAAATCTCTACCAGTGACTGTACCAATTGGCAGCTATGTGTGATATATTTTTAATGGCCCAAACAAAAATAGCCACTTTCGTGTTCGAAATAAAATCGCTCTATTTCTAAATGTCATGAATAAAATGAAGTGTGCGAAGTTGAAAATGAAAACCAATACAAATGGTAACCGGTGTAAATAAACAATCATAACAACACCAAAGTAATGTAAGATAAAGTATGTAAACTTAATTTTCTGTTTCCAATCGATTAAAAAAATCTAATTAGTATATTCGCCGGTACGAATTCATTAGCTTAACTGCACCATCGACTGTAAATAAAACACTTTTTTGTTTACATATTTACTCTTTTTGCTTATTATGATTTTCATTCCTTGGTTTAATTTCTAAAAACCTGGATTTATGACTTTAATTCTGTTCAACGTAAAATATTAGGAATTCGAGTGATGACTGACATACCAATAATTAAAAACTTGAATATATATATATATATATATATAGGGGAGAGGGGGGGCACATTTGAACAAATTTTTTTATTTCTTCACTTTTCGAAAAATATCATCGATTTTTCATAGTAAAAAAGTCCATATGTTTAAATAGTATTTTCTTTGTCTTGTGGAATTTTTTGAGATTTTTCAATAAAATATTTCTTTACTTTATAATATTTTAGAAAAATGACTTCAATTGTTCACATGTGCCCCTATTGGGGGCACATGTGAACAGGCCTGGGGCACATATGAACAAGATTAAAAACACAAAGCAATCATCATATTTCTAAGAAAAAAAATCTTTAATATAACAGATATAGATACGCATTATACTGAGGGGGTTGTAGCTTACTATGTGAATTTAAATTGTACAACAGTACTGTCAATAAGAAAATAATTTTTCAGCTGTACAATAATTTATCCGTAATTGGGTTTTTCGCAACTTCATGTTCCACGGGTGTTGTAATGGGCCTTTTTCTTTCTTCTCTAATACTCTTTCATGCTTTTTTTTTTTTTTCATTTTTTCTATCTTTTCATTTGTAGCTTTAACAATTCTATTTTCTCAGGTGTATCAGTTAATATGCGTGATGCGCGATCAACCATTTAATAAAAAAAATTTTTAAAGGAAAAATTAATAAATTAATTATGGAAAATTAAATAATGATAATTTTAAATGCATACATATTTTTTAAACTTATAATATCATGAGGATAATAATCTTAATACTATGTAGGGGCACTTGTGAACTGTTCACATCTGCCCCAGATGTTTTGTTCACAAGTGCCCCCATCATCCTTCTTAAACCTAACTTGAAAAATAAAGAACTTTTAATTGAGTAAAAAAAAAGAATAATTGTCATAAACTTACCTGAATGTTCATATAATGATCTGCAATAGTTAATTTTAGTTTATTAGTTGATTTATATTATGCTTTCACTTGGAGAAGCGAGCGATTATAATATATGCAACACCAGCTGATACAAAGAAATTGTCAGAATAGACCAACAAAATGTCTCATTGTTCTGAAAGTTTTTCAGAGAGGTAGGACTAGTACTGCCATCAATTGAAAATTTTTCGAGATTTTTTATTTCAAATCATATTGGTAAAACATACCATGTTCACATGTGCCCCCCTCTCCCCTACATACACACACTGAAGAGCCATTACATTATGACCACGCTGCTAATAACATGCATGTAGGTCCATCTTTAGCCCTCAAAACTGCTAGCACCCGCCGTGGCATTGAATCCACAAGGTGCTGAAAGGTAGTCTGAGGTATCTGGTACCAAGCGCTCACCAGCTGGTCCTGTAATTCCCTCACATTGCGAGGGGGTAGCATGGCAGCACGAATTTGGTTTTCCAAGTAGGACCACAAATGTTCTATTGGGTCAAGTGAATTTGGGGGCCAAGACATGACTTGAAGGTCACTGGAATGTTCCTCGAACCAATCCATGACGATTCGACCCTTATGACATGGTGCGCATTATCCTTTTGGTAAACACCATCCCCCACAGGAAAAAACTGTTGCCATGAATGGGTGAACCTGGTCTGCAACTATGTTCAAGTAGCTTACAGACGTCAGGGATTGTTCTATGAGGATTATGGGTCCTAATGTGCTCCATGAAAACATTGTTCCTGGACGAGAAACCATGAAAACCTGGGCGAGCCCATTGTTACAGATGGAGGGTGGTCATAATGTAATGGCTCTTCGGTGTATATATACACATATATATAAGTTCAAAATGAAGATAAAACAAAGGAAAATTACAGACATATGAAAAAGGGGTGAAAGAAAAATAATAATAAGAAGAAACAAAAACAATTGGGGGGGGGGTGGATAAAAAATTTTAAAAATCCGAAAATAAAAGATATAATCTTTTCATCAGCCCACACGATTATAACCGCAAAAAAGATTGCTTTCTGATATTATATCAATGTAGCCAAAGCAAAATATATCAATACAATAGTGTGAGGAGCAGTTTTTTGAGTATATTTCTAGTCAGTATTAAATTTTTGGTCTTAATGTAACCTTAAGATTTAAAATTGGTAAACTTCTTAAAATTATAAAGGTTCGTTAACCTGCTTTTGTTTGAGTTAAATCATTTTCTTAAAAGTAGAAGTATTCCAGTGAAATGAGTTTATTCCAATATTGTTAGGTTCTTAATGCATATTTTTCTGAACTATTTTACCATCGACCTGACAATAGGCATATCTTTCAAATCTCCTGTTTTTTAACGAAGACTTTTGTTTACCCGAATATTCTCAAATTACTCTGTATTTGCTAAAGAAATTTAAAAAAAATTTGGTGATAAAATATCCACTGATGGCATAAATACTTCTCTTATTCCTCAACAGATGGTGCCATTGCTAGTACTGCAGTATGTTAAGTGTTAATAGTTTAAGTCGAACCGTGATGGCTCAGGGGATAGAGGGTTTGCCTCATAACCAGATTCGAATCCCAACGATGACTGGTCAATACAAAATCCGCATCCAGCTTGCGCCGACCACAGTTCTGATGTAAAATATCCTCAGTGATAGACGGACCACAGGTTAGAATCCCCTTGCCTTTTGGCTAACATGGTTTTCCTCTCCATGCAATTCAAATGCGGTTTAGTTCCATCAAAAAGTCCTCAATGAAGGCAAATTTCTCCCAATACTTGATCCAGGAGTTCCCTTGTCTTCTGGAATGTGTTCAAAATTACAAGGCTACGGAGTGGATCATTGGTAGTCGTAAACCCAAAATTGGGTTATAAAATAAAACGGTTATAAAATAAAATAGTTTAAGTAATTACAGTTAATGGTTTCAAAAAATCTTCTTTAGATTAAGATTTATATATATATTTTACTTCACTAACTGTAAATGCTTATATCATTTCCAAATTTGAGTATCACTTTTTAACCTACATGATTATGCATAGATGTATCAAAACTTTACTCGTAGCCTAAAAAATTTCGTTAGTAAAATCTCCGTTATTTTATATTTCCAATGTTGGCAGGTATGCAATAGTAAGGAAGACATTACCATGAATTGGTTGAATTTCAAACTTTTATCTTATGCCATTAACATTTTTCGATGAATTTAAATCAATCTTACCTTTATAGGCTTATTCATTTCAATCTTCAAGATATTCAAAAAGTATTTTGTTTGTGAAGATAATTTCCTCTAAGGGTCTTTCTCTTGCGTCTCAAACGCAATATTCGCTATATCAAATGCATTTTTCTTCAAGTTAAATATCCTTTGCTGGTTTCACAAATTAAATATTAAAAGAAATAAAGTATCTCATTTTATTCGTTAAGGTCCAGCAATTTCGTTGTCTTCTATTTGTCATCTTGGTCTCAAAAATTTTGGATGGTTATTTAATCACATATCTAGATGTAAATTATAATAGCAAAAGATTTTCCCCAATTTACTTGAAAAGCCTTTTAAGTAGGAAATTTTGTTCCCTTTTTAACTTTTTTGAAGCTTTTTATGCTCCCCACAACATTAAAATAACTCTGAAAACAACTTTTATATAATTGTACATTTATAAAATATGTTTTAGAGTTATAAAAATATTACTTGTTACCCAAGTCCTAATTTTATAAAATTATTTTGCGAAAATTTTTATAAAACTGTAAGTTTAAGAGATGAAACACTATATGAAGATTATCAAAATCCAAGTTGCATGCTATTCAAAAATATGCCTATTTGAAAAAGAAAGTAAATTTCAAAACTTTTTTTTCTCCAAAAATATATATGCTTAAGAATTAATTTTTTTACATGAATTATAAGTTAAAAATTTAAATTTTTAAAATATTAAAAAGAACTTTTTAACACTAGATTGCCCAAGGAAGTCATTTTGACTGCTTTTTGATTTCAATTAGAAAAACAGTGATGCATATAATGACACAATTTCATAGAATTTTGTGTCTTTTTGTACAACATATAATTTTTTTTTTATTGTTAATATTTACTAATAACTTTTCAGGTTTTTGCAAAAATATACATATTTCAAGTTTCTTTGACAAATCCAATTTACAAGAATGTGTTTTTTATTCATATTTTGTGAAAAGTTGTTTTTTTTAAAAAAATTTTCTTTACCGTCAGTATTACTTTTCAAAAAAAAAAGTATGCAAGTGACCAAAGGATTTTTCAGTTTAAAAAAAAATTAATACAAACAATAATTAATAAAAAAGGTTTTTTTTTTTAAAAGGGAAATTTTTTTTTCCTTTTTAGTATTTTGCCACAAGCCCTTCCATAATTATAATGTGTTCATGAATTTTTATTTAATTATATTACCTAAATAGGAGATTACTATTAAAATTAAGCGATTTTAATGCAAGTTCTATTTTTTCTTCTTACTATCTCAGTCAAATACCTATGGATTTACTCAAGACATTTTGTAAAAATAAAAAAATATTCTCACACATTAATAATATATAACGTTATGGCAATATTTTGTCTAATAATTCTTAAAAATAAAAAATATATCCACGCGTAGCCAAATCTTTCAACAAAAAATAAGCACCTTTTAAGCACTATATACATTAACAAAATAATTATGAAAGACTTTACATTGCCAAAACAAAAGCCAAATCTTTCAACAAAAAATAAGCACCTTTTAAGCACTATATACATTAACAAAATAATTATGAAAGACTTTACATGATCATGTTAAAATAATCAGTTTCTGACAAAGAACTCTTTTCTTTATTATATTAGACATTATAAAAAGACCAAGAGGTTTTTTTGGTTCGATAACAGGCGGTGAAAAATGTAGCCCGAAATTGAGAATATCTTGCAAAATGCAGCAGAGTTGCACATGACAGTGCAAGAGTCTCACCAAACCCATGTCTACTAGCAAGTATTTCATCAAACACGTAAAATGATTGACACTTCCATACGCTATGGACACCAAAATAAATCGTGAAAACGTTGAATTGAACAATATGAAATGCACGTTTTTGCATAATACGTGGCGAAAATCGATATGTAAAGAAAAAAAAATCTCCTTTTCGAAAAGGGAAAATTAAGGACTTTTTAAAAACACCCAATGAAAAAAGCCCCTTTAAGGGCTTTTAAAAAACGAAAATAAGCACTTTTTAAAAACGCTACCCACCATGACAGGGTGTGTAGCCAAATTATTCAACAAAAAATATTTTCAAGAACTTTAAAAAAATATAATTAGGCAGAGTTGGAAAGTTTTTGACAATCGACAGTTTTGACTTCTTTTAACCGTCATGAAAAAAAAAAAAAACATTTTGGCATTGTTTTTGACAATTGTCAAAAATCATGAAATTTTGAATCATGTAAAACGAATGGTGTTTTCATACGCTACGGACTGACTACACGCCGAAATAGATTGGGGTTGCATTAATTATGAAAACGTTGAACAGAACAATGTGAACTGTGTCTTTCTGCATAATTCAAAGCGAAAATCAACATAGTAAAGGAAAATTCTCATTTTGAAAAAGGGAAAATTAAGCACTTTTTAAAAACACCCAATGAAAAAAGCACCTTTAAGGGCTCTTAAAAAACGAAAATAAGCACCTTTAAGCACTTTTCAAAAATGCTAAGCATCCTGTAGTTGCCTATGAAGACTTTTTGTATTTTAGTGAAGAATTTCTGCATTATTTTCTGAATCTTAAATTAGTGTAAAATTTGGAATCCAATTAAATAAACAGCCCATCTACTTTTACACAATGTTTATTTCATACAGGCGAACTTTCAACAAATTACTGAGACTAATTGTTTATAAATATACAAAGTCAAAATAAACAAGATAGATATATTTTTTTATAAAATATAAAAATCAAATAAACAAAAATATTACCGCACAATATACTCATAAAGCGCTATAATATTTTTAAACAAGAAAGTAAACTATAAAAATATACAAAAAGCAAAGATTTCTCAAAATAAATTCATCCACAAATGGTGTAATATTTTAAAATCTAATTTCATTCAATTAGAGATATTTTTTTCTTTACAAAACTCCCGCGTTACAACAAGCAATTTTGTTTCATTTTTTTTATTATCAAACAAAACCTACCACTCAGATTAATTAATACACCATTTTATTGCTATTTATTACAATTACCTACATTATTCATAATACATGATTTTAAATTTCGAAGCAATAGAAAATACACACATACCAAATCGCATGAGAAACACATCACAAGATATACACTAGTTTTCAAAAAAGGTGGAGAAAGAAGTATGTAAATGCCACCAAATAAATAATAAAACAGTTGCCTGAGGAGAAAAGGAATGCAATCCCTATGTCAAAGCATATATTAAAACTCTAAAAGTAATGTATAAATATATAAAATGTATATAAAATTCAGAAATATAAAAAATGTACTAACCACATTGTAACATAAGTACCACAGCCTACGAAAATCTTACTAGAGCCCGTTCACTTCCCACCTCAAATATTGATGAATTAAGAATTATTCTAGAATTATGGCCAAGATCCCAAAACCTAAACATCCAGACACGCCACCTGGCATGCATTTTTGACCCTAAACACATTGCTGTTATACATTTTAATGGATAATCACTCAGGAAGATAAGGTACCAGAATACTCCCAGGAAACTGCAATTTATGTATTTGTAGTTTAAGAATGCATCCCAGATGGAGTAAACTAAGAAAAGTTGTTGGCTCTCGGATTATGAGTTTTCATTTCAAATGGTCACTATCTAAAATTTTTATCTACACATTCACATTCCTTTTATTATAAGTAAAGCTAATTTTTTCTGCTTTGTTTATAAATTTAAATTGTTAAAAAAAAGCAAGATTAGAATGAAAGAAAAGCTACGATAACGAATGCTAAAATTAAGAGCCAGTGTTTTCTAAATATTGACATTTCTTTTAATATGAGCTTATCTTATTTCCTTTATATTAGATTTAGTTTTTAATTAAAGTAAAATGAAAAGACAAGATTTTAAATGGAAAAAAAAGATCATTTGATAATTATAGCACATTCACACATATATATAATGATGGATACATGGGACTTATTCTTAATTTTTATTTTTATTACTGCTTTGTTATGAAGTCTTTAGAAGTAGTATTAAGTTAATAGTTTAAGTGGAAAAAAATAGTACTTTCTCATCGCTAATTTTTTGTAAAGTTTTTCTTCTTTCTTTTGGTTTAAAAATTTTTTTTTTTTTTTTTAAGTTTTAAATCTTTCATCATCAAGCTTCTTAGGCAAAGTAGTACTGAAATTGCCTAGCTAACAACTACTGCTTTCCCATTGAAACTTTAAAGCTAAAACATTGTAAGTAACAAACAAATCAAGAACATAGTGAACGCTCAATGAAATCCCAAACAAACTTAAAACTCCAGGCTCTTAAGAGATATTCATAGACAAAGGCCACCAAATAGAAAGGCTGATAAAAAAAAAAAGCGAGACTCAAAAATTAAAAATATTAGTTTGTTTTTTCTTTTGCGCTTCAAACAAACTCTAAAACTTCAAACAGAGATAAGTCTTTTCTCTTTGATTTGATAGGGCAAAAGTGGAAAGACACTAGAGGTAATGGAAAAATGTCCAATTTCTCCTCCCAATCCTTGGGCAGTTCCTAACTTTGGCCATAGGCACTGGTTACTTGTAAAAGAGTTTATAATGGCAATCACACACTTTCAGCTGGACTTTGGAATTCACTCAATGCTTTAATTGGAGCAATGTGCTTCTTTTGAGATCCCTTACGTACTTTAGCTCTAACTTCTTCAGGTTTTTCGCGACGGACCAGAGGCTTCTTTTCTGGAGCTTTCATTTTCCACACCACAATAGGAGACTTGAATAAAGAGAAAATACATATATAATTTTACACGAAACAATCTAGTATTTGCTTAAATAGAAATGGTATATTTAAAAAAAAAATTAAATAAATGAATGTTTTGCTTGTTTTACATTCTGTATGTCTAATCAAATAAATTGGCAAACACTAATAAAATAATTCCAATGCACATAAAATAAAACAAATATAATTTAAACAAATATAATAAAAAACAAATATATTTTCCATCTGTTAAACATCTAATAATAAATTAATCTTTAAACAAAAGCAAATATGTGTGGATCTAAAATTATTCTTATTTAGTAATTATGCTATTTAAAAATTTATTTAATTTTTAACAATGTATAATAATTTACCTGGCTAAAAATAAAGTCAAACATGTAGTTATGTATGAAAAATGACATGAAAGTTTAAATAATTAAAATATTGCATAATTCTTTGATCAAATGATTAATTTTATACACAAATATCTAAAAGTAATGAAATTTGAAGTTATGTGATGTAGCATTTATGCTGCAGAGATAAAAAAATTTTGATTTATGATATTTAGTAAGTTTCTTGGAAAATGACAAATAAACTTGCACACAAAAAATATCCGTAAAAAGTTGAACTCAGAATTGGTTTATAATGAAGTAAAATCTTCAGATAAATTTTAAAAAAATTGCTTAAATTATCATATTAAACAAAAATAAAACAATGAAGTATTTAGTTTTTGGATTTTTAAGGAGTAGGAAAGATCAAGAATTTTACATATCTATATTGAAACTTTTTTTATTTATTTCTTTTCAAATCACTGAGTTATTAAAGATATGTTATAAGCTAAAATGAAAAGAAAATAATTAATATCTAATTACAATAGACTAGATATTTAGCTACTTAAAATTCGGGCTTAATTTGCTCAATGCAAATCAAATTGGATGAAAATTCAAATAATTGTTAAAAAGATTACATGATGACTCAATCTGACTACTTTCTTGACTAATAATGTCTTTATAAAAACTCAATGCAACAGTAAATGGCTATATTGAAATATATTTAAAAAAAGGGTGGGTGATAGAGACAAATGGTTTGCATATTTAGAATCAGAACGAGAATGTTTCAATGGTCTCAAATGTACTGGATCCTAAGATATCCACATTTTCTTAAAAATTTATCAGTGAATTTACATATTTTTTGTACTAAATTATCAAATTAAAAAAGATAAAAATTCCAAAAAGAAAAATTCAAATCACTAAAAGAGCATTATACAGCTGAAACTGAAATTTTTTTAAATTACATATAATCTAAAAATTTAATGAAAAAAAAGGAGTAATTTCTATATACTAGGAGGCTCCGCCCCCTGCTCGCTAACGCTTGCCAACCCCCGAGAATTGCTACGCAATCCTATGTGGTTCACGCCGTCAACCATGTCTCGCTGCGCTCGCTCGCCAATGAACACAATGTTCTAGCACAAAGACATAATATATTATCATCAAAGACATAGTATTTTATCATCAAAGACATAGTATTGTACTTATGTAGAAGATTTCTACCAATGTTCTTATTGGCTTTTAAAAAAGTATATTAGCTATTTAGATTGTACATGGTGAAAAAATCAAAACATTAGCTAAATAAGAAACATATTAGCAAAATAAATTATCAAATATTGCTTCACTAATATTCTGCATTTTAAAGCGTGAAAATTCAATGCATAAATAAACGCGAAATATAAAAAAATTCAATGCATTCAATACAAACACTTAAACGTTTTTTAGACATTTAGGTAGCTCCAAGTAGAAAAATATCAATTCAACAGCAGCCTTTTAAAGCATTCTCACTTCAATTAATTAATTAATTCCTAATTGAGTTTAAATTAAATATTGTCTTGTTTTTAGTGCATGAATCTGAATTGAACAACCTGATAATGCTCACTCTGGTTATTGTTATCTGGTTGCTCACTACGTGCTCTTGCGCGCCGAATGCAATCAATTAAAAATGAAAACTGTTGCCAGCGCAAGAAAAGAAATATCATCGGTTTTATTGATACATACATACGTACGTATTAGCGTTATATATATATATATATATATATATATATATATATATATATATATATATATATATATATATATATATGTGTGTGTGTGTGTGTGTGTGTGTGTGTATCATACAGTGAAAACAATTTTTTACTTTCTAGAAAAAATATTTTTTTCTGAGACATGAAAATATTTTCATGTTTATCATGACAAATAATACTTAAATAGGTATGACCAAGTCATACTTATTTAAGGATATTATTAGATCAAAAGTTATATCATTTAAACAATTGCAAGAATGAAATATTTTATACCTTTCCTTGGGCCGTCTAGAAAGAGTAATAAAAATCATTTATTTATCACACTCTCAGGTATCAAAAATATAATTTAACTTTCACAAAAAATTATGAATATATTATTGAATTAAAATGTAAAAAAATTTTGATATGCATTCTGCCATGCAATTGAGAGAAAAAAAAAACAAGTGCTTCACAGTTGATTCTGAGAAAAGTGGTTTTACAACTATCTTCCTTCTATTGCTAATGCTATGAATGTCAAAAACTGATAAAATAAAATTTAGTTATGGAATACATATATATTTTTTTGCAATATGTAACCCACCACACAAAAAGGCCAAATATATAAAAATCTTAACTTTGAATTTTTTGTCGCTTACATTGATTTTTCAAGCAGTATTGACATATTAAAAAAATTATTTTATAATTAAAAAAGCTACAATTTATATGGAAAATTGGTTAATTCGGGTTGAATGAATTCTTGTTTCTTTTGAAAATTTATACATTTCATTATGAGATAAATCATGTAGCCAAATTTTACAAAAATAAATAAAAATATTGTCTGAATAAAAGAATGTCACAAATTGTGGTGATTTAAAATAAATTTAGATACATAAGTGTACTTTTTAAATAAAGATACTTACAGCTACTTGAACACTTCTTGGATACTAAAAAATAAAACAAAAAATTAATATGCAGTTCATAAAAAAATAATTATGAAACAAAAATTAAAAGATTTGCATCAAAACTTTACTCTACTCTTCTAATGCATTTAAATTAGTTTGAAATAAATTAATTTAGTTAACATTAGTACATTCAAAAACTATGAGCATAAGTTATGTACTTTATCAGTCTATGTGAATAAACAGTTTTAATATTCTTTAAATAAAATAAATAACACATAATCTATAGTCCTAACACTTATTTTAATGATTCAGGTTTTAGAAAGGGTGTTAAAACAAATACAATCATAATTGACTAATTATATTACTTTAAATTGATTAAAGTATAGGTAAGCAATTATAAATTCCAAGAGAGCTGAAAGCATAGAGAGCTTGCTTTCCTATGAAGAGATTGTTAATTCAATAGTATGAAACCTAACCAAGGCTGGTCAATTTATATACTGTTTATAATTAACACCAAACACACAGCTGACATAAAATATCTTCAGTGAAAGACATATCAATAGTTAGAAAAGACTCTAGCCATCAGACTAACAATGAAAGGTTTTACACAAAAAGCCTCACACAAAAGTATGCTAATGCTTTATTCTGATGATTTCTTGTTTTCATTTTTATACCAATTTTGAATAAAATTACTTGTTCAATTTTTTTTTTTTTAAGATTGCATAAAAATAATTCTATTGTTAAGCTTGAATTAAATATTATTTTGGTTTGATGTAACAAAAATTGTGGAACAAGCAATGACGCTTATAATTTTAATCAATTTGACCTGTAACCCATCGCTTGTGCTTTCAGTGAGGCTAATACTGAAACATATTTCAAAATCGAATTAGAGAATTATAAAGTTAACCAAAGTCAAACAAATTAACAAATTTAAATCCAAAGAAAGTCAAAGTTAAATCTAAGGAAAATACGTTAATATAAATAAGTTAATTCAAAAATATATTCAAAACTTCTATATGCAACGAGTTTAAAGTAAGAGAAAAGTGAAATATATAAAATTTCCCAAATAATAAATTTTAAATTTTTTATGAGCACTTTCATCCATAATTTATTAAGAAACTACTACATATCCCAACACCATTGAAATAACCTAAGTACTCTTTACCTTTCACTGCGAGGGGAGAGTTATAAGGTACACAGTGGGAACTTATGCTACAGAATGTAAAATTGATCACTGTAAACCTCATATGAATTGGTTAAAGACAGGCTATAAAATTATTAGAGTATTAGAATTTTTTTTTTTTTTCAATACAAAAAGATTTTTAATTGTTGTTTCTTAGAAAAAGGGAGCAGTGGTTTAAGTGTTGTGGCATAAAGAAAATTTTTGAATTCATAATGCACTGAATTCATAGAAAATGAAAAATCTTGTAATCTTTCAAAATTCTATAGAGAAAATTAAGGTGAAATTTTTTATATCTATGAAGTAACAATAGAGCTTTCAACAAAAAACGATTTAAAGAGAAATCCTAGCATATTTTGAATTTCAGCACAATTTTAACTGCACGTTTTCAACCAAATGATAACTTTTTCATATAGTTAATAGAAATCTTTACAGTTTACTTGCCACTTTAATGTATAAAAAAAGGAGAGAAAATAATACCTTTGTAGAAGCAACATATGAGGCTTTAACAGTAAGGACGACAGCATTCATTAAGTTCTTAGCAGCTTGAATCAATGAAGTGGCACTATCAAGCTATTAAAAATAAAAAAATAATTGAATCATACAATTTCACTAGAAAATTAATTAGTATTAAACAAAGAAACATTAATGAAATGTAGATGTTGATGAAACATACTTTTTCCATAAAAGAACATAAACTTATTCAACAATAATGATTATATTAAAAAATGAAGTTTTCTACATGATAGGTCGTATGCTAAAAATAATTTAATTTGATAATTATAAGGAATAAGCAAAAATATTTTAGCTTTAATAGTCGTTAGGTTTGAAAGTTAAACGTTTAAACATAAACAATCGCTAATATTTTGTATTATTCATATGTAAATAACTATTAAAAGTGGGAGAACTAGAGTATTAATAAAAATAGTCAAATAAGATAGAGTGGGATTAATATAAAAAAATATAATAAAAATTAATTCACTTACACCAGAAACAATAAGGCTACCAGATATATTTTGAACATCTGCTTTAACTTTACTCGTAATGTTCAATTGGTGACAATATAAAGCTATTCTTTGCAAATAGGCCAATAAATCTTTTTTAGTACTTGATTCTGGGCACTGTAAAAATTAAGAAAAAAATTTAGCCATAAGCCATAATATATAATTTTGAAAATTAGAGGCTATAAAGTGAATGTTACCTGGTCAGCAATTTGTCTAGCCAGCTTATCTAATTTTGTACCATATTCGGATATTTTTTTAGCAGCATTTATTACATCCATGGTAGTCTTTAGAGGACCTTTTCCCCTAAATTAAGAAGAAAAAAAAATGTTATATTTAATATTTATCATAATAATTTTCACAAAAGGTTACTAGTCTTAAAACCTAAAAACTCTACTTTTTTTTTTACATACACTATGTCATAAAGAATATCAATTTTAGTCTTAAAATGATTATAAATATCCTCACTTTTTTACCTATAAAATGTACATTTAATTTTGCTAACCTGATAAATGTTTTTTAATTGATTTTTTGTTGCCTTTAAGCAATTAACTTTAGTTTCCTAGTCGCCTGATTTGCTCTCTTTAAATTTTTAATTATAACGTATAAATTTTAGATATTTCAACAAAAATTTTAGAATAAATAATAATTAATAAATAAGAAAACTATACTTAAAGATGAAAAAAAAAATACTGCTAACAGTTTTGTCAAGGTATTTGAAGTAAATTTAAACGTAACACACCATAGTAAGTATACCATTTAGTTTCTCCATCAAATTTTAGTTCTTAAGAAATTTAAAGTATAAAAGTTAATTAAAAAAATTTCAAAAGTCATTACATTTAAATAACTAAAAAAACAAAATTTTAAATTTAAATAAGTTAAAAAAAAAGGTTATATATAGATGCTTTCTCAATGAAATGATGTTGTTGTAGTTCATTTACGTCGCACTAGAGCTGCACAATGGGCTATTGACGACGGTCTGGGAAACATCCCTGGAGATGATCCGAAGACATGTGATCGCAATTGTGATCCTCCGTAGAGGGGATGGCACCCCCGCTTCGGTAGCCCGACGACCTGCACGCGAAGTCGAGGACTTTACGGTAGAACAGTTTAACGAGGACTAATACCGCAGACTGATCCAAGTGGTCACCCACCCGCACACTGACCGCAGCCAGTGATGCTTGACTTCGGTGATCTGCTGGGAACCGTGCCTTAACGATCAGTCCACTGTGGGACCTCAATGAAATGAAAACTACTTAGACCCCTTAACAGAAGATTATCAGTTTTACTTGAAATAATAGATTACCTAACATTAATTCTGATTTTTTACAGAAATGTTTAGTAAATGTTCTAAAGTGTATCTTTTAAATTAGTATTTTATAGAATCAAAAATAGGAGAAGTAAAAATAGTCATATTACAGAAATACGATGTACAAAATTACTTTTTCACTCTAATTAATTAAAAAATGCTATTAGAGATAAATTTTAATGTCAAAATAAAAAAAATTATTGATCGATACTTCATTTTGAAATAAAGATACTTAAGCTTTTTTTTCCTTTCAAACAAAATAACTGCTTCCCTTTGCTGAATCAGTAGTTTAATAGTTCATTATATATTTTTGATATCTAAAATAAAAATTGATACCAGTGATAGTTTATTACAAAGAATGTTTTTTTTAACCTTGTAAAATCTGTCATTTCCATCATAATCATACACATTTGTTTTGCTAAAACAATAACATCATTTCCAGTATCATCCCACTTGGCAACTTCTCGATCGAATTTACTCTTTTCAGTACGGAAATTTTCAACTTGAGCAGCAATCTTCTGCTTGTCTTCTTCAGATATATAACGATAAGCATCCTAATAACATGAATGACATACGATTAACCATTATTTTTAAATAGAAAAACATATTTTCCATTATTAATTTAAAAAGATTTAATAAACCTTTATATATTTTATAAGAATATTTAGAGATTAATTTGAAAAATATAGTTTTAAAATTGACTAACTGCTTTTAAGTTGCATTTTTTTTATTAAATTATCATTGTTAAAAAATGAAACAATCATACATACTCTTGTGTTGTTAATGCCACTAATTTCAGGATACTCATCGAAATCGGTATGAGCGCTAGCTGTAATGAGAAGAATTCAAATTTAAAAATGCAATGTCGTACAAAAACAAATATTTTTATGAGAAAGCAATATTCTTACATTTGCTTTTTGTTTCTGAAGTGTTAGCTTCAAACTCAATTTCAGTCTCTGAATCCAATTCTTCAGCTGTCTATAAAATCAGAATTATTAATTAAAACTAGATATTAAAATTTTTGCACAATTTTACAAAAAAAAAATAATAACTTACTCTATTCATCAAAACAGCTCTTCTAATATCCCTAACTCCATCATAGACAAGACGAGATGCATCGATAAATTCATTTTCATCAACTTCTTTTGAGGGATTAGAGCTTAAAGCCTCCACTGCCACTTCAACGCGTGAAGCAAAGTTAGGCATTACTATAAAAATTAAATAATCCTATTATTTAATTTCTAACAGATGAATGAATTATTAATATTTACAAGATTTTTTTTCTACATAAAATTAGACCTTCTATAAAATCTGATTGCAATTTTTCATATGAAATTATAGCTTGTATGTCAGAATCAGTGCTTAGTATAGATTACAGAATCTTACAAGTACTACTGGTAGTAAGTTACCAAGAAACTGATATTATTTTGATATCCAATGGTTAAATAATAAAATCTTAAGGCACAATTAAATTATATGATCTTGATAGCTCATGAAATTTTCACCAGTTATAAGTTTATTTTAAAGGATTTATTGCAATGAACGAAGTTTACCATTTTCTAGTTTAAAATAATTTTTCTCCTTAAAGCGTTTCATCCCTTTTGATTGATAACAAGATAATTGTTACAAACAGATTAAGTATAAATTAAGAATTCTATACTAAGAACAAAATTAAGGATATGATTTAATAACCAAATACAGAACTAACTTAAAATACTCTTGAACTTCAAAAATAATTTTCTTTCACATTTCTAAAAAAATTTATAAATTTACCATGGTTATATCAAAAAAACTTTTTTGAAAATCTTAAAGTGTCAAAATATTTTAAGATCAATTCAAGTTTTGTATTCCCCCGAGCATTTCAAGTATTTAAAAATTTATTACAATCCAAATTTTTAATTTGTATTATTTCCTTGGTTTTTGGAGAGAAAAAAAGAAAGAGGGAGATGTGAAGTATTTTAATAATAGTAGTGCTTTTTTTCTTTTTAGGGAAGGAGGGTAGTAATTAATCAATTCAATATTAAAATCTCAATTCTCATCTCAAATACCTTCTATATCAAAGGAATGTGTTTCTTATCTTACTGTAAGATGTGTGATGATATTAACTTTAAAAATTCAATAAAATAGTAAAATGTTGTTCATTGTAACTAACATTCCCTATGTCTGAATTTCTTCAAGCCTTCTGTGACAAATTTCCCTAGCGTTAATATTTTTAAGGTACTTTTAATTCTAACAATTACTAATTTAAAGTAACAGAAACGTTGTGTTTACAGAAAAAAGTACAGAATAAAAATTTTTTAGTTGTAAAAGTAATATTTTTTAATTCTAATATTATAAGCGCTTTCTTGCATTTTGTAGGCGGAAAAATGCACTAATTATGTCCTCTTTCGAATTTTGTATATCATTGCAAAAATTTGAATTCATAAATAAATTAAACGATAATAAATTGAAATTCGTACATAAATTTTAAAAAATCATAAAATCCATGCAGTACTTCAAAATAAAGATTGATGACGGAATCACATGAATAGGACTCTATAAAAAAGAGATACTCAAATAAGTGTGTAAAACACGTTCTTTAAAGAAAAAGAAAGAACATAATTTCTAGAGCGAACTATTTTTTAAGCTTTCGCGATTTTTGAATTTTTTATTTTATATCATCAATTTGAAATTCTAGCCAGTCGTTACGGACTTTTTTTTCAAATCCCAAATGAGAATAGAAAGAAAAAAAAAAAAAAAAATCAAATATTTTCTTTCCTCTTTGATGCGCAAAAAAGACATCTTTAAAAAAAAAAAATTTTTCTCCAAAAATTATGCAGAGAGGAAAACTAAAATCCCCCACCAAATGAAAAGTCTTTCCGCAAAAACTTTGAAACGTTCTGCGGCAACGTCGCTATGTCGCTGCAATCCTGCCAGGGCGAATTCCGCCATGAAAATTCAGTCAAACCCCTTTTGACTAAATTTTCATTCATCCTAATTAAACACTAGTTTCTAATGAATTTTCTTCTGCTGACTGTACAATGAATTTGACACCTTTTTCAATAGATCGTTGACTCATATTAATTTCAAACAAACAAAAACAAAATTAAGATTACATGTAAAAATTTCCAAAATTCACTTCTTTTGAGAATGGTATTAGACAATATCATTCAAATTAAACTGATGGTACTGTATTAGTCATAGACTAATAGGAATATGCAGCTCTTTAAAAACTGCCAGGGTCATTTATTAAGCTTGTTGTAGTAAACCTTTTAGGCACATTGCAAAGTGATGTCATCAATTAAAGAACCAGATTTTTCAATTACCTTCAGACTTAAATATCTGGATATTAATACTCCACTTTTCTTAAAAATAAATAAATAAATTGTGAGAAATAGTTTTAAACATATCTTTTTCTATAACCTTTATAATACAACAAAATTTATTTTTCTTACGTCAAAATAGAAAGGATTTACAGAGTCCTTTTACCCACTACATATTTATATTTTTGTGAGGAAACAATTGCACTAAAATCAAAAATCTGTAAAGATTGGATTAAGAACTATAAAGCAATCCTATTATTTTAATATCTTGATTATATTTATTCAAATTTTAAAACTGTATAAATATTTAACACCTGGAAAAATTTTTTCTTACAAGACATTGCCTTTCTTAACTTAAAAAAGAATTTTTTTTTAATGCAATGATTTATTATATTCATGTAGAAGAAAAATAAAAAATTATAGTACTACAAAATATTATTTGATAATATTGCATCTTTTCTTTCAATTTTTTCAAAGTTATGATTTTAAGAATTAAAGACAAATAATTATGACATAAGGGATAAAGCAAAGATTTTCAGATAGAATTTTTAACTCTTTTTTGTGCATATTTAAACAGATATCTCTAACAAATATTCTCTTAGCGAAATCATGAAGAAAAATAAAAATAACTTACCTTGATCCCTAAGAACTGCTACAGCTTTTAAAACACCTTCTGTATAGATGCCAGGTTCATAATTATCCATTTCAGCTGCAACAACATTGCAAACTCGAGCAGATCGTCCACGGATGGCCCCGGCAGTTCTGTCTAATGTATCAGCATCACCCTCTTGTAGAGCAAGAACACATTTATTCACATCTTCCAGAATGTGGTTCTCTATAAAATGAAATCATTCGTAAATACGATAATATACTAAGGAAAAAGCTTTACTTATAAAGTATACATCAATCATGAAAATCATGCATACAATGATTAAAATCGGAAAATAACTCAAAGCACTTTACGATATGATTAACTTTTTTGCTAAGGATGCAACTCCAAAAAATTCAAAAATCTGACTACAATAACAATTTTATAACTATCTTTATTATAATGCAGATTTTTTTACTGATATACAGTTTTTTAGAGTGGAGATAAAAAAATAACTTTCTTCCCTTTTTGCAGAAATCAAGTGTTAAAAATGACTAATCAATGCATAATAAATAAATAAAATTCAAATGAATGAATTTTATTAAAATGTTTCATAAAGATTTAAATATAATTTACACTTCAAACAACTAAATTAAATATTTTACATGAAAAGAATTTACAAAAGTAAAAATTAAGAAATTATTAAAATTTTTTTCCTTCCTTTATAGATTCTCAAATTTTTGGGCTTCTCAAATTAAGTTAGAAGAAATGTTCAATTATTATCAACGCTTAATGTCTTAACTTACCTAAACCTCTAAGATGTTAAGTGTTAAGACTAAAACAGCAAAATTTTAATACAATTTTTGTCAACTATTCCATTTCTCAACAAAAAATACAATAACAGAGTTGCTACTCAAATAGAAGAATAAAATTCTCTGTTTATTACCAGACCTTCAAGATATATTAAAAAAAATTCAAATATAATGATACAGTATGCACAGGCAGCACCATGAACTACAAAAAATTAATATTTGCCACTTATAAATTCTGATTTATTTTAATTAATGCCAAAAGGGAATTCCTGCGCAGGAAATGTTGATACAAATATCTCATACTCATCGCTTGTGAAATTTAACCCCCTGACTAATGCAGATTTTGGTTAAAAAAAAATAAATAAAAAACCCTCAGTTTTCAGACAATTCCTAAATTTCCTGATTTTTTTGAAGTAGCAAAGAAACTCTAATAATTATGTCTGGGTTTGTCTTCATTTTATTTCAATGCAACATCCAGATATAGGTAATTAAATGCAAAATATTACATAAAATAACAAAATTGTATGGTTAAATTTTCAAGATAGGGCCCATAAACTGCTGAATAAACTTTGCTTTTTCAGATGTAGGCACTAAACAAAACAGCTGATCAGGTCTAAAATAGTTTTTTATTTACTGATCTAAATTTTTTTAGAATAATTTCAGTTTAAATGTATCAAAACCTCAAAGACTTGTCAGTTTAATACACAAAAAATGTCCTTATAAAAGGTGGATTTACCTACAACATGTCACATAATTCTTGTGCCTACAAACTTATACTGCATAGTAGCAGAAATAATAAAAACTACTCTGGTCATTGATAATAAATATCTTTAGAATTTTAAAATTTTTACTTGGACATACAAACTGAAGCATTATTTAATATTTAAGTAGGAAAATGAAATACAAAACGTTTGAACAGTTAGCAGTTTAAAAATGAATGTAATTGATATAACATAACATAATAAAATTTTCTTACAAATTTATACATACACAAATGTATTTCTGAACACTTTTATTATGAAAAAAATGAATTTAAAAATAAAAAATATTTTTCTTTTTGCAATTAGAATTTAAAAAAAGTTAAAACTTAAACATTACCTGAAACTGCTAAGAAGTCATCGATTGTGGTGATGTCATCCACAGCTTCAGTAAGAATTCGAACTTGATTTTCCCAAGCTTCTTTAAAAGCATCCATATTTTCTTGGGCCACTTTTGAACGTGGACGAGCAGCCAATATACGAGCTGCATTAATTACCTAGTAGAAATTAATGATAATTATAATAACAAATTTATCAAAGTAAAAAAAAAAAAAAAAAAAAAAAAAAAAAAAAAAAAAAAAGAGAAAGAGGTATCAACAGCTTTATTGGAAAGATTTCGATACATAAAATAATAATAAAGTTATTTTCGCTACTCATGTAAACAATTTTAGAATATTGTATAACAGAATTTTAGCATTTTAAAAGATTTCAAACAGAGCTAATAATATGTATTGTTTAAAACATAGATAATAGCATAATTATTCATTGGAGGGAAAAAACTAAAGTTTTGATCATAATGAAAAGGTACTCATATGGAAATTGTAAACATTTAAGAGTTAAGTGACAAATAGAGTTATTTTTGGGGGGGGGGAACATAATAGCATAATGCGAATTCAATAAAATTTCCTAAATTAAAATTTCAATGGGATATGTGACTAAATTTCAAAGAGATAAGCCATAGATTTTCAATGCAACATGATACTAAAACATTTTCCGTAAAACAATCAAATTATTCATTGCACTGAAAGTAAATTTACATTTCAAATTTCCCATATCATATGCTTAAGAAAGTGCTATTTATTTAACTTAATTTTCATGCAGATTCCAAATAGCTAATTGAGAACATTTTTATATCTTATTTATATGATCTTTCACTTACATTTCAGCTATTCATTTTGAACAATTATTTATTCCTAATCCTGAATGCCTCATTGTTAAAAATATTTAAATTAATATTTATAGCAAACAATTAAGTTTCGAATGTTTATCTGTATATATCGTAAATGCATTTCAATTGTCGCTAAAATATTGAGCAATATTTCAATAGAAAAATAGATTTTTAAATTACTGATTTAGATAAACTTATCTGATACTATTTCTTATAAAAGAAACAAATATTAATTCATACCTGAGGACAGAGATTACTAATTTGAGCAGCAGCAAAGCGGACCATCTTAACTCCATCTTCGTTGTTAGACATTGAACATGCCAAATTAGCAACCTAAATAATGTACATATTTAAATATTATAGATTACCCAAAAAAACATAATTATAAATTATTGTGGCAAACATTCAAATATATTTCATTAAATTTTCAACAGCAAAATTACTCTGCAGCAAATAATTTTAAAATTTTATAAAAAAAAAAGTTAACTATATAAAATTATAATATTACTTAAAATAATGCAGTAAAATATTCTGGTGAATGGTTATGTAAAACTATTACTCACTTCCACAAGTTTATTTGCATGTTCTGTGAATACTTGAGAGTATTGTTCAACTTCTCTCTCATTTCCATTTTTAGCAGCTTCTATCAAAACCAAAAGTGGGACGTTTGTTTCGAGGAAAGAGTCTGAAACATGATCAACAACTGCTTTGCGTAATTGGCGTCGTAAATCCTTAGTTTTACGAGTCATATGATCAATAGCTTTATCTAAAGGATCAGACATATCTTTTCTGCCAGCCTAGAAAAATAATGAAAATTAAAATAGAATGATTTGAAAAATTGCTGTTTAATAACAATGTTATTAAAAAGCAAAAACATTGTTTTAAGTGTGTATAATATTCAATTGTTAAAATATACAACATTGAATTTTGCAAAAAAATTTAATTTTATATAATTACACCCCTTTTTTTATTAACACCCTTATTCATCTTTTTTTAAACGTTTATCTCAAATTTTACAATGGAAACATTCTATTATTGAAGCTAATTTGACCTGCATTGCATATTCAAATTCACATAAAATAGCTAAATATTTTGTACATTTTAATTAATTTATTAATTCAGTGTATCAAAAACATTAATGTATAGCACCATAGATCTAAGCACTTTGTGAGCTCACTTATAGGATGTTATGTACTAACTGTGAGATGTAAATTGATATTCTTTTATCAAACAATTTTCAGAAATTTTTCTCTCTCTCCATACATATTATAAACTCAGGGTTGTGTAATAAAAAGGAATGAATTTCTTAACATTTTCAGGATACTTACTTGACACTAAAAATTTATCACAATACTTCAGATAGATTTTTTTTATTCTTGTTTATTTGAACACTTGAAAGTTATCAGACAAGGAAAAAAATAGGCAAAAAAAAAAGTTTAATTTAAATCATCAGGCTGTATTAACATGATCTAGTATTATTTAGTAGAACTTTTTAGAAATTTATAGCTTACTTTTCATGAGAATGATCCACATATAACATCGATGACCTGATTTTCCTTTCTAAAAAAATATTTACTTTTCTTCATTTTATTAGTTCATTTTTTACACGAAACAAAAACAACAGCTAACATCTTATGTCTTTTTACAATAATTGCCAAATTACACCACTAATTTTTTTTGGAGCCTTTCAAATCTCAACTTATTTTTCATTAACAATTTGTTCTAGGTCTAAAAATTTCATTTTTTTTTTCTTCAAGTAGATTCAGATTCAAGAATACAAATTTTGTTTACACAAGCAGACGTTGAAATTCAGACAATCCCATTCCTTTATTGGGAAGAAAATATCAATTGGAGAATGAAATTCAGTTCACTGATCTTTTCTCACGAGTGATTTCAGTTCTCCTTGAAGAGCGTCTCCCATGGTATTAAAAAAAAAAATGTATCAATTGTTGAAATTGGATCAGATTATAAAACAATAAATAAAGTGTAGAAAAGAAATAAAAAAAAGAAAATAATTTGAAACCTACATTCTTCATATACTCTGACAACAAATCTTGCAAAGCTTGACGCACTGCATTACATTCACCGACAATTCGTTCTCTATGTTCATCTCTAGTACATGATGAATCTGCCATCAATGCAGCACCACTTATGATACTTTCAAGTCTTTCTTCCAAAGCAGGGCGTGTACGAACTTCGTTGTAAATCAAGGGATCCATAAGGATTCGTTCCTAAAACATCAAATAATGACTGGATTTTAGGTAAAGATATTTGGGACTGAATAAAAAATGAACATGAAACAATTCTTAGCTACATTAAATTTTTTTTAAAGTGAGTAAGTTTAATAGATTTAAGAATTTTTTAAAAATTTTTACAATTTATACAAACACGGAAACAGAAATTAATATGTCGTAGCATAAATGTATATAATGGGAGTTCGGGAAACATGTTTAAAGTTAATAAGAGAGCGATTTGCTTATTAATAAATATTCAATTATAAGAAAGGGAAGAAAATATCAATAACTTTTGCAATGATTTAAAAGTTACTCATTGTTAATGATGTAACAGGATTATATGAGTGCATATGCATGTCGGGTGCAGACATTCTTAAGTTTTTGCAGAATCTTTCTTAAAATCAATTTATTTGGAAAAATATTAAATATATGTATATAATGTAGAAAAATGGGGGAAAAACATTTAAATAAAGAGAGAAATATAAACAAAGAGAAAACATTGAAGTTTTGAAACAAAATGGAAAACTTTTCAATTTTTGTATTTTCATACCTGCCAACTCTTCCAGATTTTCCGGAAGATTTTATTTTCATATTTAAAGTGGTAGCAATACTCAGGTTATTCCAATTAACTTTTTGAATTATAATGATAATTATAAATGAGTTTAATCACCACTACATATAAATAATTATAATAATTATATGAAAGCATAATAATCCTTGAGGAAGTGCATTTCAACGGGATCAAAATATAAATATATTTTTGAGTCGGATTGTTTTTCGTTTATTGTTTTACAACCACTCTGAAAATCCATTTTCGGAAAGAGTGAAAGTTGGCAGGTATGTATTTTTGGTAATTTTAACAGGATGTTTTTGCTGACATGGGCATGTAATAAAAAATTAATGATTAATGTAATTATTTTTGTAAAAAATAAAAAAATAGAAATTTTTTTTTGAATTTTTATAAAACAAATTTTAAAATTTGTGGATTTCATAAGAAGTAAGTTTCAATATTCCTGAATATAGGTAAGTTTTGGATATTTGGTACGGGTAGGGCCACAAGTCGCAGATTAGTCACAGGCCCCATAGTACCTTAATCCAATGCTGGCTTTCACACACCAAAATTGCAGTTAAATAAATTTGCAGTGCGCATATACAAAGAAAACAATAAATAGAATAGAAATTGAAACTTTAGCTCAAATAGAATAATATATTTTTTAATGTCCTTACATCAAATTCATCTAAAGCTGCAGCTAATTCACCAGGACCATCATATGGAGGTTGTCCTAAAGCGCCACTAGTGGATTTACCTTGAGCAACGTCACTAATGGTATTAACAGCCTCACAGACTTGACGAAATATATAATCACGATTTTCTTTAGCAGCTGACAATTCAGGATGGCGTACATACACCTGAAAGAAATCATAAATAGACGATGTATAAATAAGGAAAAAATAATAAAAAAAAGTAATAATAAATAAAATTTGACATGTTTTTAATAAATACTTTTTTAAAATTAACTCCATTATAACAACTGCTACATGAAGTCTTGTTTGCTTAGACTGAATGTTATTTTAATACCCATTAGAGTCTCCAAACTGAACCGTTTATAGTGATCAAAATTCTGTTTCATCTTTTTTTTTTTTTAAATCTAAGAAAATCACTCTAAAAATAGCTGAGACATTTTTGCACTTTGAAAACTAGCATTTCTTCATTGAGATCAAGTCAATCGATAATAAAAGAATCTGAAGAAAAAAGAAAAAAAAACTATTCAAACCACTATTTCTTTCGATTCAACAGCTCAAAAACACTAAACATCCTGAATTATCTATGAATGAAAGGAGAGTGACAGGATCACCTATTCTTTTTCTAGGAGGTCCTGAGCATAATCTAAGGTAAAAAAAGTTTCTGATGTATTGATTACTTACCATTCTTAAGAATTTGAAGTGCATATTGCACTGTCATTTAGAAATCAGTTCAATCAAATAATCAGTTATCAATTTTTGCA
Source organism: Parasteatoda tepidariorum (assembly GCF_982258835.1). NCBI lineage: Eukaryota > Metazoa > Arthropoda > Arachnida > Araneae > Theridiidae > Parasteatoda > Parasteatoda tepidariorum. The sequence goes on along the minus strand of NC_141757.1, from coordinate 97,001,433 downwards.
TAAACATTACCATTCAAAATTTCTTTTTAAGCAATTCAATATAGTCATCAATCCTATTTTTCTGGTTTGAAAATTGTATTCACTTTTTTTGTGAAGTGTTGTAAGAGGTGGTTTACTTTGGAGTTAAACCACCAAAATATAACACTTGATATTATTTATGCTTAGTTCTCTGGACATATGTTATTTAACGAAAATGGCTATAACCAGTGTAAAGGTATATGCTTATAATGGAAATTGAAAACTTCAAAGGAATTGTATAAAAAAATAACAGCAAAACCACATTGTTTACAATAATTAAAAATCATAATGTAATTCTACAGGCAGAAGAACAAAGTGTTTCAATTTCATGACATTGTTATCGTCAAATTACTAAATTTCAAAATCTAAAAAAGCACTGAATGATTGGCTAAAGTTTATGTGCAATATTAAAATATGTCCTTTTTAAACATATAAATGTATTTTTAACTCCTTTAATGGTACAAGTACAAGTATTAATATTAAACAATACTTGTACTATACTAAATATTACTTGAACTTCACTGACAAAAAAAATCCTAATACATTCTAGGGATGTAACGAATGGTGATTTGGCTAAAATTTGATAGGATAATAAATATTCGGCCCCAAAAAAAACCCCAGCCGGATGGCGACCAGTCGACGGCCAAATAGTAGCACGTTTTGCTTTAAAACTCCTTCCGTTTTCTCTAAAAAATTTGTTTTCCATAATAAAAATATTCAGAAATAATAATTTCTAGGTAATTTTGTGATTTGTATAGTAATTATCAAGTCGCAAAAGTCTGCATACACCTGATTGGCGGACGGGAAAAAATTTGCATACGAAGTTATTTTGGAAGATTGTCTTAGTTTGAGGTTACATGTTTCGTTATCTATTCTAATCTTCATTTCCCGAGATTTTTTGACATTGTAACTTCAACAAGGAAACATCTTTAGATAGTAAGAATGAAATGTGAAAAGAAATCTTATGCAGAAAATGCAAAAATTGTAAAAAAAAGTCGGACAGCTGTTCAAACAATCTACAGAAATTATGTTATGCTTGGAAATGTGCTCAACAAATATCGATGTGGTTGACCAAAGAAGCTCAATGATCGTGACGCAAGATCCATAGTAAGAAAAGTGAAGAAAAATCCGAAAATTAGTGAATCAAATTGCAACAGCTAGTGGAAGGAAAGTGCATCCAGAAACTGTTCCTAGAATTCTTCGATCAGCCGACTACAATGGTAGAGTTTCTAGACGAAAGCCGTTCATTTCATCTACTAGCAAACAAAAGAGACTTGATTTTGCTTCTGCACATATTGACCAAGATTTCAATTTTTGGAAAACAGTTGTTTTTACAGACGAGAGTAAGTTCAACATGTTCGGGAGTGATGACCGCAGTAAAATCTAGAGGGGAAAAAAAAAACACAGAAATGAATCCCGAGAATTTGACTCCTACTGTGAAACACGGTGGAGGCAGTGTTATAGTTTGGGGAGCAAGGGCGGCAGCTGGAGTTGGCAATTTAGTGTTTATCGATGGCATAATGAATTGATTTGAATACCTGAAGATTTTGCAAGACAATCTACTTCCATCGGTTCGAAAATTGGGACTTGGGAACAACTTTGTCTTCCAACAAGACGACCCAAAACATACAGCTAAGATTGTTAAGGAATGGCTACTCTATAAAACGCCTAAACAGCTCCATTCGCCGCCACAGTCCCCAGACCTTAGTCCCATCGAGCACCTTTGGGAGGAAGTTCATAGGAGAGTTCGGGAGCAATCGGTAACAAGCAAGGAAACCCTAAAGAAGGCAATAGAGCTTGCATGGTCTCAAATTACACCTGAGACTACAAAAAATCTGGTTATGTCAATGCCAAACCGATTTCAGGCAGTTGTTACTTCAAAGGGAGGTCCTACAAAGTATTAATGTTACATTTTTTGGCATTTAATTCTGAAAGTTTGTATTGTTCTGTCTCTGTATGTAGACTTTTGTGACTATATAATTTAATATGTTGTTAATTTTTGTTATATTTTAACGAATTTGTTCATAATTTTTTTTTTGTTAGATATGAGTTATTATCCAAGATGTTAACGAAAATAAAGTTGTATATTCAAAAGTATGAGTAAAGTGCTAGATCTGCGAATATTAGCGGGTGTATGTAGACTTTTGTGACTGACTGTACATATAAAAGTGTAAATTGTTTTATATAAAAATAAGTTTAGTCATTATTGAAAAATAATCAAAACTTAGCTATGTTATTGGTAGCTGGTATGAGGTAAAGGAAAACAAAATATAATAAAAATATTTAAGATAAATTAAAAACTGAGTAACCATCATTAAAAAAAAACTAAAGTGGTAAAGTTGAAAAAAAAAAAGAAAAAGCTAAATATAAAAAAATATTTTCTTAAAACAAAACTTTAATGCTAAAAATAAAAAATAATCCGCAAAATGTTGTAAGAGATATAATCTATAAAAATACAATGCTATCCTAAAAACGTCCATAAAAAGATTATATACAAAAGCAAAACAGAAAAAATAAAAATCAGTCCTGATTTTTGAAAGAAAATTTTGAAAAAGCTGAAGAACCCAGTTTTTCAATTACCGTATTTTCTAAAATTGAGAAGAATAAAGTCTAATAGACACCTTCTTAATTGCCACATCATAATAAGAAACTTTATAAAAATAAATATTTTAAAAAAAGAAAGAGCTAGATAGAAACCAAAACAAAAATCGTTCTTAATTTTTGAACAAAAAAAAAATTAACATTAGAAAGCTCAATTTAACTTTTTCATACTGCCATATTTTTTGATAAAACATGACCATAAAAATAACTTTCCCAGAGTTTATACTCAAAAAGTAGAAATCCCCCCCCCCCAACATTTTTGGTGCGTAAGAACCATTAGAAATGCTCTTTGAAAAATGCTGCCATAATAAAAACGCTGATAAAAAAAAGCAAAGGAGAAACAAATTTTTTTAAACCCAAATCTGAAATGTAACTTTAACGTTGAAAACCACAACTTTCACGATAACCTGTTATCTGTCTTTCCATACAAGAAAAAAGTGGCAAAGTCTATAAGAAACGCTCTGTCACAATTCTATGCTATAATTAGAGCAGAAAAACAGCAAAAACAAAACAAACTCAAATAAGTTCTCAATTCTTGAAAAAAAAATGACAAAATAGACCCGCTTAAATATAATTAAAAAAAAAAAACAGCAGTACATAACTTGTGGTTCAGTATAAAGTAATTCAGTTTCAATTTCTCTAAGCTTTGCTTTTCTACATATCTTTCAGAACATAAACTAACGAGTTTTAGAATTTAACAAATATGTGTAAAAACTATTTCTAATAATGTCTTGTAAAAACAGGATTTTAAATTATTCTTTATTAAATCTATTCAAATTCCATAAAAAAAATTAAAAAAACCTTCGCTGAAAAATATTTTTCTAATAAATATTTTGTCGAATATTTGACCGAATATCTCGCCAACCGAATATTCAGCATAAGGACTGAGTACCGAATAGTGGTTGAATAATTGTTACATCCCTAATTCATTCATTAAGTTTCTTAATTTTATTTAAAGAATAGTAAATATAAATAAATATTTAAAATTAATTTAATGTACTCATGATATAGTGACATCATGTTAAAACTTACATTTTCGTTTGGACTACAGTGGTATTACAGCAAACGTCAACTGTGCTAAACGTAACAAAAATCAGTGATGACTTAAGTATAATGATTTTAAAAAATCATATCAGAAAATCTGTATACGGGAAATTTATTTTTAACTAAAATTTCCTAAATTATTAATCAATGAACTATAAATTAAATATAAGTTTATTGTGTCCTTTATAATTCTAAAATAAATACATAGAAAAAAATATTTCTCTCGTCAAAGTTTTTTTACTTACTTTAGAAGCAGTTAAGAGCATCATACTGTTCTTTTTTAATACAGCCCTGGCTGCAGCAAGATCATCTCTTAATCTTGGATCTTTCAGTTCCTAGTAAAGTAATTCCACCTCTTAGTTTTTTAAATATTTTATTAAATGCCTATAAAAAAAGAAACTCTTAAAATAAAAGATTGAATATATAAATGGCTTTACTCACAGCTTGTCGTTTAGCTGCTTGTTGAATAAGTTCAGCAGTGTTTTTACCAAAGTCTTGAAATGACTTCATAAGCTCAGGTTGACTCGATGCATTTTTTACCTTGTCTAAATCATCTTCAACCTGAAAATTGAAAGAGAAACACTATGTCATATATAATTGTATAAAGATCACTATATGTATATTCCTAATTTATATATGTATATTCCAATACGTATATTTCTAATTTTTACTAGAGAGGTACTGGGTTGAAAAACTTTGCTAGGCCCAGGTACCAGGTGAAAATGTAATCTTTTACTTAGCTGGCTCCAGGTTCTAGGTCAAATATGGATTAATTACTAGGCTAGATATAACATTTATGCAAAACAATACAAAGATCGTATGATTATCTTTTGAACAAATATTTTACAAGATATATTTCTAATGACATTTATTGTGCACCCATAAATAAAAACATGTGCTTTTAGTTATGGATTTTTTAAACTAAATTTTAAAAAGATGTTCTAAAAGGAATTTGAGACTACAATTCAAATGTAGAATGATTAAAGTTAAACTTTGCCATGAAGTGGAGATGACTAATAATAGATAATTTTTTATTTGATTTAATTAAATTTTAATTACCATTTATAAATATAGCTTCTGTTAAACTTAGGATGTTTTAAAAATATTTTAATAAAATGACAGTATATTGATTGAAAAATATTTTAAATATCATCCGATCAACCCTTAGTACAATCTCCTACCCTTGGTACAATACTCTACCCTAAGTACAATACTCGGCAATAAATTTTACCTTATTATAAATTTTGAACAGAAGATTCATACAGTGGTTACAGTCATCCTTAATGCTATGATTCCATCTTGTATTTTAGTAATTTTGAATCTCCATAAGTAACCAATCAATCATAAATCAAGCAACAAACAAGAGGCGAATATGCTTTTTCAGTGAAACTAAAACCTATTTGCCTTACTCGGAGGAAAAAAACACGAAGACCTCCCATGTTTACCCCAACAATAAGAGAACTTTAAACAGACTGGTTGTATATTGAAATTATTGAACCAATGGGTAAGAAAATTACTTTCAAATAAAAAAATATAGCTTAAATTTACCAATGGCAAATTTTATTCATACATGCTTAGCTTCAATATGTTAAATAACTTATACTGAAAATGTTTTTAAAAAAAATTTCTATGATTTTTTTTGATTAATTCTGTAAAAATAAAAAGGCTTTTGGTTTTAAAATAAAAATTACTTTCAAAAGATTTATTAACCAATTTTTGTTAAAAGAATTCTGTTTTCAAATTACTTTTATTTACTAGGAAATTAATCTCTAACAATGTTTTAATTAATAATAGCTTTAAAATAATTAATGTGTTATTTGTACAAAAACATCTATGTTCTGTTTGTAATTATTATCTAGTTTATATTACAAAATGCTACGCCTACAAAAGAAATAAAAACATTGCATTTATTCATTTACTGAAAACAAATTTTGTATGAGAGTACTGCATAGTATATATTATATTCTTAACAGTAATTTTTGAATTTTAATTACTATGCTTTGATAAACTTTACATAAATATCAAGGTAATTCCTAATTTCGCATTTTATATATTTTACTATCATATCAATTTAATTAAAATGGTTTTCATCATTAGATTTGTGAATTTGTAGATCTTTCTCCTAAGTGAACAAATTTCTCTGTCCTAAAGAAGTCCACTTTAATAAAGTTTTCCAAAATAAATATTTTTAGTTGTAAAATATATCATGTCTAAACCAGTTATTTTTAGCATGATTGTTAAACTGATGGAAGGCATGAATATACAACACTATAATTATTTACATGAATAATTCTGATGTTACTATAAAAATCTGTATGTACTTTTATTTGTGTGTGTATTTATATTTAAAATAAATAACCATCATAATTTAAAACTATAATATACAATCTCAACAAATTTAAAAGTTAAAAAATCCCCTACCTCTTTTTACACCAATAGACAAAAGCCTCAAGGTTTTCAATGTTATTAAAGTTCATATAAAAAATATGATTAAATTTAGGTTCTGGTTATAAATTCTGAACCACCTATCCTCAGGCTTAGTCAACCCAAATAATATTTGATAGCAACTTTTAAAAAAAAAATGATTTTCAATAGGTATTCATTTTATTTTATTTTTAAAATGATTTTTGCATTTTAGAAAAGTTTTTTTAAGCATATATTCAATTTTTTGGTAAAAATTTTATTTTTTGATTGAACTATAAAACCAATTCATATATTATTTTCAAGATTACATAATGGTTTGTAGAGCATAAATATTTTTTCCTTCAAATGTAATGTCCCTTCTTCACAATGTAATTATTTTTGGGTAATTTAAATAATTTCGTTAACTTTATTTATGTTGTATAATTGCCCATAAAATTTTAGTTATACTAGTTAACTATGTAACATAACTTTCAAATATTATGACTGTTAAATGCTGAATAGAGTTTCTAAGATTCTCATTATTCAACTAAATCAAATACTGTGTTAATGAACAAAAATTTCCTATTCAGTTTACATGACAAATTTCCTCAACATAAATTAAAAACAAATAACTCTAAAAAAATATAAAAAAATTTCTAATTCAAACTTACAGATCTCAAAGATTTTAAAAGTCTATGAACATCCACCATGTCAGCTAATATCAATAAACGTGTAACTGCACAAAGGAGATTTCTGGCAGCTCTCACCATGGTACCTCGTTTTACAGAAGAACAAGGATCTTCAGCAAACTCTCTCGAAGCTTTGCTCATTATTTCGCCAGTTTTTTTCACTTCATCTACAGCTAGCAACATTTCTGGTTGAATATCAGGATTTTCATGAGCAATTTCTTCACCTTTAGTTATAAAATTCTCAGTAGCTTTTTCTACAGCTGCAACAAGTATATGAGCTCTCTTAGACCGTCCTTTCTTTTTCTTCGACGGGCCTTTTGTATTTACAAGAGTAGTAACCTTTAAAACAAAAACATTTAAACTAGAAAATTAAACTCAAAGCTCTAAAAAGATTTAAAATCTGAAAGATATTCAAGATCTAAAAACTAATTGAAGACACAGTTAGCAGAAATCACAAGGCAAAGATTGACAAGTTTTAACAATTTTAACCATAGACAAAACCATCATGTAAAAAAAATCTAAAATAAATTTAAAAAAATTGCATTATTGTAATGGTATAAATATAATTCTTATTTTAGAAGACCCATTGCAAATGGTATTGAAGGCCAAATATTAATTTACTACGTATCTTATACAATTTAAAAAAGCTTGAAAAGAAAATGTTTAGGAGGGAAAAACACTTGCTGAATAAATATACTTTAAATTAAAATTACCATACGATAACAAAAAATTTGCTTACGCCTCTATAAAAAGGAAATTTCTTTATAGAAGGCATTTCGATAATAGAAAAGAACTTTAAACATATCCAATTACTTATGACATCATCCAAAATAAACTATTAAAAGTGCACTTCTTCAAAATGTTTTGCTTATTTTAATATTCTAAAATTTGTGCCTTGAAAAACAACAGTGCTTTTGAAACATCATTAGATCTGCTTTTATTTATTTATTTAAAATAATCAAGTTGTATAACTAATAGCCAAATTCTATACTTAATAAATGTAAAAATAAATTAAGGTTTTTTATTTATATACGAATTTTTTCCTTAAGGAAAACAAAACCAACTAACGATTTATTCGTTTAAAAGTGATACTGACTATCTAACAAATTATGAAACAAACAAGTATTAAATGAATTTTAAGAAAAATTTTAAAAAATACTATAAGTACTATTGTTAAATTATTAAAATGAGTCAAAACATTTATAATAAAAATATAAATTTTAATAAATTAAATTATAAATAATAATATAAATTTCTTCGAAGTACTAGCAATTAATACCCCTTAACAAGAAAATAAAATGTTTATAAAATTGATTCTATATTATCTAATAATGGACAAAAAAGTTCTAAACAAATAAGTAATTGCCTAAAAATATTATAAATGAATTAATTGAAATAAAAATTTAGTTATTTAATGGAAATGTATCTAGTTATTTTCTGAATCACATTAAATGGTTAAATTCAAGACTTTTGAAAATGTTAAAGATACATCAGAAAATTTGACTTCTGATGTTAAAATATGAAGCGGAACATAATCCAAAACGTAATACAATATTAAGTATAACTGGATTCTAAAAACTTATTTAATACTAATAATTCGCTTACTGCTCAAATAGTATATAATTTTATTGGACTATAAACCTTTTTAGTACATTATTTCTCCTTTGATATTAATTTATAAGATTGCTATTTTTTTTCTTTGCAACTAAAATCATAAAAAAAAAAAAACATTCTTAATTGCTTAAGTTACCTATTATTTACTAATCACCTTATTTTGAAACATAGAACCATATATAAAGAAAAAAGCACTTTATGCAGTATAAATTATGAATTTTATTACAAAATCATAATTTGCAACAAATGATTGGATGAAGTAAAAGAATTATATATCAAAACAGTTACAAGGTTACTTAAAGAAAATATAAGAAGAATAAGAAATAAGAGTCATAGGAACAATTAAAAAAAAAAGTTAATGATTTTTAATATACAACACATATATACATACTAGTTTTATACTTAATTTTGATACTACTATACCTTTATTGGATTCAAAAGCTGCATGTAATGAAAAAATGAATATTTTGTAATATAACATACAATGCTAAATAAACAATTAAATATATAATTTAATATTGTATTTATGAACTATAATTGAATCATACATTTGTAATTTAATAATTATAATTGATTCACTGAATTTGACATGTAAATATATCATTTATAACAGCTTACTAATAGAATAAAACTTAAAAGAACTAGGATTTTAATTTCGTAATTTAAAAAACATGCTAGAGTATATTCTCTAAAATTCAATCTAAATTAAAATTAGGAAGATGCAGTAACACAATTAAAAAAATAAGTTCAATGAATAAAAATATGAACAATAGCACAAGTTCATAATTTAATTTTGCAAATTATCTACTCACTTTGTTTAGTTATTATATGCTACAAGTATTGGTACATTTCTGTAGGACAAGAACAAGTAAATAATTCAACTTTTTGTTTTCTTTTGAAAATTACAGTAACCTCCTAAAATAAAAATTTAAAAAAATGCTGCATTTACTTGTGTCTTGCTAACAGAAAGGTAGAAAAATATCATTTAATTCAATTATTACCTTACAATTGATGATGAAATCTCGCTAACTTATAGGATGTGACCAATTCTTGACATCTTATTTATATGTAACCAACATTAATATTGTTACCTTACTCATATGTTCTACCATTCTTATAAACATGCAAGACATTTATATTAAACAGTTTGATATTTCCACCATCTTCTAATGTCAACGTATTTATATTAATAATCTACAGGATTGAGATCGGAAATATTATAAAAAGTTCACAAACATACCTGTATAACTAATGGTTCAAGAGTTTTTTCTACAGTTCTCGTCCGAATTTCTAAATTTTTTGGATCCCATTTCAAGTTGACAGAACCTAAATTAATATCTGTAGTCATCTTTCAAGGTGTGAAAACTAAATCGTCACAAACTGAAAATAAAATAAACAGAAACTCATGTAATGAGAGTTCAAGAGAAGAAAAAGAACAAACAAATTCCCCACCTAAGTTGTTAGGCACAAACAAACAAGTCATTGTTATGAATCACACGCCCAAAAGCATTCATCCCGAGGAATGACCCTTACATTTTTTCTTTCCTTCTCAAATAAAAAAAAACAACAACTATGAATTGATATAACAAAATGAACAAGAATAGAAATAAAATGGATTATTTTTAATAAAAAGACAAAAATGTTACAGCTTTAAGACATTTTCATTATAAATACACAAATTAGATTTATCATTCATGTATTAAACCCTCATATAAAGTGTTTGTTAAAAAATACAAAGTTAAACCTACTTTTAGCTAATAATAGATGTAATTAATCAGTTAAAATTGTAAAAATGTTTTTCTTCATCGGAATTTTGACACTAGCTCCGTCTCGTCAATCGTCATACCATAAACATGGCGTCACCGGAAGTTTAGAATCCATACAGCTGATCTAATTACGATTTAGTTTAATTAATAAATTAATTAAAAGTGACATCTTTTTACATATATAAACTAAAATAAAGTGGGAGGAAGTATAAAAGTGCTTTAATGCATTCTTTTTAATTGATCTTAATACATGAAAAAGAAATTCATGTCAACCAATCATCTTAAAGATCTTGAGCGGCCGGTAGAAAATCTCTTGAATTGACGAATTATTGAGCTTTTCTTTTCTTATTTCATGCAAGCTATAAGCTGATAACATTTTCTTAATAAAAAAGACAGAAATTTTGTTTCAGCAACGACCCAACAAGCAATTACAAATTTTAACTATCTTTTGTAAGTTGAACAGTAATTGCTTATACTATTAACTAGGTAAGAAATCTCCAACAATTAGCAGTTCAAATAAATTTAATTACTTCTTTAGTTATATCTTTTATAATTTATTGAAAAAACTTAAATTCTATGCTGATGATTAAAAATTTCTATCTTAAACACTTAACCATATAATTTCTCTCTTGTCACAGCTATCCTATTCCTATTTTTTAATAATCATTAGTCTTAATTGTAAAGAATGGATTTTTGTAGTTTCTTTCAAAGAATGATAAGTAACGACTGGATATCAGCGAAGTGATTGTTGCACATATACAGCCATTTTTTTTTTTATTTTGAAAACTTTTTCTGTACTATTATCTTAATAGTTTTATTTAATGTTATTGAACCAGTTCATTAAGCTTCTTGTAAATTGGAAAAATTTGTAAATTTCAGTGTATGAATCTACTTCAATTTCTCTACTTTATTTCTTAAATAGGAAAAAATTCATTTAGTAAGAAATTTACAATTAACTAAATTTTCTTGTTCCAAGTCCTAGTAACTCTGTCAATTCCTATTTATTGTTATTAACATATCAAAACTGTCCAAAGTATTTAGGCATAGCTCGATACGGGGATATTTCCATGTTAGTAGGGATTTTAACTTGCAGGAAATTTTTTTTTGTAGAGGTTTGCTTGGGATGGCCTTGATTTATACCCTTTGATTAAGTCACATTTTGTTACATATTTTTATTTAGATAGCTTACAGACAGCAAACGGGCTACTGCCGGAAATTTTGACAAGAGAATGATGTGCTATATTATGTAGAGGAATTTTTTGCTGACTTTATTAATTAGTTATGCGTAAGTAAATTGTGTATAATTGAGTCTACTAAGTAACAAAACTTGATCTCTGATCTTGTTTCTACACTTTAGTCCTGTACCATTCTTTATTTTGGCTTTCATTTATAAAATTTGCCAGTAAAGATCATAGTCAATAAGTATTTATTGTTTATTTAATCCAGGCTTGTATTGTTTTTTTTTACTGATTCATTCGTAAAATTTATAATAAAGCTAACAAATAGTAAATATTTATAATTAAAAACTTTGTAGTTACAATAACTATCATGATTAATCTGGTTAGAAAATTTTAAAATAACTGTTCTGTATATCTAAAATTCTACAACATAGCGTGTATTATATTAAAGTGAACTTGTGTTACAAAATTAAATTATTTTTTAACTAGTTCTCTTTTCATAGGGGCAGAATGGGTGAACGTTACAATATCTTCTCTCAGCTAGAGCACTTGCAGTCCAAGTACATAGGCACTGGACATGCAGATACTTCAAAGTTTGAATGGATTGTAAACCAACACAGAGACAGCCTTGCATCCTTCATGGCTCATCATGATATGCTGAATTTCTTTGCCATTGCTGAGAATGAATCCAAAGCGCGCATACGTTTCAGTTTAATTGAGAAAATGTTAACTCCTACTGGTCCACCTCCTGAAAGAGCAGAAGACTGAATATTCATGTATTTCATTCTGTCATTTGTAAATAGTTGAAGAAGGCATTAAATTTAATATCATTAAAATGTGTAATGTTTAATTATATTTTTTGGTCATCTGTGTAATATGAAACAGTGCCCTTAACGTTTTTAGATGGGCTGCCTGTAGTGCATGCGTTTAAAACACTATTTTCTTTTTTCAGTAAAAGGTTTTTTTTAACCACATAATTTAATGAAAAGTTCACTTCAAATTTAGAAAAAAAGGTTGATGACAAAACTGAAGTGTATGCATTGTTTATTGGAGATACTGTAGTAGTTAATGAAGTTTGTGTATCTATACAAGATAGTTTTCGTTTTCTCATACATGTAAAGTGAAACATTATCTTTCCCTTTTTTTAACATAGACACACTATCTACCAATAAGTAATAGGAACACCTGTAATAAACACAATTTATTCATATCCAATAGTTGATAGTCCATACATGAGGCAATTAAGCATCATAACCTTCTGAGGCTCGCTTCCCACAATTGATAGGATGATGAACAGGGATATTTTCTTACACTCAGCTTGGAGAAGACTTTCAAGGTCTTTCGCCAATGATGGATGGTTAATGCACTCATTAATTTTGTGATCCAGCTCATCCCAGAGATTTTCTATTTGATTCAGGTCTGAATTCTAGAGAGTCCAGTCCATAAAGTTAACCTGATTGTCATCATACCACTCCATGATGGACCTCTCTACAAGACAAGTGGCTGATCCAACCTGTAAAATTGCAACAGCTTAGGATAAGCTGTAAAATAGCATGTTGTTGCATTGTAATAGCAGTCTGCATTGAGCTTACAATGAATTGGGATACAGTCCCCATCCATGCTGTGAGAAACATCCCCACACCATCATTCCATCTTTGCCTAACTTTACTGTAACAGGGTGGCCACCCATCTGGAAAAATCAGGGAATTTTAAAGAAAAGCTGGAAATTTTTTCTGGGATATTTTTTTAATTTCACTAATTTAAAATATTTACTAATTTTCTTAATTTAAATTATTTCATCTATTATACCCACACTTTTTAGATGGAAATATATCTCCAAAAAGTAAAAATGTCATCAACTTACTTAGCTATACTTTGCTTGCATCAATATTTGCTCCGTTATAACCCTGTTAAACTAGAATGTCACATCAAATTCTCTCATGGTTTCTATACAAAAATGTAGAAACCTTTGATCTCTATGGAACTGTAATTTAAGAAAGGCAAAGATTGTGCTACATGTGGTTAGGATATTTGCTTCTGTTTTAAAATTCTGTCTGTGGGGTGAACCCATTTATAGCTCAAGTTTGTTCTGATGCTTTGGTGGTAGGTTTTTTCTATTTTGATAGAATGAGTCAAAATGTTTTTGTATTTTTAACTTAATTAAATTCTCCAAAAATTAGTTTGTTATAATTTAATAATAATAGATTTTATAGTGCTCTCTTTTTCTGAAAGCTTTTGTGTTCCCATTCAAAGAAATCTGTAAATTATTTTTTGTCAGCAAACTAACTAATCTCACATTTCTTTACAATCACTGAACAGCAATGTTTATTGACAAATTGTTGCATTAATGCTAATTTTTTCTATTTCATTTTAACCTTTTAAAACATATTTTAATTTAAAAAGGTTTTTTTAGAACTAACTATATACTATTATTTAATTTTACTGTTCTGTTGGTAAATATTTGAATTTTAATTCAAATTGTATAATTATCACTATATCCAAAGTTCGTAAATGTAGCTTGCATTCCAGGGATGATATTTCCAAAACTATGCCTCCCTTTACCCTAAAAAGCTGACAAAGAGTAGGGAATATATAGGAAACATATTAAATGATGTATAAATAAACATAAAATATATTGTATTTTTAATTCATATGTGTTCAGTCGGAAGAAGAAAAATGTAACTTAGTGTTTTAGTTATGTGCTGTTCAAGATTCTAGTGGTTAAAACAATTAACTATGCTAAACTAAAAAAACTGTGTGTTTAGATTGGAATTCTTCAAATGTTTTAATTTCAAATAAGAAAAAAAATCGAAAAATATAAAATTTAAAGAATTTTATCTATTATTTTTCTATAGAGTATAGAACAAAAAATTGACAATTTTACATTTGTGACATTTATTTCTGTAAACTGAATCTCTTAAAATAATAATGCTCATTCAAAACAACATTATTTAAAACTTTGACTTGAGATATTGGTTTAAAGAAAATATGATCAATGAATTTTATAAAAAGTACTGGTAAGAAAAAATACAATATAATGCAGTATACAGTACAGCTTTATATTGAAATGTAATTACAGTGACTCAGAAATGTGTTGGTACACTTATGACTTTCAATGAAAAAAGACTAACCATTAATTAAAATGAATATTTCAGAACAGATATTTAATTACAAAATATGTATTCCAATCTTAACAAAACTGTGAAATATTTTAAAAACAAAGGAAATGTTTATTTTTAAGAAATCAATCATCAAATATGTGACAAAAACTATATTCCGTAAAAGTCATTGTACACTTTCAAAAAAAAAAAAACAAAAAAGCACTTGTTTATTAGTAAATGATCTAATTTTTCATTGAATTAACATTTAGTAGAGTTTTCTTCTCATATACAATAGCTTTTATAAGTTTTTAAATGCATGTAACTAGTTTTTTTGTCATAGAAAATTCGTGCAGAATATTTTTTAAAAATTTTTACAGAAGCTTTTACAACACTCAATTGCGAATTTATGAATTTTCCGCAAATTTTATAATTTTAATCTCTGATATGTAGTTCTTCTTTTAAGCATTTTATCACATATTGCACAGTGTAATTTAACAATAAGCTAATTTAACATATTTATTACTGATTTACCTCTTATGATGAAAAATAATCAAATTTGGTCTATTGTTTTATTACGACCACAAGCTGTTTTTAAGTGATAAAATAAAATATTACGGAATTAGCAAGCAAAACTTAAAATATAATTCTGCTATCATAAGTTTTCTACTAATACTAAATTGCAAATAAATGATTAAATAAAAATTTAAATCAATTGACGATAATGTTGATTCTGAAATACAGAAAACCTTTAACTGTACAATGACTTTCGTTGTGTGAAAGTTTTGTTACTGTTTGATTATTGATATCTTAAAAACTAACTTTTGCTTCATTTTTAAAATATTCCATGCAGTTTTGCTAAGAATCGGTTATACATCTTATTATCAAATACCCATCGTGAAATATTCATTTTAATTAATGAATTTTTAATAAAAGCTAAAAGTGAACAAATACTTTTGGGAACCACTGTAATTATAAAAGTTTATTGATACATAATTATCTTAAACGGTTTTCCTTTGCTAAATGAAAAGATATTGAACACTACTTATCCGAGGTTTTATTGGTCACTCTGTTTTTACCATTTTATAGGTACACTTTGAGCGAATACTACTTAAAGTAACACATTAAAAATATTTTATTCCATAAAAACAATATGTATGACAAGCTAAACATATTATTTTCTCCACATATTTTAAATTCTTTTAATTAATGTTGCTACAAAACATAAAAAAATAAAATAATTTTTTTCTTTAAGATGATGTTAAAAAAAATGACATATTTAATAATATAGACACTTTTCTTGTACACATCCTACACTTTATAAGTAGTTAACACTTTATAAGTTACCACCCTGTGTAAGTTCAATGCATTTTGGGAAAAGGCGTTCTCCAGGCATAAACAAAAACCAGACATTTCCATCTGATTGAGGGAGATTGAATCTTGGTTCATTGCTCTAGAGAACTGATCTATGGTGCAATTTTGACATATCCAACACCACTTCAACTGAGCAGTGCTGCTGGATTTTGTAATCAAAGGTTTATGCTTATAAACAGTGGCACAATCTTGGACACTAAACAAATGTTCTTTCTTATGGGTGGTATAAACAATAGTCCCGAATGCTTGCTAGAACTCCTGGGTTTGATGTAGTTTTCCCAAATTTCTTCATCGAGCACATGTTTGTGTCTATGTGTTAGTTTCATGGGTCAGCCAAGTCGAAGATCCAAAGATCACCACTCACCTTCCACCGCTTAATCACAAAACCACTGTCGATTTTGCTATGTTTGACTCACTAGCTATGTCCCTTCAGGATAAGCCATTTCTCTGATATCCTACAATTATTGACCTTTCTCAAAGTCGGACACCTCTGAATTTCGTTGTATCTAATGCCAATGCTGTTTTCTGTGATATTTAAGTACAAAAGGTGTGACATAGATGGAGCCGCTGATATATTTATTTACACGTGTCTCCAAATACTTGTCGGTAGATGATAAGGTTTGTCTTGTATGAATTTCTTAATATAATTTTTAATAATATGTTTAAATTTTTTTTTTTTTACGTTTTTGGGTCAACCTTGTACATACTGTCAAATAAGAAAAAGCTAAAAAAATATTGCAATTGCACTAAAGGTATAATTAGTATTTCTCTCTCTTATAATTTTTTGTTCCCAAGTTTGTAATATTGTTCATAATTACTTAAAGATTTATTATAATTCCAGGATGATGATGAGGAAGAAGAAGTAGAACCTGTTATACAAGAAGAAACCTTAGTCCGTGGAAGACGAACTAACTGCTATTTTGGATTCAAAATTAAGAGTAATTATTTTCATTGACTTTTTTTAAGAAAATGAATAAGTTCTTATATTATAGTTTTAAAAGTTTGCTTTTTTCCCTATCTATATTGCGTTAAGTTCAGAGTAAAGAAAAATCATAGTTATTTGCATATCTAGTGAATTGTTTAAGTGTCTTGGTTATATTAATTTTCTTCTAACTTCATCTTTTACCATTTTTAATAAATGTTTTTTTGTTTTGTAAATTGGTTACCATTTTTTGACCAATTGTGTTTTTGGGAAGTACTCTGAGTGAACATGGGAAAAGGAGAAAAAAATATGCGCAATATCACAAATATATTGTCCATTTTGGATTTACACTGAACAATCGGCAGAAGAAAAAAGGAAACATCATCAAAAAGAATTAGCGGAACAATTGAACAGAGAAGCTCAAGCTAGGCTGGCTGAACAAACTGGTGAAAAGAAGAAAAGTAATGTTTTTTTATTATTTTTCTCCGTCGGTAAAATGTGAGCAAACTTAGCTATGTGTTACCCAAATCTGTTAAATTAATAATCCTACTGCTTTAGAACAAAAAAATATAGATTGTTTGAAATTAAATTTTCGCCAATGTTTTTACTTATCTAGCATTCAATTTAACTACATTTTAAAATGAAAAGTTCTGTTAATTGCTAAATTATTCGGTTAATTTAGTTTTGATTCCATATTTCTCACAAATACTTAAAGTATAGACTTAATACTATTTCAGTGCAGGATTGTTTGAAATGAAGTAGATCTATTTTGTGATGTGAAAGTTATAAATGAAAATTTAACTTTATTGTTTAGTTGAAACAAATTGTTCAAGTTCATTGTCTAACAGTGTGCAAAGTTTAAAGAATTAAATTGTTTTAAACATTATTTTTCATATCATATACACTCAATCATATCATATACACTTTTTCATATCATATACACTTAAGTGCAAATTTTACAATTTTTTTTTATCATAAAATATTCTTCAATAAACATACAAAAATACTTTGCACTCTTTGCTTTCCAGCCAGACAGTTGGACAAAAAAAAAAAAAAAAAAATAAGTAAAATTAACCTGTTTCACGTATAACTTAATTTTATATAAAAAATGATTATTCTTAAGTATACACTAAACTTTATACAGTTATATATATATATTTATAACACAAGCTATATAATATAACACATAATTTATATAACTAACTACAAAACAAAAACCAAAGAAAACAGACTGTGTCAGTATATCTTCATAAATACTTTGTTAGGACAAAGGATAAAATGTTTAAGTAAGCAAGGTTTCGATATATGAACAGATTTCTTTAAGGACAATGACTTTGGAGACATACCTAAATCCCATGAAAATGTTCAACAAATTTACAAATCTGGCATTAAAAATACCATGACTCAAAAAATCAGATAATGAACATCTGTTAAACATATTTGAATGAAAAGGAAAGTGAAGTTGTTACAAAGGAAGCTGTTTTAAAAATCATTTTAAGTGCCACCACAACAAGTGTTCACACAATTCTTGATGATTTACTTTTCAGCTTAGCCAGTATAAACTTTATATGCTTCATACTTTAGTTTTTTTCTAATGCAAGACATTTTATTTGAGTTCGAGAAGATTCATAAGTTCGAGTTTTTCTTCAATAAAATCATTTAAGGTGTTGCATTTTGATGCGAAGCCAAAGTCTATCAAGTAGGCTTGTCTGTGGTTATTCCTATGCAACAGAATATTATTTTCTCTGATGTCACCATGTAATACCCCCCTTTTGTGGACTTTGTCTAATGCCGCTATGACGGCGGTTTTTTGCTCTTCAGATAGATGGACCACTTTATTCATAGACTCTGCTTCCAGATATTCCATTACTATTACACGTTTCCATCCATCAAGTAAACCTGACATATAAATAATAGGTAGCACATCACCTTGTAATGGTATAAGGATGTCATAGATCATTTCTTCATTGTATAATTCATTGTCCAGCTCATGGTTCAAGTTTTCAACTGATTTTTCTTCTACAAATTTTACAGCATATAATTTTTTGTTTTCATCAAATAGTTCTAAGACTGTGCCTGTTCTTCCATTACCTATGACGTTTCCTAGTGTTACGAAGTGGCCTGTATAAGTAGATTTACTTGGTTTTTTTCCTGTGCCTTTAATATCATCCTTCTTCCTCCTTTTCTCACCACGTTTCCTGATTACTCCCTTTTTACAATCTGAGAAAAAAAATTTTGAGGGCGTTAATGTGTGGTGTTCTCTTAGAAGAGGTTCTTGGACACTTGAAATTGCAAACTGAATGAATTCAGCTATTCTTCGTAGAACAGTTTTGTCATTAAATTTCAATACTGGAGAAACTCTTAATTCGCTGGATTTATTTTCTTGATCACGATGTAGTATTACCAAGTAAGTATGGCAATAAGAGGACAGCATACCAAATGCTACCGTAACATTCATGTTAAACAAAAAATGTTTTAACTGTCTTAAAGAGCACCTAAAATTGAAGAGGCCTAAAGATTCACTTTTGCCTCCTACCTTCTGCCGTCTTGGGCATTTTAAAAACTCCTCTGGTAAAATACCATTAGGAAGAGGGGTATTTTCAGCTAAAATTTTTACCCTATCTATTTCTGACATCACATCAAAATTAGTGATATCTGCTGTACAGAATGTATTACAGGGTTTTATTTCTATGCACATGATGGGGACATTTTTAATATCACTTATTATAAGGTCAGGTGTAAACAAATAGGATGGGGGTTGGGGTACATTTCTGAACACTTGGAATGATCTGAAGTAACTTTGTAATGGTGTTAATATGTTCGCCCTGAAGGCATCCGCCACTGCACTTTCGTTGAACAAATCCGGCTTTTCCCACGTTGGGGATGGAAAAAATGCAACATTTTCATTATCAGGAACATTCGCCTGGAAATTTTCAAAAGTGGAATGAATTGTCAGCTTTACTGGGTTCCCTTGATATCTTACTTGACCACTTCCGCTAGATGATTGGTTCATGCATATTCTTCCTATTGGCAGGGATTGGCATAAAAGAGTGTCTATTTTATGTTCTTTACATGCGGTAACCCCAAAATTTACCGCATATGGTTCAGTTCGCCACATTCTGCCCTGAAAAAAATAAGTGAATCTTAAATAACAGGAGACCATTCCATTAACAATTTTAAGTACAAGGTTATAATATACCACAAGAATAAGAGTTCTCACTTGTATGAAAGCGACTGGGCACAGTCAGATTACTTCTTTCTGATAAACTCTTATTACATATACTACAAGAATAAGGTTTCTCCCCAGTATGAGTACAATTGTGTTTAGTTAGATTACGCCTATATGAAAAACTCTTATTACACATACAAGAATAAATGTTCTCACCAGTACGAGAACGACTGTGCACAGTCAGATTACTTTTCCTTGAAAAACTCTTATGACATTTACTACAAGAATAAGGTTTCTCACCAGTATTAATTTGTTTATATGCATTCTGACTACTTTTATGAGTAAAACTCTAATTACATATAATAACAGGGTTCCCTCTCTTTCAACAAAGCAAACATTAAACACTTTTAAAAACTTTTTTTTAATGAAAAAAATTAAGTATTTTTTTGAAAAATTAAGGACTTTAAAGATAGTATGATTGTTTATCATCTGATATACATATGACACTAGCAACAGTGCAAATTATTTAACTTCCTAAAAGAATCAATAAATAAAAAATTACTAAAAAACAATTTTATTATAATGTAAGCACTAATAAAATTGTATTGATTAACAATTTAAGCACTTTTTTTGAAAAATTAAGGACTTTAAAAATAGTATGATTGTTTATCATCGAATATGCATGCGCCACAAGTGACAGTATAAATTATTTACCTTTCTTAAAAAGAAAATCAACAAATAAAAAAATAATAAACAAATTTTTTAATGTAAGTACTGATATAATTGTATTAATTAACAGGGCTCAAAGTAGGACCAGACAATTTTTGCAAACCCGGGTAGAATTTTTTAAAAATATTTTCAGATTGTTAAGGGTTAACGACATCTATAAAACTAATCCATCCTCCATTTTACCACGTTTATATAAACTTGCCTTCGTGTATGTCTGTCCGGGAGGAATTTTGTAATCGATTTTAAACTAATTTCCCGACTAGCTACAAACTTCAAATTTGGCACATAATTCAGAATTGGATGACAATGCATGAAAATGAAGAGAAAAAAGACATACAAAGTAAAATAAAATTGAAATTTTAAAAAAAAATTATTTTCGAGATTGTCTTTTGTCATTATTTTAAATTAGTATTACATGTCAGGTGAAAAGATTTTTATTGTTGGAGTATTTTTATTGGCTGAAAAATCACGTGGTAGGATCCAGTTCTTCCTCATTCATTTCCAGATTGTTTTGGTTGTCATCAGCATAAAACTAATGAAAGTCGTAAAGGTATTGTTTTTCAATAAAGATTTTTGTATCCCTAATTTAAAATGAAAGTTCTATTATTTTAGTAGTGGTCTTGTAGTAGTCTTGACTACTCTTGACTAAGAAAAATAATCTAAATAAAAATATATATTTCTAAAAACCACGTTTTTTGTAGTGAAGAATAATAATTGAAAAGTAATAACTTTTAAAAACTATAAAATAAAAATTAAAAAAATTATAATTTAAAATAAAAAATAATATTTTTAAAAACCACGTTTTTGTAGTGGAAAATAATAATTTAAAAAAAATTGAAAAACGAAAAAGGTGGGGCGCATGAAATACATAACAGTATATATACACATACATGTACACATTTTCTTACTAATACACATGCACAGCCACATATACATCCACATACATATGCATATACACAAACATATTCCACATCCACATACAATTACACTCCAACAATCACTCCACATACAATCCACTCTTCTCTAAAGCATATAAACTTAAATTTAACAATTTGCACAACAAAATTAAGCTATCTAAAAATTTACATATTGCAATTTAAAACTTTACGTTTTGGGGACATAACAGAAAAACGTAACACCACAGCATTATTCAAACCTTTGAATACTGCATTGCAGACACGTGTAACATTTAAGCAATGAATGCAGGGAAAAACTAAAGGCACACACACTGTAGCGATATATATGGGGTATTAGATAAACAGTCAAAGCAAAACAATTAATTAAAACAGAAAATATATTAAAAATTTATTAGTTGTAATTACAAACAAAAGTTTAATGAAAATGATAAATTACTTACTTCACTGCATTATTAACTCACAGTTTCGCGTTCTCCAGTTTCAACGGAAAATAACAAATAATAATGGTTGTAAAGCTTTGCAGATTCCCGCCACAGCACAGCGTCACAAGACAGTACATGGCATGTTGCGCGCGCACAATTTTATTCTGACGTCATTGCTTAGAATTACGTATTCCCGAGAAAGAGGGAAAAAGTTGCATATTCCCCGTCTTAAGGATTGGGAACATTACGGTTTGGAATCGTGCTCCCCGGAGTCTATTCCACCGTCCGATAGTAAAACAAAATCCAAACCTCGCAACTCCCGAAGAGAGCGGTGAAGGGAATCCCAGCCCTCGAACAAACGTTCGGACCCTCCCCCTAGGAAGTGACGTTTTGTATCGATAGTTATAAGAAAGTGACCAATGGCTTTTGTTTATCCTTTAATCGTTCTCCCTTCGCTTGGGGGTCGTGACCTCTATCCTAGAGTTTACAGTGTTCTTTCAGAAAGAGAATCTATTCTTCTTTCATTTTGACAATTACATACATAGTCTAAAATAAATATCTACATATTTTAATCTTTGATCTTTCTTCAAGAATTTAATATGCAGTATTCGTTTTAAACTTGTTTGCATTATTGTATTTAATATTAGAGAATCGATTCACTTATAACTATATTTACTAACAGTTTGCCAAAAAAAAAAGGAAATATTCTTAAAATAAAAAGTAATACATCAAATAATATAAATCAAAAACGTCTTTTTTTATTACCTTTTTTCAAAATCATACTTTGAATGTTGTTCTAAATAAATGTAATTGAGTCATTCAGAAATTTTATCACTAGATTATGAAACTTCAGAAATTATATGTATATTATCGAGAGCTTTTAGATTTAAAGAACTAATGATTAATAAAGGCTACTTAATTTCACAAAATTTTGCAATTTTCTAATTTTACTTATTTTATTATTTATAAAATTTTTGTTATATTTATACTTTATTACCTTCTAGAAATTATATATCGTGATGCATCGTCAGTTTTGCGTCGCGATATAGCGATGTATCGCGATATAGAATTTTTGAATTTCATTTACTTATAAGGCACAGAAAGTCAGATTTCTATCAAAACTTCATACTCAGATTGATTTAAATCAATTTGTAAATTTGAAGATATATATGTTTTACTAAAGAAAGATATTAAATAAATTAACTACAATGTACAAATCTTACTTAAAAAATTTATTGAAATGTTTGTTTAGAAATTCATAATACGCTTAAAACAAAGTGCTAAAAACTTTTTTTAAAGCGTTTTTTACAAATTAATATTTTCTTGTACTATTATGCATAAATAATTACATAATTATTAAGTTCGATCGTAATGTTCAATTTCTAAATGAAACGTTAAAAATTATTTGTATTTTTAAAACAAAGTGCTAAATAAATTTTAGAAAAAAAAAACGCTTTTAAAACACTATTTTTTATTATTATCATTTCAGTCATTATAGTTCATTTACGTCACACTAGAGTTGCCCAATGGGCTATTGGCGACGGTCTGGGAAACATCTCTGAGGATGATCCGAAGACATGACATCACAATTTTGATCCTCTGCAGATGGGATGGCACCCCCGCTTCGGTAGCTCGACGACCTACACGCGAAATCGAGCACTTTACGGTAGAACAGTTTAACGAGGACCAATTCCGTACACCCTCTGTCCCTACGCAGACTGATCCAAGTGGTCACTCACCCGCACACTGACCGCAGCCAGTGATGCTTGACTTCGGTGATCTGCAGGGAACCGTGTCTTAACGATCAGTCCACTGCGGGACTTTATCATTTCAGATGAATAATAAAATTAAATTAAATAATGACCGAATTATGAACGAAAAACAAAGTAAGATTTAATTTCCTAAAAATAAAAAAATTGTGATATTCGATAATATATTTAGCTAATTAACAAATAATATGAAAAGAATATTTTTAAAAAAAAATTATTATACTCTCTAATAAAACAAAGTGCTAAATGATTTAAAAAAATGAATAAAATACGCAAACCTTTCAAATTTTTTTGTATAAACAAAGTTGATTTACTTATTATGTCCAAATCCAAATGACAAAAATAAATTTTGTTTTAACTTTATTTCTAAAAATAAAAACAACAAGATTTATAAATTTAAAATCAGTAATAAAAACTCATTAAATTATTAGAAGTTTCATCCAAAAAGTTTTTAATAAATGAAAAGAAAGTGAAAAAATAACCTAACAAATTCAATTCTTTATGGGCACCTAAATTAGATTGCCGATAATTTTCACATTTAAAAATAAAAAGAAGTTTTTTTTTTAAAAAAAAACTTATCTAATTAATGAAGAAACTCTCCTTTATATATTCTTTTCAATAATAGATTGCCTTCAGAACAAGGTAACATCGGCGACCACGAAGTTAGCCCCACTGAAAATAATCTACAAGAAAAGTCGCGACAAAGAAAAAAAAAGCTAAGAGGTGCGAAAAGGAACATGCGATATAACGATATGTGTTCTCAAAACTCTTGATTCTACAGCTCACTAATCACCACTTCAACATAACGAAACGAACATCGTCTTCCACAGCGCGAGTCGACATCGGAACGTAAGAGAAGAGTCTTATATCGCTATATCGTTATCTTATATCCTTGTGTGTCTTATATCGCTATATCGTTTTGCGCTCGTTGTCTTTACTCGACGGCTTAAATCAGATTCCTGATGTATCGCCTTGAATGAAAGTCGCTGTATCGTCTTGCCGATATATGCGTTAAATCGATATGTCTCGATACATCGATACCCAGTCCTATCTATTATTTATAATTTTTTTTTTTTTTTTAATATTTGCAATTGATAAAATGTGTAGCTTTATACTTTATACCACGAAAATCTTTTAGTTGTAAAGCTACAATAAGTATCAAAATAACGCGCAATAAATAAGCTTTAATAAATAGGTAGAATGCATGAAATAAACTTTAAACTAGCATTTTTTAAATAATTTTTAGTTTAAAAAATCTGAAAAAAAATTTGCATTGCAATTTTAAACGAAACTGCTTTTTCAATTTTTCACTTTCTTTTTTGCTATGATTCCTTTTTTTTTTTTTTTCCTTTTTTTTTTCGCAATTGCAAACTTATACATTTTAATAATTGTAAGTTATTTTTTCAAAAAAAAACATTATTTTCTTCTTTTTTATAATATTTTTTATAATAAATTACAATTCGCAACTCAAACAATGCAATATTTATTTTTCAAATTTAATAATTTATGTCTTTTTTGAAAATGGTATTTTCAATCGTTGTGTTATATTGAACTAGATTTGGAAAAAAATTCTCTGCTATGAATTTTTTGCCTTACATTACCCTCTTACATTAAACCCAACTCAGAAGACAAGGATGCCAAGTAGTTGTACTTTATTTAAGAATTTCATGCTAGAGTTGTTAGTTACACAATTTCACTATTGGCGTTCTAACCATAAGGGCAGTTCGTGATTCTTTTTATATCACAAATTCGTTTTTGAAGTTTAACTCGTTGCAAGTATTTTTAATACTTTCAATTAAACACATTTTCAATTTCAAAATATTCTCAATTGTTTTTATATTTGATGCTGGTTTTTATTTTTTTTGCCTTATCATTTACCGTTGTGTATGTAAATAAATTATGAAAAAGTAATTCGGAAAAATATTTGTTTTAAGTGCCACATAAATTTGTAAGAGACTTTTTGAATTAGAATTAATTGCATCAATGAGGATAACTTAAAATATTATTCGAATAATACCAAAAAAAAGCTTAGTATAATAATTACCAATGAATACAGGTAAAACAGAATATATTAGTTAATATTTAAAAATTAATAATACTTAGCAAATTATTAATACTTAACTAATATTTAAAAAAAAAATCTCAAAACAGAGAAAACAATTATGCTTGATTTTTTCTCTCCCTAAAATTTGTAATACTAACAATAAGTATTTTCAAAAATTCAAATGTCAAACAACAGCTTAAGAAATAACTAATAAGTTTTCTTTAGTCTAGAATTTTTTTAGTACAATTTTTAAACAAAATATTTAAAACAGCGTGATTTTTTTTAGAAATTTTTTAATGTTTATTTTAACAATTTTTTTTCTTAAAATATTACATAATTTTTAAAAAACAAATTTTCGAGTATATTTCGATGTCATAATTATAAGACTAGAAATATAAATAATTTTTTCTTGGAATATTGAGAACAGGAAAATTAAGGAAAAAAATAATAAAAAAAGGTTTCTCAATTATGCATCTAAATTTACCAGCAACTTTAAAACAATTAATTCAAAAACAATTTTATTAAAAAAGTTTTCTTTCTTTATATTCCGGTCTTTTTATTATGCTCTTATATGGAATCCAACTCAGAAGACAAGGGTGCCAAGTCGTGAGAACTTTGTTAGAACTTTTGGGAGTTAGAACTTTTAGTTATACATTTCCATTGTACAGCAATGGAAAATGGTCTAGCCATAAGGATTATTCGTGATTTTATTTTATCACAAATTCGTGTTAGTAGTTTAGCTCGATGCAAATATCAACTAGTTTTTATTGCACACATTTTTAAGAACAAAATTTTCTCAATTGTTTTTCTGATTGACGCAGGATATTTTTTTCTTATGATTTACCATTCTGTATATAAATGAATTATGCTAAAGCAATTCAAAAGAAATTCTCTCTTTTTACACGTCGCAAAAATTCGAAAAAAGCTTTTTGAAGTAGAATTAATCGCATACATTAAGATAATTTAAAGTATTACTTGAATAAAAACATAATAACGCTAGTTTAATAATAACAAAAAAATATAAGTGAATATCTTTAGAATAACTTAGCTGATAGTTAATGGAGAATCTCAAAACAGAAAAGAAAATAATGCTTAAGTTTTTTTTCCACCCTAAAACTTATTATTTACCATTTTATTAAAGGAGTAATTATTTTAAAAAGATCAAATGTCAAACAGAAGATTAAGAAATAACTCTAAAATGCTTTTCTTATTCAATTGCTTCTTTAATGCTATTTCTAACAACAAAAAAAATTTAAAAAAGGTGATTTTAGAAATTTTTTAATCTTAATCTTAACAAATTTTATTCCTAAAAATAATAGATAATTTTTCAAAAAATAAATTGTCGAATATATTTTGGCATTATAGATAGATATAAGAGTAAAAATATCTTTTTGCCTTAGAAAATAAAAGATGAAATTTTCGCATTTAAAGTATGAACAAAAAAATAAAAAATAAAATAAAAATGTTTCTTAATTATGCATCTAAATTTAACTGCAACTTAATAATAATTCAAAAACGATTACATCGAAAAAATTTCCGCTCTTCATATTCCATGCTTTTTATTACCCACTTGTATTCTACCCAACTCAAAAGACAAGTGAAAATAAATGAAATTATGCTTCTTAATTATGCATCTAAACTAATCAACTACTTTATAAAAATTACAAAACCGATCATATTCTAAAAGCTTCAGTTCTTTCAAATCTCTGATAGAAAATTGCATAGCGGATTAAAAATAAGCATACAATTTATAGTAATTCTGATTTAAATTATATACGATTTAGTTATAGTAATCTTTTTTATTTATTTGGCACTAATCTCAGTCATAACTCACCAATTTTTTAAAGAAAAAAATTCCATTTTTTTCTGCAGATATTTTGAAAATATTACGAGGTAATTAAAATAAAAGTTAATAAAAACACGGCAATATATATACTAAACATATTATGGCTAAGAATACACAAAAATTTGGAACAGAAAAAATGTTCACGTTTTACTTAAAGTCGTGCAAGATTATTATAGATTTTATTATAAGTTCTGTTAGAAACCGAAACTAATTATTTAATCCATTTATTATATGAAATAATAAATTTGTGAGAGAAAAAATTATGTCTGAAATATATTCATAAAATATCTAGGTAAATGATTATAAAAAATCATAAAATATCTGGGTAAAAATTATCTTTGAAATCGGAAATCTAATTTAATCCCAGCGTTAAACGCATCCTATTCGAACGTTCGAATCGCTTTCACCGTGAAAGCTTTCCGATAGATGGGAGGAAAAATGAAGATCGCAGCCCGTTGGCAAAATCTGTTCGAAAGCGCGAGGTTTCAGGTTTTCCCTAGTACAGAGGTCGCCAAAGTGGTCTATATAGACCCCCAGGGGTCTATTTAACATAAGCGGGGGTCGATCTGAGCCAGGGGGTCGAATGGGGGTCGATCCGAACCGGAAGGGTCGATTGGTCGAAGGATTATCAGTATTTTTCAGATATGTGACAATTAGAAATAAAAGAAGAAGACTTGGAAATATATACAGGTAATCTTCAAAAATTGAGCGACGATTTTAAACTGCGTTTTGCTGATTTGGAAAACATTGACATCCCTGATTGGATTATTGTGCCATTTTCTGCTCAAATTGAAAACGTGGGCAACAACCTGCAAGATGAGCTTGCTGAATTATTATGGGGATTTGAAGCAAGGACGCTTTTTAAAAATTTAACAATAAGCAAATTTTGGACAAATATAAATATAATGCAAAAATATGTACAACTTTACGAAATAGCTCAGCCATTTATGATAGCATTTCCAAGTTCCTATATGGTTGAAGCCGGTTTCAGTCACGTAAATTCAATCTTAACTAAGAACAGAAATAAATTAAATGTGGAGTTTCGAGGGGATTTAAGATTAAAATTGACCAATTTTGAACCCAATATAACGAACCTTGCAAAAAAAAAAAAAAAAAAAAAAAAAAAAAACACCAGACACACCCATGTCATTGATTAAGAAGCAATAAATCCGTAGTTACTTTACTTATTATTTCTACTTACTTCTAATTACTTATTATTTCATAAATATTAAGGTATTAAATTTCAACATTAATATATTTTTCATAAAACTTTTGATACACTATGTAGTATTACTTTAATAAATGTTCAAAATCATAAAATAAATGTACAAACACAGTATCTAATAGAGTTTTATTTTAATTAACAGAAAATTACTTTTATGGGGGTCGATGGAGATTTCGAAAAATTATGTAGGGGTCGACGATCAAAAAAGTTTGGCAACCCCTGCCCTAGTAGTAGAAACGTGACGTCAAAATGACGTCATTTTTCTCTTCCTAGCTCGTTCGAAGTCTGCGAGGTTTGAGCTCCAAGATAAACTGGTTACAATGATGAAGTGGCAGCATTATTGTAGATGAATACATGCGAGCAATTCGAAAGTTGTTTTGAAACGAATAGGGCTTTAGTGCCATGAGTAGTCGTTGCAGATGGTTTCATGCTACGTATGATACTTTGTAGCCTATGCACGAAGTCTGAGTGCGTGACATTAGGGATTTTAGTAGCAAATTCTCCAGGTAAACAGAGAGGACTTCCGTAAAGAAGCTCAGCTGAAGAATATCCGATATCTTCTTTTAGTGCCGTACGTAATCCGAGAAGAACAAAAGGTAAAGCATCTACCCAAGATTTATTTTGTTGCAAATGGCATCTCAGGCAGGGCCGTAACTACGCCGGGGCACCGCCCCGGGGCCCCGACGGTCAAGGGGGCCCCATATGAAGAGACCACATCATGTTTTTTTTCTTTCAAAATAAAGCACTCTAATTATATATATGTAGGAAAGAAATTGTGTTAAGATAGAGTTGATGAAAATTTTCTTTTTTGTAATTGCGTACCTACTATAACATAAAGGGAAGGGTAAAAAACGGTAAAACACCTTTTCACAAATTATTTTCCTTTCTTAAAAGAACAAACACGCTTTACAGAGAAGGGGAAAGGCCTCAGCTGCATGTAGTTGATTGCGTCAGACCCAGTGGCAGAGGGCCCCTGTAAAATTTAGATGATGTGATGGGGCAAACGATGCGTTTCGCCCCTCCTGAAATTTAGACACTCACAAAAATAAAGTCAAGTAAAATCAGTAATTTAAAAAAAAAAATTTCTTTCAATTTTGAAGCTATTTTTGAACTAACATTTACGTGCCTAACATTTACGTGCCTTGCCTCTTCTGATATTTAGTTATTCGCCAAGACGAAGTCTAGTAAAATAGGTAATTTTAGAGGGAAAAAAAAGCTATTCTTTTTCAGCTTTGAAGAGATATACATCAAGTTATTCTGTTATGGGCGATTAATATGTTTTTTGACTTTTGGAAAAGTAAAGTAAAAGTAGAAAAAGTATTTTATTTCCAATTTTTACTCTATTTTCTTCCAAAATAGCAATGAGGGGGCGAACATAGTGTTCCGCCCCTTCTGAAATTTCAAAATGCTCAAAAATAATAAAAATTGGTAACTAAAAAAAAATGTCATCTTTGAATCTATTTTCCAAATAAAAGTGAGGGGGCGAAAAATTTGCTTCTCATCTTCTGAAATTTAGACATTAATAGAATAAAATCAAAAGTTGAAAATTTTAGAAGAAAAAAATTTTTTTGTTTCATAACTTCGACGATATTTTCCAAACAGAAAACTTCATTTTCCTCTTAAATTATAGTAAGGGGATAGAAAACTTTAATTTCTTCTGATATAAAGTAAGGAGGGCTAAAATATTTTCGTATCTTCAGAAATTTAGGCATTTGAAAAAATGAAGTCCAGTAAAATTGTTTAAAAAAAAAAAAAAAAAACTTTGAAGCTATTTTTCAAAAAGAAAATTTTATTTTCTTCTTAAAGTGAGGGGGTGAAGAATATACTTCACCCCTTCTGAATTTCAGACATTCGCAAGAATAAAGTCGAGTAAAATTTATATTTAACTCTTATTTTCGACTTTAAAGCTATTTTCCAAATCGAAAATTTTAGCCTCCCCTTCTGAAAATTTGACATTCGCTACAATAAAGTAAAGCAGAATTGAGAATTTCAGAAAAAGAAACTACTTTTTTTCCCAATTTAATAGCTATTTTTCAAATTGAAATAGAAATCCCCCCCCCAAGAAAAATGCTTCGTTTTTGTTTCAATTTTTTTCTACATATTACAACTTTTAATTTATTAAAAAAATTTAAAACAAAAACACGAAAAGAGAAGAGGAGCACATCATAAAAAAACATAACAAGTGTTTAGAAAACTAAAATAAGCACCACTGCTTTGCATCCTGAAAAATGCATTCTACACTGAGACTAATAGATATATTTGAAAGCATCTTTTGACTGTGGGTGGTATGAAGGTGTTAAAACCTTCATACCCCCCCCCCAGAATTGACCCACAGTTATCTGACTCCTCAAAAAATAGCCATCTCCTTTTACACCATGGGAAAATGACCTTTGCCTTCTTTAAATAGCCTAAATCATTTTTATGACCCTGGGCTCTTTTGTGCTTTTATAAAATGTCATATATTTACAGTACCATCTATATGTCCCTTAAGTTGTCTTAAACTAGCAATTATCTAGATTTTCTAGGAAAACGGATGTAAGCTTTTAAGGGGTCCAAGGGGATGACTCTTGTTAACATTTACTTAGGTCATTTTGTCAAGAGATTTTTTCTGAGACAAACGTAAAACGTTGCAATTAAATTCCAGCTTTTAACTCATTTAATTGTGTCATTTAAATTAACCATTTTTAATTCAGATATAAATTTTCTGTTACCTTTTGTTTTGTTTAATTTTTGAAATTAAAATTTAACTTTAATTAAGAGTTTTTAAAATTATTTGCAACTTCATTTTTTCAAACATAAATCGTGATATCAATAGTTTCCATTCTTAATAAATTTTTTCCTTGGAAAACAAGAAAACCAAATTTATTTATAAGGAGGTAAGTAAATGTTTGCATTAACTCATTTAATACATTTAAATTTTATATTTATATACTGTTAGAATTCTTTTATAAGAATGGTAACATAAAAATTGCTTTTTTTTATGTTCGTATATAAAATTTTATTTGTATAGTACTTTAATAGATAATTTTACTGTTAATTGTGTGCATGGATTTTGTTCTTATTTTATATTTTTGAAATTATTACGACCTTTAAATTTTTTAAATTGGAACTTCGAATTTTTAGGGTTTTTAACAACTTTGTTTCCATTAAAAAAGGAAATGTAATCTTTATTTTATATTAAAAAAATCATATTTAATTTAATAAAAAAACGCATTTAATTTAATAAAAAAGCTATGGACATTAGCTTAGAAATCCGTAGCAATTAAAATTTATTGCCATGACGAACCATTAAGAAGAATTTTTTTTAAAATTAGCAAATATGCTTTGGCTTTTTCTCATTTTTCTTTCATAAAAAAAAAAAAAAAAAAAAAAAAAAAAACTATTACTCTTTGTCATAATTTTGCCACATATCGTTGGTTCAAAACTAAAACGACTCTTCTGCACTATCTTCTCATGTTATTCGAATGAGAAGTGAGTGCAGAAGTGTCGTTTTAGTTTTGAACCAGCGATATGATTAGATGGCGTCATGAATACATAGACCAAATATTCAAAAACGAATTCTTTTCAAAATGTAGCTATATTTTCTAAGGACCTGTCCATATTGGAGTAAAGCAACTTTGTTTTCTGTTAATCGATGTATATAATAGAGAAAAAATTTCTGTATATTTTTTTAATTAGGACTTTTTAAAATGTGGATGTATGTGCCGATAGAAAAAAAAGTCCATAATTTCCTTCAGTTTCCATAACGCGATCAAAAACTTTTAGATTTGAAACTAAAAAATAATTTTAATTATTATAATGATTTTGTCTTGAAAAGACCTTCCTAACGGTATAGTAACCGGATTCAACAGGTTTATAAAATTGGTATTTTATGATTAGCATTATATTTAGAGGAAAAGGAGGCTACTGTGGACATGGGGGACAAGAGGAGACAACATGAATAGCTTCCCCCCCCCAGTCATATTTCCTAGGTGAGATGCCGTAAATTGGTAACATTTACGCGCAGTGAACCAAAAACGTACCACCCTGAATAACTTTTGATTTAATGATCGGATCTTCACGTTCTAGGGATCCATCTTAATAATTCGAGGGTGTGACTTCAAATATGCAAATTAATTAGTGCACGATATTTTATTTTAAGTCACGCAATGAGACACAAA
Source organism: Parasteatoda tepidariorum (assembly GCF_982258835.1). NCBI lineage: Eukaryota > Metazoa > Arthropoda > Arachnida > Araneae > Theridiidae > Parasteatoda > Parasteatoda tepidariorum. The sequence continues at coordinate 96,968,445 of NC_141757.1, read as the reverse complement.
AACATACTTTCCCTGAATAAACATAACTTTTGTTCAACAGATTTGATTTTCTAACCCCCGTAATATAGGAGGTAGCTGTAATCTGGGAAATATAGTCCCAATAGTTGGGTCGGGTGAGCTATCCAAAGTTTGGACCCCCAAATGTTAAGGGAATTGAAAAATTTTTGCACACTATTATAAAATTCTTTTATCTAAAGATAATTCCATGCAAAAAATAACTTTTAGTAAATATTTATTATTTAATAATAGTCTGATGTTGTTGATCATTTACGTCGCACTAGTGCTACACAATAGGCTATTGGCGACGGTCTGGTAAGCATCCCTTGAGGTTTGATCCTCTGCAGAGGGGATGACACTCCCGCTTCGGTAGCCCGGCGACCTGCACGCGAAGTCGAACACTTTATGGTAGAACAGCTTAACGAGGACCAATACTGCACACCCTCGGTCCCTACTCAGACTGATACAAGTGGTCACACACCCGCACGCTGACAGCAGCCAGTGATGCTTGACTTCGGTGATCTGCTGGGAACCGTGTTTTAACGATCAGTCCACTACGGGACAGTAATAGTCTGAAAACTTTTGAATCGTAAGGCATATTTTTTTTGTATCTTTTTAAAGTATCTAATTCCACATGGAAAATACAAAATTTGAGCGAAATTGGTTGATTAGTTCTTGAGAAATTGAATTTTATAAGTACGACTTTCTTAAAATTTAATTTCTCAGAATTAATCGATTTCGCTGAAATTTTGTATTTTGCCATGTGGAAAACTTACAATGTTTTGTTATCCAATTTATATGCGAACAAATAACTTGTTTTCATAAACATATTCGCTAACATAATACATAAATAGCTAAAATGACGATTAAAGATGGAGTACTGAAAGTTTTTGAAAGGGCCTCTGCCAAAAATTTTTGCCCCAGGGCCCCGAGGGGTGAAGTTACAGCACTGATCTCAGGCTGGCTTTTATAGTTCTGTGTTGACGCTCAATCAGTCCGTTCGCTTGTGGATGGTAAGCAGTTGTCCTAGAGGTTTGAAATCCCAAATATCTGCTCAACGATGAGAAGAGTTGGCATTCAAACTGGCGTCCTTGATCGGATGTAATGCATTGTGGTACGCCGAAACGAGAAAACCAGGTTGAAATCATGCCTTTTGCTACTGTTTCTGCTGATTGATCCGTCATAGGTAGTGCTTCAACCCATCTTGAAAAACGGTCAATCATCGTTAGCAAGTATCTGAAACCTTGGCAAGGAGGCAAGGGGCCAACAATGTCGATGTGAACATGTTGGAAGCGTTCGGGTGGGACCTTGAAGTCCATCAGAGGGGATTTTGTATGTTTCTGAACTTTGGATCGTTGGCAATCCACACATGCCCTGTACCATAATTGGCAATCTTTATTGATACTTGGCCATATGAATCTTTTCGTGATTAGTTTCCTTGTGCTTCTTATCCCTGTATGTGAGAGGCTATGAATAGAGGAAAATATATGTCTTCGAAATTTTAAGGGAATGTATGGACGGTTACTGGGTGTAGAGACATCACAATAAATCGATTTGTTGATTTCCGGAATGGGAATTTAAACCATTTTCAGTCTTGGATTGTTTTTCAAAATTATTAAATCATCATCGTTTTGAAAGTCTGCCATGGTTGAGTAATCGATTGGAAACGGTGTGGAGATGGCATTAATTCTAGAGAGAGCATCGGCCACAACGTTCTCTTCTCCAGCGACGTAGCGAATATCCGTTGAAAATTGAGCAATGTAACTCAATTGTCTGGCTTGTCTAGGGGAAGCTTTGTCCAGCTTTTGCTGAAAAGCGAAGATGATAGGTTTGTGGTCTGTGTAGATGGTGAAAGACCTTCCTTCCAAAATGTGTCTAAAATGCTTAATAGCAGTGTAGATTGACAACAGTTCCCTGTCATAAGCGTTGTATTTTTTCTGAGCGTCGGTTAAGGAGCGTGAAAAGAAAATTAATGGGCTCAATTCTCTTTGTTCGATTTGATGTATGACGGCCCCAATGGCTGTATCTGAAGCGTCACATGTCAGAGATATATTAGCATCAGAAGAGAGATGAACAAGCATTGTAGCATGACAAAGCGCTTCCTTGAGGTTTCTGAACGCATTGCGGGAATCTTCGGTCCATATTAGAGGTATTTTGCTATTTTTGCAATTTCCGCTGAGTAATGAGGTCAGAGGCTGCTGAAGCTTGGCGCAATTTGGGATGAAACGGTGATAAAAATTTATCATCCCTAAGAATCTGCGCAAGCTGGTGGATGATGTGGGCTCAGGTACGTTTTGTATGGCATCAACCTTCAACGGGAGAGGTCTTATTCCTTCGGTTGTTATTTCATATCCCAGATATTTAAGTTTGGAAGCTCCAAAAACACTTTTTGCAATGTTGATACATAAACCATAGTCGTTTAATCTTCGAAAAACTGCATATAAGTGTTCACGATGTGATTTTTCATCTGGCGAAGCAATTAGTATGTCATCTAAGTAGCAGAAAGTGAAATCTAATCCTGATAACACCATATTCATGAAGCGTTGAAATGATTGTGCCGCATTGCGCAAACCAAATGTCATTGTTGTGATAATCAATTTAGGCAGACATAATAACTTAATAAAGCTTTAATTAGCAAAATTAGGCTAGCCGCTGAGGACTACGTACTTATAAACATAAATAGTAAAGCAATTGAAAATCAAGCACAGTTACAGTTAAAACAAGATGTTAATAAATATCACCACATTCACCCCGAGCTATTTTAAGAGTTCAGGGAGTGACTTGAATCAGTCAGTAACAAAGTCTGAAAGATAAGCAGGTGGTCTTCGTATTCTGGATGTAGTAGGAGGCAAAGTCTCTTCCTGTTTTGGTCTCAAAAATGAGTCAGTGTTTTCCGAAGAACAGGTCTCATCAAGTGAGGATTCCAAAAGTTGATCATCAGTAGCCTCGTGGGAGCTGTCAGCAAGTGGGGTTTTTAGTAGAGAGGTTGCTAGCATATCTGCATCAAGGGTCTTTTCAGGAAGTAACCCTCTAGGAGCCAGGTGACGGACATTAACAGTAGTTTCCCTGCCGTCAGGTAACCTGACATGAGCATATCCCGGATTAGCCTCCAACAGCTCCACTTCTTGAACCATGGGCTGATACTTATTACTACGATTGTGGTTTTTCATTAGAATTGGGCCAGGAATGGTGAGCCATGTAGGTAGAGAGCAGCCAGTGTGGGAGCGTCTCGGATGTGCAAACATTCTTTCATGAGGGGTCTCATTAGTGGCAGTACATAGTAATGATCTAATCGAGTGGAGAGCAGGTTGTAGCATGGCTTGCCATTGATTTGTTGGAAGCCCTTCAGATTTAAGAGCCAGCTCAATAGTTTTCCAAATTATGCCATTGTATCCCTCGACCTGGCCATTACCCGCTGGATTATAGGCTGTTGTTCGGCTGGTAGCAATTCCTTGAGCTGTCAGGTATGATTTTAGTTCGTGAGACATGAAAGAAGTGCCCCTGTCTGAGTGGATATATGCAGGCATTCCAAAAAGATAGAAGAGAGTCTGCAAACAGGAGATGACAGTTGAAGTTGAGATATCGATTTTTGGAGACAACCAGGGGCTGGCGACACAGAAGCAATTAGATGAGCAGAGGCAGTAGTATTTATTTTATGCCGAGTTTTCGCTCGACACACACGTTGATAGTGACCGTTTTTTTCACACGAATGACAAACACTGTTTCTAGCCGGACAGTTATTTCGTATATGATTATCACTATTACCACAGAAAAAACATGATCCACGAGGAATTGCTGCAAGGGTTTCTTTTTCAAAAGCATCATCAGTACAGTCTAGTGCAGCAGAAGGCATAGGTTGTGAGTTAGTGAGATATGAAGCAGAATGAGCTTCAGCCAGTTCAAGAGCACGGGCTTGGTTGACTACATTGTCTAAAGTGATTGTTGTATTTTCGAGCAGACGCTCTCTAATGCGGGTATTCCGCAACCCTCTAATGAAAGCATCACGTATATACTCATTTTTATAAGTTTCAGCCGATACTTGTGTGAAGTTACAGTTTTTACTTAGTTGCTTTAAAACTTGAAGAAATTCGTTAACAGTTTCATTAGATAGTTGGTTTCTTGAGGCCAAGCAATGACGAGCGAAAATTTTATTCCTCTTTACTACGTAGAGTGCATCCAAAACAGAGATAGCGGCCGAGTAGCTGGTGGCTTCACTTATTGACTGGAAAACATTTGCTGATACATAATTAATTAGGAGTGGGAGTTTATTATCTTCATCAAGATTAGGCACCTTTGACAAAAAGTTTTCGAAAGTTTTCTTCCAATGTAGCCACTTATTTTCAGCGTTAGCACACGTGGGGTCGAAGTCGAAACGTTCCGGTTTCAGAAAGTTTTCCATGACGATGAATACCAGTACTCACATTTATCAGAATATAATTTTGCTAATTAAATTGTTGTGATAATCAATTTAGGCAGACATAATAACTTAATAAAGCTTTAATTAGCAAAATTAGGCTAGCCGCTGAGGACTACGTACTTATAAACATAAATAGTAAGACAATTGAAAATCAAGCACAGTTACAGTTAAAACAAGATGTTAATAAATATCACCACAGTCATGAATGGAAATTCAAACAGCCCGAAAGGTGTTATAATGGCCGTCTTTGGAATATCTGCTTCGTGCACTGGGATTTGTTGATAGGCTCTAATTAAATCAATGGACGAAAAAATTCTCTTTCCATGCAGAATAGAACCACAGTCAGTGAGGAATGGTAAAGGATAACGATCGGGAATGGTGATATTATTAAGGGCCCTATAGTCCCCACATGGCCTCCAATCACCTGATTTCTTTAGGGTAAGATGTAGAGGACTGGCCCAACTACTTTTGGATGGTCTGCAAGGACCTTGTTGCAACATAAAATCGAATTCAGCTTTTTCTGCTTTTAGTTTTTCTGCTGATAGCCTTCTGGCTCTAGCTGTAACAGGAGCACCTTTAGTCTCAATGAAATGTGCGATGTTGTGACTCTTGATTTTATTATAGGCGAGTGTTGGGCGCAAGAGGTCTGGAAATTCTTTGAGGATGGCTTCGTACTGATTTTGTACTGTGTTTAATGGTGAAACCGCACCGTAGCCCGGGTCACCAATAGAGGACAATGAAGTGATTCCATCGATTAATTTACGATTTTTACTGTCAACCAAAAGGTGAAAGTGAGACAAAAAGTCAATACCTATTATTGGTTTATTTACGTCAGCTATCACGAAAGGCCAATTGAATGATCTTCTTAGTCCTAAATCCAAATTTAGTAATTTTTGTCCATAAGTCTTAATTTTGGTTCCATTTGCAGCGAAAAGTTCCAGCTTCGCAACAGATCGCTTTTCTTTTGGTAGTGGTGGAATCACGGAAATTTCAGCACCTGTATCGATTAAAAATTGACTCGCACTCTCCTTGTCGCGATCAAAAAGACGACACAGCTCCACCCCTTGGTTCTCTGTCGTCCGCGAGAGCCGGGGATCTAGTTTTCCCGTTGGTGGAAGTTGGTCTCGTTTGGCCAGTCGCAAGGTTTATTACATTTAAAAGCTCTTTCGCCAAACTTTGAATGGTAATAACATATACTGCTTTCTGTACTATTACTCCTTCTTCTAGAATTGCTTCTGGAACGGTATCTGAACTGTTGATGCCTTGTAAGTTGCTTTTTATTCAGTTCGCTAACTTGCAGTGATAACTCTGATATCTGTTCTTGTAGTTTAAATAAAATACTGTCGTCCCTAGAGCTAGCTAAAGCAGCATTTTGAAGCGGTGTGGCTTTTATTTCCCACATTTTATCAGCCATTGTCGCCAATTTCGACAAATCGTCACCGCTGATTGATAAAATACTCGACATCGCCGTTGGTAATCTTTGCAGCCAGAGAGTTTTAAGAAAAGTTTCACTTACTTTATCGGAAGCCAAATTCCTCATCTCACATAATAGCTGAGAAGGTTTATTATCACCCAATTCCACTTCCGTTAATAATTTGTGGGTTTTTTGAGTTTCAGTTTCCGCGAAGATAGAAATGAGTCTGTCTTTTATGGCGATATATTTGTCATCTTTTGGTGGATCGATTAGGATATCCGACACTTGACATAGAATTTCAGCTTCAATTGAGATAACGACATAATCATACTTTGTTTGGTCTGTCGTTATTGCAGCATTTCGAAATTGAGCTTCTAGTTGCAGGAACCATATCTTTGGATCCGGTTTCCAAAACGGTGGAACTTTGATGTTAACCCTAGCAATGGTAGAAGACGAGGTGTCGCTTTTAGACTCATCTACATTTGCCATTTTCCTTTACGAAGTGATCACGTCCGGTTGTCACCAATGAAGGAGCTTTTTAGGCTGAATAATTTTCCCTTCAATATTTTTCAATCTTTAACAAGTAAAATAAATGATGACAGGAATAAGAAAATATCACAAGCAATTTATTTTACACTTTTTGGAACAGCAACAAAAACATGATTCACCACAAATGTTGTGTCCTTATGTAAATAACAAGTTAGGAATCTTGAGGCATCTTTATAAAAAGAACTTTGTTTATTATTTTTTCAACTACTCTCTCTAGTTACAGAATCGTTCGTAACCATGGCATCGTGAACAACGTTGCCACCGGAATTTGAGCCAGCACAAAAACAATTAAATTATAACACCTCGTGACACACTCCCACCTTTGATTGTTCTTAATAATCAAACACAAATCTCTTAGACATTCAAAGGTAGAAGAAGCTACAACAGTTGACGTCTAACGAAACTTAAATTAACTGTAACGAGTTGGTTTTCGTACAGCCCTACCACATTTAGTTTTCATTAAGTCTGTGCATCGTTCATCATCTCTAATCTCTCCAAATTCAGTTTCACCTTTGAGGCCATCAACTTTAGTTTTATCTATAAAGTTATTGATCTTTACTTGTTTAAATGGTTCACGGTTAAATATTTCATTTATGAAATCGAGTTCCAAAGGATGCAATCGTTGCACAGGACGAATTAGTTCGCCTTTTCCAGTTTTCAATTTTACGACTCTAACCGAGTTGTCCTTCCCAGGGAAAACTTCAACTACTCGTCCCATTGGCCAGTCTAGTCTCCTTTTGTCACACTCGATGAGGACCACATCTCCAATTTGTATTCGCTTGATAGGTTTTTTATTTTCCTGCCTATGAATAAGCATACTGAGGTACTCTTCCCGAAATCTCTTCTGGAGATCCTCTCTCAATTTCTGTTGATATCTGCACCTTTTGGCCAGGTTGACGCTATCTAAATTGTCTAAGTCAGGCACTCCCACCGTTTGAACGTCTTGAAGGAACATAGCTAGGGTTAGTGGTGTTAAGTCCTCTGGATCTTCAGATAAATAGTTGAGTGGCCTGGAGTTGATAACTGCTTCTGCATCACATAGAACGGTACTCAACTCTTCAAAATTTATGGATGCTTTTCCTAAAACTCTTCTCAGAAGGTTCTTCACCATTTGGACCATACGCTCCCAAAACCCACCCCACCAGGCGGCTGTAGGAGGGCTAAAGACCCATTGAATTCTCAAAATTAAACTCTCTTGAACTATTTTGCTCCAGTCGATAGAAGTCATTAAATTGACCGCTCCAACGAAATTTGTTCCGTTGTCGCTATATATAGTTCGTGATCTCCCACGTCTCGCTATAAATCTTCTTAGTCCAAGCCAGAATCCATCAGTTGAGAGGCTCTGTATCAGCTCTAAATGTATAGCCCGATACACGGCGCAGGTAAACAATAATATCCAAACTTTATCTCCATTCTTCAAATAGAGTGGCCCTGTCAAGTCAACCCCTGTCACCTTGAAAACCAACGCGTCTCGAACCCTGTCTTCAGGAAGGGAGGCAGGCACGGTTTCTAATTTCTTGGAAGAATATCTCTTACATCGAATGCATCGTTTCAAGATCCTTTGAACAGTCTTCCGACCTCTGAGAACCCAAAAAGTTTGTCGAAGATCTGACAGGACTACTTGAGTTCCACTGTGGCAAGAAACCAGATGCTTTTCATAAATTAACTTTTCCACAAGTGGGTGATCAGACGGTAAAACTATGGGACATTTGAAGTTTTCTTCATCTTCCCTTCTGAAAATTTTTGTCTTTATTCTTATCAGATCGTCGGCATCGCGGAAAGTGTTGAAGCCTTTCAATTTATTCTTCGTGACAGTGTCACCAAAACTTTCCTTCTGCACAATTTTTAGTAGTTTCTGCTCAGCCGAGTTTATATCGTCAACAGATAACTCTCCTCTTCTTATACTACCTGGGTTTCTACAATTTGTGCAGAATCGAAGGATCCATGCTACCATTCGTACTATAGTTGAGTATTTTGAAAACCGCTTCAAATACCAAGTAGTCTCATGAGTATGAAGATTGGTTACAACTACGGGTTTCTCTCTCTCTCTTGAGACCTCATCTTCATCGGTTTGTTCTGCTGAGTCGGGCCATTCCTCCTTTGACCCTTTAAGCCACGGTGGGCCCTCCCACCACTTAGACTCTTTAAGAGTTTGAACAGAGCATCCTCTTGAAGGGAGATCGGCTGGGTTGCTGTGCCCAGGAACGTGTCTCCACATTTCTCTTGAAGAGAGCTGAACTATTTCCTTTACTCTGTTGTTCACAAATGTACCCCAATTTTCGTTGTTCTTAATCCAATGGAGAACAGTTGTGGAATCCGACCAAAAGAATGCAGGTACATCTTCTAAACTCATAGCTTTCTGCATTGATTGTGCTAGTCGAGCGCCAATACTGCATGCCAGTAGCTCTAATCGAGGTATGGTTGTGAGCATATATGGCAGTACTTTTACTTTCGTTACTTGTACCGCCGGTACAAGTAAAAAGTACGTACTTTTACTTGTACTTCGTTACTTTTTAAATTTAGTACTTTTACTTGTACTTTCGTTACTTTTTTTGGGAAAAAGTACAAGTATTTGTAACGGAAATGTCGAATGAAATCGTTACTTTTTTATAAAACTCGGTGAGCTTTCTAAAAAAAAAATTTAAAAAAAAAAAAAAAAATGCTGCCGAAATGCAATTATTTTGCAAAATGAATAAAAATATTAATTAGGAAGTTATTTTCATTCATTTTATTCATTTTCGAGTTTTATGCTCCTGTTTAATACATTTTAAATAAAAAATGTTGGATTTTGTTATTACGTTTTTCAATTTTCTTTTTGAACTCACTAATAACACATTTTTGTCTTAATAGATAAAATAATATTTTATAACTAACTAGTAAATTTTTTACTAGTTAGTTATAAAATATTATTATATTATATAATATTAAACTAGTAAATTTTTTACTAAATACATTTTTACCTAGTAAATTTTTTACTAGAATTATGTTTATGCCCGACCTAGTCAAACAACGCTCAGTCAAATCTCTAAGAACTTCAGAACTATTTGTACTACTGAAAACTATTATAATTACTATTTTAACTCTTGAAAACTCGAAGGTAAACTGCTGTTTGTAGAAAATGCAACACCATGAAAGAATCATCAGAATCAAATGAAATTTAATGCAGAAACGACTTGTACTGATACAAATAAATGATGAAATTTTCAAAACAAAAGAAACAAATTAAGCGTCCGAAATCAGTATTTGGTGCAGCCACCACGCGCTGCAATAAGTGCTGCTATACGACGTGGCATGGAGTCAAACAGATGTTGAATATCTGCTTGAGGAAGAGAATTCCATATCGCTTGTATGCGCAACCAAAGTTCGTCTTTGGAAACTGCAGGACGCGGATCACGAGTGAGACGCCGACCAACCATATCCCACACGTGCTCAATAGGCGACATATCCGGCGAATAAGCAGGCCAAGGAAGAAGTTGCATGCGTTGTGCTGAACAGAAGTCTCTAACAGTCCGCGCAACATGTGGGCGTGCATTATCCTGCTGAAAGATAGCTCCAGGGATGCCTTGAAGGAAAGGAACGACTTCGGGCTGTAGCACTTCACGGACGTATCTGTTGCTATTGAGATTACCCTCAATTCGTATCAAATTGGATCGTCCATGATACGAAATCGCACCCCAGACCATAACTCCGGGTGTTCGACCACTATGTCGTTCAATAATACACTCAGGAAGGCAGCGTTGACCGGCATAACGTCTAACACGAACACGGCCATCATGGGTCCACAAATTGAAGCGTGATTCATCTGAAAAGACAACTTGGTGCCAATCAGCTCGCCAGTCTCTGTGCTCAAGAGCCCACTGCCGACGCAGCCGTGGATGATCCGCCGTGAGGGGAATCCTGTATAATGGCACCCTTGCACGCAATCCACGGCGCAGCAGACGACGACGAATTGACGAAGCCGACAATTGTACACCTGTAGCAGTAGACCAATGTGCTGCCAGCTGCCTGGAGGAAGCTGTGCGATCATTCACCGCCATGCGGAGCAGGTGTCGATCATCGCGCTCTGACGTCACCTTCTGTCGTCCAGTGCCTGTTTTTCGAGTTGTTCGGTGCTCGTCGGTCCACTGCTTCCAAACTCGCATCACTGTGGAACTGTTCCGCTGCATACGAGCTGCTATTGCGCGATAGGAAAATCCTCCTTCTCGAAGGCCGATTATCCTCCCTCGTTCAAACTCCGTAAGTTGCTTGAATTTCTTATTCTTCCGTCGTGGAGGCATACTCAGGTCTCACTAAACGTTTGCCACTAACAAATAATCATAGACTATTTTCAACGTCCCGCTACAGCACTTTATTTATACGCTTTCAGCATCAATTCAGAGGGCGCTGCGCGCGCCACGCACGCGCGATGGCTCTGAAACTTTATTAATTTGCATAATATCCTATAATTGACATTTGCTGCGAATTTCATTTGATTCTGATGATTCCTTCATGGTGTTGCATTTTCTACAAACAGCAGTTTATTAATTTAGCCGCTGATACTAAAATTCGTTTGCAAATTTTAATTATTCCGTTTGGCAGAAATGTTCGGAAAATGATTTTCTCGCATGACTTCAGCATTAGCCATTGCTACAAATAAAACTGAAGACTGTTCTGTTTCAACTTATACTGCACATTCAATTATTTTTTACTAGCTCAAAGATCACAAAGCTATCTGAAACCCCGTGCTTGCTTTGTTTATGTTTGTGCTTTTAAAACGCGTTTCTATAGAGTAAAACAATTTTAAATCAATGGCAATTTAAATAAATAAAAAAAATAAACTAAAAATTAAAATCAATAGATAAAATTTCTTTTTCGTGCAAATCCATTAAAAGTTTGATATTAAAATTATATTTGATTTTAAAATTATATTATACGATTAGTTCATAAAATTATATTATAATATTCCTCCGAACTGAAAAATAAATTAATGTCCGCAACTTTCAAAATTAAAAATAATTAAATAAATAAAACCAATTTTGCAAAAACATTGAAGAACATAAGAATATAAAATTTTAGATTACTTTGAATTTTCGATTTCCTAGAAATGTACTTTTAAATCGTTACTTTTTTTGTTTAGAACTTGTACTTTTACTTGTACTTTTTACTCGTTACTTTTTAAAATAAGAACTTTTTACTTTTTACTCGTTACATTTTTTAAAAATACTTGTACTTTTACTCGTTACTTTTTGAAAGTAACGTTGCCATATATGGTTGTGAATCGTATCGGCGCGACTCGTGACTTGGCCTGTAGTAGCTGTACATTAACACCCTTTTTTCCTTCTGATCTCAAATAAATTACGCAAGCGTAGCTCGACGCGCTAGCATCACAAAAGGTGTGCAAGCTGAAAGACTGTCGGTATCCTAAAGGAATCACACATTGGGGTATTCGTATGGTTTTCAATCTAGTCAAGTCGGACAGCCATTTGATAAATTTCTTCTCTGCTTCCTCAGGGAGTCGTTCATCCCAAGACAATTTTTTCTTCCAAGTTTCTTGCAGCAACAATTTAGGAATGATTGTCACCGGGCAAGTAAACCCTATGGGATCAAAAACCTTTTGAATGGAGGACAACACATTTCTTCTGGTAAAAGATTCACAGCTGCTATTAAATTGATCAGAATCACAAAAAAGTGCGTCCTCATTTCGGTCCCAGAGAAGACCAAGTACTTGGGAAGGCTCCAATTGAGTGTCACTTGTCGTACTTTCCCAGCCTCTAAGTTCAAAGTTTCCAAGTTGCATTAATTCGGTTGCTCCGGTCACGAAATGAGAAAGTTCTCGAACGGTATCAACTGACGTGACGCAATTGTCCACATAAAAACTTTTCTCCAAAATTTCAGCAACGTCACGATATTTTTGAGGGCAACTGTGTAAAAGGTTGTTGATCACAGCGCCAAGTATAAATGGGCTACAATTCAAAGACCAACCGTCTGTGTCTGTACGTCTTCATCTTCCTTTTTTCATAATCACTCCACCAAAAAAATCTTAAAAAATCTCGATCTTCTGGATTTATAGATATCTGTAAAAAAGCTTTCTTTATGTCGGAAATCACGCCAAGATTCTTTTCTCTAAATCTCATCAATATCGATGGAATGGTATCCAATACATTCAAACCCTTGTCTAAACAGTCGTTGAGAGAAAATTTACCCTTTTCTTTACTTGCGGCGTCAAATACTGGTCTTACTCTAGTTGTCGAATGTTCCTTAAAAACTCCTCTGTGAGGAAGAAAATGACACCTCCCCTTCGGAACTTCATCAGGAACCACCTCTATTATTTGATCCCTTTCCCATTCTTGGAAAACCGACTCATAGGCTAAATATCTTCCTGAAGAAATTAACTTGGATGTGGTGGAAATAAGTCTTTTTTCGGCAATGATTCGGTTATCCGGAAGATCAGTATTGTCTGTCCAGGGTAATTTAACCATATAGCGCCCATCAATATCAGTTGACAAGGTATCGTTGAAAAATTTCATCATTTCTTCTTCTTTTGGGGCCTTTTCTACAGGATCTTTGATTCCTAAAACTTCCATGTCCCAAAAGTGTTCTATTTTATCACTATGAATTAACATGGTGATACTCACAGAAGCATTAGTGCGTAATGGGTCGTAAGAATCATTGGTGGTTCTACCCATAACAAGCCAGCCTAAATGAGTTTCACAGGCAATCAACCCACATTGAAGACGTTCCATGTTTCCGGTGAATATCTGTCCGCAAAAGTCGGCACCAATTAACAGTTCTATATCAGGTGAACCTTCTCCGTAATCAGCAGTCCATATCTTTTTCTTATATAATTCCTTATTCCACGGTCCTCTTTTAAGTCTAGGAATTGTACCACAAATAGACTGCTGATCAAAAACTTGTATGTCCAGAGAAAAATTTCTACTTTGTGGTTTAAGAGTGATTTGGTAAAGCCCATGATCTTTCACTTGCCTCGTAACGCCGCCAAACAATGATTGGGCTAAACTTCTTCTTGTCGTAGGTTTAAGGCCCATTTCTTTAACAGTTCTCTTCAATATGTGAGAATTCTGGGAGCCACTGTCAATAAGAGCTCGAACCAGTTTTCTTTTCCCATTGGCTTCAATATTTACTAAGAGAGTCTGTAGAAGAACTTCGTTACCCTCTTTGGCGACCAACACATTACTTGAATCTACCCTTTCCTTAGCTGTCAACTCCCTTTTGTTTACTGGTAACTCGAAACACATAATTACGTGATGCCGCTTGGAACACATCATACATTTGAGTTTTGCTTTGCACTCTTTAGCCCTATGGTTAGCCTTGAAACAAATATAACACGCTTTCTTATTGCTTAAGACTTCTTTCTTCTTATCCAAAGACCAACTTTGTGCAATGAAGCAATCTCTACTTTCATGAGTTTTGTCACAGAACACACAAAATGGATGCCTCTGGGATATGTCACTAGAAACCAGAGTGCTGGCGGTGGGAATGACTTCGTCGATGTGTTGCTCTTTCTTAGACCTCAACCTTGTCCGAGCACCATCAAATCCATTTCTCGCCAGCTGTAAACGTTCTTCGTCTCCTCCAAAACGTAACAATTCAATCTTTGGAAGACGCATTCTTCGTTTTGTATTTGGCGATAAAGTGACGGAACTCGCCGCTCCATTCAACACAATTTGTTTACTGAAAAATATTTCACTTTCTGCTCTTGCCAAATCCATTTTTTGATCATGTTCTTCAATCTTATTATACTCAGCTTCAAATTCAACGTCTGTTTTTATATCGTTCAAAATTAATTCGTCACATTCTTTCATTTTATTAAAAACTCTATCTAAAGTAAAACACTGCTGTTTGATGTTTTTACTGTCAGGCGTTTGTTTTTCTAATTCGTCAAATAAACTTCCTATGGTTTTGGTAAAAGTCATTCTAAGTGGTTTACGTTTTCTGATTATGTCCTCCATTATACAAAAATTCAATGCTTTTCCTCTCACTATAAAATATTTCACTAACCTGTGTCAACTACGGATCACGTCGACGGGTCACCAAATGTTGTGTCCTTATGTAAATAACAAGTTAGGAATCTTGAGGCATCTTTATAAAAAGAACTTTGTTTATTATTTTTCCAACTACTCTCTCTAGTTACAGAATCGTTCGTAACCATGGCATCGTGAACAACGTTGCCACCGGAATTTGAGCCAGCACAAAAACAATTAAATTATAACACCTCGTGACACCACTCAGTACAAAACAAATATATCTATACAAGAGATTGGAAATTAAATTAAAGAGGGAACATAGAGCACGCTACAGATAATTAAAATAAATAACAAGCAATTATATCAAACTGCACTAAATTTTATTACAATTTATTACAATTCAAATCAAACAATAGGTACAAATTTCTCAATTTGTATCTATCTATTTTGAAAAATTAGGTTGGTTCGAACTTAGTTTCTTTAAAAAAAGTAGCTGCCAAGAATTGCTACAAACTTAGACTACTTTTTAAAAAAAGTAGTAAGCTACACAACAAACTAGGAAAAAAGTAACGAATACAGTAGTTACTCTACTTCATACCACACATGGTAGTAATAATAATGCACTTAGTGTTTTTCACTATCTTACATCGGCGTATCTATTTGTGTTACCCCGCATATGTAAATTAACATAAATAAAATTCAAAACAAATATTAAGAATTAAAATATTATTAATCTATGTGTTAACTTACGTAAAGTGCGAATTTTTCTGTTATTCTTGTTTAAAAAAACTTAACTTTCGTCAACTAAACTAAGTGATTTCAAAATAAGTGTACCAATTTGTAGGTAAACTAAAAAAAGGCTCTCTGTGGAAATCCTATGATGGGTAACCTCAACTTGTGTCTGTGGGTACAACCGGCTGAGCAACTGCGCATGCGCAGCGCGAAATTTTTGACGCCTCAGCCAGTTGTAAACAGCGAAAAGTTGCCAAATGTTGCAAACCTATCCCTTTACAACTGGCTGCGAGATTTTTGGCTTTGGATAGTAAGTTTATTAAATCATTGCCAGATGGTGCTGAATTTCAACGAACAGATGGTGATAAGAGGAATAAATTTTCATTTAATAATGATATTAAGTTTTTAATGAATTTTTAGAAATAGATTTTTTAAAATTGTCTTATAATATTCATGACAAGAAAAAATAAGTGTGTGAAGTAATTAACTTCTAATCTTATACTATAATACGAGGAATGGTTGCCAAGTCGAAAATCGCCCCAGAATTAATAAACTCCGGTAAACTTGGGGGTCTGGGGTTTTTGGCCACGAGGAATCGATTGGCGCCGGTTTTGAAGCGCTACGGTCGAGCAGTTCGGAGTAACAGATAGGATATTTTCAAACTTTATTAGTTCGCCATAATGGCTATAGATACTTTTCTCCACTCTTATAAATGTATGCTAATGCGAACCTTACAATTGAAATATTAATTTTCGACAACTTAAACCAATAATATACGAAGGAATTAATAATTTAGTTGTAAGGTTCGCATTAGTTTACATTTATCAAAGTGGAGAAAAGTTTAACTTTTGTGTTAAAATGTAATGTTTTGTAAATGTAAATGTTTTTTTTAAAAATAATAGTCGAAAAAATATTGAATTGTAAGGTAGGCAGTTTTCTTTAATATAATTTAAAAAATTTATTTTACATGGCAAAATACCGAATTTGTGCGAAATGAGTTGAACAGTTCCAGAAAAATCAAATTCTGAAAATGTCTTATATTTAATATTTGATTTCTCAGGCTCAACCAATTTCGCTCAAATTTTTTATTTTGCTATGTAAAATTATATTCTTCAAAATAATGTAAAAAATTGGATAGCTTAAAATTCAAAATATTGTTGACTATTATTAAAAAAAGGAAATAGTAACTAAAAGTTATTTCTTTTCGATTTTCATAATATAACAAAACAAAATACAAATGACAAAAATAACAACAACAAAAAATAAAATGATATGTTTATTCAGAGAAAGTACACTTCACGTTTGATCTAGTAACTTTAAATATTGTATATGCACTAATTAATTAATATGTTTCAGGTCTTTCCCTTGTTGTTCCGTCTTCTTTTAATAAAAAAAATATAAATATTTTTATAACATGTGAGCGTGACAGTTTGTGATTCACAAAATGCAAATTTTAATTTATGACATTCCTTAAAGGAAAAGCGAGAAACTCTTATGTCCAATATATCTCACTAGATGGCAGCATCAATGGAAGAAGTCATTATTATTTCAACCTACTAAAGTGGTGCCAGCTTCTGTACTTCTCTTTGTTCGACGCACAAAAGATTATCAGTAAAAACTAACATTAAATATATTTATTTATTATTTTTTTGGCATCAGCTTTGACAAGTCGTCGCAGTGTTGCCAGATTGGGCTACAAGTAGCGGATTGGGCTACTTTTAAAAGTCCCCGCTACTGAAAATTGAATTTTCGCTACTTGCTACTTTTTGGGCTACTTATTATTTTTCGAACGCTACAAATCTTAAATATATGCGCTACTTTTTTTCCTTACATAAATATATATATTTTTTTCAATTTTTCCCATTCCCATTATAAAATGATTCTGAAAGTTTGCAGCTTCTTTACCATTTTTAAAAAGAACATTTTTGTTGTTCTTGTAAACGTTCTCGCTTCAGTTTTGGATTCTTGATATGTTTTACTGATGGAGTCTATAATCTTTCCATGTTTATGTTTCAAATCGTAGACACGGGAAATCGCAAAGATATATATGGAAAAATGCACGAAGAGTATGATGGGGATTGGGGAAATTTTTTTTTAACTCCAACTATTATTAACCGTTTATCTTCTGGAAAAATGAATCACGTTACTCGCTTTGAAACTCAGAAAAATTAAATCCAAAGTCATTAAACCTGCTGAGTGAAAACAGTTGTTGTGAATGACAATGAGTTTCCAAAAAATATCGTACTGTTAAATGCTTTTTAGTGAATTCATTTTACTTTTGTAAATCACCATCATCTATTCACAGTTGCACGAAAAATATGAAAATTTTTATATCTCTCTAGAGCTTAGATTTGCCAGTTGTAAATGATTAAATTATTTTTTTAAAGGAAGCTATAATATGTTTTGCTATGGTTACAGTTATTATTTTTCACCTCATTTTGCCAAATATGCAATAAATAAATGAAACAAATAAATGAAGCAAATAAAAATGAAGTTTTGGATAGTTATCATATTAAAATAAAATTCGTATTACCAAACGCAAATGATAAACAGAATTGGCATCAAGGAGAACGACATGAAGAAATATTTCATAGAAGGCCAAGGCCCACCCAATGATGACGATGAAACGCAAAAGATGGATTTTGATTTTAAAACAAAAATATATACTATGAAATTTCAAATAATAATTAACTATAACAATGAAATTATGAATAAAAATGACTAAGTCAATTGAAACATAATGCACTTAGGGATTAGGAAAATTGAATAACGACAATTTTTTTAATTCGAAAATGTCAACATTTTAAACCTTTCGAAACATTTATAGTAATTGCAAAATACCTAGGAAAGATAATTACTTTGAATAATAAATACAGTAATGTATATGCTGTGTGTTATAAAAGGAGTTTAGAAAATTATTAAAGCTATACTACAGTGAAACTAGCGTAAACTGAACAGAAGTGAAACTACAATTTGATGGTTTTATAAGAGAAGTCATCTTATAAAAATGATAATAAATTGTTTTTACCAGTTTTGCACTTGATCATTAAAATCTTAGATAGCTGATTAACTTATAGAGATGGTCAACTTAACAGGTTTCACTGTGCAAGTAAAGTAAGCACAGCAACTAAGCGAGATGCGAGAAAAGAAAATATTTACCAGCATTTAGTACAAATCTATCTTTCTATCATTTTTTTTTCTAACTTTACAACAGATGTTACGGCTACTATAAATGAAAAAAAAATTAGTTAAAAATATTTGTTGCTTCGTAGACGCTTTAAAATACTGTTTCATACGTGACCCAAATCAAAATATTCATTTGTTCACTAAATTACTATCAAAACTATTTTCAATCGAGTTTGAAACAATTATTGATGCTGTTACAAAGAAAAGCAAAGTCATATTTCCCATCTGCGAGCTGAATGTTTGTACTTTGTATTGTTTCGAACTTCAGAGCAGAAATGACTAATTAAATTATTTTGCTTATCAAAAAAGGATTTTTTGCCTTTTATTTTCAAATGCACACAGATTTAGGCCCATGAAGTTGAACTTTTCTGAATTTCTTGTTGGAGATTGGGTCCTTGTTAGGTCTTATTTTTAATTTCCTCGAAACACGAGATAATTTTTATTAAAAAAAAAATTAGCTAGTGAGAACATTTTTATATGCGAGTAATTAAGGTTCATGAGGTTGGGGAACGAAGCGAGCTGAGGTCGAAACCACTTAGTATTCTTATGCAGCTCAAAGACCGCACCAACATTAAAATATCGAAGACAGTTCCGACTGATTTTAACACATAAAAAAGCTTGAAAAAACGAGCTATCCAATGTTTCTATAATTTTCTAATAACTTTACACTTTATTTATGCTGTGATATTAATATATATATATATATATACAGTGTTGCCAGAACTTAAGATTAAAAAGTAGCGAATGGGAGCTCCAAAAGTAGCGGATTCGAACATTTTGTAGCCCAAAAATAAATCTATATATATATATATATATATATATATATATATATATATATATATATATATATATATATATATATATATATATATATATATATATATATATATATATATATATATATATATATATATATATATATATATATATATATATATATATATATGTATATATATATATATATGTATATATATATATATATATATATATATATATATATATATATATATATATATATATATATATATATATATATATATATATATATATATATATATATATATATGTATATATATATATATATATATATATATATATATATATATATATATATATATATATATATATATATATATATATATATATATATGTATATATATATATATATATATATTAATATCACAGCATAAATAAAGTGTAAAGTTTGCCATGTTTTGAGTGCTCCAATTTATTTGGCTATATTTCTGTAAAACAGCGCCGTTTGCCAGAAAACACTTAAATTATAGAAACATTGTATAGCTCGTTTTTTCAAGCTTTTTTATGTGTTAAAATCAGTCGGAACTGTCTTCGATATTTTAATGTTGGTGCGGTCTTTGAGCTGCATAAGAATACTAAGTGGTTTCGACCTCAGCTCGCTTCGTTCCCCAACCTCATGAACCTTAATTACTCGCATATAAAAATGTTCTCACTAGCTAATTTTTTTTTAATAAAAATTATCTCGTGTTTCGAGGAAATTAAAAATAAGACCTAACAAGGACCCAATCTCCAACAAGAAATTCAGAAAAGTTCAACTTCATGGGCCTACATCTGTGTGCATTTGAAAATAAAAGGCAAAAAATCCTTTTTTGATAAGCAAAATAATTTAATTAGTCATTTCTGCTCTGAAGTTCGAAACAATACAAAGTACAAACATTCAGCTCGCAGATGGGAAATATGACTTTGCTTTTCTTTGTAACAGCATCAATAATTGTTTCAAACTCGATTGAAAATAGTTTTGATAGTAATTTAGTGAACAAATGAATATTTTGATTTGGGTCACGTATGAAACAGTATTTTAAAGCGTCTACGAAGCAACAAATATTCTTAACTAATTTTTTTTTCATTTATAGTAGCCGTAACATCGGTTGTAAAGTTAGAAAAAAAAATGATAGAAAGATAGATTTGTACTAAATGCTCGTAAATATTTTCTTTTCTCGCATCTCGTTTAGTTGCTGTGCTTACTTTACTTGCACAGTGAAACCTGTTAAGTTGACCATCTCTATAAGTTAATCAGCTATCTAAGATTTTAATGATCAAGTGCAAAGCTGGTAAAAACAATTTATTATCATTTTTATAAGATGACTTCTCTTATAAAACCATCAAATTGTAGTTCCACTTCTGTTCAGTTTACGCTAGTTTCACTGTAGTATAGCTTTAATAATTTTCTAAACTCCTTTTATAACACACAGCATATACATTACTGTATTTATTATTCAAAGTAATTATCTTTCCTAGGTATTTTGCAATTACTATAAATGTTTCGAAAGGTTTAAAATGTTGACATTTTCGAATTAAAAAAATTGTCGTTATTCAATTTTCCTAATCCCTAAATGCATTATGTTTCAATTGACTTAGTCATTTTTATTCATAATTTCATTGTTATAGTTAATTATTATTTGAAATTTCATAGTATATATTTTTGTTTTAAAATCAAAATCCATCTTTTGCGTTTCATCGTCATCATTGGGTGGGCCTTGGCCTTCTATGAAATATTTCTTCATGTCGTTCTCCTTGATGCCAATTCTGTTTATCATTTGCGTTTGGTAATACGAATTTTATTTTAATATGATAACTATCCAAAACTTCATTTTTATTTGCTTCATTTATTTGTTTCATTTATTTATTGCATATTTGGCAAAATGAGGTGAAAAATAATAACTGTAACCATAGCAAAACATATTATAGCTTCCTTTAAAAAAATAATTTAATCATTTACAACTGGCAAATCTAAGCTCTAGAGAGATATAAAAATTTTCATATTTTTCGTGCAACTGTGAATAGATGATGGTGATTTACAAAAGTAAAATGAATTCACTAAAAAGCATTTAACAGGAGGGGAGAGTGGGGTCAATTGTAACATTTTTTACTTAACTATTTTTAACTGACAAAAAATCCAATATATTATTAGTATTAATTGACAGACGAGTAAAGTAGACTATCCTCTACGAGAAAAAAAAATAAATACCTTATCTTAAATGTTATTATATTAGTTATTAACAATTTTTGACAGTAGTGCATTTGTTACAATTGTCCCCACTTACGGGGTCAATTGTTACAGTTCATAAATTCAACTAAAACATAGTTAATTATACATGTTATCATAGTTGTGATATATTTTTTTATTGATCAAAATAGTAGTGATATTTCAGGAGTAAAAATAATAATGAACAGAGACCTAAACGGTTAAACTTTTAACTTTAAGGGGTTAAAAATTTTAATTTATGCTGTGAAAGGTGACAAATAAAATAATGCACATGCAACATAATATAAATGATATAGGAAACTATTGGTGGTTCTTTAAGAGTTAAGTAATGGTTTGTAAACATAAGATTATTTATTTTCAGCTGTTACATTCGTCCCTTTACCTATTGTTACAATCGTCCCCAAGACGCCATTTCAGCTTCATTTGTTAAAAACAATGCTAGTTAATTAGCAAAACTAATCTTTTTTATTTTGAAATGTTAACTGAGGTGTCCACTTGCATATTCGATTAATAATTTTTATTTGTTTAAGCAAAATTACTTTGTTACAATATAATATTCTAATACCAAAAAAAGTACTTACATAGCGTGAAAATATCTTTTGTGATGTAACTCTTTCAAAAGTACATAAAAAATTTTGCCAGCAGGGGTGTATATGTAGATTTATTAAATACACCTTGTGCGCCACCTACGAACCAAATCTAGAACCCGACACTCGAAATTTCTGCTCTGTTACAATCGTACCCTGTTACAATTGACCACACTCTCCCCTACGATATTTTTTGGAAACTCATTGTCATTCACAACAACTATTTTCATTCAGCAGGTTTAATGACTTTGGATTTAATTTTTCTGAGTTTCAAAGCGAGTAACGTGACTCATTTTTCCAGAAGATAAACGGTTAATAATAGTTGGAGTTAAAAAAAAATTTCCCCAATCCCCATCATACTCTTCGTGCATTTTTCCATATATATCTTTGCGATTTCCCGTGTCTACGATTTGAAACATAAACATGGAAAGATTATAGACTCCATCAGTAAAACATATCAAGAATCCAAAACTGAAGCGAGAACGTTCACAAGAACAACAAAAATTTTCTTTTTAAAAATGGTAAAGAAGCTGCAAACTTTCAGAATCATTTTATAATGGGAATGGGAAAAATTGAAAAAAATATATATATTTCTGTAAGGAAAAAAAGTAGCGCATATTTAAGATTTGTAGCGTTCGAAAAATAATAAGTAGCCCAAAAAGTAGCAAGTAGCGAAAATTCAATTTTCAGTAGCGTGGACTTTTAAAACTAGCCCAATCCGCTACTTGTAGCCCAATCTGGCAACACTGTATATATATATATTAGTGACGTAGATATTCGCCCTAGTGCCGTAGATATAAGGAACCCGTAAGAGGAAGTGAAGGTCCTATCTTCTTGATGGCAACGAAAAACCGGTTTTCAGGGATACCTTATTTTTGTGGTTTATCTTATTATTGGCGTTTTAAAAAAATTTACTACCTTTTTTTTTTCGTTGAGTGCTTAGTTGTACTAGCTCTGATTTCGAATATAACAATATAATAAAATATAAAAAATGGACAATAAATTGTATTTTTACTTTTAGAGTTAATAAAACTTTTAACTCGATTTAGAAATATGTATTAACTTAGTTAATTACTTATTAATAATTAATTTGATAATTTAATTTTACAATGCTAAACTACTAACAGAGCCTTCAGTAGAGTGTACTTTAATGCAGAGCTGCCATCTAGTGATGGAATTAGTAAATCCCTACAGCAATGAAATGAAAATAGAAAGGAGTGTACAAAAAAAAAATTTAATTTTGGGAGGGATGAATTATTTTTTTATTTCCTTGAAAAATAAGTCGTTTAAGAATTTTTTACATTTTAAAAGAAGAATTTACTGACATTGTCAAAAAGTGTAGATACAATTGCTATTATATTCGGACCAGCAAATCATTCCAAAATAGAAAAGAGTATTGAAGAAAATGAAACTTTTACAATTTAAATAATGTTTTTTCTTCCTTTCACAAAACTTGAAACAAAAATAATTTTTTTAAAATAGTTTAATTTGTATAAAAAAAATTCCTTGATGTTATGTTGACATTTTGCTTTACACTTACCTTTAAAAGTATTTAATTACGAATTGAATTGTAGTTTATGTTGATTTAGTTGATTTTACTGTGCTTGAACACTATTTCGAGAGCACAAAGTTTGACATCAAAGATTTTCTTTTCCGTCCACGCTGAAAATGCAATAAACCTTCTTCGAAGAAGCATTATTTACATGCATTAACACATTGGTCACATATACATGAGTTGGTTTTCAGATATTTAAATTTAAACAAAAGGGGGAGGGAAAAACATTTTTCTAATTCTTATACTATTGAACTATTGTTTTAAAAATTATCTTGTGTGTGTTAATGTTAGCCTTTTCTGAAAAAAAAATGGTTCTTCGAAAATTCGTTGTTTTGACGCTTCAGCTTTTTAACTTCTTCTGAAGAAGGAAAATAAATTATATTTAAAATTGTACTTAAAAGAAACTATAGACAAAGGCTGCAAATAAATTTCATGCATATTAAAATTTAAGCGAGAACGAAACATTATCTGTGAAAACCAGCGAATCCCAGTTGGGGTAAATAACGAAGCATACTTGATTTTCGGGTGAAACAGAAAAAAATTGAAAGGAGATTGGTAGAACTATATCTAAGAATCATTAGGCAATCAAATTGGTTTTGCCGTTTTTTCATCTTTTCTTCTTTAGGGACTCGATAGTTTCCAACTATCTTTTTGTTACTTCCTCGCTTCCCCGCATATTAGCCTGCGACCAATAATCAAAGAATATTATAGACAGTGTCCCCCATCCCCCCCCAAGTTCTTGGGCGCATTCATCCCCCCTAAAATAATTTGCTAACTTCCCCCTTCCATGTTAGCTTGTTCGAAATAGTGCTACGTTGCTTCTTTTATTTATGTACTTAAAAAGAAAAAAATTCTCTCGTCTAAATCCCCCCCCAAACTATTCATTTTATTTAGTGTAAAATTCCCCCCCCCCAAGCTTTAAGTGGGCGCATCGTGCGCCCACCTTCCCCCCTGATTATAGAACCCCTCTATATTCTTCGCTATAGTTATCGGTCTCCGATAATTATAGGTTAGCCTATAATTATTCTTAATAAAATAACCTATAATTATAGATTAACCAATAATTATAGGTTATTTTATTGAGAATTTAATCTAAATAGTACGCAATTAATTGCGTACTATTTAGATTAAATTCTTAATAAATATTTAAACAATTAATATTGAGGACAAGGAAACGGAACACTCTGTTCATATATTTTAAAAATGCTTGTGGCACATGAAGTCGCAATCTGATTAAAAACTTCATGTTCTGGTGTCGCAAATAAATGTCTCAGTCAGAATTTTATCAAAATCTTAGGAATCACTGTTGAGGATAATCACAGCTTAAATGGATTCATAATTAGTTAGAAAAATAGTAATAATCCAATTAGTCAAACAAATAAATCTAGTAACCCAAATAATATCCTTACTTCCCCATTTAGTCTATGGCATACTAACTGGTCTTTTATGATTTTGATGACATACATGCTATCCGTGACTGAAATTAAATTATCAGATTTTAATAATGCTCTTTTTTTATTGTTTTCTTTTTTTTCGTGTATATATATATATATATATATATATATATATATATATATATATATATACTTTTCATAACTATTTTATCTTTCTGACAAATATTTTGCAGCATAATTGTTACCGTGGATGATTGAAATCAAGGGAATGTCGACTTTCTCCGGTGAACGTCAACAATCACATTGTCGTTTTGGTGAATGTCCGAAATATTTGTTTTATCCGATTAGATATTACTTTATTCGTTGATATTATTTTATTTATTCGCTATTTTAATATCGTGGGATAGATTGGGTGAAACATCAGTGTTCGGAGAACCGATTTAATGCATATTGGGCAGTGGCACTTGACGAAAAAAACGAATTCGGACATGGTTCGGATAATAAGGGTTCGGATAATCGGCGCTCTACTGTATGTATAAACTAGATAAACAAATGAGACTAAAAGGTAAGATTTTACAATAAAATACTGTACATAAATTTATAGTGAAAATAATATTTTTATGGAAAAAAAATGACAAATACAAAAATAATGTTTAGGCAACAGACTTACTGATTTTATGATTTAAGTAATCAGAGTTAAAATTAGGTTAAAATGACCAGTAAAAATAATCAGTTAGTTGTTTAAGATTTAAACTACAAAAATTAAGGTTATTATTTATAATTTGAAAAAAAAAAAATAACAGGGCAAAAAATATTTTTCTGTTTATTTATAAACCATAACATAACAATATATATATATATATTTAAACAATCATTTTTGTCAATCAGAATAGAAAAAAAACAATTTATAATTCAGGTATTTAGGGTTAACTAAGGAGACTAAAACAGGAATCAATAATAATAAAAAATTATAACAAAGAATAAAATGAAGTTATAAACTATTCAAACTGTATTTTAATTTGAACAAAAAAAAGTTTGGATAACATGTCATACTTGTGAAAAAAAAGTCTTAATTGAAAAATTAAGACTTTTAATTAAAAAAAATCTTTAAAAAAATCTTAAGTAAAAATATTTTTTTTTAACAAAAACAAAACTGATAAAGTAACACACACCTAAAGCAAAAATCACTGCAAATCAAACCAAAGGCTAAGTCTAGTTAACAATTCAAATAATTGGAAAAAAATAAAGTAAGTTGACATATAAGAAAAGGCAAGGTGAAACAAATTAATAGTAAAGCCTGTGGGAAATTAAGAATATCCAATTTAAAAAGTAACCAACGAAAAGTGTTAATATTTAAAGCTATGTATAAAGGCAGTTAATATTTGGACAAGATATGAAATTGACAGCATGCAAATTGAAGTCATGATTTCTTAAACTTAACTCTGACTGTAACCTTCCTTCACTCAAGGATCTAAAAACAAACTTTAAAAAAGTAAGGACAGTAAATTTTAATTTTATACAACTGTCTAAGAAAAAAATGTTTTACAGAGATAATAGGTAGGCATATTTTGCAAAATGCACATACCAAATAATCTGATAGCAG
This sequence comes from Parasteatoda tepidariorum, assembly GCF_982258835.1. Classification (NCBI taxonomy): domain Eukaryota; kingdom Metazoa; phylum Arthropoda; class Arachnida; order Araneae; family Theridiidae; genus Parasteatoda; species Parasteatoda tepidariorum. The sequence continues at coordinate 96,942,025 of NC_141757.1, read as the reverse complement.
TTATAAAACCTCAAAAAACAAATTAAGTAACTACTTTCATTCATACATTTCCCTAAAAATCAACCGAAGGACAAGAAACACCATTTATTCAAGAATAGGGAGCAATTTGCTTTTTAGAATGTATAAAGGCCAGTAGCAGTTTGACCAAAGACATGATGGATTTTGGTTTTCAAACACATGAAGAAAAAAAAAGTTCAGCTGTGTATTTTGAGTTTTAAAAATAATATACTTATAACAAAAAATAAAGTTTTAACATTGATAATGCATTAATATTTTTTTTAATATTAAACTAAAAATGAAAAAATAATCAAATTTTTATAACGTAATTTTCTTATTAAATAATATTGAGATCATGAATTATGATCAATGCAATTTTATTTAAATTTTAGAATTTATACTAAAAAGAATATTTGGTCTCAATGAGATATGAAATGAAATACAGTAGAGAACCGATTATCCGGAACGATCGGGACCATCGCTATTCCGGATAACTGATTTTTCGGGTTTTCTGAATCGCTACAAAAAGCCATTTTTTTTTATGGTCAAACTCAACTAAAAAAACATATATATATTTAGAATAATTAAAAAAAACTCTTACTTCTTTTGACAGTGTAGGGAACTAATGATTATTTCTAAAATGATGGTAAACATCTTTTAAAGAAGAATTCTGAAATCTTTTGAGGAAAAAAAAAAAGGCGGGAAAATGTATCGAATTTCGTTCCAGTTTTCCGGATAAGAGGTTCTGTACTGTAATATGATTTATAAAAATATTTTAGTATTTTGTAAGTATCATCTTTGAAAAAAATACTAGTTAAACAGAAAAAAAAGCATTTTTCGTACAAGTAATGAGCAAAACAATTTGAAAAATAAAAACACAATTCTTAGTCATACAGAATTATCAGTTTAACATTGAAATAACTTACAGACATAAAAATAGATATTAAAAATAATAATTCCAAGGAAGATGGATAATGAGGATATTTTCAAGCTAAAATAACGAAATTTATTATAAAATATGCAATTTAGAGTAAATATAAACATTAATAAATTAATATTCGTACACAGAAGATTAAATCAATGTTTTTTTTAAATAATTTCTACAAGGGTGCACCCATGTGTTACTTTTTTGATATTTCAAAAAGACAATACCAATTTCAACACAAAATAAAACAATAATTATATTATTTATTATCAAAAATTAAAAGTAACAAAATGTTTATTACTGACAATGAAATGACTAGAAACTATCCATTAAATAATTGGAAATAATTTCTAGATGTATAAGTGTATTAGAAAGCTAAAGCACAGTGATTATTTTAAAAAAGAAAAAAATATATATAAATTAAAAAATTTATATTTAAAATATATGCATTTTCTAAATTTGTATTAAAATGAGCATGAAGATATTATTGATTTATAAAAATATAAGCTATATTGAATCGATCATGAATAAAACAGACCGATAAATATATCACAGATGTAAATAAGGTAAGCAACAAAATATTTTTCAGGTACTAGCTACTTCTTCCTGAGGTAAATAACCATGTTTCAAGTGTGCTAAGAAGTAGTCTTCGCTGTTTAATAATAGATCATAAAATTCTTGGTTCGGCTCATCTGGCAAATTTCCACCTAAATGTTTTGGTATAATGGCTGGCGATAGATGCTTGTGCAAACTTTTGAGATCACTACCATGGAAATAGATCTAGAAATTAGAAGAGACATATAATAAATTAAAAAAAATAATATTAATTATTTTTCAAAAAAAGAATATTTTATTGAGAAATAGTCACATAATATGCAACAATATTGCATCTTATATATCTATAATGATATAAATACATAAGATGCAATATTGCAGATATAGAAACATTTCACGAGAAGGGCATAAATAAAATTTTTTATGCTACTTAGATTTAAGAACAGTAAAACAGGCTCTTTAACCCTCTATCTACTGCATTATGAACTACTGAAAATTGTTTCATAAATTTTTTTTTTGGCTGCCATATTGATAGTTAAAGAATATACAAGGAAAAAAAAAATCTCCCCGGCAAGAAATTTAAAGACTGTTTCTAAAACGTACCAAGAATGGTAGAATACAAGTAATGGTTGTTGTGCTGTAAAGTTTTAAAGTGATGGGTACTTAAAAGTACCGTCAGTAGATAAAGGGTTAAAGTGCTTTGATACATTTTACGATAGAAAATTGAATTATAAGACAAACAATCTATCCAAATGGTATATTTAATATCAATTTTAATATAGATATATTACTTGATTTTCTTTTAGCAAATAATAGCTTTTTCTGGAAAATAATTACTACAAGAACCAAAAACAGCCGAATTAAATTACTCTTATAATTAAAATATATTTCTACTGGTACTCAAAATATAAAATGAAATTTAATTAGAAAAATTAATAAGATAGATAATAATAATAATTTTTTTAATGAAAATTCCTTTTAGACAGAGAAAAAATACTAATAAAAATGATAATTATGCCTATTGAAAATAGTTATAACAAATATCAAAATTATTAAGTTTTTTTTAAAAGGTATACATAATATTAGATAATTTTAAATCAAGAAACCAAATATAACCGAAAAACCTTCACTTTTGATAGTAACAATTAAAAATTTATTTTGAAAGTAAATAAATTACCATGGATTGTCAGATATTGTACAGATTTTAAAAAAATGAAATGCCAAAAATAAATTCCTACTGTTGAGAAAAAAAAAGGATCTATTTCATAAAAAAAAAATAATAATAATAAGGTCTACATCAGTTTACATTTTTAGTACAAGTATCAGTATCAATAATATATAGTTCAAAAAAATAATAATTGCTTAGTTGACCCCCTCCCCAAAAAAAAAATAATAAAAAACTATGATAAGAAAGGAATAAACAGCATATAAGCATAATATGATATACTAGAATAATTAAGAAGCAAATTCATAATGATTATGAAAATGCCCTACTTAAATAGTTAGCCCTAACTGCAACATTTAATATTCTTTACAGTTAAAGTCAGTATTACGAATTGCATATAGTTCTAGAAAGTTGCAATTGTGTCTACCATTTTTATAAAAAAAGGACAGATCAAATTGAAAATAAAAAATTAGCCAGCACATACTACTTTTTATTCTGTTAGAATATATTTAATGGGCATTACAGAAAATTGTATACCATCCTACAAATTGTGGTTTTTAGGAGTAATTTTTCAATAAATTAGATTTAAAAAAAAAACATTGAACAAAACTCAAACAAACTTTAATGTAAGATAATAACAAAATAAATAAGTTATTTTCGGCTAAGGATTCTCTCAAGTTCTAATAAATAAAAGAAAAAAAAACCTTCAGAGATTGCTAAAAATTGAAAAACTCTGATAATCACTTGAAAATTGAGTCAGCAATTATGATATTGCAAAATATATGATTACATATTTAAAACTTATAACTAGACAGCGGATAATATGCAATTGCATATTTTAGCACTTTTTGCCATTTGTGCATATAAATGCATAAAAAGGTATATTTGCTCTTATAAATGCATATTTTCAGCATTTTATGGCTTTTCCCTCCTAAAACCATATCACTATTCTTTTTATGTTAGCAAAAGGAACGCTTTAAATTTTGTTTTGTCGCTCTTTATCACCTGAAAGGGTCAGCTGGATTGATGTTGCTGGGGGTGATTGCAATCACGTGAAAAGATGTTTGTCGGGAAGGGGGGTACAAAGGGCCCACCCAAACAGACATTCGTCATAGAAACCTCAGAAAGGGATGGTCAGATATTCTATAAAGGGATGTCTTTTCCTGGAATAAATAATTGTCAATCTGTGTAGGAAAAATAAGGCTTCTGTGGTAGGTAGAAAATGACCTCCCTTTCCTGTGATTGATTAGTTAAAAGGTGGAGTGAATACATTTTCGGAGAGAGCTGCTATTCTAACATATTTCGATAGTCCATTCGATAGATAGATAGTTTCGACATCCATCAGTTAAATACGTAGTTAGTGAAGCTTCGAACGTGATTTTTGACTGCTGAATTTTATAATATGCCAAAAATTAAGCCGACTAAATCAAATTTAATGAAGACATGGATTTCTGACTATGGGAAAGACTTTACGACCGATGGGGAAATAGTATTTTGTGTGATTTGTCAAAAACACATTTCCTGTGAAAAAAATTACCAAATCGATCAACATATAAAGACTAATGCTCACTCCGCGAAGAAAAAGCAGAATACAAAAGGATTTGTTCAAAGTTTAGTAACTATTCCTGTTCAAGCAGCTAAAAAGGAAAGTGATTTTTCTAGTGATTTATGCAAAGCCTTAGTAAGCAGCAATATTCCTTTAAAAAAGTTAAATAATCCTAACTTAAGACAGTTTTTAAAAAAAATATTGTACCAATCAGATCATTCCCGATGAATCGACTTTAAGAAAGAACTACCTTCAACCGATATATAACGAAGTACTGGATGATATTCGACGAGATATTGGAGATGGCCCTATATGGATTGAAGTCGATGAGACAACAGATAAGTGTGGTCGCTATATTGCTCATTTTATTTGTGGAAAAATGGATAATATTCCTACTCGACCACATCTTCTAGCAAGCAAAGCCCTTGAAAAAGTCAATCATTCAACCATAGCAAGGTTTGTCTATGATTCTATCAGATTATTATGGCCTGATAGAGATGGTTCTGAAGATGTTTTGATTTTTGTCAGTGATGCCGTTCCGTATGTGGTCAAATCTGCAGCAGCACTGGAAATTTTTTATCCCAGAATGCTTCATATTACATGTTTGGCTCATGCTGTTCACAGACTAGCTAAGATTGTTCGAAAATTATTCTCCTCTGTGAATGATTTAATTTCTAGTATCAAGAAAGTTTTTCTCAAGGCACCTGTGTGCATAAAATTGTATAAAGAAATGTATCCTGATGTGCCCTTACCTCCACAGCCTGTGATAACTGGGTGGGGTACATGGATTGAAGCTGCACGTTTTTACGCTAATAATTTTGATGCAATAAACAGGGTGGCCACTCAAATCAGATTTCAAATTTCCCTGATTTTTCCAGATAAAAATCTTAAAATTTCCAGGTTTTTATTTCTTTTTTCGTATAAAGTGTAGGATGTGTACAAGAAAAGTGTCTATATAATGAAATATTTTATTCAAAATGTTTTTTTTTTAACATATCATCTTGGAAAAAAATTTTTTTTTGACAATTTGGCAAGATTTATTATTTATTTTTTAATGCTTTGGTACAAAATTTTGAATCAAAAATCATATATTGACCAACAAAGGAGTAAAATTAAACATTAATATATAGTTGGGTTTTTAAAAATAAAATATGTTATAAAAGGTTAAAATGAAATTTAAAAAAAATTAGCATTAATGCAACAATTGTAACGATTTGTCGACAAACATTGCTGTTAGCGATTGTAAAAAAATGTGAGATTGGTTGGTTTGCTGAGAAAAAATAATTCACAGATTTCTTTGAATGGGAGTAGAAAAGTTTTCAGAAAAAGAGTGCAATACAAAATCTATTATTATTAAATTATAATAATAGATTTTTGGAGAATTTAAGGAAGTTAAAGATATAAAAACATTTTGTCAAAATAGAAAAAAAAAATTACCATCAAAGCATCAGAACAAACTTGAGCCATAAATGGATTCAGCCCAAGGACAGAACTTAAAAACAGAAGCTAATATCCTAATCCCTTTTTCCACCTCCACCGGAATCTTATCTAAATTGCACAGTCCCATAGCGGTCAAAGGTTTCTACATTCGTTCAGCAACCGTGGGAGAATTTTATGTGGCATTCCAGTTTAACACTGTAATGGAGCAAATTTTGATGCAAGCAAAGTATCAAGCATGATGCAAGCAAAGTTGATGATATTTCAACTGTTTGGTGATACATTTCCGTTTAAAAAAAAATGGAATAATGGACAAAATAATTTAAATTAAGAAAATTAGCAAATAATTTAAATTAGTAAGATTAAAAAAATTATCAAAGAAAAAATTTCCAGCTTTTCTTTAAAATTCCCTGATTTTTCCAGGTTTTTATCTAAATTTCCCTGATATTTCCAGGTTTTTTCCAGTATAAAAAAATTCCCTGATAATTCCAGGTTTTCCAGGTGGGTGGCCACCCTGAATAAAGTCAGTTGTAGATGCAATTGACAGTTCCTGTGCTTCTTCAGTTTATGTCACAAAAGAATTACTACGGGATATCTCTTTGCAGAAGGACTTGGCCATAATTGACACTCACTTTTCTTTCTTAAGTGGAGCAATAACAAAGCTCGAAAAGCGAGGTCTTCCCCTGACCGAGGCCATATCCAAAATTGAAAAAATTCAACAGTGCATCAATGCTCTTCCAGACTCAGTTGGGAAGAAAGTAAAAGAAAAATGGTGTTTCGTTCAAAACAAAAATTCGGGTTAGAAGATTCAGGTTAGAATGAAGAAGATAAATGATTTTCTTAATGGAAATGGAACTGAACTTCCAAAGAAAGTAAAACCAATGAGTACGAAATTGTACAAGTTTTGTCCAATAACATCGGTTGACGTGGAGAGGTCATTTTCTGCTTTCAAAATGATCTTTGATGACCGACGACATCAATTCACCCTTGAAAATTTGGAAAAACACTCAGTTGTGTATTGCAACAAAAATTATCCAGTTTAATAAAATCTTTCCGGAAAATGCGATGAATTTTCTTCTCATATTTATCATACTTCAGTTTTAGGCTTTTTCTTCAGAAATGTGTAGATTCAAGTAAGAAATATTTTGATTTTCTTCCTTTTAACAAAAAAATGTTTTAGCTGTGTTTGTTGGAAAAAGTAAGTAGTAGTATTTAAATAAGTTGAACTTTTAATTTCTATTTTAAATGCATATTTCTAGTTTTAAGAGCATATATTCAAGTTTTTTAGTGCATATTTGCATGCATATTTTGTCCGTTTTTTAGTGCATATAATCCGCTGTCTACTCATAACAATATGAACTAATGAATAAGCTACAACACATACCATCTCTTTTATTTTTTTACTCAATATTGGCTTAACCAGTGAAAACAGCACAGAGAAAATGGTAGAGTGATTTATAATGTGGATGGCTTTGTCATGAATTGGTAAGCAATCCTAAAAATAAAATTTAAAAATAAAAGTATGAAAAAAAAACTTAATTTTAATACATGAATTAAAATCCACAGAATAAAAAAATCATTATATGAGTAAAATAAAAACAGAATTTATATTTCCTTTCTAATAAATAAAAATAAAAGGACAAAATTTGCAAACTTGTTTAACGTAATGTTAGTAAAGTAACAGCTTTTGGCATTTACAGATTATATATGTTAATTTTACACAACTTCTTAATTTGTCGATAATGAACTACTTTTTTTTATACCCAATGATGTTTTCCATTTCAATTTAATTTAAAAAACAATTTTAAGAATTAAGCTTAAAATAATAGCATTATAACATTCTTCAAAGTAATAGTAATTGTCAGTCTAAAATCAAAGATAACTTGCAAATACAAAAAAAATTACAATCCTCAAACCAAAAAATAGAAATGCAATAAGTGAAAGTAATGAATTAAAATCAATGAAAATATAAATTATTTTGGATTAATCACCTGTAACGTGTTGACAAAACACCGGACTTCGTTCATGGGTATTTGAAGCAAATGGGACCAAGAAAAACCTTTCATATCAGCAATGGTGATTATACCACAAATTTGAGTTACTGGATTACGAATCGCCATTTCCTTGCACATGATGTTGAACTTTAGAAGTTCTTTACATGTTAAAGTGTTTGGATCCCACTTACCTAATAAGCATACGTGCATTATTTTTTTTTCCATAAAAAATACAGGATTTATACCATAACAGCATTTGAGTGCAGTAAAGAAGTAAAATACAAATATAATTAAAATTTTCTTTTTAAAGCTTTTTAATAATGCTAAAAAATATTATTGTTTATTCTGTGAAACTCCTATTATTGGGTTTCAGTGGAGCATTTTAAGCATTTTTTGGATCCAAGCCAGATAATAAATTTTTAATTAGTTTTGTAATTAGATAAAATAATATTATTACTTATAAAGAAAACAAAATTTGATAATAGTCTATGTTTATAAGAATAATAATTATAATAGTCAATAATTATAATAGTCAATATTTTTTACACAAGTGAAATGTCTTTTACTGGCTATTCAATCTATTGGAAACACATTATTATTTATTCTGTGAAACTCCAATTATCAGGATTCAGTGGAAACAGATATAATCCAGTTAAATAATTTTCTTATTTGCAATTAGAGAAAAAAATATTATTACTTATAAAGAAAACAAAATTTGATAATAGTCTATGTTTATAAGAATAATAATTATAATAGTCAATATTTTTTACACAAGTGAAATGTCTTTTACTGGCTATTCAATCTATTGGAAACACATTATTATTTATTCTGTGAAACTCCAATTATCAGGATTCAGTGGAAACAGATATAATCCAGTTAAATAATTTTCTTATTTGTAATTAGAGAAAAAAATATTATTACTTACAAAGAAAACAAAATTTGATAATAGTCAATGTCTATAACAACAATTATAATAGTCAATATTTCTTACACATGTGAAATGTCTTACTGGTTTTTAAATCAATTGGAAACATAGATAATTTAACCTTTAATGGTCTTGAAAAATTTTAAGTTTATTTCCTACCAAGTATAATTATAATAAAATTAATTGTAAATGTGACAACAATATGAGTGATAAAATAATAAATTAATAATTTTCCCTCACATACACAAAATTGAAACTAGTAAATAGAAATGACATGGTGCCTATATGGCAGCATTGGTTCATAAAGGGTAAAATCTAGTTCATAGACCAGTTCTGTGCCTTTAAATTCTATTATTATTACCAGGGGTCTGTCCAGAAATTTTGTGACAGGTCCTGTTTTTGTGAATTTGTGCAAATAGGGTCCTGTTATTGTAAAAAAACTTTTTCAAGGAGTTTTTAAATTGGAAATAGATGCAAGATTATGCTCAACACTGTAAAATTATAATCAAAAAAATTTATAGAGATGCAACTTACAAATATTTGCTATTTAGTCTATACTGCTGAACGTAGAATATTATAATGGAAGAAGCGTCTGCCGAAGATAAAACTTAATTAGCTTACTATCGTTTTTCTCCCCTCCCTCCAGGAAATTTTTTTTCTGATTAACAAAACAATAATGAAGATAAACAAATTTGTGAAGGGTCCGATTAGAACATAAATTATTTTGCGAAGGGTTCATTTTTATGAAAAGTTATTTTGTGAAGGATCCGTTAACGGACCCAAATTTCTTCTAAACATATCCCTGATTACATATTATTCAATTAATTTATTCATTAAAACAATCTGCTTTTTTGGTGATTCAGATGACTGTAGAACAAGTTATCTTTAGGTATACATTAACATTACTTTACATCATTCATGAAATGTATAATAACATTCTGTTAAGAAGTTCAAAACTACCTAATTTTAATGAAAGTTTTATGAATAATAATTTAGATAAAATCTACTTTAAAACCAAATAAATTTAGCTTTTTTCTCACTTTTTTGAATTATTAAGTTTTACATAAATATTATTATTAATTTAATTTTTCTAAGCAGAAGATGTGGATAATGACACACACAATATACATTAAGAAGTCAATTTAAAAAGCAAATAGCATATTTGCTTTTTAAATTGACAGGCCATTTTGGTTATTGCAAAGCATTTTCCGCACAAGTGTTGTTTTGTAGTCAAAATTAAGATAATATACCACGCAAACTATAGAGCGTTTGCAACTATGATTGTATCCATAGACCCTATAAATTGTATTCAAAAAACTGATAATAGATAGTAAATGCATTTTAATTTTAATGATAAATGTGGTAGTACTGAAATTTAGTCAAGACTGATGAGTGATAACTCATTAAAAATGATTTATCTAGTCTTGAAACTAGGTACCAAAAGAGGTTTTCGTTTTGTCTTTTTCCAATTACAGATGTAACAATGAATTTACTAAAACTTCATTTATATAACAACTGAATTTAAAACTATATTAAGTGAAACAATACAAAAAAATTACGAACAATGTCATAAATGAAAGTTCAATAAATAAGTAAAAAATGATCTATTGATACCACATTTATGCATAACTGTATAAAAACAGAATTATAGGAAAAATATTAATAATAAAAAAAAACAAATAAAGAAATATCATTACAGGTTATTCAGAACTGAATAAAGCTTAAATAATAAATTTTGCATAATAATATCATTGAGGACAAGCCATCTGAGATAAATCCCCATGACCATCCTAATCAAAAGCCAAATTAAAAAGTGATTGAATTGTTCCCAACAAACAGTTAGGAGCAGGGGATTACGAATTGCCATTTCGTTGCACATGATGTTGAACTTTAGAAGTTCTTCACATGTTAAAGTGTTTGGATCCCACTTACCTAATAAGCATAAGTGAAGCATTATTTTTTTTTTACATAAAAAATACAGGATTTATACCATAACAGCATTTGAGTGCAGTAAAGAAGTAAAATACAAATATAATTAAAATTTCCAGCAAATCGCCAGAAAGACAGTGAGAATTAGTGTATCCATGCAACTGAAAAATTTTCGTGGTAAGAAATAAAGAGTTTTTGATTTAATCGAGACAGTGCATTAATGAGTCTTACATTAGTACTGAAATAAAAAGTTCGCCGTTACATTGATTGTTAAGAAAAGAAATAAAATATTTTATATTCACTATTTATAAAACATAATAAAAATTAAATAATTAGTATAATTCAATCAAAAATTGATTAAGAATGATTATACAAAAGTTTAAGAAATTAAGAGATTTTAAAAGCTACGATAGTGATGCTATGCTAGGCATTACAAATCTCTTCCTCAGAAGCAATTTAATTTTTATAAATAAAAAAGATAGAAAAAAAAACAGAAATTACAGAAAGAGTATATATTTATTTATAATAATAATATTCTTTAACTAAAGTAATAATAGTTACCCAAGAAATGTTAACAGTAAAAATTTAAAAGCTCAATTAATGAAATTAATTCTAATATTACCAAACTTTGAGAGTAAAATGGCACATCCTTCTGGGCTTCTGTATGGTAGAAAGTAATGAATTCCTGAATTGATGGCATTCATACAAGAAAGAGGATTGAAATTTACGAACATACTAGGAAGTTCCAATGGAGCTTTATAGTATTTTTTAATGAGCTCACTAGCTGCTTGACAGTCAAACTTTCTTGCCCGTAAGAACATTAGCAGAAAACTCTCATCTAAACATGGAGTTAAACCTTTTTCATCTAAAGGGAAAAGAGAGAAAAAGAATACACAAGTCAAAATTTGAAGAAAAATAAATGGTATAAACCCGTAAAATTCTAAAAACTTAGATCTCAGAATTTGTTCTTTTAAAAAAGTGATTACTTAATTAAAGAGTTGTCAATAATATTTTAGTTTTAACAGTTTTAGTTTCCATATTTAAGTATTATCTTGAAAAAACAATGGATTACTGGTAAATAAAGTTAAACCATCTTAAAGCCATTCAACCTGATTTAAACTTTTGGACTAAATTCAAAAAAAGATTTTTAAAAAAAAAAAAAGAAAGAAAGAAAAGAAACACTTATATTACTTTAATTTAGCTCACTGACCATATGTTACTGTAACCATTATTTAACTGTAAAATGAAAAATCATACTTTTGAAAAGTTACAAAACTCAACTCAAATTTTCTAAGTACTTCCTGTTTTGCTTAAAAATAAAAACAATGATAATTGCCATGAATCTAATAAAAACAAATAACTAAAAAAAAGTTAACATTACTGTTAACTAAATTTTAAATTTGGCAGAAATACTACAAAAAGACTTATGATTTATCTACTGACAGTAATTCCATTCAATTTTTCGCATTTATACATGTTCATGATACTCAGTAGATAAAATTTACGTAATCTAATTTATAATTCTTATTCAAAAATCATACAAGAACTTTATTTAAAAAAATTATATTTAAAAAAATTATATTTAAAAGAGGGGAAAAAAAACACAAAATTTTGAATTTACAACAACTTGTTTTTATACATAAAAATTTTACAAAAAACTAGTTTTTATACCTTTCTCTTTATTCACCTATCATAAATCATACATATTTTAATGAATATTAATTTAATGAGTAATATTCTAATACAGTGGGGAACCGATTATCCGGAACGGTCGGGACCATCGCTATTCCGGATAAGTGATTTTTCCGGTTTTCTGAATCGCTACAAAAAACCGTTTTTTTTATTGTTAAACCCAACTAAAAAAAATATATATTTGGAAATAATCTTAAAAAGAAGAAAAACGATGAAGCAATACACTGATGATTATTTCCAAAATGGTGGTAAGGTAAACATCTTTCAAAAAAGAAAGAAAAATCCTAAAATCTTAAGAGGAAAAAATTTTTTTTTTTAAAAATGGCGGGAAAATTTATCGAATTTTGTTCCGGTTTTTTGGTTTTCCGGTTTTCTGACTTCCGGATAACGGGTCCTGTACTGTATTATAATTATATTCTAATGTACTATCTAATTATATTCCAATGAATTCTATTAAATTTGATCCTGATACAGAAAACAAGGGAACTCCTGGATAAAGTATAGGGAGAAATTAGCCTTGGTGGAAGATTTTTAATGGAAACCATCAAAATATGTTACTAATCCCTGAAGGAAAGAAGTATCAAAATTATTCAGAATATTTTATATGGAAAGCTTCAATTCTGTCACACTGCTTGCCATCAGCATATATAATGCATAGCATAACCCGATCACATTTTTTTGGATTTAACTTCAGGGTAACCGGTCAGCCAATCTTTGACAAGTTACCTGTTATCCAAAAAGGATACAGATTTTGCAAGGTGAATGGAGCATTTTCCACGAACTATCAACAATCTCTGAAAATATTTCATATTGTATTTTATAATTGTCCTCGAACAGCAAACCTAATTTTGAGTTTACGACTACCTACGTTCAACTCTGTAGTCTTGAATCCAATCCAGAAAACAAAGGAACTAATTTAATATAGAAACTTTGTTAATGAAATTTAACTATGAACTTTTTTAAATGCAAAGTATATGAAAACATAAATTTATTATTAATGTTTTCATATTATCTTTTTAATTCGTGTCTCAATAATCTTTACAAATAAATCATTATAACTATAGATATTCAGCTTCAAATAAGGATTTCCAAGTTTTAAACATTTTGACACACGTTTGAACTATTAATCCAATAGTCCAGTTCATGTAAACCAATTGTACTTTAATGTTTTAAAAATGTTAGAACATAAATTCACATATTCATTTATAAGGTTTAAAATTTATTGCCCACTAATTTATTAAAAGTATATATGGGATAAAAAAAATCACTTATTAACATTCATTGGCAAATTAAATTAAAATACGTTGATTTGGAAATGATAAAATTTGTAATGAATATCAATGAGATAAAAAAAAAAAAACTTTTCAATAAATCTTTAAGATTTCCGAGATAAGTTGATAGTTCATCTTCTCTTTCATGTAATTCCAATTCAGCACATTTACGAAGATCTTCAGTAATAAGATCACTTTCGAACTTCGTGAACTCTTCACTCGACTTTTTTTCCATGATTAAATCCTGCAGAGAAAAAAAAATGTAATTTTTTATTTATCTGGCATATATAATGAATTTTAATAAAAGCAGGTATTTATAGCGCTAAAAAAAGGCTTTTAAATACCAATTACATGTACAGATAGACCCTGCATTAATACTTAAAAATTCAATTGAATTTTTACTTACGCCTGGATCATTAATTATGACATCATCAGACTACCACTGTACTGGGGGATATTATCATAACTACGGCAAGTTGGCGAAGAGTCGCCGAGGAAGGAATATAACCAGGGTTGCCAGACTTTGAAATTAAAAAATACTACAACTGTATCTGAAAAAATACTACAAAATATAGTGCCGTAGATATAAGGAACCCGTAAGAGGAAGTGAAGGTCCTATCTTCTCGATGGCAACGAAAAACCGGTTTTCAGGGATACCTTATTTTTGTGGTTTATCTTATTATTGGCGTTTTAAAAAAATTTACTACCTTTTTTTTTTTCGTTGAGTGCTTAGTTGTACTAGCTCTGATTTCGAATATAACAATATAATAAAATATAAAAAATGGACAATAAATTGTATTTTTACTTTTAGAGTTAATAAAACTTTTAACTCGATTTAGAAATATGTATTAACTTAGTTAATTACTTATTAATAATTAATTTGATAATTTAATTTTACAATTCGCGATCGCAACGAACTATAGGGGGCGTTGTTGTGTGAGCCGCTTACCTGCGATTTCTATATGAACCGTCATTCAGTTACTCTGGAGACGTCGTTAACGTAGCGTGTAGCATTGCAACGTTCCTTCTTTATTGTGGCTAATTAAATTTAAAAAAGAAAAATGCTTGATATTCTTTCTTCTGCAAACGAAAACTAAATGGTATCTCTTTTTATTAGAGAAGGAATATCCAAAACGCATCGGAAAAATATTTGTACATTAACAGAAAAAAATATGTATATTTCTTATAAGAGTTAAAACCTAATTTCCCGAGAAATAGTATTACTAAATTTAATGATATAACATGAAAGGCCCATTTAAACTTTACATTCTATAGTTTTAAGAATCATATTACTTCAAAAATTAAAATGAACAAAAAGTATACATAAGCCTCATAATTTTATGAAATTTAATTTTGTAAGCAAAGTTTTTTGACAACAATTTTTATCAAAAAATTTCAAGTTTCAATAAAAATCATTATTTAGAAACTAAGAAACGTAAAATAAAGAATGCTGACGAAACAAAAACAAAAAAAAACAATTCTTTTTTGTCGCCATTTTTAGTGCTACGAAAATTCGTCTTTGGGATTTGCCAAAAACAAAACAAGAAGCAATTTTATTTTTTCAGGAGGGAAATATTTTACCGAAAAAACGAAAATGTACCAATTCCCACAACATAAAACTTTATCTTGGTAAACGTACGTTTTGGAAATGTTATTTCATTTGGAATCTTATTTATCAGAGTTCATATGGCGATATGATTGTTTTGAATCTATGCTAAACTCTATATCGGCTCATTTTCCACCGAAATCCGATTGACTATTTTGATTTTAAATAAAGTGTTTTATTTTATGAATTGTCGCAAAAATTTTAAGTGTAGATTGGCGGCACTTAAAAACCGCCAAATCTGTAGCGGCGGTGGCGTTAATAAGTAAGTACCGAATTTTTATTCCATACTTTTCTGAATCATATTACTTCAAACATTGGAATATACAAGAAGTATACATAAACACATAATGTTATACCATTTAATTTTTCAGAAAAAGTATTTTGAGAACAATTTTTATCAAAAAATTATAAACTAAAAAACGGAAAATAAAGAATTCTTAGGATAAAAAAACGATTTTAAGAATTCTTTACATTGAAATAAAAACTTTCATATTGTTTCTTTTTTTATTATTCTTATAGTTCTTAATCAGACGTAAAAAACCATTCTGTAGAGAACCAACATCAAATGAAAAAAAAAATATTTACAAGCAAATTTTTTATTGTAAAAATCATTGCACTTACCTGATTTATAATTCCCGGAGAATACCAAAATGATAAGTTCCTTGTTTGAAAACTTTATTCTCAAATAATATATGCATAGTTTATCCCTTCATTACTTTTAGATAACATACTACACAGTAAAATTTTATAATTGATATGAATTTGAATATGTAGCTAAAAACAGAATAGCTGAATTCTAGTTGAAATTATTCCTTCAAAACAAAATAATAATTTCCAAGAAAACGATTCAAATTTATTAATAATCAGCACAAATGAATCTATTTCAAGTAGTTCGGATGATTCTTTATTGTTGTTTTACGAATAATAGATACAGAAATATATACTGTTCTATAAAGAAGAACAATATTCTATAACTACATATTATACAGTTCTGTGCATATTCTGAATTCTTATTTATTCATTGGAATGACGAAAGCAATGCTGATTTCACTTTAATTTGTAATGAATTGAAGACAGAAAAAATTATTTTACCGTAATGCACACAATCTGTAACAGCAAGTTATCATGAAATTGGAAGTTATGTTGTTGGTAATAGAAAGGTAAAAATTATCCAGAAATTGTTCTTCAAATGCTTGGCGTGTTCTGCTTCAATGTTTGGCATGTTCTGATTAGTTTTTTTCAAGAAGTTCTACCTTTTCCTTAGGGAAATTTTGCTTCTTATTTGCTGCTAATGAAATGGCGTCCGTCGTTGCCAATGGTTTTGTGGGAACTAATGTCCGATATTTTCAGTCTCCCGCTAGATGGCGTACTCGAGCGTTGCGATCGCGAATGCTAAACTACTAACAGAGCCTTCAGTAGAGTGTACTTTAATGCAGAGCTGCCATCTAGTGATGGAATTAGTAAATCCCTACAGCAATGAAATGAAAATAGAAAGGAGTGTACAAAAAAAAAATTTAATTTTGGGAGGGATGAATTATTTTTTTATTTCCTTGAAAAATAAGTCGTTTAAGAATTTTTTACATTTTAAAAGAAGAATTTACTGACATTGTCAAAAAGTGTAGATACAATTGCTATTATATTCGGACCAGCAAATCATTCCAAAATAGAAAAGAGTATTGAAGAAAATGAAACTTTTACAATTTAAATAATGTTTTTTCTTCCTTTCACAAAACTTGAAACAAAAATAATTTTTTTAAAATAGTTTAATTTGTATAAAAAAAATTCCTTGATGTTATGTTGACATTTTGCTTTACACTTACCTTTAAAAGTATTTAATTACGAATTGAATTGTAGTTTATGTTGATTTAGTTGATTTTACTGTGCTTGAACACTATTTCGAGAGCACAAAGTTTGACATCAAAGATTTTCTTTTCCGTCCACGCTGAAAATGCAATAAACCTTCTTCGAAGAAGCATTATTTACATGCATTAACACATTGGTCACATATACATGAGTTGGTTTTCAGATATTTAAATTTAAACAAAAGGGGGAGGGAAAAACATTTTTCTAATTCTTATACTATTGAACTATTGTTTTAAAAATTATCTTGTGTGTGTTAATGTTAGCCTTTTCTGAAAAAAAAATGGTTCTTCGAAAATTCGTTGTTTTGACGCTTCAGCTTTTTAACTTCTTCTGAAGAAGGAAAATAAATTATATTTAAAATTGTACTTAAAAGAAACTATAGACAAAGGCTGCAAATAAATTTCATGCATATTAAAATTTAAGCGAGAACGAAACATTATCTGTGAAAACCAGCGAATCCCAGTTGGGGTAAATAACGAAGCATACTTGATTTTCGGGTGAAACAGAAAAAAATTGAAAGGAGATTGGTAGAACTATATCTAAGAATCATTAGGCAATCAAATTGGTTTTGCCGTTTTTTCATCTTTTCTTCTTTAGGGACTCGATAGTTTCCAACCTTGGCCAAAGAATACCTGAGGAGGCCTTTTCATTTCAATTCCAACCTTCAGTAAGGATAGGTTCGAAAAGGGACGAAATATATTGCACCTCCAAAACCCGTTTCACTGTCTCCCCTACATTTTTTGTGGGGGTGCGTGTGTTAAGTAACCCGAAACTAATCACTGTCACAGAAGGGGAATTGCAACCTGCGGGGGTCAACTAGCTTTCAAAAGATATCAGAAGAAACTCACTCTTCATCTTATTATGCTTTTTCTCTTTCTAAGATAAACTTAAAAAATATTTTTTTTAACTCTAAAACGACTTTATTTATTTTCAAAATAGTTTTATCATTTTATTTAACATGCACTTTTTCTAATTATATCTTGAATTGTTTATTATTTTGATTTGATTCTTAACAAATAAACACCGGGGTTATTTGTTATTTGTCACAAACAAAATAGAAAATTTTGTCAAATAGAATTATTAGAAAATCAAAATAGAAAATTATTCGATTTAATTATCACAAAATTTTAAATCATATTAAGACAGATCTAAATTCCGATTATATCACTTAACTTATTCAAATAATTTAGCTCGGATACATTTAAAACTTCACCCACAAACTCATATTCATCATTTTTACTTACATTATTTATACTCAGTTATAGTTACTTTAAAAACTTATCGCCAAAGATATTATTTAACAATAATACAAAAGAAATTCCTTATTGATCTAAAGCAGTTATTTAGTATAAATTTATTAAACTGCACATTTTGAAAGCGCAGTTTTATATGAAGTTTATTTTAAAAGAATAAAGGAAAACATAACTTATTAAAAAGCGAAAATATTTTATTTATCAACTTTTGCTTGTTAAAAGGTATTTATATTTTATCAAACAATTTTTATCAAGTAATATCTTGTGATTACTTTAATAAAGGAACTTCATTTTTAATTTTAGGCCTTTAACTTAAAATTATTATAACCCTAATAACAAAGGGTAATGAACGCATTTTATTTGTAAATGTCGTAAATAAAAGGACAAATAAATAACTTACAAAAGTATAACTTATTTCTAAGAAATTCCTTAAAAACTATCTTTGATAAGCTTTATAATTTTCTAAACGTAGAAGTAATATTATAAGAAAATTGATGTAACTCTTTCATTTCAGTTTTGAGGATTCATAAAAAATACCATCATTTCTGTCGTAAAAATAAATTATAACATTTTCGACTAATAAGCTGAAGTGACAGTTTAAATTTATTTTTCTAATAGATCATTTCGATGGATCATTAAAAACAACAAAATAAAACAATTCTATGTTGTTTTACATTTTAGTACATAGATTTGTGAGACTGCTCACTGTAATTAATATAAAGATTTATCAAAATAATCGAAATTAATTTATAAAAAAGTACGATAACGAAATTTTTGAAAGAAAAGGCATTTATTGGTTTTCATTAAAACTTACAACATAACAACAGATTGAGACAAGTTTACTTTACAAAATTTTATTAAATACAAAAATACAGAAAATTATGGTTATCTGGGAGATATATTCATATAGATGGCATGCTGGCTAACCCTGGGAAGTTTTCGTGTTTTTCCTCTTTATGTAATGCTAATGACGGTTAGTTTTCTTATATTTTAATTAACTATAATTACACTAATTAAAGTTTGCAGTATAGAAATTTCTACTAAATCTCTTCTCTATGAATGGCAAAAGAGGGTCAGGGAAGAGAAATTAAAATAACACATTGATTACATACTTTGTTCTAGCAAAAAATAAGGAATAAAAGTTACATTATACACTTTTAATATGAATTCGAAAAATTTCTCATTATTAAATACATAAGATATTGCATAATTACTACTCTTAATATATATTTTTAGAATATTGCGAAAAAAAGTTTTAAAAAGTGTATTAATTAGGAATTACCGATTAGGGAATCAACTAAGGAATCAGGTCTGAAAACATCAAAACCAGTTTGACTGTCTGAAGTAACAAAGAGTAACTTAACTCTAAGTATTACAGCTTATTTTTATTTTTTAATTTATCGTAATGAAATTTCGTGGTGTTTATAATAATCACATTTCTCATTCTTTTTATTTCATCTGGCAATTAAACTGGTTTCAATATTTTCAATGTTGCGTTCCTAAGCATCGATTCATTATATTTTGATACCGTTTGTATTTTTCTCTCGTGAATATTAATTATGACCACTAATGTTCTTTTTCTTCCCTTTTTTTTTTAAAGAATTTTAAAATACATGCGCGTATTTTCATATTTTTCTTCATTTGCTGATTAAAATGAAAATTTCATAATACTTTAGTGTTCTTGTGTATTTACATTAAAGCCCTAAAAACAGGGTTAAGTGCTTGTTCATGTTTGGATGATGCGTGGTCTTGTGTACTAGCTATTTTTTTTTCCTTACCGTGAAAAAACATACTATCCCAGCTATTGGAGTAATTAAAACTATTTACGGAATGAAAAAATTGGAACCTTTTAAATTTTTTTAATGTAAATGTTTTTTTAAACCTACAAATGAGTGTACGATATATTTTTTTTTAAAAAAAAAAAGGAAAACGGCGGTTTTGTGATGCTTTATAGCATACTGGAAGATCTTTACGTCATTTATTCGATTTTAATTAATCTCACTTTATTCAGCAGCTAATTTTTTTAATTCTGAAACATCTTTAAAAAACAAGAAACAAAGTTTAAAAAAAGGGGAATAATGTATTTAAAAAATAAATTCCATTCTCAAAATGAATAAAAACAAGAAAATTATTACTACTAAATAAATAAAATGTATATAGAATGAACGAATTATCAGCAAATATAATTTTCATAATAAATTACTATCATAGAAAGCTATCGGTTTTTAAAGCGTTCCCCATATCAGTTCTTCAGAAGGACAGAGAGAGAGAAAAAGATTTTCAAAAGGGGGCAAGACCTCCCACCGAGAAGATTAGTGAACTTGGGGGTGGAAGTTGCCTTCCTCCCTTACTCAAAGGTAGAAAGTGACTTGTGTTTCAAAGGCAATATTACAAAAAGTAATAAAGATAAAAAAAATTAACCTATATTTTCGTGGATAGGAAAGATTGAAAAAATTATTAGTATTTTTTTTTAATTGATCACTCCGATTCTTGAACAAGAAAAATCGATTCAAAGTATGACAAGCCCGCCATAGACTTTACATGTTAAAAGCAGAATTGAGGAGTCTGCTTGGTGCAACACTTTTCTCCCGGCAACCACGATTCATGACCCTGATTTTCTGCTCTTTTGAGCGCGCCCCGTGTTCTTTGTTCGCCAAGTTTCCAACTATCTTTTTGTTACTTCCTCGCTTCCCCGCATATTAGCCTGCGACCAATAATCAAAGAATATTATAGACAGTGTCCCCCATCCCCCCCCCCAAGTTCTTGGGCGCATTCATCCCCCCCTAAAATAATTTGCTAACTTCCCCCTTCCATGTTAGCTTGTTCGAAATAGTGCTACGTTGCTTCTTTTATTTATGTACTTAAAAAGAAAAAAATTCTCTCGTCTAAATCCCCCCCCCCAAACTATTCATTTTATTTAGTGTAAAATTCCCCCCCCCCCAAGCTTTAAGTGGGCGCATCGTGCGCCCACCTTCCCCCCTGATTATAGAACCCCTCTATATTCTTCGCTATAGTTATCGGTCTCCGATAATTATAGGTTAGCCTATAATTATTCTTAATAAAATAACCTATAATTATAGATTAACCAATAATTATAGGTTATTTTATTGAGAATTTAATCTAAATAGTACGCAATTAATTGCGTACTATTTAGATTAAATTCTTAATAAATATTTAAACAATTAATATTAAGGACGAGGAAACGGAACACTCTGTTCATATATTTTAAAAATGCTTGTGGCACATGAAGTCGCAATCTGATTAAAAACTTCATGTTCTGGTGTCGCAAATAAATGTCTCAGTCAGAATTTTATCAAAATCTTAGGAATCACTGTTGAGGATAATCACAGCTTAAATGGATTCATAATTAGTTAGAAAAATAGTAATAATCCAATTAGTCAAACAAATAAATCTAGTAACCCAAATAATATCCTTACTTCCCCATTTAGTCTATGGCATACTAACTGGTCTTTTATGATTTTGATGACATACATGCTATCCGTGACTGAAATTAAATTATCAGATTTTAATAATGCTCTTTTTTTTATTGTTTTCTTTTTTTTCGTATATATATATATATATATATATATATATATATATATATATATATATATATATATATATATATATATATATATATATATATATATATATATATATATATATACTTTTCATAACTATTTTATCTTTCTGACAAATATTTTGCAGCATAATTGTTACCGTGGATGATTGAAATCAAGGGAATGTCGACTTTCTCCGGTGAACGTCAACAATCACATTGTCGTTTTGGTGAATGTCCGAAATATTTGTTTTATCCGATTAGATATTACTTTATTCGTTGATATTATTTTATTTATTCGCTATTTTAATATCGTGGGATAGATTGGGTGAAACATCAGTGTTCGGAGAACCGATTTAATGCATATTGGGCAGTGGCACTTGACCTTAAAAAAACATCGATGTAGGACATACCGGGTAATGGCACTGAACCTTTAAAATACATTGATATGGGGCATACCGGGCAAATGTATATCGGGTAGTTGCACATAACTAGAGCTAGTATATAATTCGGACATTTACCAAAGCGATTATGTTATTGTCAACATTCACCGGTTGAAGTTAACAACCACCAATTTCTTTCATTCACGGTAATATAAATAAATTCTGTCTCATAGTATTCAAATTATCTACGAAACTGGCAGGATGTTTTGGAATTCGAAATTTATTTTCTGATTTCTTTGGATCATTAATTCCCAGGAAAGGGACCTAAGGAAGCACGTGCCATAACCCAAAAATTTTTCAAAATTTTCCGATTTTTTTTTAAATTTTTTCTTTAAATCCATAAAATGATATTTTTATGAATTAAAAATTTATATATATAATTCATATGTAATTTAGCAAAATAAAAGATTAAATTTAATAATACTACAAAATTTATGCATCATTCTCAATTGTTGTATTTATTTAGTTTATAATTGGAGTTAGTTGCTATTTACGAAAGATAAATTTTCTTTTAATTACCTTTATTTTCCACTGATACAGAGAAATAATTTTTAAAGACACCTTTGTTGAAATTAAAAGTTCAATACTGATTTTTTTTTTACAATTTTAAATAACTTACAACATTATCGAATTCAAAATTTACATTCTGATTTGTTTCAAGGATTAATTTCTTGATAAAACTTGATAGACTATGATGAATGTTCTTAGAATTTTTAACTAATAATTTCCACTTCAGACGATGTATCCTTCTTTTACTACTAATTAATGTAAAATATCTCGTACGATTTTTTTTTTTTTAATTTCAGCAAATGCTGGTGTTGAAAACTATTTTATTTCATTATCAAATAGCTTTTAAAAATTTCGTTTCGGCTTTATAAGGCCGGATTGCGTCAAATGCATAACAATAGTAAGTGGCAGATTATGCAATTTTATTCTTTTAGCTTTTAAGGTCATTCCATATCTAATAATTACACGTTTAAATAATAAATGTATGTGATGAAATGTCTTTATTTTCTTAAAACTGTTCGGAAATAATTTATGAATGAAAAAAACAAACAAACTGTATTTAGCTTTTTTACATTTTGATTGTTCTCGGCAAAGAGATTATTTATCTAAAATTAGCTAGTTTCTAAAAAAAAAAATGTCTCTTTGAAAAATTGTTCCCGCTGCATTTAATATTATATTTTTTAACCATTGTTGAAATAAAGTTAATATGAAACAAAATATCTTTTTTATATTTATTTACTGGTTAATTTTATACGTCGCGTGAAATTTTTTGACATATTTGCATCGAATGTATTCGCGATCGCAACGCTCGAGTACGCCATCTAGCGGGAGACTGAAAATATCGGACATTAGTTCCCACAAAACCATTGGCAACGACGGACGCCATTTCATTAGCAGCAAATAAGAAGCAAAATTTCCCTAAGGAAAAGGTAGAACTTCTTGAAAAAAACTAATCAGAACATGCCAAACATTGAAGCAGAACACGCCAAGCATTTGAAGAACAATTTCTGGATAATTTTTACCTTTCTATTACCAACAACATAACTTCCAATTTCATGATAACTTGCTGTTACAGATTGTGTGCATTACGGTAAAATAATTTTTTCTGTCTTCAATTCATTACAAATTAAAGTGAAATCAGCATTGCTTTCGTCATTCCAATGAATAAATAAGAATTCAGAATATGCACAGAACTGTATAATATGTAGTTATAGAATATTGTTCTTCTTTATAGAACAGTATATATTTCTGTATCTATTATTCGTAAAACAACAATAAAGAATCATCCGAACTACTTGAAATAGATTCATTTGTGCTGATTATTAATAAATTTGAATCGTTTTCTTGGAAATTATTATTTTGTTTTGAAGGAATAATTTCAACTAGAATTCAGCTATTCTGTTTTTAGCTACATATTCAAATTCATATCAATTATAAAATTTTACTGTGTAGTATGTTATCTAAAAGTAATGAAGGGATAAACTATGCATATATTATTTGAGAATAAAGTTTTCAAACAAGGAACTTATCATTTTGGTATTCTCCGGGAATTATAAATCAGGTAAGTGCAATGATTTTTACAATAAAAAATTTGCTTGTAAATATTTTTTTTTTCATTTGATGTTGGTTCTCTACAGAATGGTTTTTTACGTCTGATTAAGAACTATAAGAATAATAAAAAAAGAAACAATATGAAAGTTTTTATTTCAATGTAAAGAATTCTTAAAATCGTTTTTTTATCCTAAGAATTCTTTATTTTCCGTTTTTTAGTTTATAATTTTTTGATAAAAATTGTTCTCAAAATACTTTTTCTGAAAAATTAAATGGTATAACATTATGTGTTTATGTATACTTCTTGTATATTCCAATGTTTGAAGTAATATGATTCAGAAAAGTATGGAATAAAAATTCGGTACTTACTTATTAACGCCACCGCCGCTACAGATTTGGCGGTTTTTAAGTGCCGCCAATCTACACTTAAAATTTTTGCGACAATTCATAAAAAAATAAAACACTTTATTTAAAATCAAAATAGTCAATCGGATTTCGGTGGAAAATGAGCCGATATAGAGTTTAGCATAGATTCAAAACAATCATATCGCCATATGAACTCTGATAAATAAGATTCCAAATGAAATAACATTTCCAAAACGTACGTTTACCAAGATAAAGTTTTATGTTGTGGGAATTGGTACATTTTCGTTTTTTCGGTAAAATATTTCCCTCCTGAAAAAATAAAATTGCTTCTTGTTTTGTTTTTGGCAAATCCCAAAGACGAATTTTCGTAGCACTAAAAATGGCGACAAAAAAGAATTGTTTTTTTTTGTTTTTGTTTCGTCAGCATTCTTTATTTTACGTTTCTTAGTTTCTAAATAATGATTTTTATTGAAACTTGAAATTTTTTGATAAAAATTGTTGTCAAAAAACTTTGCTTACAAAATTAAATTTCATAAAATTATGAGGCTTATGTATACTTTTTGTTCATTTTAATTTTTGAAGTAATATGATTCTTAAAACTATAGAATGTAAAGTTTAAATGGGCCTTTCATGTTATATCATTAAATTTAGTAATACTATTTCTCGGGAAATTAGGTTTTAACTCTTATAAGAAATATACATATTTTTTTCTGTTAATGTACAAATATTTTTCCGATGCGTTTTGGATATTCCTTCTCTAATAAAAAGAGATACCATTTAGTTTTCGTTTGCAGAAGAAAGAATATCAAGCATTTTTCTTTTTTAAATTTAATTAGCCACAATAAAGAAGGAACGTTGCAATGCTACACGCTACGTTAACGACGTCTCCAGAGTAACTGAATGACGGTTCATATAGAAATCGCAGGTAAGCGGCTCACACAACAACGCCCCCTATAGTTCGTTGCGATCGCGAATTCCAAAATACTTTATTAGACCATAAAATAATTTGGAGAAGCAGCGGATTTCGAGAGGATCAAATTGCAAAATGCTTCAAAATACAAAGGATGATAGAAAAATGCGATCCATAATTATTTTCTTAGTTTTTATTGATATCTTAAATCTAATAATTACAAATATACATTATGATGCGAATCTTCTACACGCATCAGGTGAGAACGGAATAGTAACATTTTTAGAAAATTTATTTGTTTCACAAATTTGAAGAAGAATATTTAACAAAATTTTCAAACTCTTTGTATTCTTACTTAATTATTAGATCTAAAGTTTTTATATATATGCTATCATATATTTTGATAAGCTCATATATAAGAAGTTCCGTTACCACAGTTTTTAATATACTTTTTGAGGATGCGCAAAATTAAATGAAAACACATACATGTGTTGCTAAGTAAAGTTCAACGAAACTAACGCAGAAAGGTTATGAAAATCTGAAAAATCATTCATTCGTAATTTTAAAACAATAAAACTTGGTAGGTTGCTAAAGAAAACCGGGAGGATGTGAAAGGCAAATGTTTGAAATATATCAGGTTTAAATTTAATCCTGCTTTCCTCAATGATGATTCATCATTCAAGAAGCTTATTTTCTTCTTTGTTTGAAAATTAATCTGCGACCGCTAATGTTAATTCTGTCTTTATTTTTGAAAACAATTCAAAATTATAAATTAAAAACAAGATTTAAAGACCCCCTTTTACACTCAAATGGTTATAAAAATCAGCTGTATATATGTATATGGTCTGAACTTGTAAAGGTTTCCTAAATTTATTTTAGAACGTCATAATTAATTAATTTTAATAAATTAAAGAAAAATTGCATACAAAGTACTTAAAATATTTCATTATTTCTAGGCTATTTTAAAAAATACCACATCCATTATCTCACAAGAGAAAAAATAATTTTATTGAAATGTACCTTAAAAAAAAGTAAAACCTTTATTTTCTGAGTATATTATGCTTCTTTTTAATATGTATTTTGTATTCTTCTGAAAAGTGTTCTAGATGCTAATTTCTCAGAAGCAGAGAAATTGTTCCAAGTAGAGTTATTGCTGAGCAATTGTTCCATTTTAATGGATCTGATTGCATTTTGTAAAGAATTACCCAAACTATTTATTACCTGAAGATCAAACGTTTAAAAAATGCACTAATATTAAGGAAGATAGGACAGAAAGTTTATCTGAAAAATTGCAATAAAATTTAAAAGTGTAGAATTTTAAGTTGGTAGATATCGCAAATTGATACTTACACACTGTTTTCAAATTTCAAAAGTGATAACTCAAAACATATCTCAACAGATTTTTTTAATTAAATATTTTAAGCATTATTTACAACAAAAAAAACAACAAAATATCTTTACTAATTTTATTTATTTATTGTACAAAGATACTGTAATCAACATCTTGTAGGTGCATTGGGTATGAATTTTTACTTCAATAAAATTTTTTTAAGTACGAAGCTATAATAAATGAAAGAAGTCAAAATTACTACTGGTTATATGAACAATTTAAAACTCTACTTAATAAAATAGTTGCACAGTTCTTCATTTTTCTGAAATTTCAGCAGACAGACATCACAACTTAAACACACTTCACCTAAATGCATATTCTTAAATAAATGCATTAATAAGCATACAAACAATAGTTTTAGATACAAATAACAAATATAAATAAGAATTTTGCACATAAGGATTCTTTCCTTGATAGAACGGTTTTAAAAATTATTACTTAGTGGTAGCTTCTTCAAACATTACATTCAAATAGTACCAGGATTGGTAAGCTCTTGTCAGGCTAGAAAAAACTGATTATGTAAATCTACCCAATCCAAGAAACTGTCATTTACAATAAACATCTAATTTAAAAATGGAAGTTTAACATAATTCACCCAATAATTCTATACGAAAATCTATTTTATTAATTTTTAACGTTATATTATACATGCTTAAAGAATCTAGTTTAGAAGAGAAAATTATTAAATATTGTCTGGGTTTTCAAAAAAAATATATATATATATATATATATTTTTTTTTTCACAAATAATGTGCAATTGAAAATAAAACAAAAATTCAGAATAATATTTGCCATTCATTTAAAGCCTACAAATAATTTTAATTAGGTGTTCACAACTCTAAAATATTATTTATAGGATTAATAGTAACTTTTTCAAAGTTTATTAAAACAATATCTTAAAAACACATTTAAAACATGTGTCTTTGCATTTTATAGAATTTTGTGTCATACAGAACATTGGACACATGTTTAAACTCACCTACTAAGCATGACAGTAATATTAATCTGAGAAAGACAAGCCATAAAATGCGTAATATAATTTTAAGATTCAAATATTTAGACACATAAATATGTGCTTAAGCATTACAGAAAAAAACTTTTTTTTAAACTTTCAAGAACATATAACAACTAAAATAACACAATAAATTTATCAACTTTAGTTTGCTTAACCAAGTAGAGTAGACTTAAAAATAGAAAGATATTAAAAGTTAATGTGGTTTATAGAATTTCATTGCATAGATTTTCTTCTTTAAACAAATTTCCAGCATACAAAAAAAAAGTTTCATATACATAAGTATAAACATTAATAACTATATTTCAAATTGTCGAAACTCTCCTCTGAAAAATTGCGAAATCATAGCTAACAACAGGGATAGGAAAAAATCCAGTAGATTTTACGAAACAATATAAATTTTATGATAATTGTCACAGAATGTACTACATATTTTACACAAAAGGAATTTTAGAGATTTTTCTAGTTATCAAAATAGAAAAAGTGCAATATTTTCCAGTTAAAATTGACAATATACTTGAAATTCTATGTGATATGTTCACTCCTTTTACAACAATACATGGAATGTGCATTAAAAGAGTTAAAGAACTTAAATTATCATCAATAACTTGATCATTTAACCATGTACAATTTTAAAAACAATACTTAAATTTTTATAAATTAGAAACAATAACCTTAACTTTACTCCCAAACAGCAGATTAAATTTTGTATAAATACGAGAATCAGAACTTTGGATTACATTTCATGATGATTATATGCACACAACTAAAGGGAGAATAATGAAAACTCCAAATGTTTATTTACATATCCATATAAAGGCCAAATTATAAATAATCGGCAATATAAATATTATAAAATTTCTAGAAGTTAAGTTGATCATATATGAATTACAGAAAACTTTCATATCTTTAAAGATCAAAATTAAACTAAATATATTTTGATAAAACTGCAATGTTTTACCCAAAAATGGGAACTTACCAGTTTCGGGAGTCTGTAAAAATGTCACTTAACTTTTATTGATGTCATATCAATGCAATACTAATTGCAGTAAGAGGTACATAATATAGCTAATGTAGTAATAAGTTTTTTAGAACATTCTTAAACTTATAAGTACTTGAAAATGTTAATGAATGACTTACCCTAGAAAGTAATTAATATCTAGCCAAGTTTGCAGGTGAGCTTTAGCTGTTATACTGAACTTGGAAAAAACAATAAAAAGAAAACCATTTTAAAAACATCTATATAGAAAGTTTAATAAACTTTCTAAATAGGCAGTTCTCTAGCTATTGTTTCACCAAGTTTATCTTCTCCACAATCAGCCAACTGTATGTGGTACACAGACATGCTTCCAGTCATTTCTATATATGAATCATGAACCACTAGTGAAAAAAAAGTAACATTAACAATACTTGTATTAAAAAATTACAACGGCAAAAGAGATAAATTTCTCACAGTGACAAAAAATCACAATATGTTGTTACTCTTTCTTAGAGTTAACTAATTTATTTTAAATACATTAATCTCATCTATCAATTTTGAATGCATGGCATACAATTCCTATGATAGTTACTAGGAAATTTAGAAATATATAAAGATGAATTGTAGATCTAAAATACTCTTTACTTTAATTACCACTTTTTCTTAATATAGCTAAATACAACCTTCATATATTAATACTCCATATTATAAACTATTCGTAACATAAAATTCAGTATCATTCCTAAATTATAATGACAAACAGCACAAAACAAGCGTTTATCTCCAAATAAGTTCATTTACTATTGTGCATAAATAACAGACTACATAATTTCCTAAAATTTATGCAAGCTCATTTTCGCTATATTATCGCAGATTTTACTAAAACATTTTTAATGATCAAAACTTTCGGTAGAATAAATATTCCAATATGAAAACATTTTTAGGATATCAGAAATTTCCTTCTGTAAAAATTATTTTACAAATCTTTTAAACAATAACCACTCAATCAATTAATGCTAAGCACATAAAAATAATTTTCTAGAAGAGTGGAGTTATAAATGCATTATAAAATTCATTCTCATTGGAAAATAACACGAGAATGATGTTTACGCTTCATAGAACATTATATATAAACATTTATGCAATGTTTTCACATTTAATTAGCTAAAAATAAATACAAAAAATTAATATATTAATAATTTTTACTTACCACAACAGATTAGATATCGATCCCATGCAGTAAAATTTCAACACGTGAAATTAACAAGCCATCACAACAAAGCACACGAACACTGGCGATGTGGCGATTTAACAGATAGAAAAAGTCGCCACGATGATTGAAAAAAGTAACCCATTTTTCGTTGCCACCGGAAAGATAGGACCTTCATTTCCTCTTACGGGTTCCTTATATCTATGAAACTCATATTCGCCCTAGATTAGAAGGAAGTGAAGGTCCTATCTTCCCGGTGGCAACAAAATTCCAAGAAATTACCCTTTTTCAGGTTTACCTTAGTCAATGGGCTTATCTCACTATTGGCGTATCTTTGGAGAGCAAAAAAATGTAAAATTTCTTGTCCTCTCTATGATTGGACAGATTTATTACTGTCTCTAAGGCCTTATAACGTCTTACGTCAAAGTATTTTGCACACGAATAGCATATATCAATGAATATTGAAAATCGCTTACTGATTATTTATTTAGCAAAATTTATTACTTTTCTACAAAAATGTTTCCTTGTAAAATTTCTTTAATTTGTAAATTATTTCGCAATATAAATTTATTATAAAAAAATCATAATTTTTTTTGTAAAAGTTTTTGTTGCAAAAATTAAATTAAAAGTTTAACTAGATTCGAAATAGATTCGTATTTGCACAAAGATATTTTTTAGTCTTACTCAACTCATTTTATTATGTTATTGAACACAAAAAGATTATATTACTTCACCATTTATATCTTTTGTAATCACATTAAAACGGGAATTTTATTAAACATGATTTAAACATTCATATCGCTTGATTGTTATCGTTAAAAAAAATTTAAAAATAATGTTAAAATGAATTTAGACATTCTTTTAACAAACATTGAAGATGTTCGTTAATTAAGCTCTTAGAAAAACAGTTGTTTATTTTAAAAAAAAGGGATAATATTTATTTCCAGGAAATATTTGTTTCATTATGCTATAAAATTTAACTACGCCAACTTCTCTCAATAGCCGTGTCAAGAGTAAAAATCTAAAACACATTAGAAATTAATGAAGATTTTTTTTAAAAAAAAGTGAAGGAAATAAAAAAAATAATAATAATAAATTTTAAAAGATATAACTCTGTAAAATGCTGTGGGCAAGAAACTTGATTACGCGTATATTACTAAAGATTTAAAATCCTTCTCCATCGAATTGAATTACTAAATTGCAATTAAAATGTAATTCCATCAAATAAAATTTCATTCGGGGAAAAAATCTGCTGGAAGGAGAAATGTTTGCTTCAACTTGTAAATTTGTAAGATACTTTTCATTTCCACAAGTACAGGTGACTTTTTTTTCTTCTTTTTCCAAATAGGAAAAAATCATATTAGTCAAAATCGTTGGCTTTTTAGGAAGAAGTTCTATTATACAAATAATTTAAAATGTTTTGTCCAACTTAAACGGATTTAGCCTTAATATTAAGAAAATCTCTGATACAAACATAAATAAATTCCCTCTTCAATAAATGAAACTTAGTAACTAAAAGAGCAATTTATTTAATGGGCTAAGTCAGGTTTTATTTTTGTTTCTTTTTTTCAGAAATAAGACATTTTAAAAATAATTGAGCTTTACACATGAGTACTTCGGAAAGAATTATGATTAAAACCTGTTACCACTTACCGTCAGGCATACCGGGGAAGGTTTTCGTGATTTTCCTCTCCATGTAACACAAATGGGGGATTGTCGGCTGCTCAACAACGGTTATAAAATAATATAAAATGCAACCTATGTTTAAATTATATAATTATTCGTATTAAAAATATATTAATTTAATTTAAATTTTGTCTATTTGAATAAATAAAAAACTGTAGAGAATAAAAAGCTATAATCAATTCTTAGTCCATTTTTTTAAAAAGGCCTTTTGTTTCTTTTATTTATGTATCAAATGTTCAGTTTTATAAGTTTAATTTATTTTGTAAACAGGAGAATTTTTTTAATTGTGTAGTAAATTTTGCATTTATTCTTCTGACAGCAAAAATTTTATTAATTCGTAGTTTAATTACATTTATGTTATAACTATTATATTTAATTCCCTTTTATTAGTTCAGTTGGGAAATGTGCAACTTTCTAGAGAACTTAATTTTTTTTCATTAAGTTTGATTGTTTAAGGGGAAAAAAGACAATAAAATTTGACTTGTTTATTTATTAAGGTTGGTTGGGATAAACTCTCAAACTCTCCATGTCTTGAAAAGGCTTTAAGAGGTTTTGTATATCTTTAAATGCTTTAGCATTATCTTTAGTTTTGTGATAAACAGTGATAACGAGGGTGGTAATTTCAAATCCGTTAAAAAATACTGCACTTGAAAAAAATGAAAAGTTTAAGAACTTATTAATATTAATTTAGAAATTCATAACTTATTTTTTTTTTATTTGTAAAATGCACACATAAACAGTAGAATCCTAAATCAATGAATTTAACTACAATATATGACTTGAAAATTTATGGAACTGCTAGTAAGAAAAAAATACTAGAAACTTCCTCCTCTTTCTCCTACCAGTTCCATTAATCATGCTTACATAATATATTTTTACATTTATCATAAAAACGAATCTTTTTGTATGTCTAAACAATTAAAGATGAACTAGTTATGCACGCTATTTTATATTTTAAATTAAAAAAAGTATCTGATCTGCACAACTTTTGCACTTTGAAAAGATTATATACATTTAATGCTTTTAAAATATGAGAGAAATCAAAATTTGCTTTGCTTTCAAAACACAATAGTGAAATTTATATTTTTATGTAAAAACATTACATCTTTAATAACAAAAAGAATTAACAATTTTAACTACTAATTAACTAATAATTAAAATTTCAAAGCATAAACTTATAAGTACGCATGTCGTGCGCAAGTTTTGTGAATAACTGCTTTAATTTCTTATTTTATGTGTTTTAATTTACATTTTTTTAATTTAATTTTTTTTTTTTTTTTTTTTTTTTTTTTTTTTTTTTTTGTTTAAACAAGTGCTGCGTGACTACTTTACTCAGATTTTCTTATACGTATTTTTGCTTGAGTAGAAAGTTTAAAATTGATGGACTTGTTTTTTTAGGTCATTAACGTAAATAACGGCCACATCAGGGCGACTAAGCATATGTATTGATTAAAAAATTGCCTGGCAGTTAAAAAATTGAGCTTTATGAAGAAGAAATACAATTGTAAATTCGATAGTAACTTTCCGTCTAAAATGTATCCCATTTTATTATTTTTAATTAAAAAAAAAGTTGAAATTGTCAAGAATACTTTATAATATCGCGAAATTTGGTTTATCTCCAGTTTAAAATTTTTCTTTTTCAGAAATCATCCTTGTAAATTTTGCCATACTTACTTTAATGAATGCTTGAAAACAAATGCCTTTCATCACTAATATGAAGTTTTTTTTTTAATCTTTTAAAACTTTTAAATTCTGGAAAAAAATGGCCTCTGTTAAAAATGTCACAACCAGCCACTGGAGTGAAATTTCCGAAATTCCACCTCATTATAGATATATAACACGAAAATTGACTAGAATCTAAAATAGCTATAAATGTCCCCCTCCCTCAAATGGTCAGACGAAATATAGCTCTGTCCATTTTATTGATTTTCTGACATTTCTATGTCCATCTTGCTGATTGTTAACTTTGTCATATAGTTTCGAAATTTAGCTGAATTCCACCCTAGAAAGCCATGCGTTTATGAAATATAGATTGCATTCATATGATAGATTAATGAAGAAGCTGACATAAAACTGATGGGTTTTGCACTGTACTGATATTTTGTTTAATGTTGTTAATTTACGTCGCACTAGAGCTGCACAATGGGCTATTGGCGACGGTCTGGGAAACATCTCGGAGGATGATTCGAAGACATACCATCACAATTTTGATCCTCTGTGGAGGGGATGGCACCCCCGCTTCGGTAGCCCGACGACCTGCGCGCGAAGTCGAGCACTTTACGGTAGCACAGTTTAACGAGGACCAATACCGCACACCCTCGGTCCCTACGCAGACTGATCCAAGTGGTCACCCACCCGCACACTGACCGCAGCCAGTGATGCTTGACTTCGGTGATCTTCTGGGAACCGTTTCTTGATGATCAGTCCACTGCGGGACAAGGAAAAGCTTAAGATAAGAAAGCTTTCAGTGTAAATTGTGAATCAGTGAGATGCAGCTTGAATTTATTGAGTTTTCTATCTAGCAATCATCTGAAGCAGTTGTTTCGAAACATGCCAAACTTTTAGTTTTACAAATCATTACCTAGAGCCAATTTCCCAAATTTCATGTATCATGCTCAAAAATCAGTGATATGTTTTCTTCATCTTATAAATGTGAACAAGAGTTTTCAACTATGAACCTTAAGAAAAAATCGATTCAGAAGTAGAGTAACAGACAAGCATTTAGCCTCGGTCCTCAAAATAAGTACATCTCACTTCGAACCTCAACATAAGGATCTCTTAAAAATGAAATCGCAATATTATTCACCTCATTATAAATTCAAATCCCTTTTATTTATTTATTTTTTTTACAGAATTTTTTACTCCATCAAACCTTTTTTTTTTCTCGATTTTTTGCCCTCGACCAAAAGAGTTTGCCCATCCCTGTTCTAGATTGAGGAGCAGTCTTTAAACAAAATCATTAAATTTTCATTTAATGGCCTGACAAAAGCTTTAGGTGATCATGTAGATAAAATTATCACAATATTTGAAAATGTTGCAAATTGCTGGATGACCATTAAGAAATTTTTTGAGCCATTTTTGAACTACATGGACCATTTTGTATCATTTATGATCATATGCTGGAAAATTTGTATATCCTTATATTTAAACAATAAAAAAGTGTAATCAATATGAGTAGCGTAATGTAAATTTTAATTAGTTGTTAATATATATGTGTATTAATTGTAATAGTGTCATGTTAAAAAGTATTGGTCATAAAGAGTTGTAAACAAAGTATCTTAATAGTTTTTTATTATTAAGGTAAATAATTCCTTCAAAATTAATGGTTTATTTTCTTTTCTCTTATAATTTATTTAAAGTTGGAGTATATTGCCTACTAAATGTTGAATCTTATTTTGCTTTGCAAAGGTTTTGTTTTAATTAAACTTGCATTTAATTTATCAACTAGAATATTTAATTTTTTTTTAATTTAATTGTATGAACATTAAAAATTTTTAATGTTAAATTTATCGTTAAATGAACTTTATTATGTAATGTGACAAAAAAAAACATGAATTTTCTCATTATTTTGCAATTTATCTAAATTTTTTCTGATAATTGATTCTATTTTTTCCCTAAGTAATCAGTTTTTAATTTTAAACACTTAAAGATATTTAATTTCATACAAACATATTACATGGTTAACATGTCGTTCTAAATACTTGTCATGCGGCCTTTCAATGGTCAATCTGCTGTGAATGTGGCCCTACACTCAAAAAGGTTGTGCACACCTATGCTAATTATTATGCAATTTTTTTTTACATCTTCAAAAAAAGAATCCCCCCCCCGTCTATTTATAAGAATTTGTGATGTTACGCATGAGAATTTTCTTAATTATGTCATGTTAAAATAAGCTTTTTTCTAAGTAAATACAAGACCCTACTAATATCCATACATCTTAACTTGTTCTACTTTTTTTCCCACAAGTCCTAATTTAATATTTTTTAAATTCATTGCAACAAATATCTTATGAAACATTTTATAGGATTAAAGTACAATTAAGCTTGAGAGGATTTATAATTTTCTAACTAAGATATTTCATATAGTAGTTCTCAATATTATATATAAATAAAATGGTCTAAAACGATTTTTCATGGTCAGAAAATTGTTAAGGTTCCTTAATTAAAATATAAATTTATTTTTTCGTAATTTTCTTGACACCCTTTCGTAATATAATTCTCTACTATTGTTATAATTCAGTTCATTAAAAATAGTAAGCGATTTAAATATTTTGATATTATTAGTCAATGGCAAATATGTTACATTAATTTTTATAATTAGCTTTATATAAAATTATTTCCAGCCAAAACTGTTATTAGGAATTAATTTCACATATTACTAAGTAATCTGGCAAAAAAACATTTTTCTTTTGCTTACAGCTGGTACAACGGTGCACCCTAAGCAAAGGGTTAACTAATTTTAAAGCAGCCATTTTCCATAAGGGGTACCATCTTAATCAAAAGAAGGAATTTATAAAAAAAGCAATACATTCATGAAAGGACATCTCTTCTTGTCTCTCTAAAATGCTCTACTCTTGATGCATGGACTTATTCCAGGAGATAAAAAAACGAATTATTGTTTCGAATATTTTTGTAAGACTAAAAAATTGTTTCTACCAATTATAATGAAACTGAAAATTGAGGAATAAGTGAAACTTAAAAATTAAGCAGTTTTCAAGGACCATGTGCACCCTGTAAATAACGTTGAATTAGAGCTTCAATAATTAAAGCGAGATTATTGCATAAAATTGTTTTTTATTTTTATTAGTGCTTATTTAAAATTTGAACAGTTTTGTATACTAGAGATTTGATAGCCATTTGAATTAAAAAAATGGAATCAATTTGAACATGAGCTTCTAACAACTTATTTATGCCAAGAAAACATATTACAGGGGAAAACCTATAGAATTAATTTCCCACATGTGCCTAGTGTTTAAAATATTTATTAATATTTTCAGCAATGGACACAAGTTTCAATAACTATTTGTAAAAAAAAAAAACAAACTAAAAACAAGATTTTACAGGCGTGCACATTAGTTTACAAACAACCCTTTAATTACTAAGGCTATATAATCTTCAGAGTGCTATTTCTGAAAATATTTAAGACAAAAATGTTGGGTAATTTTGTTTAAATTTAATTAGTTTAAAAAAATTAATTGCTAAACCATAATATTCAGCATAGAATGAAAATGTGGCATCTTTTTTGAAACATTACTTAAAACTGTCTATTAAGTTAAGTATCACTTTGAAATTTGAAATTCTAAATACATAATTTATGAATATAAATAGTTTTTATACTTACAATTCTGTAAAATGATGCATAAAGTTTCGATGAGATAGAATCTTAACTAAACATTCTCTCTTTGAAATTTTTTTTTTTGTAAAAATTATACAACTTGTAAAAAATAGTGGGTGCTGCTTACAGGATATATTATTAAAAGATACATTAACTCTGCAGTGTGACAATTGGAAATTTATTAAAAAACATACATATGAACACAGTAATTGTTGAACAAACACCAAACACAATAGTTTTATTATATACATGACATACAAATACATTCTAAAAACACTGGATTTGAATATACAGCTAATTGAACCAACTTTCACCACCTAGGACAGACAAGATGTTTAATAATGACAGGCTGCTCCAGCTTTCATCATCAGGCTAAGTAAATGCTTGTAAATTTGGCTCCGTGACCCTCCTCAGAATAATGAAAAGAACAGACCTGAAATTCAACTTTTAAAACAGGCATGATTGCAACCATTTTCCACATCACCCAAGAGCAGGGCTGTAAACTCTGTAAGCTTTTTTGAAGAGAAACTTAAAATTTTTACTTCCACAATTTTTTAAAATGAAACTCTTAACACTTTATAAATAAACTCTACAAGTATATACAGCTCTGCTCAAGAGGTACGGTTGCACAGATGCGTTGACCCCTTTTATTAGGTTGTTCCAAAAACTTATTTAAAATTTGATTGTTATAATTAAAATACTAAACACTCTATAATTATGCTAATTTCTTTTTTATTTCAAATGAATCAATATCTAAAAAAAAAACTTTAAAACAACATTGCTTAGGGTTTACAATTTTTATAATCCATTATTATAAATAGAAACAAGTAATAAGTACACCATAATCATTATGGAACAACCTAACAGCATATAGCAAGGCGGGTTCCCCAAGAGGCATATATTCCTTTTGTGTCATGTCCATTTCATACTTTTTCTCACTTAAATCTTAGAATTTCTTTATCCTTAACTTGAAGAGAAGAAAGGTTTACATTTTACAGATATCCTAGGCCTTACATTACTTTGCTTTATAAAATTCTTAAACAAGAATGGCACACTTGTTCAAATTTATCAAAAAGGTGAAGAATGTTATGGATTTTATAAAATCTTCAGGCACTCATTGTTGGTTAAAATGGTCATGACACTATACAATAGAACACCAATCTCCTAAAACAAGAATTAAAAGGCAAAAGCATTAATGAACATTTTTTTATAGTATACCCTTCTAGGATTGTTCAACAAAATTTCTTAATCCTTCATACTGGTATATAGGCTCTACCATTCACAGAGTAATTGATAGAACCTGAAAATAAAGTTATCAAGATTATTTATTTACAAAATACTTAAAACGATTATGAAAAACTGATTCTACTACAGCAGTTTTAAATCTTTATATAAATAGTAGGAAAGAACCCCAGCAATATAAAAATAATATCTAAAGACATTAGTGAGTTTATTAACAAATTAAAGTATATTTTATTTTGAAATCATAAAATAAGAGGAATGAAATTTTCTTGATTCATTAACAATTACAAATCAGAAATTTGTGTTCGGCAGTTAAATGCACATTCGTGGAGTTTTTGGTATAAATACAAAAGCTGAAAATTAAATAAATAGAGAGAAATATGGTTTCCATTGAAACGGAAGCTAGAAAAAGCATAAACATTAAAAAGATTGTTGAATCACATTCTTTCTTAACATATTCAGCTATTCTATTTTTTATTTTGAAAAGCGTAACAGAAAATGCATATATTTTTAGAAACCTTCTCATAATTTATTCAAGATATAACAACTAAAATATTAAAAAATTTTATTCATAGAAAACCCTTTTTTTTAACACAAGCACTGAGTTCTATTAAAAGGTAATTGGGAACCACAGTTTCAGCCTATCAATAAATAGATCAGGGGTCTATCTAGGTTTTTCAGAGAGGTACCTATTTTGTGAAAATTTAGACATAATTTGTGAAAAACTAAAAATTATACTAAAAAATCAGCACAAAAACATAGTAAAAATATAGATTTATTGTTTCTTAAGGACACAAAAATAAAATTTTAAGAAAAAGTATTTTGTGAAACTACCGTTTTTCCTAAAGTTAAATTTGTGAAGCTACCGTTTTTCCTAAAATTGAATTTGTGAAGGTACCGCTGAACGGTAATAAATTCAGCCTGGACAGACCCCTATAGATAATAGAGGTTTATGTGAATTTAGACAAGGTACCTACTTACCAATATGTAGAACAATCACACCAAATCCACTAAACTCCTTAATTTTCTCCATTAAACATATAATTTTAAATCCTGGAAAGTTTTCAAGCTGCACATTGCGACCCAGAATTACATCAGGAAGATGGGGTTTCAAATATTTCAACATTGAATCCCTGATTACTTAAGCCTTCATCTAAATGAAAATCTAGATTCAAAAAAAAATTATATATTACAAGAAATACTCATAACATGCTTAAACAAATACTAGATCACAGAGTGTGTTAACTAATTAAATTCTTTTAGTTTATTTGTATATCTTTTTCAGACATTAAAAGTACTTAAATGTAGTTACCTATATAAAACATATTTTTGATTTTAACAAATGAAACAAAATTAAGAGCTAAAATTACACCTTAATATGATTGAATTATGCATACAATATTACATGTATTATACAATACTGTGTTAAAAATTACACCACGGGTTTTAATAGTTAAACAGATCACATGTTTTTTGTAAGCAAATGCATGCCCGCCACCTAAACACATTTTGCTATAACTGTCTAAATTAAGTTATCGGAAGATACAACACAGAAGATTTATGTACCATAATATATTGCAGAATTGTAGTCATACATTATTTACTGAACTGTTTACATGTATAGAACATACATGTACGTACATATACATTTATAGAAAAAAATACATAGTATTAACAATCAAGCGATTACAATATTTAACTCCAAAAAAGGGTAACACGTGATAAAATAAACAGATGAATAGTATAGAATAGAGTATTTAAAATTTAAAACTATAAATAAAACTTTTGAAAATAATAAAACCCTACAACATACCATAACAGATATGATAACATGTTTGCGGAATTGAATAT
Source organism: Parasteatoda tepidariorum (assembly GCF_982258835.1). NCBI lineage: Eukaryota > Metazoa > Arthropoda > Arachnida > Araneae > Theridiidae > Parasteatoda > Parasteatoda tepidariorum. Next base: position 96,901,827 of record NC_141757.1, on the reverse strand, counting down.
AATCACGGTTTCTTTATATTAGCTATACGTTGCTTATTCAACATTTACACTTGCATAGGCAAAAAAAAACACTTAATTATATCAATAATCGAGCGATTGTAATATTTATAAATATAAGATTTAACACGTGATGTAATAAACAAATATAACATAAAAATTTAATATTTTTTAAATTCAAAACTTATAATAAATAAACTTACCATAAGAGATTATCCAAGTCTTAATTACTAAAATTAATAAAATCTATGTATATCTATAGCTAATCTAGCACGTGCTACAATGACTACGAATGGAGCCAAAGCACAAAGCAAAGCAAAAGCACTGACTGGCGACTAAAACAGCAAATAATGTAGCCACGAGAATTAAAATAGTAACCTTTTAATCGTTGCCACCACATAAAACAGACCTTCACTTCCTTTTAATCTAGGGCGAAAATCTACAAAAATCATATATATATATATATATATATATATATATATATATATATATATATATACAGTCACTCGAAAAAATAGCTGAGCACCGTGACCCTTGCAAAATAAAATTGGAAACGCAAAACGACACAATAAATAGTCTCAAGCCTCGATTCTCACTGCTCTTTTGTCGTGACACCATGATTGGAAACGTTCTCACTGCCCTCTCGTGAAGCACTCCATTGTGTATGTGAAATGGTCCCCAGAAAGCCCTGTCCAATGCATTTTCAAGGGGTCTGCACCCAAACGCCCAATGTTGGCGTTGTGTGTATTTTAAAAAAATGGGACGAGTCCCCAATGAGGGGGACTCGTCCCATTTTTTTTAAAAAAAAATGGCTTTTGACACAGAGTTAGATTTCGTGTCGGCAAAGGGGACATGTCCTGTGTGGACGCGTGCGCAACCAATTGTCCAGACACTGTGCGTGAAACACGTGCTGGCAACGAGTTGGATGAGGCATTTCCAACATTTCCTCCAAACAAATCGGACAAGGCTCAGGTGGGGCGTAATACCAGCTTTCAAAAGGTAACGAGAACAGACAATTTCGAATTTCGCTGGCTAAGCGAATCCGCAAATCGTCTGTCAAGTTGTAGCCTTTCCTAAACCAGTCGCACACAATATTCGACAACCATCTCATGCCGAAGCTATCAAAGCTCCGGTAAGCTGGGCTCAAGTGACTGACATTATTCTCGAAACGCAACTCTCGATCGAGAAATTGCTTAAAAGCACCCCTCACCTGCCTCACATCGGAATAGCCTTCCGGGTCGAGGAATCGAAGCACTGGATGCGCCTCGTCCCCCAATTCCACGACCTCTGGCTCTCCCATCAACAACACCTCCCGAGGAAAAGCATAGCATGGAAACACCTCATCGGGGGATTTGAGAACGAGATTTCTTACAATAAAAAGATTTGCCATTTTGAATCGACTCTATGTCAAAAAATATAACGGCTCCTCGGCGTGCGAGCCCTTTTTATAGACACACAGAGGGCGCTCCAGTCGTCCTGAAATGTTTTAGAAAATGCCACGTGACCTGAAAAGACGATGCATTTCCAGAAAGTCACGTGATGAGATTCACCTCACCGGATGCACTTTCAAGAAATCGAGCAACACATCACATCCGCCAGATGCACTTTTAGAATGTCACCGGATGTATTTCCAGGAAGTCGAGCGACACATCATATCCGCCAGATGCACTTTTAGAATATCACCGGATGTATTTCCAAGAAGTCGAGCGACAAAACACTTTCGCCAGATGCACTTTTAGAATATCACCGGATGTAATTCCAAGAAGTCGAGCGACAAAACACTTTCACCAGATGCACTTTTAGGATATCACGTGACAGGACATGGGAATTGTGATTGAAAGGTCAATGACCCAAGGTCATTAGAATGTTTGGATGATGCATGGAGAGATTGTCTCGAGACTCGAGGCTCGGGGCTCAGCAGAAAAATTTTTTTAAACCGGAAGTGGGCGTGGCCAAATGACAACTCAAAACTTGCATTTCGAAAATTTCAAATTTTGTCTCGACCCAAATTTTGCTGGACCCAAATCTGTGGCCGAGTGAAAAAAAATTTTCATAAACCGGAAGTGGTGAAAAGATAAGTGTCTCAAGGCAAGGGTTTTCCAAAAAATGTCACGCGATTCCAAAGCCCATTTTCACCCAAACCCCGCATCCCAATACACGTCAAACCTATCCATTGGCATGTGACGCATCCAAAGCAATGCGTCCATTGGTCTACAGTCCAATCCATCCATTGGCATGTGACGCTCGATGGCCATCCCATTCAGTCTCGAGAAAATTTTTGCTGGACCCAAATCTGCGATCGAGTGAAAAAAAAAAAAAAAAAAAAAAAAAAAAAAAAAAAAAAAAAAAAAAAAATTAACCGGAAGTGGGCGTGGCCAACAACTCAAAACTTGCATTTCGAAAATTTGAAATTTGTCTCGATCCAAATTTTGCTAGACCCCAGTCTGTGGCCTCGAGAAAATTTTTGCTCAACCCAAAATCTCCGGACGAGTGAAAAAAATTTTTTTTCAATTTTGTAGTTATAAAAAATATTCTAATTTTTAATTGAATAAAAAAATTCTTATTTGTAATTAAAAAATGATCAAACAGCTCTTCTACCCTAGTTAACAGTTTGCACTTTCAAAAAAAACATCGTTTTTTCATAATACACACCTTCACCAACCCACAAAGCGTGGGAAATATCGTTTTAAACGATGAAATATAATAGATGAAAAAAATCCAACCCTGCTCCAGGATGTCAGACCCAGGTGCCATGGATTTCTGAACCCCCCTCCATGGATGACCCTGCACCTGCGCAGCGTCTCAAAAAAAAAAAAAAAAAAAAAAAAAAAAAAAAAAAAAAAAAAAAAAAAATTTTTTTTTTTTTTTTTTTTTTTTTTTTTTTTTTTTTTTTTTTTTTTTTTTTTTTGGTGGTTAGTATATCTAAGCTAGCGTCTTGACAATTTTCCATTAGATTGTGATCGAGTAACGACGCTTTAGCCAATTCCATTGCTCCATCACTGAGAAGTATTTGAATTTTGAACGCCTCATCAAGATGCCGAAAGCAAAACCAGATAGAAAAATGTATTTTTCATACCGATATTGGAATGAGCAAATCATCTCGTGCCCATTTTGCGATGAAAAATTGTTATTTAAAGAGTATCGAAAGACTCATTCCCAATCCGAACACAATTTAAATGAAGAGACTCAATGCATTTTTTGCAGATATACATTTTCAAATTCATCTCAAGACGACATTCACAGAAAAAAATGCTTTGACTCGTTCAAAACGATGAATAGAAAAATACAAAAAAAACGCTTCATCCACGCTGACAACGCCACTGCTGGAACCAGTGCTGCCTCTGCAATCGATTCTGCCGAAATCTCCACACCCGATTTATGTGAATGTAAATCTTTTGACCCTTCATTATTACGTCGCAAACTTAAACATAGAGTCCTCGACACAGATTTACAAGAAGTTGGATTTTACGACAACTACCCCGGCGACTTTCGAGCATTGACCAACACGGGTTCCCTTTACCCGTTTAACGACAAAAGCAATTTGGGACGCGAGGCCGCGGCCCTGTTTCGAATGTATTTTTCCAAGGCGTGGACACTTTATCACGTGTTTATTCGATCCTACGCCTTTGCCAGTTTCAAACAAAAAATGTCCGTGTTTGACGAGGGTCAACTGGTGGTGTCGACCTTTTGGTGCTTGTGCGATGGTTGCAAGATTGACATACGAAATACCATAAATCCTAATAAACTGCATCGCCACATGATTGTGGCCGTTCAAGATCGAGCTGCCTACCTGAAGGTTTGGAGGTCGATTAAACAATCTCGTGCCAACGAGCGCTATTGCAAAGGACATAAAAAAATTGTATCGGCCATGCATTTGGCCAATGCCATTCATTACGTATCGAGCGAAAAATCCCAATGCTCCGGATCCAAGAAGCCGGGCGAGGGGCGACGCGGACATTTTTACATCAATCGCCCGTTACACGAGCATTCCGTCATGAACATGGCCAGTCTCTTCCGCCACGGCGTGATGACATGGCTAAAAGGAAAACTTCGCGATAAACTCGTACTGGGTTGGAAGTGTGAAAAGTTTGGTTCAAATTACAAAACGTATCGCGTAAAAGTGTCTGAGATTATGACGCTTCCAAACTGTTGCATTCAATTGCGATGGGATTGGGCACCTCATCCAGACGGAGATTACGGAGCGTATTGGTTTGAGAACGACGTAATGCGCGTCCAGCCCACGGGAGGTGAACCTACATTTTCGAATCACGAACAATTCATGATGTTTCAGATTCAAAAGGGAAATTCCTTGCGCCAACGCATGGCAAATGCTTATTATACGTTGAGTCAACCACAAGCCCGTCAGATGAGTGTCGTGGAGTACATGAGGGAGAAGCAAAGAGTGGAGATGAAACGAATCAATGCAGAAAACGAATCGGAAAAAAATGTATTGAAACGTCGGATTGACCAGCTGGAGACGGAAAATAAGCAGAAACAAGACGAAATTGAAACACTTTTGCGAAAAATTGCCACTCTGGCTGAAGAAGTGGCAAATTTGAGAAGACAAGTCGCGTCAACAGTACACATCACGAACATGGGTGGGATGTCTTTCACTGTAGCTGCTGGTTCAACGCCATCACCCTAGTACTACCCACAAAAAAAAAAAAAAAAAAAAAAAAAAAAAAAAAAAAAAAATTTTTTTTTTTTTTTTTTTTTTTTTTTTTTTTTTTTTTTTTTTTTTTTTTTTTTTTTTTTTTTGAGACGCTGCGCAGGTGCAGGGTCATCCATGGAGGGGGGTTCAGAAATCCATGGCACCTGGGTCTGACATCCTGGAGCAGGGTTGGATTTTTTTCATCTATTATATTTCATCGTTTAAAACGATATTTCCCACGCTTTGTGGGTTGGTGAAGGTGTGTATTATGAAAAAACGATGTTTTTTTTGAAAGTGCAAACTGTTAACTAGGGTAGAAGAGCTGTTTGATCATTTTTTAATTACAAATAAGAATTTTTTTATTCAATTAAAAATTAGAATATTTTTTATAACTACAAAATTGAAAAAAAATTTTTTTCACTCGTCCGGAGATTTTGGGTTGAGCAAAAATTTTCTCGAGGCCACAGACTGGGGTCTAGCAAAATTTGGATCGAGACAAATTTCAAATTTTCGAAATGCAAGTTTTGAGTTGTTGGCCACGCCCACTTCCGGTTAATTTTTTTTTTTTTTCACTCGATCGCAGATTTGGGTCCAGCAAAAATTTTCTCGAGACTGAATGGGATGGCCATCGAGCGTCACATGCCAATGGATGGATTGGACTGTAGACCAATGGACGCATTGCTTTGGATGCGTCACATGCCAATGGATAGGTTTGACGTGTATTGGGATGCGGGGTTTGGGTGAAAATGGGCTTTGGAATCGCGTGACATTTTTTGGAAAACCCTTGCCTTGAGACACTTATCTTTTCACCACTTCCGGTTTATGAAAATTTTTTTTCACTCGGCCACAGATTTGGGTCCAGCAAAATTTGGGTCGAGACAAAATTTGAAATTTTCGAAATGCAAGTTTTGAGTTGTCATTTGGCCACGCCCACTTCCGGTTTAAAAAAATTTTTCTGCTGAGCCCCGAGCCTCGAGTCTCGAGACAATCTCTCCATGCATCATCCAAACATTCTAATGACCTTGGGTCATTGACCTTTCAATCACAATTCCCATGTCCTGTCACGTGATATCCTAAAAGTGCATCTGGTGAAAGTGTTTTGTCGCTCGACTTCTTGGAATTACATCCGGTGATATTCTAAAAGTGCATCTGGCGAAAGTGTTTTGTCGCTCGACTTCTTGGAAATACATCCGGTGATATTCTAAAAGTGCATCTGGCGGATATGATGTGTCGCTCGACTTCCTGGAAATACATCCGGTGACATTCTAAAAGTGCATCTGGCGGATGTGATGTGTTGCTCGATTTCTTGAAAGTGCATCCGGTGAGGTGAATCTCATCACGTGACTTTCTGGAAATGCATCGTCTTTTCAGGTCACGTGGCATTTTCTAAAACATTTCAGGACGACTGGAGCGCCCTCTGTGTGTCTATAAAAAGGGCTCGCACGCCGAGGAGCCGTTATATTTTTTGACATAGAGTCGATTCAAAATGGCAAATCTTTTTATTGTAAGAAATCTCGTTCTCAAATCCCCCGATGAGGTGTTTCCATGCTATGCTTTTCCTCGGGAGGTGTTGTTGATGGGAGAGCCAGAGGTCGTGGAATTGGGGGACGAGGCGCATCCAGTGCTTCGATTCCTCGACCCGGAAGGCTATTCCGATGTGAGGCAGGTGAGGGGTGCTTTTAAGCAATTTCTCGATCGAGAGTTGCGTTTCGAGAATAATGTCAGTCACTTGAGCCCAGCTTACCGGAGCTTTGATAGCTTCGGCATGAGATGGTTGTCGAATATTGTGTGCGACTGGTTTAGGAAAGGCTACAACTTGACAGACGATTTGCGGATTCGCTTAGCCAGCGAAATTCGAAATTGTCTGTTCTCGTTACCTTTTGAAAGCTGGTATTACGCCCCACCTGAGCCTTGTCCGATTTGTTTGGAGGAAATGTTGGAAATGCCTCATCCAACTCGTTGCCAGCACGTGTTTCACGCACAGTGTCTGGACAATTGGTTGCGCACGCGTCCACACAGGACATGTCCCCTTTGCCGACACGAAATCTAACTCTGTGTCAAAAGCCATTTTTTTTTAAAAAAAATGGGACGAGTCCCCCTCATTGGGGACTCGTCCCATTTTTTTAAAATACACACAACGCCAACATTGGGCGTTTGGGTGCAGACCCCTTGAAAATGCATTGGACAGGGCTTTCTGGGGACCATTTCACATACACAATGGAGTGCTTCACGAGAGGGCAGTGAGAACGTTTCCAATCATGGTGTCACGACAAAAGAGCAGTGAGAATCGAGGCTTGAGACTATTTATTGTGTCGTTTTGCGTTTCCAATTTTATTTTGCAAGGGTCACGGTGCTCAGCTATTTTTTCGAGTGACTGCGTGTCGAGTAGGCGTAGAGCCGTGGAGAGCCGTCAAACGGAATCTGGGGTCTGGTTTGACGGCTCCCGCCATTGACGCCTTGTTAAAGACCTTTTTTCAGTGGACCCCCTGTGACAGGAGGAGGCAGACACGTTTCCAATGCAACCTTTGGAAGTGGGTGATCATAGAGTGAATCCCTGGGGGGTTCCTCCAGGTTATTCTAGGCAGACTCATCGATTGTTTGATACCTCACTCGATATATTTCGTTGGAAAGTCTTTGCGTAAAATCCAACTCTGCTCCATGGGGGGTCTCGTGGACCCGGGTGCTACCAAAATATTTTACTCGTCGAGACAAATTGTTTGATACCTCACATGATACCCTACATGATTTACTTTGCGAAAATGTTTTTCCAACTCTGCTCCATGGGGGGTCTCGTGGACCCGGGTGCTACCAAAATATTTTACTCGTCGAGACAAATTTTTTGATACCTCACATGATACCCTACATGATATACTTTACAAAAATGTTTTTCCAACTCTGCTCCATGGGGGGTCTGATGGACCCGGGTGCTACCAAAATTTTTTACTCGTCGAGACGAATCTATAGATACCCCACATGATATGCTTTGTGAAAATTTTTTCCCAACTCTGCTCCAGGGGGGGTCTCATGGACCTCAAAATATTTCTTTCGTCGAGACGAATCTATTGATACCCCACATGATACCCTACATGATATACTTTGCGAAACTGTTTTTTCCAACTCTGCTCCATGGGGGGTCTGATGGACCCGGGTGCTACCAAAATATTTTACTCGTCGAGACAAATCTATTGATACCCCACACGATATGCTTTGCGAAAATTTTTTCCCAACTCTGCTCCATGGGGGGTCTCATGGACCTCAAAATATTTCTTTCGTCGAGACGAATCTATTGATACCCCACATGATACCCTACATGATATACTTTGCGAAACTGTTTTTTCCAACTCTGCTCCATGGGGGGTCTGATGGACCCGGGTGCTACCAAAATATTTTACTCGTCGAGACGAATCTATTGATACCCCACATGATATGCTTTGCGAAAATTTTTTCCCAACTGTGCTCCAGGGGGGGTCTCATGGCCCTCAAAATATTTTTTTCGTCGAGACGAATCTATTGATACCCCACATGATATACTTTTCGAAAATTTTTTCCAACTCTTATCCATGGGGGGTCTGATGGACCCGGGTGCTACCAAAATTTTTTACTCGTCGAGACGAATCTATAGATACCCCACATGATATGCTTTGTGAAAAATTTTTCCCAACTCTGCTCCAGGGGGGGTCTCATGGCCCTCAAAATATTTTTCTCGTCGAGACGAATCTATTGATACCCCACATGATACCCTACATGATATACTTTGCGAAACTGTTTTTTCCAACTCTGCTCCATGGGGGGTCTGATGGACCCGGGTGCTACCAAAATATTTTTCTCGTCGAGACGAATCTATTGATACCCCACATGATATGCTTTGTGAAAAATTTTTCCCAAGTCTGCTCCATGGGGGGTCTCATGGCCCTCAAAATATTTTTTTCGTCGAGACGAATCTATTGATACCCCACATGATATGCTTTGCGAAACTGTTTTTTCCAACTCTGATCCATGGGGGGTCTGATGGACCCGGGTGCTACCAAAATATTTTTCTCGTCGAGACGAATCTATTGATACCCCACATGATATACTTTGCTTGAATTTTTCAAATTGTACCATGGGGGGTCCATCCAACCCCGGGTGCTACCAAAATATTTTTCTCATCGAGACGAATCTATTGATACCCCACACGATATACTTTGCTTGAATTTTTCAAATTGTACCATGGGGGGTCCATCCGACCCCGGGGGCCACCAAAATTTTCAGCTCATCGAGACAAATCTATTGATACCCCACACGATATACTTTGCTTGAATTTTAAATAATGTCCCATGGGGGTCCGATGGACCCGGGAGCATTCAAATTATAGATTGACTATCAATCTCTTATATAATCTAAAGTCGCTTCTGATTGGTTCAAACTTTTCAAAATTGGGTTTAAAAGGAGCTCCTTCAGCTTTGGAAATCAGTCGCAGCCGCGACTCCACCTTGAGAAGATATGCCTGAAAAATTTACAAGTCTGAACTAGATGAACGACTGGCCGACGATTGCCGTCTGCCTTGCCGAAGCTCTCTCTGATATTTGCCGGAACGATCTGCAGCCTTTGCCGTCGACCAGGAGCAATTGAAGACACGTCTTGACTCGAGGAAGAACTTTTGAATAATGATATTGATGACAAAATACTTCTTGAACTTTCAAATCCTGAATGAGGAGTGAAGAGACTGGGTACTCGCTGGCTAGTTAAAGCCCAATCTCAAAAAAAAAAAAAAAAAAAAAAAAAAAAAAAAAAAAAAAAAAAAAAAAAAAAAAAAAAAAATTTTTTTTTTTTTTTTTTTTTTTTTTTTTTTTTTTTTTTTTTTTTTTTTTTGAGATTGGGCTTTAAAAGCGCTGGTGAGATCTGGGATCTTCACTGTATTGGCAAGCAGTCACCAGCCCTGGAGAGCCTCTACAGTCATCTCGTTACGATGGATGAATCTACAGCTGAATAGGATTGTGCGCAGGGACCGCTGCCGCTGCTACTCTCTATCTTATACCTTTTGCATGTGTGTGCTCCTTTTCAACATTATCTGCGACTAGCCTGGCCAACTGGAAGCGGATAATGTCTTTCTCTTTGCTTGCTGCGCAAATTGAGTTTTCGGATGAAACAATCCTATTCAGCTGTGGACGTCTGTCGTAACGAGATTAGCTTTTTTTTCAGGTCCGGACCCGATGGAATGTTCCAGCCATGAGATGACAGAAGAAGCGTTGCCTTAAAGAATTCGAGAGAAATTGGAGATAATCGAGAGAAATAGCTGAATTAAAAAAAATCGAGAGAAATAGCTGAATTAAAAAAAATCGAGAGAAATAGCTGAATTAAAAAAAATCGAGAGAAATAGCTGAATTAAAAAAAATCGAGAGAAATAGCTGAATTAAAAACTCTAATGTTTCATTAGAGAGGGAGACTCTGCGGTCCAGCGGAGAGAGGGAGGATGGTGACATCACGACGATGTCATCGAGAAGAGCATGTTCCCGTAGGGGCTTCGGCCCAACGAGAAAACCCGTAGTCGCTACGGCGGCTATGATGCACATATTGCAGGTCGGAGTTGCATTAGCAATACCGAGGTAGCGTTTCCGTAGGGGTTTCGGCCCAACGAGAGAACCCGTAGTCGCTACGGCGGCTATGATGCACATATTGCAGGTCGGAGTTGCTTTGGCAATACCGAGGTAGCGTTTCCGTAGTGGCTTCGGCAGCTATGAGGAGAGCTTATTTTTTTCAGGTCCAGACCAGCAGGTAAGTATTTTTTTTTTCAGGTGGAGACGACCCGATGGAATGTTCCAGCCATGAGATGACAGAAGAAGCGTTGCCTTAAAGAATTCGAGAGAAATTGGAGATAATCGAGAGAAATAGCTGAATTAAAAAAAATCGAGAGAAATAGCTGAATTAAAAAAAAATCGAGAGAAATAGCCGAATTAAAAACTCTAATGTTTCATTAGAGAGGGAGACTCTGCGGTCCAGCGGAGAGAGGGAGGATGGTGACATCACGACGATGTCATCGAGAAGAGCATGTTCCCGTAGGGGCTTCGGCCCAACGAGAAAACCCGTAGTCGCTACGGCGGCTATGATGCACATATTGCAGGTCGGAGTTGCTTTGGCAATACCGAGGTAGCGTTTCCGTAGGGGTTTTGCACCCCCCTATGAGATATTTTTTTGGAGCTTATGTGTTGATCATGACCCTATCCATGGATAGAATGTTTAAGATTTAGATTAGATTTAGATTTAGTTTTAGTTTTAGATTTAGTTTTAGATTTAGGTTTAGATTTAGATTTAGTTTTAGATTTAGATTTAGATTTAGTTTTAGATTTAGATTTAGATTTAGTTTTAGAATTAGTTTTAGATTTAGTTTTAGTTTTAGATTAGTTTTAAGTTGGATGATGGTACCTCATCCCCCTCACTAGTGTGGATCTAGTGAATTTTTTTTGCCGTTTGGATGACCTTGAAAATGGACTTTGAAAATTTTGCGTTGTTTAGAATTAGTTTTAGATTTACAATTAGTTTTAAGTTGGATGATGGTACCCCCCATCATCCCCTCACTAGTGTGGATCTAGTGAATTTTTTTTGCCACTTGGATGACCTTGAAAATAGACTTTGAAAAATCTAAACACAACTTTAAAAAATTTTTTTAACTTCAAAAAAAAAAAAAAAAAAAAAAAAAAAAAAAAAAAAAAAAAAAAAAAAAAAAAAAAATTTTTTTTTTTTTTTTTTTTTTTTTTTTTTTTTTTTTTTGAAGCTGCTATTTAAAACCATGCGTAGAGTCTTGAGAATCTCAGTTCATCAGAATTTTCTGGAGCTGTCAAAACTTGCAAATTTCTTGGAGCTGTCACACCTTGCCAATTTCTTGGAACCAGCCTCTTTAAAAGTCGCTTGTGATTGGTTCAAATTTTTGAGCAGCGAGTATAAAAGGCGCTCACACACAGTTGAAAATCACTCGTTGCTGCTCCAGCATCCGGAGATAAAGTCTGAAAAAACTCTTAGCTTGACTTGATCACAACCCAAAGACCTGTGGAAATTGGACGACTGAATAGCATCATGGCCAGCAATCATCCATACATTTCAACTGATGAGGACAATAGTGAATTTACAGCCACAATGGCTCGAGTGCAAGCCAATGCTCGTGACCAAAATGACGAGGACACTGAAATTATTTCACTATTCTCGCCACCCATGACTCCTACTCCTGTGGATCCACCCGTTTCGACAGAGTCTACGGAGAGGATACACGATTCCAGCCAACATGGCACGTGGCGAAGAATGTCTGAGCGTCCAAGAAATTCAAACTCTGATCCCTCTGGCTGGAAGCGTCCCAGAGATTTCTATACGCCTCGTCATCGTCCGACAAAGTTCTCATGCACACCTCGTAGATTGGATTTTTCTAGACAGTCTGCCTTCCAACGCTATCCTTCGAGAGGGAGGGAGACGCCTCGTGCTCAGCCACCACCCAAATACTACCGTTACCAACACAGAAATGCGTTTGCAGTCCTGTGCTTGCGCTCGGATGGATTTACAATCACCAATGGTTATGTGTGCAAGTCGGGCGACGGATCCATTCCGAAGCAGGAGCTCTTTGATAAACTGTCGAGCCTAAACGCAACGACCCTCGTCTTACCAGACGACACGACACGGAAATTATGGAGCGACATCCTGAGCAGGTGGCCGAAATATCATCCAGCCCATGATATAAAGATTGTGACTCTGGATACTTTGCCTGAGCCGCCCATCGGAATGTGCGAGTCTTGCGGTCGAGAAGAGTGTCACCGTTGGATTGCAGTAGTGGGTGGTATTTCACGCTACCTGAATATGTACTTTAAACCAATATATCATTGATGCTGTAAATCATTTTGAATAGATTAATAAAAAATGTTGTATTGAACAATGTCTCATCCTTGTAAATAATGTAAAAAAAAAAAAAAAAAAAAAAAAAAAAAAAAAAAAAAAATTTTTTTTTTTTTTTTTTTTTTTTTTTTTTTTTTTTTTTTTTTTTTTTTTTTTAAAAATTAGGGTTTATAATGTAGGGTTTGTCCACACAATTCACATTATTGATGTACTCTGTCTCAAGTCAAATTCTTTCATAGTCGCATCTGCTTACAATGTTTTTCAAACTGCACGCCAATTCCAGAGTGCCGCCGTTGACGTGTGCCGTGGGAGGAGATGGACATTTGTATTGGTACGTCTCAGATCTTGAAAAGATGTTTTTAGATGAAGTGATTCCTATATTTCACAACTTTATCCAAGACTATCTTGTAACAGGCGATCAAATTTTATTTAAGCCTCTCAATACTTTGACAAAAGAGTGCAAACTCATTACGACTTGTGTATGGATGGAATTTCTAAGAGTTTTTTTTCCACCAATGCATGTATGGTGGTTACGTCTGTTCTTCAAATCCAAGCTCATGGTACGGAATGAATGTCTCTTTATTGCAAGATACGACAATTACTGTGTGGAAATCAAACCTAATGACGATGTTGGAGATGTCACGTACGATCAATTTATTCGAAAATTTGTTCATCTAGTAATGAACTTCAGAGGAAGGACATTTAAAATGCCTGAAAAGTGTCCATCTGAGGCTTTGAAGGGAATTTGTCACATTCATAAAGCAAATGACCCACCTTATTGCGACACTCCATCTTATGCTTTGATTAAAAATTGTCCATTTAACGGCAAGCGCGGAGCAGGATTGTCTTGTCTACCATAACAAAAAATTTCTTGAAGCTCTCAAATTTAGAATAATGCTTTATTGTTAAAACGTCATTGACAATGGAAAAAAAAAAAAAAAAAAAAAAAAAAAAAAAAAAAAAAAAAAAAAAAAATTTTTTTTTTTTTTTTTTTTTTTTTTTTTTTTTTTTTTTTTTTTTGACGTTGTAGTTTAAAGCTAGACGTTTAGGCTTATGATCTCAGACTCGTCAGAATTTCTTGAAGCCCTCCAACTTGCAAGTTTAGAATTTCTCGGAGCTCGCAACTTTAGAATTTCTCGGAGCTCTCAACTCTAGAATTTCATGGAGCTCGCAACTCTAGAATTTCATGGAGCTCCCAACTTTAGAATTTCATGGAGCTCCCAACTTTAGAATTTCATGGAGCTCCCAACTTTAGAATTTCTTGGAGCTCCCAACTTTAGAATTTCTTGGAGCTCCCAACTTTAGAATTTCTTGGAGCTCACAGCGTTAGATAATACTTACTCAAGTTCAAACGTCAATAGCTACGTTAAAAAAAAAAAAAAAAAAAAAAAAAAAAAAAAAAAAATTTTTTTTTTTTTTTTTTTTTTTTTTTTTTTTTTTTTTTTTTTTTTTTTTTTTTTTTTTGACGTTGTAGTTTAAAGCTAGACGTTTAGGCTTATGATCTCAGACTCGTCAGAATTTCTTGAAGCCCTCCAACTTGCAAGTTTAGAATTTCTCGGAGCTCGCAACTTTAGAATTTCTCGGAGCTCGCAACTCTAGAGTTTCATGGAGCTCCCAACTTTAGAATTTCATGGAGCTCCCAACTTTAGAATTTCATGGAGCTCCCAACTTTAGAATTTCTTGGAGCTCCCAACTTTAGAATTTCTTGGAGCTCCCAACTTTAGAATTTCTTGGAGCTCACAACGTTAGATAATACTTACTCAAGTTTAAACGTCAATAGCTTCGTTAAAAAAAAAAAAAAAAAAAAAAAAAAAAAAAAAAAAAAAAAAAAAATTTTTTTTTTTTTTTTTTTTTTTTTTTTTTTTTTTTTTTTTTTTTTTAACGAAGCTATTGACGTTTAAACTTGAAATTTTTTTTTTTTTTTTTTTTTTTTTTTTTTTTTTTTTTTTTTTTTTTTTGACGTTGTAGTTTAAAGCTAGACGTTTAGGCTTATGATCTCAGACTCGTCAGAATTTCTTGAAGCCCTCCAACTTGCAAGTTTAGAATTTCTCGGAGCTCGCAACTCTAGAATTTCATGGAGCTCTCAACTCTAGAATTTCATGGAGCTCGCAACTCTAGAATTTCATGGAGCTCCCAACTTTAGAATTTCATGGAGCTCCCAACTTTAGAATTTCTAGGAGCTCCCAACTTTAGAATTTCATGGAGCTCCCAACTTTAGAATTTCTTGGAGCTCCCAACTTTAGAATTTCTTGGTACACTCATTGGAATTTTTGGAGCCCTCAAAACTTACAAATTTTGTTGGATGAAAAATTTGGACACTCTCTCAAAGCCAAGACAATGTGAATATGAGCAACATGCACCTGTACGTTTGAGTATCACGAGATCCAAGACCTAAACAATTCAATCTTGGCAAAACTAGAGTCGTAAAAAATGGGACGAGCTCCCAATTAGGGGAGCTCGTCCCATTTTTTACGGGAACTCGTCCCATTTTTTTTCAAGTCTAGAATCAAATCCTTAAAATTCCTGTCGGCAAATGGGGCACGTGCTACGCCTCCTATTCCATCGGTAAATACACTGCGCGTGAAAAAAATGTCCACAGTCCAATTTTACACCAGTCACTATACGACTGAGGCATATGGCGCAATCCTTTGGCTCCTGAAAAGGGAGAGGTTGAACATCTTGCCAGTAAATGAAATTCAAAATCTCAAGGCCTACTCGGCACGTCAGTTCTTCACTCAAGATCCATTGCTTTCTCCACCAGAACTTGACGATTTTCTGGAGCCATCGGATACCAAAAAATCGCCACGTCTTCCATCGCCAGTCTCCTGGCACGTGCAAATACCGGGTCGGCAAATCAGAATCAATAAACTTGAAAAACTGTAGGTCCCGTTTGTGAAAATTGGAGTCTATGGCCAAGAGCAAATCGATGTCAGGCTCCTGCCTTTCAACCGGCGCAGACAAATCGTAAATTGGGAAGGGTAGTATCTGCCAAGCGCTCTCACCCCAGAGTGCTGAAAAATGGTCTTCTTCCACCACACGGGACGAATGAGTGAGGATAAATTCGACAACTTCAGAAGGAGTCATTCTGAATATGAACGACTGCTCTGCACGGGCTGAGGCTTTTATACCCGTGAGACAGGATGTGCGCTGGGATTTTGAAAGTAGCAGCAAGGAGCAGTTTTTAGAGCGTCGTCCAAAACATCCTGTGACGCA
The DNA here is from genome assembly GCF_982258835.1 of Parasteatoda tepidariorum. Taxonomy (NCBI): domain Eukaryota; kingdom Metazoa; phylum Arthropoda; class Arachnida; order Araneae; family Theridiidae; genus Parasteatoda; species Parasteatoda tepidariorum. The sequence continues at coordinate 96,886,112 of NC_141757.1, read as the reverse complement.
ATCAAAATGTCTAAAATTCTCCTCGCGACCGGATACATGTCTCACAGTACATCCCGTTTGGGCTTGTCCACAGGAAGTGAAAGAGTTGAAGTGCTCGTCGATATGACAAAAAAATATCCGGTGGAATAGACGTCACGTCCTGTTGGCGAGGAAAAAAACGCATCTCCTAAACATTGTTAAAAAAAAAAAAAAAAAAAAAAAAAAAAAAAAAAAAAAAAAAAAATTTTTTTTTTTTTTTTTTTTTTTTTTTTTTTTTTTTTTTTTTTTTTTTTTTTTTTTAGATATTCTAGTCAAGCATCGACGAGTGGATGCTTGACTAGATGAGTCATAGCGTGGATCCTCGGGATGTACAGAGTCCAGCATCAGAGTCCTCACGGGAATATTTACAAAACTTTTTCAGTGGTGTGTCCACTCGTGCTTCAACGTCTTGCTGTAGGCATCGATCGACCTCTGATCTTAACGCAAAAAAACTAGTTCCCTCGTTAAATTGTTGACCAAACAAGATTTTGTCGGCAGACTTTTCCACAGGATAGACATTGGATGCCGCGGTACAAATACGAGCCATGTTTTTCTTGGGAGCCTCAAAACTCAATACTTCGATGGGGGAACGTTCTGGATGTCTGGCTAAACCTTCTCGGGTCAGGGGGAGGGGAACTCCCGTTCGGCATTGGTACTTGACAATGGTCATGACATCTTTGTAATACACGTCGTTGGTAATCAATTGGCGTTTGGCCACGCAAGCCACGTTGAAAAAATAACTCACCAAACCACATTTTTGAAAAACGAGACGAATATCCGAAAACCCTTCCACGCGGTTGAGGCGACGCAGCAAAGGGAGGGGTGTTTTATGATACAAGACTTTATCCTGAACGACAATGTATGGAAAATGTATCAAATATTTGAATGAACCATCCGCAGTTTTGGCTTGATTGAATGGACCATTGCTTTCCAACAAACCAGCTTCGGGAAGACGATCCATTAAATCTATATGACGCGTAAATAGCGTCGCATATCCTCCACGACGTGGGGCCATTTCAAAAATTTGAACGTGATTGATGTAACAATACAGTTCATAAAGCATCATTTTATCCACACGGTAGATGGGTTCCACTGAAGAGCAAGATTGTAAATGTTTGCTGTCCAAGGTGCCTTGGGTTTCTGTTTTGGTCACTCGGCACGTGAGTTGAATACCGAAAGCATCACCGGGTGTGGGGAATCGCTTGATGATGGCCTTTACAAATTCAAAACACAGTGTGGGAATAGCATCTTGTCGCTCATTCAACACTCGCAAGTCGGGCAATGATGCTTCCAAATGCTTTTGGAAATGATGAATAACAGCTTCTATGCTATGAGGTTGAATCATGTGCAGCATGTGTTGATACAAATTGGGTTCCACACGAGCCACATATTGAAACAAGACATTTGCCTCAGTCATGTTGAGAGAGAGCTTTCAATAAAAAATTAATTTCCAAAAAGTAAACTATATATACTGGGCGCTTGGCTTAAGTTGACATCGTTAAAAAAAAAAAAAAAAAAAAAAAAAAAAAAAAAAAAAAAAAAAAATTTTTTTTTTTTTTTTTTTTTTTTTTTTTTTTTTTTTTTTTTAACATTGTAGTTTAAAGCCAGGCGTTTAGTCTTATAATCTCAGACTTGTCAAAATTTCTTAAAGCCCTCCAACTCTCAACTTTGAATTTCTTGGGACTCGCCACTTTAGAATTTAATCAAGGTCTCAACTTTAGAATTTTAACGTTGTACATTTAAGGTGAGCTTTGAGTATCAATCCTCATAGCTTATCAAAATATTTTTGGAGCGAGTCTTGTATCCTCTCAGTTTGATAATTTAGCCATTTAATTCTAAACATACTTTGGAAATGAATGGACAAACACAAATTTCCAATTTAACATTTTTTATTAAAGAATATACTGATGACAATCAAAACTACATAGAGTGTCTATCCAGAGTCCAATACATACAGAGTTGAAACCAGTCCGTGACGCAGAAGCACTTTATAAACATTTCATGTTTTCGTCGTACCAAGTCCGGAAAGTTGTCACTTTTACCTTGCTGCATTCGTGAATCATTGAAGGGGAATGCCATCCGCAGGACCTCCAGGCTGTTGGTAAGGGATCGAGCTCACACAGAGTGGCCCAACGGGTACTGGTGATGTAGGGAATGGCTACTTGATTCAAAATGTCCGCCGTGTAGGGACAGCCACTGATGCCAAGGTAGTCGCCAGCTGGATGCCACCTCTTGAATGCCAAGTAGATAGCCAACAGTGTGAACCGGACATTATCTTGGGGTTGGGCAGGTTCGTCGGGTGCAGTGATCAAGGAAAGTCCATGCTGGCATTTTAGCATAAAATCGGCAGATTGGATGTCTGAGACGCTGCGAGGGAGATCCTCCACCTTGAAAGTCACGTGCACAGGTGGCTCTTTCTCGTGAATCGATACAGCAGCGAGCTCACGCACATGAAATCGTTCGTTGAGGACGTATCCATTCAGATGCAAAAATCCACACAGGCTCATGGTTATGGATGTGTTGACTCGAGGCTTGTTTGAAAAAATGAGATGCTCTGGCTCTGGAGGCTGCTCCTTATATACTGCTGGAGCCGGACATCCCGTGGCGCTGGAGTAGGATGACGTATGGAAAAGAAAATGTGAATCGAAACAACAGGTGCTGATGTGTCTGGGTATCACAAGATCCGAGACGCCAACAATCCAACCTTGGTGGGTCTAGAGTCGCAAAAAAATGGGACGAGCTCCCAATAAGGGGAGCTCGTCCCATTTTTTTACTCAGTCCAGAATTGAATCCTTAAAATTTCTGTCGGCAATTGGGACAAGTTTTAATATTCTTTTCCCACTCACCAATACATTTCGAGTGAAACTCGTGTCCACAGTTTAATTTTGCACCGGAAATGATGCGAGATAAACATATGGAGCATTCTGCTGGCTCCGTCAAATATCTATTTTCAACGTTTGCCATGTAGATAAAGTGGAGAATCTCAATAGCTACCCGATGCGTCAGATCCTCAGTCAAGAGCCAATGTCTGTCCCACCAAGTCTTGACGATTTTCCGAAGCCATCGGATGCCAAAGAGTCTCCATGCCTTCCAGTGCATTGGCACGTGTAAATACGTTATCTGAGCCTCATGGTCAATAAAGTTCCAGAATTGTTGGCGCCGTTTAAAAAGGTCCAAATCCATATACTTTAGAAAAAAGTAATCAGGATCGCGCCTTTCAACCGGCGGAGACAATTTGAAAATTTTGGCTGGCAAAATGTGCCATGGGGTGTTATCGATGCGCGACTCCCACTCCTCGTCGGTCACTCGGAACGAATTGGTGAGAATAAAATCGACAAGTTGAGTTTGATTCATTCTGAATAATAACGACTGCTCTCTGCGCGTCGAGTCTTTTATACTCATCAGACAGGATGTGGGCGACCTCCAAAACTTCCTGTGACGCAGTCGAAACGTTTAAAATTCTCCTCGCCACCGGATGCATTTCCCGCAATACATCCTGTTTTTTAGCATTACCAGGAAGTGAAAGAGTTTAAGCACTCGACGATAAGGTGCAAAAATATCCGGTAGGACGAATGTCACGTCCTGTGTGTGAGGAAAAAGCGAGTGCGTCGAAGGAAATGGGCTTCCTGTGAAGACAGATAAAGTATATTTTGAGACTAGAGCATCCTGTCAGACGGGATGTGTGTCAGAGGAAAACGGATGTAGTGGTGGATCAAAGCATCGGGTGAAGAATTTGACAAACCTGTCGAGGTTGTTGTCTGGAGCTCTCACCAACGGGCGAGTGTATCGTCTCAACTCGTCAGAATTTCTGGAAGCCCTCCACTCGCCACTTTAGAATTTCTTGGCTCGACCTCAAACACCAAAAAAAACACCTTGGACAATTTTGGCTCAAGTTCAAACGTCAACAACAACGTTATAAAAAAAAAAAAAAAAAAAAAAAAAAAAAAAAAAAAAAAAAAAAAAAAATTTTTTTTTTTTTTTTTTTTTTTTTTTTTTTTTTTTTTAGCTTTGTAGTTTAAAGAGTCGAGTGCAGAGTCTTGATCTCATTATACTCATCTCCTTCTCTGGACATTGTTGCTTTTCTAAATCAAGATGTCTACTTCTGCCGTTACAAACGAATTGGAAGCCCATGCAACCCATACAGATTCAAATCTTCATAGTTGGGCAAGTTTCGATGAATTGGAAAAGACTACTAAGCAGTTGATGATTGACTATCATACACGCATAATTAGACACAGAAATGGTGTGGATTACGAGCTTACTAGTGACATGCAGGAATGTTTAAAAAGAAAATTATTTTTGGAATTCAACTTTGATAACACGTACGAGTTTACGCGAGGCATTATAAATGTTGAACAACTGACATTGATTCCTTGCAAGAAAGCTCAACAAGTTATAATCCACGCCCAATTTGCTTTTGAAAGTCAAGAGACTGGATATTTGAATCTTCACCAAATATTGCTGTTTGATGAGTTTCCAATGAGTGACACGGGAAATCTTGAAGTTTTCACAAGATGTGCTTCGAACAAGAATGTTGCAGTTGCTGTGGGTGAAGAAGAATGTGCCGTCGTCACGCAAACCGTGTGGTTCAAGTGTCCTCTGATACCAGGTTGGGAAAAGGAGGTCATAAATTACTTGCAGATTTTGGGAGTGAACGACATACATTTGGTTGGGTCCCACACTAAATTTCTCAAAAGTCTTTACGATGTTAGGATGAGTTACCATATTGATGATAGAACTGTTTTGAAATACCCATGTCAAAAGTGCGGAGACAAAAAATGCCCTATTCAACTAGCGTATCTGCTGTTTAGAAGAGTTGCTAAAAGGATACCGTGTGATTTACTACACTCGGCCCCTTGCTTGGAGGAAAATGTAACTATGCAACTAGATGGTTGTAGAGTCTAAAACTATAATACATTACATGCAATACGAAAAAAAAAAAAAAAAAAAAAAAAAAAAAAAAAAAAAAAAAAAAAAAAAAAATTTTTTTTTTTTTTTTTTTTTTTTTTTTTTTTTTTTTTTTTTTTAATATTTATAGTATCCACATGCTCGCCGGTATTCCAACAAATCTTTAGGCATATCACTAAAGCCATTCCATTTATCTTCAGCCAGAGACGCACGATGTTGCATTTCATAAAATTCTTTAAAGGTTAGATCTTTCGATAATCCAAGTTTATTCAGATTGCAATAAATTCTATGACTCTTTTTTAGATTATGTTTCGACGTCCTGTATTCGATTCGTTTAATAGAACCTTTTAATATTTTGTTGCGGCACATTGGACAAGTTTGATGATTGTTTGTCCATAAATCAAGACAGGACGTATGGAACAAGTGATTGCAGGGCGTTTTATAAATAGTAGTAAGCTGCATAAAAGAAAAGACACAAATTGAACAATTATCCTCCATACTTGAATTGCTAAAAGGATACAATGATTTACTACACTCGGCTAGATGGTTGTAGAGTCTAAAACTATAATACAATATATGCAATACTTATTATTATTAAAAAAAAAAAAAAAAAAAAAAAAAAAAAAAAAAAAAAAAAAAATTTTTTTTTTTTTTTTTTTTTTTTTTTTTTTTTTTTTTTTTTTTTTTTTTTTTTTTTTGTAAGGTTAGACTCTACTCATCTGAAATTTCTTGGACGTCTCACTTGTTACAAATTACATCAGCGTTGGTGGTAGCCAATATCTTTTACCTAGTTCTTCATCACCGATATATTTTTTAAACTTTTCCCATGAACATTGTAAATGTGGCAATAGCTTTCGATAGCCCGTAGACGACCAAACTTTATCACCAGAGAGTGCATCATCAAATTGAAGCATTTGCAAATACATTCGATGTAAATCAGAGTCGTTCATTCTGAGGAGAATATTTGACGTAAATGGCTGTGAATCAGTAATATTATGCATGAACGAATACGGTTTGTCAAGGTGTGGGACCCATTTCAAACATTTTTCTGGACCTACATGCAAACAAACGACGTTTGTTTTGGAATCGTCCCAATCCATATCCAAATGACTAGTAAACACTAAATGTTTGTGTTTATCGGGAATATGTGCTCCAAATTCGGGTTCTGACCAAATATATATATTTTGACCGTTCCTCGTAAACCATCTCGGACCCTCGGAAAAGTCATTCATCGGTACGACAAGTGGCTTTAGATAAAATTCCAAAAGTGAACGATTTCTTCCTAAATTCCCAAAGAGGATGGTGGATTTGTTCGAGTCGAGAGCTTTGATTAAGGTATCGACTACCATGTTTTTAACATGAATCCACTTATCATATTCTTTATTATAACAACAGTAGAGAAATGGCACCCAAGCCAAGTTTTTCCAAATGTTGAAAACAATATGCTCGTATAAAAAATTGAATCTCCAAATGGGAATAAAGGGTGGGAATGGATCGACATCATAGAGCTTCGGATCTTCGCACGACGCCTTATAAAATTCCAGACCGTCGTTCCAATAGTGTGATACCCGAATCGTATTTTGAAAAGGAAGTGCCCTGGAGGTTTCCAGATAGACCACTCGAGGTGACACCGAGACCAGTGGCAGCGGTGAAACCATTTTCTATTCAATACGAACCGATGGGTCCCCAAGAATCGAATAGAACCATAACAGAACGAATCACTTCATATCTTCCGACGCCTCCAGGAACACCTGTTCGAAATCGTGTAGCGCCCACCACACCTCTGACAACCCCTGCTGCATCCACGCTTGCAGAAATTCCTGGAGTAGTCACTCCACCTGCATCACCTATCCGCACCCCAGCAGCGACCGCTTCTAATGGACAGAGCATTGCGTCCACTTCATCTCAAAATGTATCAAACGATCAACTAAACTTTCAGCTACCACGAAACATACAAACGAATTCACCTACACGTCAAGTGAGAAAAATAAAAATTGGCAGACTCACCGAGATACTAGATTAGAGAAAATTGTCAAAGAGCCTTGATGATCTCAGACTCGTCAGAATTTCTTGAAGCCCTCCACTCTCAACTTTGGAATTTCTTGGAACTCGCAACTTTAGAATTTCTTGGGACTCGCAACTTTAGAATTTCTTGGGACTCGCAACTTTAGAATTTCTTGGGACTCGCAACTTTAGAATTTCTTGGGACTCGCAACTTTGGAATTTCTTGGGACTCGCAACTTTAGAATTTGTTGAAGGTCTCAACCTTGGACAATATTGACTCAAGTTCAAACGTCAATGGCATCGTTTAAAAAAAAAAAAAAAGAAAAAAAAAAAAAAAAAAAAAAAAAAAAAAAAAAATATTTTTTTTTTTTTTTTTTTTTTTTTTTTTTTTTTTTTTTTTTTTTTTTTTTTTTTGACGTTGTAGTTTAAAGCCAGACGTTTAGTCTTATGATCTCAGACTCGTCAGAATTTCTTGAAGCCCTCCAACTTGCAACTTTAGAATTTCTGGGGCCTCGCAACTTTAGAATTTCTTGGAGCTCGCAACTTTAGAATTTCTTGGGACTTGCAACTTTAGAATTGTTGAAGGTCTCAACCTTGGACAATATTGACTCAAGTTCAAACGTCAATAGCATCGTTAAAAAAAAAAAAAAAAAAAAAAAAAAAAAAAAAAAAAAAAAAAAAAAAAAAAAAAAAAAAAAAAAAAATTTTTTTTTTTTTTTTTTTTTTTTTTGACGTTGTAGTTTAAAGCCAGACGTTTAGTCTTATGATCTCAGACTCGTCAGAATTTCTTGAAGCCCTCCAACTTGCAACTTTAGAATTTCTGGGGCCTCGCAACTTTAGAATTTCTTGGAGCTCGCAACTTTAGAATTTCTTGGGACTTGCAACTTTAGAATTTGTTGAAGGTCTCAACCTTGGACAATATTGACTCAAGTTCAAACGTCAATAGCATCGTTTAAAAAAAAAAAAAAAAAAAAAAAAAAAAAAAAAAAAAAAAAAAAAAAAAAAAATTTTTTTTTTTTTTTTTTTTTTTTTTTTTTTTTTTTTTTTTTTTTTTTTTTTGACGTTGTAGTTTAAAGCCAGGCGTTTAGTCTTATGATCTCAGACTCGTCAGAATTTCTTGAAGCCCTCCAACTTGCAACTTTAGAATTTCTTGGGACTTGCAACTTTGGAATTTCTTGGGACTCGCAACTTTGGAATTTCTTGGGACTCGCAACTTTGGAATTTCTTGGGACTCGCAACTTTGGAATTTCTTGGGACTCGCAACTTTAGAATTTGTTGGAGGTCTCAACTTTAAAATTTCTTAAAACTCAACTTTAGAATGTGAAAAGCTGTTGGCTCTGTGATGCAAAACCTTATCACGGGTATAATGCGTAATATAAAGTTTAGCCATCGAAATGTTTTTGCAAACCATTTTCGGTAGCCACTATTCTACGCATCGTCCGTATTTTCACGGGATACAGTTGTACTGCCTATTTGTCATTACTCTAGTCATTAGTTTGAGTGCCTACATCATACATGACGTCCAAAATGAATGCACGCAGTCGTTTCATAAAAGAGTCCATGCCCTCCGAGTTAAATATGCCACCTCTCAATGTGCCCGTCATGCATAAACCTATACTGGACAATTTTGATGCTCATGTGAATAATTTCATCTATTTTTTAAAGAATCGTGTCCGGTGTATACTCATTTACGATGGACCCGATGACGTGTATCAACACATTTTGAATCGAACCCTGTATGCGTGTTCTGTCAAGCATGTGCCGACGGGAAAAGTGTTGAAAAATGTCTTTCCAGTGATGCTGGGAACTCGATTGGATCTAGCGATTCGGCATGGCCAACGCCGCGTATTTGAGGCCAGTGTGGACCCCCCTGCCACCACCCCTCCTTTCCAAGAGATGGACCTGGGACGAGGATTTTTCATCATCAGTGGATTTCTCAAGCATTTACCATACAGTTTTACCAACGATCCCTCTCGAACGCATCAAGTGTACAAAAAATCAATGCGAGTCTTTACCTATGATGCCCTGGATCGAGGCAAGGAATTGAGTTTCTACACGCACGATTCACCTACGGGTCGAAAACGTGGCTCCGTGGTGATTAAAAGCAACAAAGGTACGGAAGACACAGAAAACGTCGAGTCTTTTTTCGATTTTTGTCCCTATCCAACAGATCCAGCCACCTACATGTCGTATTTGTACAGCCACGAAGTGTTTGACATTGATTCGCTCACCAATAAAATTGTATTTAGCCCTGGGCATTTGTTTGTCAAATTGTTTATCAAATGCTTATACGGTCCATTGCAACCAGACAAAATCTGTTGGTCTCTCGTCAAAGCCAAGGCGGCCAAAGTCACCAAATGCATTGAAACGGGCAAATTGATGCGAGTCATTTCGCAAAAGACCAAGTTTCACAAGGAAGGAGGGACACCGGGCAAGAGCGGCCCGCAGGAATCCTATCGGGAAATTGGTGCCGACGGAGAAGTGTTTGTCGAAAAATCGGCAGAATGCTATCGTGAAGTCAACTCTCAGACGTATCCCCTGAATCCATTTTTTTCAAACATTATCGTTCGTCAAATTTCGAGTAAAGTCAAAGCCAATTCCATGCCGTCTTTTCACAACAGTTATGCTGGATTTTTATGCATTTTGGGTTGTTATGAGACGAAAAACGTGGGACGCACCACCATGATGGTGAGGGATACGGTCGTGTCGACCTGCGTGGATTTGGATCCAGTGTTTCACGTCACGAGCGCACCCTTTTGGAAAGAGTTGAATGTGGAGCCCTTAAAACACTCGCAGTATTGTGTGGTGGTGAACGAGGCGTGCATCCCCGTGACGCAAGCCTGTTTTACCAACCTCAATCTGCTGCACGTGAAACGTACGTTTGGACTGGTGGAATGTTACAAGACGGATTTCTTTATCCACATCCATTACAAAGCAGGAATCATTTTTAAGAAAATTCCGAGCAGCGACATTTGGGTCACGCCTCGCGACATCATGTACTGGATGTCACAATTGTTTGGATACACGACCCTGGAGGAGGTGGTGCGTCGCTTCCAATATCCCTTCATCACCAGTTATTTTGTGGACATAAATCCCTTTTTCATGTACACTGCTTTTCCCAAAGTCATTTTAGCATTCAATTCTTTGAAAAACGCCGTTTTGGCCACAGATTCGAAATGCGCTCATTATTTCATGGATACGTTGACCGTGTACGCCAAACAATTGACGCCGTACCACCAAAACGTGATGGAACCCCTGGAGGATGGGGTGTCGCCTCATTTCGTGTGTCGAGTCCCTCACATGATGGTATCCTACATGAGTTTTCTGGGATGCACGCAAGAAGATTGCATCGTACGTCGAGAAGATGTGAATGCTTTTGATTGTTGTCGATTTTTTACGATTCGTGTGAAATTGGAAACGGATGCAAGGGTCCTCTTTCGACCGGTCCAGGGTGATGCCGTCGATTCGACGCTGTTGGGCTCACTGGTGCACGAGGGTCCCCTCCACTTGGAATCTTTTTCCATTCACGTCAAACTGGTGCGAGTGAATGACCGAGTCATCAACGTGCATTTTCATAAAAAACCCTTTCGAGTCATCAAGCATCACTTGACGAGCAACACGTTAAGCGTGTGTGTGGAACAAGAGCATCAAAGTAGTACGGGCGATAAATTGTGCAGTTTCCATGGCCAAAAAGGAGTCATGCGCGTTCAAAAGCAATTTCCTTTGCTGGACGAGCGAATCACACCCGATTTACTGGTGAACGTCTATGGTTTCTTTCGAATGACACCCGGTCAAATCAAAGAGGGCATCGTGAGGGGGCAAGGCAGAGACGCTAGGGTGGTGCGAAACAGCGATGGGAAAATGTTACCTCATGCAAAACTGTTTTATGGAAAAACGTTTTATTTTCCGATTGCTTACTGGAGTTCAGAACATTTGTATGCGCCAGTCAAATGCACCCAAGACAAAATTTCAAATCAGTCAGTGAAAGGTCGTTCACGCCTGGGAGGGATGCGCTTAGGCACGATGGAACTCAACAATGGGTTGAGAGCCAACGGAATAGCATCCTGTTTTGAAGAAAAGTTTTTTGAACACGGGGATCGATCAAAAGTAGAAGGTTCGGTATCTATTCCAAAAGTGGTGGAATTGGTGCAGGAAGACGCTCGAATTTTCAAAAGCAATATAGATTACACGACGCGCCCGAGCGTCGTCATTCACAAAAAATGAAATGGTTGACTCGTGAATATTGTTTTTCAAAAAAATTTTAATCTCGATGATGAGCTCGATGAGTCTTGATGATCTCAGACTCGTCAGAAATTCTGGAAGCCCTCCAGCTCGCAACTGTAGAATTTCTTGGAACTTGCAACTTTAGAATTTGTGGATCTCAACTTTAGAATTTCTTGGAACTCGCAACTTTAGAATTTCTTGGAACTTGCAACTTTAGAATTTGTGGGTCTCAACCTTAGACTGTATCAGGTCAAGGTCTCGTCTCTAGCATCGTACGTACAACGTCAAAAAAAAAAAAAAAAAAAAAAAAAAAAAAATTTTTTTTTTTTTTTTTTTTTTTTTTTTTTTTTTTTTTTTTTTTTTTTTTACAGTGTATGTTAAAGCCACGCGACGAGTCTTGAGGATCTCAGCCCATCAGAATTTTTTGGAGCTGTAGGAACTCTAGAATTTTTTTGAACTCGCAACTCTAGAATTTTTTGGAGCTGTCGCAACTCTAGAATTTCTTGAAGGTCTTAACACTTAACATTAGACAATATTGGTTCAAGCTCAAACGTCTGTAACGTTGAGTCTCGATGAACTTTGCTCATCAGAATTTCTTGGAGCCAACATTTTTTTTCGCATATCATTCAAAAAAATTATGATAGAGGATGAATGTTCAATTTGTTGTACTTCTCCATGCGAGTACTCGCTTCACAGGCCATGTCTAGATCTATGGTTGAAATTCCGTCAGACTTGTCCCGTGCGCCGCGAAAAAATATCGAGAGATTTGTTGGAAACAATTGACTACAGGAGAATAACATTTAATATGTCTACGCAAAAACAAATTGAATTTTACAAGGAACAACTGAGCAATGCAAAAACTGAATTCAAAGAATGCGTTTCAAAAATCGAATGCTGCATTGAGAATGTGAAACATTTGCTTCACGAAGACGAGTCCCTATTTCCATCGATGAATGCATTGCGTAAACGGTTCATCTATGACCCATCCGGTTACCTTTTAAATTACAACCTTTTAAATATTGTAGCGCCACTTGTAACTCTCGAACATCAATCCGAGATTAATAAAATCAACATGCAGAAACATCCAGATGAATATGATGAAATTGGTTTTTACCAAGATTGTATACCTCCTAAACGAAAAATATTCAAAGGCATTGTTTCAAATATCCAACTTGATATTGAAAAAATTGTAACATTGAGTGAGGAAGACAACGTCATCAATCGTATGATAAGAGACGATTTTAAACAATTTACAGAATCATATGCTTTGACAGACGAGAGTCTGCGCCGAATTGAAGGAGCCATGGCAGACCTCAAGTATAGGAAGGATCAACGGATTAAAGAAAACAAAAGACTGAGAAATTTAGATGATTTCAGTTCATCAGACTTTTCTGAAGCTCTTGTAAACCTATTTGGAGAACCTATGAACACATAGATGAAAAAAAAAAAAAAAAAAAAAAAAAAAAAAAAAAATTTTTTTTTTTTTTTTTTTTTTTTTTTTTTTTTTTTTTTTTTTTTTTTTTTTTTTGAGGTTTGTGTTTAAAAGAGCCGACGAGATTTGCTATTCAAGCAGTGTGCTTGTCTTGTTGAAAACTATTGTCCAACCTCATCATCTGATTTTCAAAACATGGATGCTTCCACTCAACGATTGTTCCGATACAGACTGAAAGAACCGTTCGTTGGAATGGAACCAAAGACTTACAAAAATTTTGCTGTGCAATTTTTTCCAATTTGCAATTTTTATATTGAACCAGGGGATGACGTAAAAGTATCAACTCATGTCGAGATCAAAATACCACCAGGTACATATGGATGGTTGTATTCATTGATTCAGAATGTGAGAGTAGATGATGATGTGATCTCTCCCGGTTCTTGTGGACACCTCAACTTTCGTCTTATCAATAATGGATCCGATCGAGTATATATTAATGAAAAGGAACCCGTGGTTTGGTTGATCTTACAAAAATACATCCCACCAGTGTTGCAGAAAGTTGGAAAGTTGATACGGACGAGATCCTGTACAAAATTGAAATCGAAACTCAGACGACCAAAAAATAGCAGACAACGAAATTAATAAACAGAATTTCTAGAAGTCCTCCAACTCGCAACTTTAGAATTTCTCGGAGCTCGCAACTTTAGAATTTCTTGAAGCCCACCAACTCGCAACTTTAGAATTTCTCGGAACTCACAACTTTAGAATTTCTTGGAACTCACAACGTTAGATAATACTTACTCAAGTTCAATCGTCAATAGCTTCGTTAAAAAAAAAAAAAAAAAAAAAAAAAAAAAAAAAAAAAAAAAAAAAAATTTTTTTTTTTTTTTTTTTTTTTTTTTTTTTTTTTTTTTTTTTTTTTGACGTTGTAGTTTAAAGCTAGACGTTTAGTCTTATGATCTCAGACTCATCAGAATTTCTTGAGGCCCCCCAATTTGCAAGTTTAGAATTTCTGGGGCCTCGCAACTTTAGAATTTCTCGGAGCTCGCAACTTTAGAATTTCATGGAGCTCGCAACTTTAGAATTTCATGGAGCTCACAACTCTAGAATTTCATGGAGCTCGCAACTCTAGAATTTCATGGAGCTCGCAACTCTAGAATTTCATGGAGCTCGCAACTCTAGAATTTCATGAAGCTCACAACTCTAGAATTTCATGGAGCTCCCAACTTTAGAATTTCTCGGAACTCACAACTTTAGAATTTCTTGGAACTCACAGCTTTAGAATTTCTTGGAACTCACAACGTTAGATAATACTTACTCAAGTTCAAACGTCAATAGCTTCGTTAAAAAAAAAAAAAAAAAAAAAAAAAAAAAAAAAAAAAAAAAAAAAAAAAAAAAAAAAAAAAAAAATTTTTTTTTTTTTTTTTTTTTTTTTTTTTTTTTTGACGTTGTAATTTAAAGCTAGACGTTTAGGCTTATGATCTCAGACTCGTCAGAATTTCTTGAAGCCCTCCAACTTGCAAGTTTAGAATTTCTCGGAGCTCGCAACTTTAGAATTTCTCGGAGCTCGCAACTTTAGAATTTCTCGGAGCTCGCAACTTTAGAATTTCATGGAGCTCCCAACTTTAGAATTTCATGGAGCTCCCAACTTTAGAATTTCATGGAGCTCCCAACTTTAGAATTTCTTGGAGCTCCCAACTTTAGAATTTCTTGGAGCTCCCAACTTTAGAATTTCTTGGAGCTCCCAACTTTAGAATTTCTTGGAGCTCACAACGTTAGATAATACTTACTCAAGTTCAAACGTCAATAGCTTCGTTAAAAAAAAAAAAAAAAAAAAAAAAAAAAAAAAAAAAAAAAAAAAAAAAAAAAAAAAAAAAAAATTTTTTTTTTTTTTTTTTTTTTTTTTTTTTTTTTTTTGACGTTGTAATTTAAAGCTAGACGTTTAGGCTTATGATCTCAGACTCGTCAGAATTTCTTGAAGCCCTCCAACTTGCAAGTTTAGAATTTCTCGGAGCTCGCAACTTTAGAATTTCTCGGAGCTCGCAACTTTAGAATTTCATGGAGCTCCCAACTTTAGAATTTCATGGAGCTCCCAACTTTAGAATTTCATGGAGCTCCCAACTTTAGAATTTCTTGGAGCTCCCAACTTTAGAATTTCTTGGAGCTCCCAACTTTAGAATTTCTTGGAGCTCCCAACTTTAGAATTTCTTGGAGCTCACAACGTTAGATAATACTTACTCAAGTTCAAACGTCAATAGCTTCGTTAAAAAAAAAAAAAAAAAAAAAAAAAAAAAAAAAAAAAAAAAAAAAAAAAAAAAAAAATTTTTTTTTTTTTTTTTTTTTTTTTTTTTTTTTTTTTTTTTTTGACGTTGTAATTTAAAGCTAGACGTTTAGGCTTATGATCTCAGACTCGTCAGAATTTCTTGAAGCCCTCCAACTTGCAAGTTTAGAATTTCTCGGAGCTCGCAACTTTAGAATTTCTCGGAGCTCGCAACTTTAGAATTTCTCGGAGCTCGCAACTTTAGAATTTCATGGAGCTCCCAACTTTAGAATTTCATGGAGCTCCCAACTTTAGAATTTCATGGAGCTCCCAACTTTAGAATTTCTTGGAGCTCCCAACTTTAGAATTTCTTGGAGCTCCCAACTTTAGAATTTCTTGGAGCTCACAACGTTAGATAATACTTACTCAAGTTCAAACGTCAATAGCTTCGTTAAAAAAAAAAAAAAAAAAAAAAAAAAAAAAAAAAAAAAAAAAAAAAAAAAAAAATTTTTTTTTTTTTTTTTTTTTTTTTTTTTTTGACGTTGCATTTTAAAGTCGGGCGTCGAGTCTTGATAATTTCAGACTCGTCAAAATTTCTTGAAGCCCTCAACTTTCTTGAAGCCCTCAACTCGTCGCAACTTTAAAATTTGTTGAACGTCTCATCTTTAAAATTTCTTGAAGGTCTCAACCTGAGACACTATTGGTTCAAGCTCAAACATTGGTTACGCTATTTGGTTACGTTGTTGAGTATTTAAAAGTCAAGTTGAACGCTGCTTAGATTCTTTTCATAATGTACTATCGACGATTTGTAAAAGAAATTGCAGAGGGAGCCCACGCACTTCTATCTATTACTACCGAACAATATATACGAATTCTCGACTTTTACGACAGTGATACTTTTATTCTTAAAGGCCAGGCTGCTGTCAACATTTTACGTTTTCACATTCCAGAGGTGGAGCAAATCAAATATGACGAAGACAATGATTTGTACTCTATGAAGGTGTTGGAATGGCCACATCATAAAAAAATGTGTTTGTTTTGTAAAAATCAGAACCCTTGTAAATGGAAATATTTGGATGATAAATACAACGAGCTCTTTGACTATCACATTGACACCTTTTCAATATTTAGTCCAACCGCCGTGCTTGGTGGCGACAAGAGCCACTCGCTTGGGCATGGAAGCGATTAAACGATCAAAGTATTCGTCAGGCAACTCGTGAAACGCTTGCAGAATGTCGTCCCAGAGCTCATCCCGATTTCTGACACCCGTCTTCTTCTTCTCGATGCGCCTGACCAACTCACCCCACACATTTTCCACCGGATTCATGTCGGGTCCCTTGGGAGGCCAATCGTCCATCACTATAATGTTGCGATCCCTCAACCATTGTATAGTCATCCTACTGGTGTGAATGGACGACAAATCTTGCATAAAAATGAAATCATTTTCGCACACGTCATCCTCGATGGAGGGTAGAATCTGCGTCGTGTAATACTGGGCGTTCAACGTCCTTTGCTCCACCCTGTGCAAGCGTCTGAGATGTTTCCCAAAGGCCATCCACACACAAATGGTAAACCGCGGGGTACCCACCATCGCTGGATTGGAAGAATGTACCAGATATTTATCATCGTAACGATCACTTCCGTGCTTGGGTCTGTACACTCGCAAGGCTCCGCGGCTCGTGGATCTAAAAATCTTTTCGTCCGAGAAAACAACCCTCTCCCACAGATCCATAGTCCAATTGATGTGACGCAAAGCATAGACGAATCGCATTTGACGATGGTGAGGGGTCAAAAAGGGTTTTCGGGCTGGAATGCGACATTTTAATCCCTTCTCTTTTAAGCGATTGCGAACCGTATCTGCGCTACACGAGGGCACGATCGCTTTCTGCAAGTCTACGGCCGACAAAAACGGCTCTCTGGTAGAAGTGTCGTACAACGTTTGATCTTGTTGTGGATTTGTGACGCGTGGACGACCTGGCTTGGTGTCGGCTTTTTGACCTCTGCGTTGTATCCAGTAATGCACGGTAGAGGGGGACAATCCCAATTGACGAGCAATTTCTCTCTCTGAAAGATGGTCGTGTTCGTATAAATGCATAATCACATGACGGTACTCCATGCTTGTTTTCCAAACAAAGAGACAAGGAATGATGGAGCAGCAACGCATGTATTGCCCCAAATGCAAAAAATGCACACCGACCGAAACGATTGCCAGAGTCATTGCAAAAAACGCTCGAGCCATGCTGCGAGGAAAGTGTAGCCTTTGCCAAACCACAAAATCGACATTTGAAAAAACAAGACATGACATTTCTTGAAGAAATTCAATCGTATTTATGTCACGAGAAAGTACAGGTGGATCCGACGCCACAGCCGTCCCTCGTATGCAGCGTCTGCCACAACAGAGTTATTCCAGACGTGTACAAATGGATCAATGACCTCTCCCAAAACTCGTTGCTGGAAGGGTGCCGAATGGCTCAACTCTATTCGGAATGGACAGGTGACGTAAATATACCTGTATCCATTTACATTTCAAAGCTGGAGGGTATCCATGACAAGCGAATTGAAGGTCAATCCCTTCGACGCTTGAAAACGTCGGTCGACATTTTAAAAGTGTTGAATGCTCCTTTTACAAACATGACCACTCCGATGGAAGGACCCACGCCAGAAATGCAAAATTTCATTTCAGATTACATGAGTGTGTTGGCAGCGAACCAACAAGATTTGAAAACAACTGAGCAAACAGCTTTGAACCATTTACTGCAAAACATGCACACTGTGTTAAATTCAAAAGAATTTGAAAATAACCATTTCAAATTTTATTTTGAAAAATTGGTTCCCTACGTCAAAGAATGTCGCACAGATTGGACGCCCCTACCTCCATTCGATACCGACACAAACTTGGCGAATCAACTCTGGAAACAACTGCAGTATTCGCAGCAGATTCGCAAGACTTTTGGAAAATACAGTATTCCTTTCGACATATTTCACGTCTTGGCTGGTTGTTATGCATGTTGCACAGACATTGGTGTAGTGGCCAATTGGGCTCTCGATTTAATCGTAAGAATATGCAATGGAAAATACTTTTGGAAGGAGTTTCAAGAGTGTCCATTTGTAAGCCAATATCGCGCCATCATAACAAAATATTTTTCATTCAGGCGAAACACCCATCGTAATATGGAATTTTACTATTTGGTCAAGAGTATCCAGAGGGGCGACGGTATAGAGTGCCTCTCTGAAAATTTTCTAAAATATGGTCAATTGGAGGCATTTTTTAAAGAAAAACTTCAAGCAATACCCGATATGAAAGAAATGGCAAGCAGTCAACTTTTTCCAGCCACCTTGTTTGAATCACCAGCGGATCAAATGGCGTTTACTATTGCCTTGGCACATATCGTGAGCAATTTCGATAAAAATACCTGCCAACCAAGGAAAGGTACGTTTGCGAAAGCTAGAAAATTGTCAACTGTTGTCAAGACTCTGATGAAATCAGCTTCGGATTTTGATTCACAATATCCTCTTCCATGGACCATGGAAACGTTAAAATTGTTTATGATGTCTGATTCGAAAATTGAGCAAAGTTTACAAATGCTAGCAGAGATTGTGTTTACTCCAGACGAGGATGAAATGGAGACGTAAAAAAAAAAAAAAAAAAAAAAAAAAAAAAAAAAAAAAAAAAAAAAAATTTTTTTTTTTTTTTTTTTTTTTTTTTTTTTTTCAAGTTGTATGTTTAAGCTCAAACTCATAGGACATCATCTAGACTATTGACTTGTTTGCCACACTCCAGACTCCTTTTAGAGTATACACACAAAACAAAATTTTTTAACGTTGTTATTTAAATACGCGATCCTCGCTTGATCTACTTGAATAAAGTGAATAGACATGACTCATAAATATTGTTCCGAGGAAGTCTTCTCCGTAAACACCGACTACCTCCGTGAGCAGTTTAACGACTGCCTAATAAGGACTTTTGACCCATGTATATGTGAGCTGGCATCCTTACAAACACTCAAGTACAAGCTGCTCATCAACTTGATGAATGAATGGGGGGTAACTCGTCAGGAGCTAAGTAACTTGTTTGAGACCCATACACCCGTTCATCACAGCATAGCGAAGGGCATTCTTGATCATGTACACTCACGCCAAAGAGATGAGTGGTCATATGTGTTTGCTCAAGACCTTGTGAGAAACGACAAACTCGTAAAGGTATTGCAAAGTCTCTGCAAAAACAATTATTCAAATTTTGTAAGTGGATTGCTGGCAATAGATGGTTATGGATTACACAAGGTTTCAAGGAAATCCAAACCTGTTTTTGACATTAAAAAATACCTACACAACTTGAAATATAGTTTTGATGGTTCAAAAAGTATGTATGACCGAGAACCCGATGATGATTTGATACATCAGCACGCAACAGCCATACGAAAAGTTAGTGAAGAGCTAGTCAAGAAAATGAAAGCGATACCTGAAATTGGCAAATTTGTACATCAAGTAATGTACAAGCTCATCAAAGATACTGTTGAAATAGATATTCCAGATACTCGTATCGAGCCATATTTACCAGAAAAGGTTCTAAATAGTTGCGTAAAAGTGTACAAGGCATTAATGTCAAAGGAGCAGCTGGAAGAGTATTTGAAAAAGTATTTGAAGCTTAGCAAACCCGAGCCCAACAGTGAGGATGAAAGCAAAGCCGATGATGAAAGCGAGATTGAGGAAGAATATGAAAATCACGAAGTCGTAGAAATGGAAAATTGAAAAAAAAATTTTCAAATACAAGCCATATTAAAAAAAAAAAAAAAAAAAAAAAAAAAAAAAAAAAAAAAAAAAATTTTTTTTTTTTTTTTTTTTTTTTTTTTTTTTTTTTTTTTTTTATGACTTGTATTTAAATTGAACCTGTTCACAAATTGTCATAGCTTATTCAATCAAGATGTCTGCAAGCAAGTTGTCTGTGAAATTCAGTCCAAACACAACCAGCTATTATCATTATGAAAAGATTGAACCAGAATGTACTCTAGATCATCTGCAAGAAGCTAGGGATCGAAAGCGGGGAGAGGCTCAATCCAAAATGACTCTCTCTCAAATGGATAAGGCTATGAATTTGTTTCAATCGTGTCGTGACAAAGACATAACAATCATTTTTGGAAATTTGGGAAGACATCCATTGATGTTGAATTACTTTTTGGATTTGGCGTTTACAGCTTCAGACACGATTGGTGTACTCACTCCTTGGGACAAAGTGTGCAATTATAACGTCCAAGAACCCGTTCCCGATTTAGATTTCTTGTTTGTAGTGGAACCCTATTTTGGAAAATTTGTTCAAAAGCCTCCAAATGTGAAACATGTGATTATTTTAACGAGTCATCTGATAATGTGGTTTCCAGAAAATTTTTCTCGAGTAGAGCAATTGCATGTGGGGTCTCTATACAGCAATATTTGCATCAAAAACTCCAAGACACTCACGAATCGTGCTTTGGTCACTCCATTACCATATATGGATGGAAGAGTAAATCAAGTACCCGTCAAGAAGGATATTCACTTGGATCTAACAAAATCAAAATGTGCTCACGATGCCTTTCTGAGACTGCTCACGGGACAAGAACTTTTTCGTAATCAAAGTGTTACGGTAGCTATTATACCAAAACACGACAGATTGATACAACATTACATTAGAAATACCTTGCGACTTGCGGAAAAGTATAAAATCGCCATTAAAGACGATTATTTTAAAATATTTCAAGACTCACAACTCGTGTTGTACATTGAAAAACCACAATAATGGTATGTCTTGTATGTGGAGATGCTTTATGGCCAAGAAGTGAGGTGTGGTTATTGGATTGTGAACACGAATTTCATAAACGTTGTCTGGTACACTACAGATTTTGTCCGTTGTGCAACACTCGATTCAGCAGCCTCGATTCAAGTTGCTTAAGGTATTTTCCCAGACCAATAATACGACGACCCCGCTGTGACTCTGGTTATGAGTCTAGTTAGGATAAAGACCACCGCGCTGGATTTGACAAAGACGATGATAGGAATCAAAATCTTTTGAAAATGAAGATGCATCGGATTTACTTATCAATTCCTGTACGCCATCCAGCTTTAAAAAAATACCAGATATCCAATCGAGAGAATACATATGGTCCCGACTCACCAACTGCTGTACAGCTTCATGGGGAATGCCATGTCCCAAGCACCAAGCTATAGAATTTGCAAAGTAATAAAGTGTATTGTCATTGTCTCTCACTACAATCAACTCATATATACGTTCATTTTGTGATGACGGGACGTATGCGTGTACCCAACTATGTTTAGTCATGTTCTTGATTTAAAAAAAAAAAAAAAAAAAAAAAAAAAAAAAAAAAAAAAAAAAAATTTTTTTTTTTTTTTTTTTTTTTTTTTTTTTTTTTTTTTAAACGTAACTTATTTAAGCTAGGCGTCGAATCTCGATCATCAGAATTTCTGAGGCTCTCACAACTTGTGAATATTGTCTATACTGCTGCCTACTGTATATTATTTATAGACTATGATCAACCATAAGCCTATTGACCTGTGTGCCGAATTTGCTTGGATACAGTATGGCCATGGCAAAAGATTACCTCTTGAAATATCCATTGCAAAGACATTTGATCCCGATCAAGTATATATTCTCCAAATGATTTTGCCAAATAATTTTATGGTTTCGATGACAGATTTAATACGTAACAAGGGATATTCAAGATGCAAGGAGCGATTTCATCATCAATGCACAAATGTAGCAGATGAAGTCAAACCGATAATTTATAAAATGCATGTTTGGAATTGGAGATTAGTTTTGAATCATGTCTTAATAGATGTATTGTTTGCAAACAAACAGAACGTGGGAGTCAGGTCAGAGAGGCAAAAAATGTTTTTCAAGAAAGTGTGTGGTTTACCAAACGTAACACGCATTAAAAGTAAACCAGAACGGATTTTCACTTGCCGTCATAAACACAATAAGCTATATGACTTTCCATGCACGTCAACAGAAGCTCGTACAATGGCAGTTCAACAATTTTGGGATCAAGAAATAATGAAGCTGAAGAATTATTTCAAAAAAAATAGATTTGTGTTTGCACGTCCCATGACTATTGTTCCAGAAAACCATGTATGGATGCAACAGAGACAACAATATCATTATTAAAAAAAAAAAAAAAAAAAAAAAAAAAAAAAAAAAAAAAAAAAAAAAAAAAAAAATTTTTTTTTTTTTTTTTTTTTTTTTTTTTTTTTTTTTTTAAATTCTGTATTTAAGCTGTTGAGCTTTAATTTTCCCAAATCTTGTAGACATGGCCTTTGTTCATGTACCATACCATTCGCTGCAGGAATTGATGGAAAAATTTCAATGTTTGAATTTGATACGAGACGCTGCACTTCCTGGTGCCGTAAATCGAAAACCAAATTTTGTAATGGTGGACCCTAAATATTATTATGGCACCTATGGAGGACTCATTTATGACAGTGTATTGGAAAAGATATCATTTAAAAATCAAATGTTGTTATCAAACTATGCTTTCAAGGATTCCATAGGATATGGTTTATCCATTATATGGTGGAATATTTTAAATCCCGAAGTATTAGGAAGTGTCGATGCTCTAGTGGCTCCCGACGGACGAAAAGCAGTTACACCACACATTTATGATCAGATGCAGATTAACAAGATACGAACAGCCAAACCTCCAAAGAGCAGTTATTATGGGAATAGAGCCTGGCGCATAAATGATACATCTTCATTAAATTCCGATTCTGAATAATTTGCATTTTCATTGGTTCGATAGCGATCGAGTTTGCTCTCCGTTACTTTGTTGTGTATGTTGTACCACAGTTTACGTTGTTCAGTCTTCTCGTCCATCAATTGCGGTTTCAATTCTTGGACGATATGCTTCAAATGCGCCATACATATTCCACACCGCAACATTCGATACATGGATTCTGCAATCTGCTCACGCCACATGTTTTTGGCCAATAGGACGTCTTCTGAATCATTGGGTCTACCGTCCATAGCTTCTGCCATCCAGTGCAACAATCGCCAAAATGACGATCCAAACTGACCAATGGTGAGAAAATTGAGTTTTGGAAAGAGTTGTTCAGCAGGCGTTATGGGTGCTGGGATGTGACACTGATTATTTAAAAACTCTCGCAGGGCCGATGCTTTGCCCTCCAGTAAATCCATAATCAACGTTTCAAATTTGTTGAGCAGTAAATCTGAATTCCATTTAACATTGTACAACAAGGTTAAAACTATAAAAATGTTTTCTTTTAAAATATTTTTCCAAGCCATGATGGCCATTTGGGACTCGGGCTTGGTAAACGTACGAATGTACATTTCTTCTTTCACAATCATTACCAAGCGCAATAAATACGTCGAGACGACCTGATGCAATCGTTCTTGGGGAGTGGCTTTACGAAATTTAAAAGTAAATTCCGAAACGTCCCAAGGAACCACAAAAGATTCCTCTTCCGTAACCAGTCGCATCGTCCGATGTAAAAATGGATCAGTTTCCTGCAAGGCGACTTGGTTCAGTTTGGTTTTATTAATGTGACCCCGGTAAGCATTTTTTAAACACAGAAACGTGTCATGCTTCATACTGATAATCTTCTTTCTTATCACGATTCAAATCATTGAAGCCAGGTAATGAGAAGATATAAAGAAAGATTAGTATGTGTTCTGTTATCATTTGCGAGAATTGCAGTACAGGAATAGCTACTTGGGTCTGTGACACTCCCAATACTTGCTACGTGACGATACATCGTCAAGGAACATGTCGCAGGTGCACAAGACGATGGGGTTGAGGATTACAGATTAAACACAACATAAAAAAACTTAGACACCCAACACGATATACTTTGAATGATTGAACAATTGAACAAGATGGCCCATCCAAAAAAAAAAAAAAAAAAAAAAAAAAAATTTTTTTTTTTTTTTTTTTTTTTTTTTTTTTTTTTTTTTTTTTTTTTTGACGTTGTAGGTTAAAGTCACACGTTCAGTCTTTCTGATCTCAGTCTCGTCAGAATTTCTTGAAGCCCTCCAACTTGCAACTTTAGAATTTCTGGGGCCTCGCAACTTTAGAATTTCTTGGAGCTCACAACTTTAGAATTTCTTGGAGCTCACAACTTTAGAATTTCTTGGAGCTCGCAACTTTAGAATTTCTTGGAGCTCGCAACTTTAGAATTTCTTGGAGCTCGCAACTTTAAAATTTCTTGGAGCTCGCAACTTTAAAATTTCTTGGAGCTCGCAACTTTAGAATTTCTTGGAGCTCGCAACTTTGGAATTTCTTGGCTCAAGTTCAAACGTCAGTAGCATCGATAAAAAAAAAAAAAAAAAAAAAAAAAAAAAAAAAAAAAAAAAAAAAAAAAAATTTTTTTTTTTTTTTTTTTTTTTTTTTTTTTTTTTTTTTTTTTTTTTTTTTGACGTTGTAGGTTAAAGTCAGACGTTCAGTCTTTCTGATCTCAGTCTCGTCAGAATTTCTTGAAGCCCTCCAACTTGCAACTTTAGAATTTCTGGGGCCTCGCAACTTTAGAATTTCTTGGAGCTCACAACTTTAGAATTTCTTGGAGCTCACAACTTTAGAATTTCTTGGAGCTCGCAACTTTAGAATTTCTTGGAGCTCACAACTTTAGAATTTCTTGGAGCTCACAACTTTAGAATTTCTTGGAGCTCACAACTTTAGAATTTCTTGGAGCTCACAACTTTAGAATTTCTTGGAGCTCGCAACTTTAAAATTTCTTGGAGCTCGCAACTTTGGAATTTCTTGGCTCAAGTTCAAACGTCAGTAGCATTGATTGAAAAAAAAAAAAAAAAAAAAAAAAAAAAAAAAAAAAAAAAAAAAAAAAAAAAAATTTTTTTTTTTTTTTTTTTTTTTTTTTTTTTTTTTTTTTTTTTTTTTTTTAAATCTTCTTTATATTCTGTGATGACTCGCTGGTACCGTCATTACAACCTGCTGAACAACTGTGAATATTCTCTTGCTCTTGAATCCATGGAGGGAACCAATTTTTTCAATTTGGATAATGATGCATTTCCAATATTTGAAACATTTGATATGAATACGCCTCTGATTGTTGATGCATATAAATGTAAATGCAATAAAGTTGTCAGATTCTTTGGATATTTCGCCGATGGGTCTTACGAAAAAAAGTTTGGCTCGATACACATTGTCTGCTGTCGCTTTACCTATCCTCTCACCATTAGCGTTTGCGTGTGAAGTATCTGAAATTCTATTCAACAGAGCTTTCAATACATCTTCAAAGATATATTCTTGGTCAACTGCAAAGTGTTTCCTACCGATGATTTGCCTGTTGCTTGGAGTTCATCGTCCAATTTGTCTTTTGAAAAACTTTTTGCCGACGTGCTTTTGGTGTGGTAAATTGAAAATGAATATCAGTGAAATCATTTCAGATCAAGTGGAAGTTGTCCAGAAAAGTGACGACCAACCTCTCGATAAGGACACGATAGAATGTGACGATCGAAATATGGAGCACGTTGAAATTTTCAAGGAAAGTAACGACCAATCTATTGATCAAGATCCTCTAAAAAATGATGATTGGAATGAGGATCGAGAGGAAACCTCGCGGGATAGCGATAACCAATTTGTTGATCAAGATCCCTTAGAAGCTTGTGATCGACATGTGGATCAAATTGAAATCTCACAGGAAAGCAGCAATCAACAAATTGATCGAGAACCCGTAGAAACTGATGATCGACACAAGGATCAAGTTGAAAGCTCGCAGGAAAGCAGCAATCAACAAATTGATCAAGATCCAGTAGAAACTGATGATAGACACACGGATCAAGTTGAAACCTCGCAGGAAAGCGATGAAAAGCAAATTGATCCAAATGAACTCTTCCTGAACCAGATTAAATTGTCTTTGAATCGAAAATTATTTGTAGATGTTTTAATGCGCGAAATTAAAAATTTGCAAGCAGACATTTGGTTGGGAAAGACACCTGCACAAATTACAGAACGTTGGAAAGTAACCTTGGAAAAAATCAAACCAAACTTTGAATCAAAAGAATTTAATTTTAAGAAAACGTACAAGTTTTAACATGTTGCAAATTTTTTCAACAATCATAAAAAAAAAAAAAAAAAAAAAAAAAAAAAAAAAAAAAAAAAAAAAAAAATTTTTTTTTTTTTTTTTTTTTTTTTTTTTTTTTTTTTTTTTTTTTTTACTGATGGATGTTTATAAGGTTTGTCAAGACCACACAGATTTACTAGATCAACGACAGCAGAGGATTGTCAGCTGCAAGAGAACCAAAGTAATTTAACAATGATGGCCCTAAAGCACACGCCTTGTGAATCGGATGAGAAGCCTCCTGCTGCTTCGTGGAAGTTGTTGGCATGTTCTTATATACCAGACTCTGACAAGTCATGGACATCTCGGATTGTAGACCGATTCCTTTACAGGTTTGAATTTTCCGATGAAAAATTGTACCAAGACCTAAAAGATATAGCTGATGAGTACATCAAGACAGAATACACAGCATTTGAGTTGATGCCATTGATAACCGACATACCATTGAACACCGACATGTGTGAATGGAGCGATTCAGAAATCAATTTCCAAATACTTATGATAGCGATATCAATGCTTAAGCGAGATCAACCAATACAAATTACTCATATATTTGTATTTCTGCGCATTGTTCGTTTGACATTAGTAAATCGATACTGTTGTGATGTAGGACCCTTTGATTGCGCTCGAAAGTTTTCAGACAGGTGTGAGCGATTCATTTCATACATGTATGATGATTGTATTGAAAAGCGAGGTGGATGGAAGCGTATCCTCGACAACATACAAAACATGTTATTAAGAAATAAATTGGATTCTTTAAACGTGAAAGACGCCAGTGAATCACCCGACGAGACAAACACTACACAGACTACAAGTTAAACTTTCAAAAAAAAAAAAAAAAAAAAAAAAAAAAAAAAAAAAAATTTTTTTTTTTTTTTTTTTTTTTTTTTTTTTTTTTTTTTTTTTTTTTTTTTTTTTTAAATAATTCGTTATAATCTCTGCGACCAACTCAATTCATACCAATGCCGTTTATGACTGCAAGTATTTGTGTGCATTCACCTCAGCTGCTCTGGAACAAGTATTTGCTATCTCATTACCTGGCAAGTTTTTTTAAGCTGCACCATCCAAACATTTATCAATTTAAAATTTTTCCTGTGAGACATTGGGAATATCAAGGTTCTTTTATAAAGTGCAACGTTTTCATTTTGTACAATTATGGATTTGTACGTGCAAGAATTTCCCAGCACCTTTTTAAAAAACTCAAACGACGAAGGACTCGTTACATTGAAAACAGACAGCGTGCCCCCGCACTGCGCTCGCATTGAAAAAGGTTTGCGCTGCGCCTGCTCTTCAAAGGATGGAATCGTTGTCAGTGAGCAAAGCATCACAATCAACAATGACGCCCATTTATTGTGCGCATTTCCTTGTTACGCCTTACCAAACCGTTGCACTCTTGAAGAGCAAAAGACGATTGTGGCATGGTTGACTCGAGAGAAATTTTACAATTTTGGTCATCATTGCAAACGAATCGGGAATCAGAAAAGAAAATTTGAAAGATTTTTAATGCCCAATACCGTATTTTTGAAAAAATTAAACATTTCTTGTGAAAAGTGTTCAACATTTACATTAAGAGGTGAACCCGTGTTTTTCTTGAGTAAAAACGTTTTATCGGCTCAAAACAAGGGTCCCACGTTGGAAAGCGTTTTATGTCTAGATGCATCGACCCAGTAAATATGAATTACAGCATGCTGTTTTGTACGCAACGGAACACACTCGCGTGTACATGATGAAAAAATACCGAAAACGATATCCTCATTTGTTTCAACACGCTGAAATACATACTCGTCCCGCAACGCGTCAAGATTATTATATACCCGACTCATTGGCTCAGAAATGCATTGTGGTGGAAAATACTGCATTTACCGAAAAGGGTTGTTCGATATTGAGTTGTTTTCCATACAAATCCAATGGAATACCCTGTGAAAAAACGGATCCCGTCCAATGGATACCCATCGGAAGCAATCATCTCACCTTGGCGTGCCAGCCTAGTTGTTGGCGATCCCCCTCGACCGTCGATTCCGAATGGATCGACGGCCAATGTATGGTGGTCAATCCTTTGAAAAAACTGCTCGCCACATTTCCTGAAAAGGCATTTGGATTAGAATCCAAACATACTTTACACGAAGGGTTGGATTGGAAAAAGGGAAACATGTACTTGAATAAAGATTATTGTGCCGCCTATGGTTTGGAATTTGATGGAAACGACTGCTATTCGCCGACTGGACAAACCATTTTGGAATTTCTCTTGGGTAAAACAGTGTATCGAACCATTAAAACATCAGCCATTACACCTTCCAAAAAGACATTACCCACCATTCCAAAAGACGTTGAATTTCCAAATGTGCCGGACGTGACAGATATTACAGAGGCATCGGCTGACGGATCAGAGATTGCCAAAGACATTGCCAAAGAAGTGGCATTTGATTTTGGATTAGACATTACCGTCTATGCCGTGGAAAAGATTTTGCGCAAAAAAGCGCCAAAACTCATTGCAAAAGCGGCTAGTAGCATTCCCATCAAGTCTGCCCTCACGCAAGTGGTATTGAACCAAACGGTATCTCTGTCTGTCCGAACATTGGCCACGTTAGGAAAAGTGTTGGGTGGTATAAGCAATGCTTTCGCCATATTCAGCATTTTTTCTCTCGTATTGGATGTCATCGACCCTTATAATTATGATTCGGTATTGACGGCAGACATGCTAACCAAGATCAACAAGCGGTTGGATTTTTTGTATTTCAAGAAGGAAAATGAAGCGATGCGCCTCATTACGCCTGAAGTGGTGTGGGATACAATATTGGCAGAGGAAGATGAATCGGATCGTTATGAATTTATGTCTGAAAAAATTTTAGAATATTTGACGGCTCTGCGTAAAAACACTATAAAATCTGCGCCGAAAAGAAAATTGTACAATTTTCAAACTCTAAAGGAAAAACAATATTTAAACTGGAGCTTACATGGTGCTTTTGCATTCATGTTGATTGTTTTTACATTGCTATGGATTGAATGGATACACGTATGGGCAGTGTGTTTATTTTTTGCATTGTTTTACTTTACATGAAAAGCTTTCAACATTATTAAAAAAAAAAAAAAAAAAAAAAAAAAAAAAAAAAAAAAAAAAAAAAAAAAAAAAAAAAAAATTTTTTTTTTTTTTTTTTTTTTTTTTTTTTTTTTTTTTTTTTTTTTTTTGTGAGGCTTTAATTAAGACAGCGACGCTCGACAACTCTGCTCACAAGAAAATTCATTGGAAAACACGCAACTTGCAAATGGTATCAACTGTATGGTAGCCAGCCACGTACAGTGGGTCGCTTCTTTATCGTAATGAGCGTTTTACGTGGTTTGGTATCTCTTTTTGTGGGATGCGTTCTCGAACAATGGCTCAACAAATAACGACACGATTTATTTGGAAGACGTTTCTGCTTAAAATTTCCATCCTCATTCTTAAAAGTTATTCTATGTGGCTTGTAATCGTACACCAATTCCGAATGGTCTTTTCCCCATTTCAAAAAACGTGAACCCACTGGACCCGTTGCAGACCGATCACTCGCAGCCGAACTCACAGATTGACTTCTGGCACGACTCCCGCATGGAGAAGGAGAGCGTGAAGATGCTCTGGAAGAGCTTGGAGATGACGATCCACAGGAAGAAGCCGCATACGGCATAACACTCCAATGTGTTGCGTTTGCCGTCTTTTTCTTGTTTTTTGATCCTTTCGGACGTCCTCGCTTCCCTGGTATCTTGGGAGGTTTTTTCTTGCCCGAGCCTTTTGGACGTCCCCGCTTCCCATGTTTCTTGGGAGGTTTCTTCTTGCCCGAACCTTTTGGGCGGCCACGCTTACCCTTGGGACTGCACGTACTCAATGGAGGTGTAGGTGGGGCTAGCGCTACGATAGGACTCATGAATTCGCTCAAAGAGACATCGCTGTCACACGAATCGGTTTCATGTATTTTTACCATGTTTTCTTTTTACTTATTTTAATCGATAAATGCTGCCTACCCAGTATTCTAGATTGTGCTTGCTCGCAGCTTTGCAAACATCCTCGGGTTTTGAAAGGGCCAAATATTCCACACCCATAAATGAAGCGGTAGGCACGTTAAACTCCTTGTCAATACTACCCGATTTATAGAATGGTAACAGACCCAAGATATTTCGCAATTCGGTAACGTTTCCATTCTCAATTGTTTTGCAATAGAGCAAATCCAAACAATTTTGCCAAACCTGCTCGAACGCCATCATGCCTCTGCTCTGAGGAAAAGCAATGCACCACCTTTGAACAAGTGATTTATTTTGCAGCATGTAATCAAATGCATCCCAAAAAGCCAAATACATGGTGAGAGGTTGAGTGTATCGAGTCAAATCAATCAAAACGTACGATTCCGACGCTAATGTCTGTTGTGTCTTTCCTTGAATGGTTAAGGAATTGACAGCGTTGGGCTGAACCCGTTGAATGTCTTGCGTTTGGATGGATTTGTCTTGCAGCTTTAGCAATTCTTGGGTGTGTCTAATCAACAGTGGAGGAGACTCACCATGAAAGAAAGACACAAGAGTCCAAACCGTTTCGAGATTTCTTGAACAGTTGAAATGACTTGTAAACACTACCAAACGAGACGCTTTGGGTGGTTTCTCCAGTATTTGATCGGGTAAAGGCTCCAAGACGACCATTAAATCACAAAAGGTATCTAAACCTTGATTGGGAGTAATCACGCGAATACGGCCGTCTGGAGAGGATGGGCAATCGTAATAGGCAGACTGTATAGCTACATTGAGCTGAGGGTCTAAACTCAGAGCGTTAAACACTTTTTGGGGGTATCGACCCAAATTTCCAAACACAACCACGTGGTCATGTCTTAAAATAAATCGAAATAAATCTTCAATCGTATCCATCATTCCTTTCTTTATAATGATTGCTTTAAACAAGTATTTTTAATTTCATTGTAAAACAAGTCGCTCAAACCATGCTGGAAGTAAATACAAAATCATTGGTTGTAACTAAACACAGGTTGTTTTGTTCAGAGGATATAGTACTTGAACCTTTTCAATCCAAATATGTAATCATAAAAGAAAATCTGACTTTTTTGCCAGGTTTTGAACATGTGATAGCGCAGCCAAGTACACACCTAAGCTTGCGCGTAAGAACCAGTGTGTTAGCTAAACTTTTTAAAGAATCAGATTATCACTATAGGCTTTTAGTGGTTTTGGTTAATTATTCAAATAAGGAAGAAAAATTTTCAAAAGGAGATTTTTTAGCTACACTGAATTTTGTACCAATGTTTGGAGATCGCAATCAAGAACACGGGTGTTTTGAGATTCCACCCGAACGAGCAGTAAGCCTTAGATTTGGTAATTTCCTACAAGGATAATAAACATAACGATTAATAAATTTGAAAAAAAAAAAAAAAAAAAAAAAAAAAAAAAAAAATTTTTTTTTTTTTTTTTTTTTTTTTTTTTTTTTTTTTTTTTTTTTTTTTTTATAACTTGGTTGAAGCTTCACACTCTATTCATTTTCTTCTCGGAGCGGTGAATGTTAATCACAAGTTTCGTCTGCCTGGAGCCATCTGCCAGATTCCACCACATAGTGCAAGTGCTACAATATACATTGCAGTCTGTAGGTACACAAATAGTTTTTGGTCACTCACAAATACTGAAGCAGTTTTTGTTTCTTCATTGTACGTCGAGTACGTTAGATATCCAAAGCACACCAGTCCTACAAAGGTTACAATAACCAACACCAACAGCAATATTGTTCTGAGGTCCATACTTTATTATCCCATTACGAGTATCAAGCCCAGCAAAACCATACACGCCAAATTTCCAACTGCTGGGTAATAGAAACCAGACTGATTCAAATTCCAAAATTCTTGGGCGTCTACACCTTTCTCTTTCATGACTTTAGTTTGATCTATGGTATATTTCTTGGCGTTGGATATTTGGTACATGACATATACTTGAACCACAACCGTTATAAGCAACAGTCCCAACACCGTCACCAAGATTATATTTCGGAGGCCAAATTTCATCTTGTTTTACAAAAAAACAAACAAGATATGGCTGTACATGGTCTTGTTCATACCGTAGGTGTGCTGCTCGGTCAACGATACGCACCTCTTGAACTATCATTTGTGGATGTAACTGGATACGAGAAGCATTTTCACATCAATTGTCCAATGTCTTATGCCTATTTGAAATCCATGTATCCTCACAACTATCCAGATGCCATCGTGACCACTGATCAAGCCACCCCCTATTCAGAAGTGCTTCATTTTTTACAAGAGCGTTATCATTTTTTGGAAAAAATGATACCTGGAGTCGTATTTGGTTGCAAGGGACAGACGTATCAAATGAACGTCTTGCGAGATGCCGAGATACCCAGAATTTTGAATATAGATACCTTGGGTGTACCTTCTTTGACAAAATTATCCGCCCAATACGCTGTAAATATACTCTGTCCTTTCCACAAGCATATTAGTAAGTGTTCTCTCGTGGCTCTCGTATTAATCCTGCGGTATATGTTGGAGCAAAATCTTGTTTTGCTTCTCGGCCAAGAGGAGCTTTTCGGACAAGTGAAAAGTGTCGATGACGGAACTCGTGTCGAGGGGAACGTTGGAACACGATTGCCACAAGTCATCCAGTCGAGCATAGGAGAGTAAACGTTGAAACACATCAATGACCCGTGGCGGTGGTGAGAGCAATGTCACTTCTGAAATGGAGTCGTGCACCACAGAAATGTTTTGTAAAAATTCAAACGCTTTGGAATGGTTCGAGTCCAAACAGGATGGATAATTTCCATCTAAAAATTGATTCAATGCTCTCAACACCAATTGTTGAATGGATTGGGAAAGTGCGTGGTCGGGTCGCAATTTCATAAAGCTTTCCAACGTGTTTTCCGATTGCCAATGCACGGCATTCACATATTCGTGGGACGGAACGACAAACGTGGAAAATGGATTCAAACGCTCGCCACGAGTTTCGCAAGTGAGTTGATACAACCGTTCGTTGCGTTTCAAGTCCAGATCCCGGGCTGCGGGCAAGGGTTGCAACTCTTGTGGAAGTCGGTTGCGAGATAAGTACTGTTGAACCAAATTTCCCCAAAATTCAGCAGATTCAAAGTGAAAGGGTCCCGAAGAACCTTCAAGAATGGCTTTGAGATTCAAATTGTCGTCTTTTACAGTATTTTGGCGAGGGCGAGACAAGAGACACATCAAATGATTGAAAAACGAGGTGACGGCCCTAGTACGAAATACTGGCAAAGCATCCGGATTCTTTTCGAGTGAATCCAGTAACAGATCTAAATCACCTTGTATTTGATAACGATAGTTTGTGAGCCCACCCCTGTGAAGCATGTCTTCCCAATAAATTCCATCCTCTTCCAATAGAAAGATTAATTCGGCGAGTTCACAGGGTGGAGGGATTTCTTTTCCATGGTTGCACCCAAACAAGAGTTGTTTAAACCAATTTATCAACGAGGAATGTGACATCTTGATTCCAACGATGCAAATTCCAATGAAATGGATGAGCGCGAGCCGTGTAATATTCAAGAAAATTGCGCGCCATTAAGCAATGGAATGTATACATGGCGAAAAATAACATAATATATAGAATCAACATGATTTCAGATTCTTGGTTCACCAAACTGTGATTTAAAAAAAAAAAAAAAAAAAAAAAAAAAAAAAAAAAAAAAAAAAAAAAAAAATTTTTTTTTTTTTTTTTTTTTTTTTTTTTTTTTTTTTTTTTTTTTTTTTTTAATAAGTTTGTTTAAAAGCAGTCGTTGAGTCTTACCGGGTTCACAACTCCAATCACACATACATTGAAACATGGCTCATTTAGATTTGGAATTTTTCTTGTTGACTGAATCAGCTATAATGCCAACAACGTCTGACGAATCGTCCCCCGGAGTTGATTTGTATTCTCCAGTGGATGTCGATATTGAGCCAGGTGAACAAGTAATTATTGATACTGGTGTAATTTTTACCATACTCGATTCGAAAATTGGATTATTGAAGGATAAGCGATCTGTGGTGACCAAACGAAAATTAAAAGTGGATAGTGGCGTTATTGATACTGCATACAGAGGAAGCGTTAAAATTGCATTGCGAAATGTCGGGGATGAATCAGCGCATATCAAAACTGGCGAGCCCATTGCGCAAATGATTTTACTCTTTTGTCAAAGACCAATCTTACAAAGAGTAAAAAGGATTTCCACCGAAACAGAACGAGGTATGAATGGATTCGGCTATTATTATGAGAAATCGGTCAGCAAACAACCTTATATGGAAGATTTTGCTTCCCATTTCGAAGGATATTATCAAAATTTGCATAATGGAGTAGATTATATAGCCTAGACAAGATTCAATGATATCAGCTCCTTAAAATTGTTCTGGAGTCCTAAATGAAGAATCTAGATACCCCCCTCATCCTCTAAAAAAAAAAAAAAAAAAAAAAAAAAAAAAAAAAAAAAAAAAAAAAAAAAAAAAAAAACTTTTTTTTTTTTTTTTTTTTTTTTTTTTTTTTTTTTTTTTTTAAACTTTCTTTAAAAGCAGCAGTTGAGTTTTTCCAAATCATAAACTCCTACAACTTTTCCAAATCACACATAGATTAGAACATGGCTCATTTAAATTTAGATTTCCTCTTGCTGAATGAATCAGCAGTATTGCCAACAACGTCTGATGAATTGTCACCCGGTGTTGATTTGTATTCTCCAATGGATGTCGATATTGAGCCAGGTCAGCAAGTAATTATTGATACTTTTGTGGTTTTTTCTCTACCCAAATTCAAAATTGGATTGTTGAAGGATAAGTCATCTGTGGTGACCAAACGAAAATTAAAAGTGGATGCTGGTGTTATTGATACTGGATACAGAGGAAGCGTTAAAGTTGTTTTGCGAAATGTTGGTAATGAATCGGCGCATATCAAAACTGGCGAACCCATTGCGCAAATGATTTTATTGTGTAGCGAAAGGCCAAACCTACGAAGAGTGATGATGATATCTACCAAAGGATTTAAAACGGATTCAAATGAATATGTTTCTCATTACGAAAAATGTAACGAGCAAGAATGCCAAGAATCGCTAAACGAGGTGGATGAATATGGAGATTAAGATTAGCTAGGACATTGTAAACATTATACTACAACACTTGCTCTCGCTCTAAGTTAGAACATTGTAAAAAAAAAAAAAAAAAAAAAAAAAAAAAAAAAAAAAAAAAAAAAAAAAATTTTTTTTTTTTTTTTTTTTTTTTTTTTTTTTTTTTTTTTTTGAGGTTGCCTTTTAAAAGCGAGCCTCTCGCCAGCACATGTTTTTGTATGATGGGCATCAACAACTTTTGTGCGTTAATCAACAAGCTGCACGAACCTGATCAAGAGCCACCCACTCAACCAAAGTATTTCGATTCCATTTTATATGATGTGCAATCCCTATTACATGTGGCCATCTCGTTGGCCTTGGAGACTGATGAAGAGAAATTATTTAAAGAAATGTGTCGTTTAGCGTGGCACAAATTGGTCACGCATTTAAATGAATTTCTGTATTATGGTTCTACAGACAAAATTACGTTGATACTTTCGTTTGATGGAGATGGCGTACCCATGAAATGGCCCACTCAACGTGCACGGAGAACCAGAAAGGATAACCATTCAATCGCTAGCGGAAAAGCCAAATACCGAGCCGCCTTGTTTGGAACCAACAAAATCTCTCTACAAATTCAGGATTTCTTCAAAGAGCGTTTGAAACACTTTGAGTTTTTCAAAGCGCGTGAGCTTCACGTCGTCCTCAGTGGATGCAACGTTCCCGGCGAGGGAGAGCATAAATTGTTTCACATGGCCGAAGCGCTACACTGCAAAAATCCAATCGTTGCGAGCGAAGACCAAGATGTATTTGTCATTGCTTTAATGCGTTTGAATCGCTACGAAACGATTCAAATTTATCGGTATGGTAAATACTACCCCTTCACACAACTCGTCCATGAATGGTTACCCTACTCTCCAAAACAGCTAGAAACGTGCTCTTTTTTGTTTGGAAATGATTTTATCCCCGCTCTGGTGGGCATTACTCCCATCAACGCACCTTATATAACGCAGGCTTTGATTTCCGACGAGGATCGAGATCCACCCTTTGCAATAGCTAGTTTTATTATAAAAATGAAAAAATATTTACGTTATCAGGAGGTGACGCACGGAGATTCAGATTTGATTGATTCGTTTTGGGTGACCTTTTTCTGGTTAAAGGATTATTACACAAAACACACATTTCCTCAAAAGTACATTCAAAATACAATTTTTGACAATTTTGATCGCAATCGTCTGTTGACGGCACTATCGACACCCCGATATTCTCTAGAGTCTTTTGAGCGAGCGCAAACACTCTACCAAAACACCGTCACAGTTCCAGCCTGCTACAAAGAAGCGGAGCGGGCCGTATTTACAAACGAGGTGGATTTCTTGCAAGGTCTATGGACCCAACCCAACCACAGATCGTGCATTTCCTTGCGGTTGAAAAAGTCCTCTACGAACGTGTAGGTGGATTCGACAGCACCAAACGATAAGGGGTCCGTTTCGCGACAGTCGAGAATACATTGACCAGAATCCAACCCAATACCAATCCGAGAATCCAAAGCCATTGCTTCTTAAGAAACATGGGTCGAAAAGAACCAAATATACCGTCAGCAGCCTCCTTGTATTGCAAACGACGATCCAATTGAATTAAATCCATCACTGGCTCTGGAGCCATCACTACGTGAGAATTGTCATCAAAGACAATCATGCTCTGCTTCCAATCCACATTTTGCAACCATTTCGCTTCGAAACGTTCGGCATGGGGATACTGTTTATAAACGGGCAAGGATTGAACGTGGGACAGCAACTGTGCTGTGAAAATGACATTTTTTGGAAAGGTTAAAATCATTCGAGAGTGATAAAAGGTGTCATTGTAGGGTATCCAAGGTGTTTGATGTAAAATTGCGTTTAGACTCGACATATTCTTTGTTTTTTTAAATGAAACAATCAAGAAATGAATGAGGAAGATTATTCAGACTCGGACAAAAATTCAAACCCTAGTGGAGAGTTGCTAAACGATTGGGCCGATCCTTTTGTCAACAGTTTGCGTCAAATGGATGTGGACAGTGATACTGAATTGATTGTTCCAATTTGTCCCCAGGATGCCCCTGTTTCAAGTCCATATTCATCGGAGGTATTGTCTCCGATATTTGAAGAAATTGAATCAAATAAAGACGATATGGATGATCAAGCCTACATGGCTATTGGTGAGAAAATAACAGGTGAGGTGAAGAATGTAGCAGAGGGTATACAAATTACAACGCAAGATGGTCAAGTTAAAATCAACCATGACGGAAAAATGTTCCTATTTGGCCAGGACAGCCTTTGGCATACGAGTAATGAAGTTTGGGAAGCTTTTCGTCTAGCCAAGAAACGAACCTTAGAAGGCACTGAAAATGAAAATAATCAACTTCCAAATAAGCGAATCCAAATTATTAAAAATGATACGATGAAAGGAGTAGAAGTACAATTTCCCGACTCTAAAGCTGCAATTTATTTGCGTTATCGACACTGGTTGTCTGTGGTACGGCGTTATGGAAATTATATAGAATTGGCTAATGGTAAAAAGGTTTTATTGGCAAACAGAGCGACGGGCGATTTGGAAAATAACAAATTCATCGAAAGTTTGCCTTATGATGATGTGACTAAACGGCGGTTGTCTGCGTTAACGTTTGAACTAATGACTGGAAAAGAACATCCAGACATGGGGGAAATTGGCTATTTCTCAGAGCCGACTAGACCTGGCACCTCTAAACCCTCTACCAGTAACGATAAGCCTAACGAAGAAGAAATGGATACGTAAAAAAAAAAAAAAAAAAAAAAAAAAAAAAAAAAAAAAAAAAAAAAAAAAAAAAATTTTTTTTTTTTTTTTTTTTTTTTTTTTTTTTTTTTTTTTTTTTTTTTTTTTACTCTGATGCCTTTAAAAGAAAAACCTTGTTCATGCCAAATCATTCATGTCATTGAGATTCCTTGTTCAACAGTAAAAGCACTGGATTTTTGCAAAAACGGTCAGACTGTCCCGATACTGTTTTGACAGTGTCTGGGTGAATTTGTATCGTATTTAAATCACCGTTACGAGGCATCAGCAACGATCCTTCTTCTCCCACCGAGTAGTAAAACGCAGCCGTGCCTGGTCTAGAAACGCACCATTCCAAACTTGCCTGCGGACCTTGTCGTTGGTAGTTGAGTTTTAGAGAGTTTTTCAATCAGAGAGTTTCAGAGAGTTTTCAAATCAGAGAGTTTAGAGAGTTTTCAAAATGGATCTTTTGAATCGTCTTTAATCAAGATGGAATATTCTTACATTGTTAAACATACACTCGCAGTTCCTGCACTCGCCAAAGCCATTCAGGATCTCGAAACAGACAGCGGAGCGTTAAACCTCATAACACCTGATTGGGAAAATAAGCTAAATGAAAATGAGGCGTATAAACTTCATAAAGAAAACGGCGTTTTATTTTCCAAGGGTCATACCAGCAGTAATGAAAAGACATTTACTCGCAACATTATCAAACCATGTATGATGCATAAGGTTATTCTCGTGGGATGTTTTACATATGATAAAACAAAAGAATCGGAAGGACACACGTCTTTTGTGGCTCGCGACTGTTACCCATTACAAGTCATTGGAGATGCCATGAGAGAAAATCCAACTCAAAAATTACATGATGGTGCTCGATTATTTATGGATTACTGCGATCCAGCATTGTGTCACACGTGTTATGAAGCGCATTTGTCGAGAAACGTACCGTTAGACTTTGAACGAAATTGGTGTGTGACTAAATTGAGAGTTTTTAATGGTAAAGATTTAAAACACGCCTTCAAAAAACCTCTGGAAGCGAGTTTAACAAAGATGGGATCTTTTTTAGCCATTTGTCAAATTACTATTAGGAGCAGAACAACTTTTGGAGATGATAAATACAAAATTGGTGGGACAATCCAAAACATGATTGTATTTCAAGAATCTGCAATAAAACCATGCCCCAATATGGTGTTTTTGGATCCAATCACACCAGCTATTGAATTTCCATCAGAGGATGCACACATGGAAGAAGAAATACAAAACATTACGTAAAAAAAAAAAAAAAAAAAAAAAAAAAAAAAAAAAAAAAAAAATTTTTTTTTTTTTTTTTTTTTTTTTTTTTTTTTTTTTTTTTTTTTTTTTTTTTACTCTGATTCCTTTAAAAGAAAAATCTTGTTCATGCCAAATCATTCATGTCTTTGCGATTCCTTGTTCAACAGTAACAGCACTGGATTTTTGCAAAAACGGTCAGACTGTCCCGATACTGTTTTGACAGTGTCTGGGTGAATTTGTATCGTATTTAAATCACCGTTACGAGGCATCAGCAACGATCCTTCTTCTCCCACCGAGTAGTAAAACGCAGCCGTGCCTGGTCTAGAAACGCACCATTCCAAACTTGCCTGCGGACCTTGTCGTTGGTAGCGCGACCACAAAATACATTTTAACCATTTGTCTGGAGGGATCACCTTTTCCACACCGAGTGTCACCACTGATTTGATTGGAACCGACGGAACGCGTACAGCATCTTTGGCCACGTACAAAGCATACAAGTCCATCAAGTACGAAACTGCAACTCTTTCACAAGCTAGCATTAAATATTCTTCTCGTGTTTCAGAATCCATCAAGACGAGTGTCGCGCATTTCAAATTGCAATCGGGGCATCCATGACTGACCAATGGAACCACCCCGCTTATGGAGTCGGGTATCACAAACATGTTGAAACGCTCACTGAAAGCCAACAAGAGTTTCCTTTGTTGGTGGATGAATGGCTTAAAAAACCTAAAAATTTGAAAGTCATTGTGGCGGGTGGACCGGGC
Source organism: Parasteatoda tepidariorum (assembly GCF_982258835.1). NCBI lineage: Eukaryota > Metazoa > Arthropoda > Arachnida > Araneae > Theridiidae > Parasteatoda > Parasteatoda tepidariorum. The sequence continues at coordinate 96,846,312 of NC_141757.1, read as the reverse complement.
ACAGGGAAATCCTACACCGTCATGACTTGTTTGGATTTTATCAAAATTCCTCAATTACGCATGGCTCCTACGGCAAGAGTGGCGAGTCGAATGAATGGAAGCACGATTCATTCCGCCATGAGATTAAATTGGGGCAAAGGATCCGTCTTGAACAACTTGGAGAAGGAATTGGTTGAGGAAGCTGATACAGAAGAGTGTTTAAAGAAAAGCGCTTGCCTCCTCGAGGAATTCAACTGTCCATTCGAGCCGAAAATTGTGGTGATTGATGAAGTGGGTATGGTTGCATTTTGGTTGGTGGAATGGATATTTGAGTACTTTTTTAAGCGCCCGGATCCCGTGTTGTGCATCATGATGGGTGACCCCAATCAACTGCGACCCGTAAGGTCTATACACAACATGTTTACGGCGGGTGTCAAATCTGAAACCAAACGCATCGATTTAATGCAAAGCAAGCGTTTTGAAAAAGAGTATGAGGAAATTATTGAAAATTTGAGGTCATTTGTAGACAAAGAGGATGAGACTGGACTCTTTACATTTCTAGTGACTCATTATCCAGTGGTGGAAAATATCGACACGACACTATTGGCGAAATGCACACGAGCTCTGGCCTACTTGAAATCCTCCGTAGAAACGTACAACAATTTTTATTTGACGCAGTTGGTAAAAGGTCCACGACTGCGCTTGTGGCGAAAATCTAAAACCCATTCGGGTAACGCATATGTGGACGTAAAGTCAGGATGTCATGTTTTCCTTCTCCAAAATGGAGTTTCCACAGTTTCAAATGGTACGTCTCTGATATTTGAGCGCTTCAATGAAGAAAAGGATTGCATCGAATGTAAAAATGTCGCAGACAACAGCACAGTAATAATTCAAAGAAACTCCAAAGGAGATTTTCCAATTATGGTTGGGTATGCGGGTACTATACACAAGTTTCAAGGGGATACAATGGACGATGCCGCAATAGCCATCAACTTTAACGGAAGTCGTGATTTGAATTTGGTATATACGGCATTGAGCAGAGTCAGGAGCATGAATCAAATTGTCGCAGTAGAAATTTAAAAAGTGTTGAGACACAGTCTATCAAGAACGTATCTCAGACTCGTCAGAATTTCTTGAAGCCCTCCAACTCGCAACTTTAGAATTTCTTGGAACTCGCAACTTTAGATAATACTGGCTCAAGCTCAAACGTCTACAACCTCGTCAAAAAAAAAAAAAAAAAAAAAAAAAAAAAAAAAAAAAAAAAAATTTGTTTTTTTTTTTTTTTTTTTTTTTTTTTTTTTTTTTTTTTTTTTTTTTTTAAACGTTGTATTCCAAAGTCAAACGTCAAGTATTGTTGATCTCATACTCGTCAGAATTTCTTGAAGCCCTCCAGCTCGCAAGGCCCTCCAGCTTTTAGAATTTCCTGGAGCTCGCAACTTTAGAATTTCTTGGAGCCCTCCAACTTGCAACTGTGGAATTTCTCGAAGCCCTCCAACTTGCAACTGTAGAATTTCTTGAAGGCCTCCAACTCTTAACTTTAGAATTTGTTGAAGGTCCCAACTTTAAAATTTATTGAAGCTCTCAATCTTATACAATATTGACTTAACATATTGACTCAACATATTGACTCAAGTTCAAACGTCTACAACCTAGTCAAAAAAAAAAAAAAAAAAAAAAAAAAAAAAAAAAAAAAAAAAAAATTTTTTTTTTTTTTTTTTTTTTTTTTTTTTTTTTTTTTTTTTTTTTTTTTTTTTTTTTTACGTTGCATGTTAAAGTCAGAGGTTGAGCTCGTAACTTTGGAATTTCTTGGAGCTCGCAACTTTAGATGTTGTTGCATCGGGTCGACGATACTCTCAGCTCATCAAAATTTTCCAAAGCTCTCACAGCTTGTAAAATTTTAAATTCTCTCCAGTGACCATGCCAATTTAAACTTGACGCCGCTACATACCCATCTAAAACTTTTCAACGTTGTTTCAGTTTTAAATTGTAAAAATCATCTACGGCCTCTGCCACTGATCCAGCCAACTCGCAAATGTTTTATTTTAAAATATCTACTTCAAAATTCGCCTCTTCTCTTTCGAGTTCAGTCTCGGCAACTTCCGTTTTGCTTTCTGATGGCTTTGTTGAGATGGAAAGTAATAATGTTACGACGTAATCACTTATGGCTTTCATCTGCTGAGTCACCTGAGCCCGGATGGGATGATTTATTTTCAAGGTATCCTTTTCCTTTTCCAACATTTGTTTAATTGTATGCACTACACACCGCAATTCCAATTCAATTGCATCTTCATCCTGTTTCACACTGGCTTGATAGGCTTGGAATGCTCTCTTCAAATGTTCATCGTGAACCACTGGTTGTAACATGGGCGTGAGCACTTTTTCGTGAATGTAACGACACATGACCCCCGCAATCATATCCACCATTGAGTTTGTAGCTTTAACCTGCTTCACGCTTAAAAGGGATTGGATGATTGTATTTGCTGCCGTATACATGTACATGAAATCGTTTTCTGAACCAGTTTTGCGAACCGCTTCAATGACGGATTTTCCCATCGGGAGTTGATTCATCAATTTTTCCATATACGTTGTGAAATATTGCTTTTGGGCATTCATCAGTTGTTGACTAATATCGTCTCTTTCCGTCAAACCTGCTTCAAGATCAAGCAATACGTCCGAGGGTTTAATCTGTTTGGTGGGGGGTTCTTCGTCTTCTGATGACGCATCCTCTTCGTGCGCACGCTTCATCTTTGTTTAAAAGAATGGCTCGTTTTCTCGATCAGACTTTGTCTTTTCATACGCCTCGTGACCCGCTGTTACGGCTCGTCGGGTTACTTTACGATTTTTCAACGCCTCCACCAAAGGATCGTCCCATTTCGGCACATTGTCGGTGACTTGCGCGTATGTTTCCAATTTGTAATCTGGAGCCAGTTCCAGTGTCCAATCACCCCCCTCGTGCTTCAAAAGCAATCCATTGGAACGAGGCGATTCGGGCCATCCGGGAAGGGTTACGTGATGGGGATTGGAAACGATGGTTCCTCGGTATTTTTCAGGTACTCCGAGATCGTTTTTGCCGATATAACAGGCTGGAAATGCGTACATCAATTGATTTTTCCATACGAGGGGCGTCGACCCGGGTTGCCAGTGACGCGTGATCCACCGACACCACTCCATACGATTAGGTTGAAGGGACGATTCCATTTTTAATTTTCCAAACCAAGAGGATGACACGCGATAATTGTAAATTTTCGCTTTAAACGATTCCTTTTCCAAAAAAAACACTTGCATGTAATCGAAAGGAAATTCTTGTCCAATTTGCAAGGATCCATCGCGCACCTGGTCTCGGAGGGGAGCAATCACCTTTTTGGGATCCACGTTACTGTAGTGTAAAAACGTTACGGGATTATGATCCAACAAGTAAAAATAGGCATAGAGTTGCACGTCCATAGGTTCCTCCGGGGGGTTTTTAAACGCACTGACGCACGCATTGTAACCCTTGCCATAGGTGTAGTCGTCCAATTCCTCTATCCTGACTCCAAATTGACCGAGTGTGGGATCACACACACACCCAAAACCAGATTTGTAGCGAGCTTTTTTCAACGGTTTTCCTGTAATGGCGTCAAACGTGCAAGGTCTCTTGAAGCATTTTTTCTCATAGTGCCGACGTATGTAATTTTTGTCGAGCCCATCCGACTCGTTCAACTGGTGCCCGTTCAGCTCGTCGGGTTCACACGGATAATATTTCATGCGATCCACGACTGACATTTTTTGGCATTCGAAATTCTTCGTGGGTACAAAACCCTCTGCACAAATGCATTTTTGCAATTGTATACTGAAATATCCGTTGGGCCGACACGCCACATCGACGGTGCAGTTGCCTCCGAAATGGGTTTGGGTGACGAGATTTGGATTTAAACATATGCAGGCCGCAAACGACTTGCCACGATGCGAAACGAGCGTCCACGTGCCAGTTTCGGGATAACAGTCTTCGCCTCTCAACAGTTGAGGAACGCATAAGTTATTCACGCAAATGTCGTGTTTTTTACAGTCTGATGTGTGTGTGCATGTGTCGGGGGAAGAGGTTTCGGCGTGTTTTGGGAGGAGAGGCCACTTTGAAAAGGGAGTACGAGGTGTTTGCGAGGCGTAATAAATGACGATTACAGCATACAAAAATATTAGAATCCAAAAACGCATTGCTTTGTTAATAAATGTAAACCTTTTGATACGCTTTATCGCTGTAAAACAACCCAATGTTTGAATGGGCGGCATCCTGTAGGCGCAACCAAGTCAAGAGTTTACATTTGGTTTGTAAATTTCGCACAGACTTTAAATACTGATCCACACTATACATTTTTGTTTCATTGGGTTCTCTCCACAATACCTTGAATCATCTTCTCCACCACCACCATCAGTTCTTTATCGCAAGAATTGACAGTCTCGTAGGGTTTGACGTAAATACGCAAATCATAACCGTCGTCCATGTTGATGGTGACATTATCGTCCACCCCCATCAAGAGTATGTTTTGACTGTACCTTTTTCGATACATGTCGCGCACGTGCTCCGACGCCTTGAGATAATTGTAAAATTTTTTAGAATATTCGCACTCTGTTCGTCCAAAGAGTGTGTGGGCGCATTCGGCCACGTCCGGCAAATACGCATTCACCATGTCTTTCACGTAGGCGTCTTTGCCATGACTCCACAAGATAATGTCTGCTTGGATCAATTTTAAAAACTGCAATAACGTTTTCAATTTGGGGCGAGGGTGGAATTTTCTGGCACTGTGAAACCCCAGGGTCAAATCCATATCCAGTACGCAAACGTACTTTGGACTCATGTCGCTTTTTTCTCTGTAAACAAAGAACATGAGCTCAAAATGCACGATCCGAGCAGAAGATCGTATTCAAAGTATAATTCGGCACCTCACAAATTCAAATTTCACGGCGGCAGATTGCCCCATTCATCCTAGAAAACCTTGCATGTTGCTGTTGAATAATTTCAACGCGGAGCGATTTCACTGCCTGTACGCGAATCGATCCACCGTTTGGAAATCGTACACGATAGATCAATCTTGCGATATACCCGAACACTTTGACGAAATGATGAAAATGAAAGAATGGTTGGGGAGTCAATACGTGTTGCCGTTTTCAGGTCATCTTCGAGAATCATCCGGTTACACGATCGGCATGTTTCGACAAGCTATTGATTTGTATCCACCCAGTAAATTGCAGCGTGTTTCGTTCAAAGAGTGTGCCTACGCAACCATTGTATTGTTTTGTGCCGCCTGCCATCAATTGGGGGGCGCGGTACCAGATTTAAAACATTTTTTGTTTTTATACACGGAAAAGCATCCTGTTTTGTGTGATATGGGAAGTTATAACGTGGAGAATCGTATTCGGTTAAAAGGAAACGCACCTCACTTTAATGAAAAAAAATGGAGACGATTTATGGAAAAGAAAACCATACGAGATGTCATTCGATATCTCAAACTGGAATTTATGACCATGTTTAATCAAAAGAAAAAGAAGGGTCAACGATGCATTTTGAACGAGACTGAAGAGGTATTTGACACGGAAACGCATATGCTCTTGTGTCAAAGTAATCAAAAGAGCCTAATTCAAGTATTGCGAGACTTTGCACATTTGATGCCAGACGTTTACTTGAGAGAAAATATCATTTTGGAATGGGTCAAAAAACTTGGCTACAACGCAACGTAAAAAAAAAGCCCTCAACTCGTAACTTTGGAATTTCTTGGCTCAAGTTCAAACGTCAGAAGCATCGTCAAAAAAAAAAAAAAAAAAAAAAAAAAAAAAAAAAAAAAAAAAAAAAAAAAAATTTTTTTTTTTTTTTTTTTTTTTTTTTTTTTTTTTTTGACGTTGTAGTTTAAAGCCAGACGTTTAGTCTTATGATCTCAGACTCGTCAGAATTTCTTGAAGCCCTCCAACTTGCAACTTTAGAATTTCTGGGGCCTCGCAACTTTAGAATTTTTCGGAGCTCACAACTTTAGAATTTTTCGGAGCTCACAACTTTAGAATTTTTCGGAGCTCGCAACTCTAGAATTTCTCGGAGCTCGCAACTCTAGAATTTCTTGGAGCTCGCGACTTTAGATAATACTGGCTCAAGTTCAAACGTTAGTAGCATCGTTATAAAAAAAAAAAAAAAAAAAAAAAAAAAAAAAAAAAAAAAATTTTTTTTTTTTTTTTTTTTTTTTTTTTTTTTTTTGACGTTGTAGTTTAAAGCCAGACGTTTAGTCTTATGATCTCAGACTCGTCAGAATTTCTTGAAGCCCTCCAACTTGCAACTTTAGAATTTCTGGGGCCTCGCAACTTTAGAATTTCACGGAGCTCACAACTTTAGAATTTCTCGGAGCTCGCAACTCTAGAATTTCTCGGAGCTCGCAACTCTAGAATTTCTCGGAGCTCGCAACTCTAGAAGAATTTCTTGGAGCTCGCGACTTTAGATAATACTGGCTCAAGTTCAAACGTTAGTAGCATCGTTAAAAAAAAAAAAAAAAAAAAAAAAATTTTTTTTTTTTTTTTTTTTTTTTTTTTTTTTTTTTTTTTTTTTTTTTTTTTTTTTTTTACGTTGTAGTTTAAAGCCAGACGTTTAGTCTTATGATCTCAGACTCGTCAGAATTTCTTGAAGCCCTCCAACTTGCAACTTTAGAATTTCTGGGGCCTCGCAACTTTAGAATTTCTCGGAGCTCACAACTTTAGAATTTCTCGGAGCTCGCAACTCTAGAATTTCTCGGAGCTCGCAACTCTAGAAGAATTTCTTGGAGCTCGCGACTTTAGATAATACTGGCTCAAGTTCAAACGTTAGTAGCATCGTTAAAAAAAAAAAAAAAAAAAAAAAAAAAAAAAAAAAAAAAAAAAAAAAATTTTTTTTTTTTTTTTTTTTTTTTTTTTTTTTTTTTTTTTTTTTTTTTTTTTTTTTTTACATTGTAGTTTAAAGTCAGGTTTTAATCTTTGCTCGTCCAGCTCAAAACTTTTCCGGAGCAATGTGTTTGCACAGTTAATAAAGCCAACCATGGCAGAAGATTACAAGACGCTTGTACTGCATTTACTCTCCAAAAGGCAATATCCCATACTGAAGGATATCGTTGTCATGGATATCCATTACAAATTGCTGCCAGAAAATGCAGATTTTGACGTAGTACATGCATATGATAAACGATCGCATGACGCCATGTACACGTTGTCACAACATGCGGATCCATTTCGCTTTTCCTATCTCGTCGGTAACGAAAACATGTTTTATGTGCATGAGACGGATCATTTCGACACCACGTCCTTACCGCTACACTGTCAACGAGTCAAATTGAATCGCTATTATGTGGACGTGATCCAAAATCAAACGAGTGAAACCTTTGAAGAAGAGCTATACCATTTTATAACACTTTTAAATTTTGACATTCCAACCCTCTCTCCTTTGTTGGGTTTGGACACTATCACTTGCACTCGGATGTTACCTAAATTTATCAAGCTTTGGGTTTTCAAATACGATGCGCAAAATTTTCAAAAATGTCCAGTTTCCAAAGGACTCGAAACTTGTTTTGGTCCTCCCGAAACTACAGGTGTGATTCCCGTTCGTGTGCTGAGGGGTAAATTGTCCCCCTGCACCTCCCACGCAAAAATTTTATCGTTAAATAATGATTTTCCAACAAAGCTCAAACATCCGTATTTAATGCATTACAGCCCTCTGCACAAGACACTCTTTCCGTTGGTTTACAATCCGCTCGAAAACCCATTATTGGTATTTTAGACTAAACATGTAACGATCTCTCTCGCTACCATCCGGAGGGAATTTTTTGTATCTTCGTTTTGCATCGTAATGACGACACACCTTGTAAACGCCCGCGCAAACACTTTCTTTCGGCAGATTGACATTGGAGTTGTCACTCTCGTCGTTGGATGCATCGATGGAAAAGACAGACTCGTCATCAGACACCTCGGACATGACTGGAGATCCAACAAAAGCTTTCATTTTCAAATGTTTTCGATTACCCGGTTGGGGTCTGTAATACTTGCGAACATAGCTTGTGGCATCCGGATACGCCTTTTCCCACGCCTCCTCTGGAACCACCGTCGCTTTTTGGTCCACATAGTTTTTGTAGGCCGAAAAACTTCTAAAGAAGGGTTTCAATTTTGAAAGGGGTACCAAGCCATTTTTCCCCAGATGTTCAATGTGTGACAATGAAAAAACTTTTTTCATATCGTCCTTGTAATCTGCAAAATAGTCGAGCATTGACTCGTACGCGTAGAACGCTGGAATTTTGCGAGGAGGAAAGGGTGGAGGTTTTACATATTTACGAGGCTTTGCTTTCTTGGTAATCTTGTTTCCTTTTGCACGTGGCATCCTTTATTTGTAAACAATCTCCCCGTAATGAAAAAGGTTAAAAAAGGGAGACTTTTGCATTTTGTCGTGATTATCGTAATGCGCGTGATGATAATTTTGAAAAGTTTCCCAGTGCGCTAAAAAGTGACACGTGTAGATAAACAGCATTTGCCACGTGGTGTTGTGTCTAAAGTATTCTGCTGGATTATGGCAAGTCTCATCCAACAAAGTAAAGTTTATGGTGCCTCGTGCCTCGTCGACCATGTTATTGTTTCGACACACATTATCACAATAACTGTTTAGCGTCGCATTAAATTCATAAAGATTGAAAACCACATGAAAACCTTTTCTCTCCTGAGGCGTTTTACGTTTATTAGTTTCGGCGTACGACGTGAAAATTTCCTTTGGGCCATTGGGTTCGAAAAGATAATAAAATGTCAAATTATAATTTTCCAAGTCCTTGATGGGACGCCCAAATATGACATTGAGCATGGGAATCCACTCGGCCAACACCATATGAATTTGATGAAATTCTGTAGCAGAGTACTTATCCGCAATGTCCCGACATATGGTCCAAGCATCTTGCCACGTGCCGACGTGATTCGATGAGGTGCGACGACAACTTTGGGAATCGTGGTGATCAATCGATCGTTGCATCTTGATTTTTTTAAAAAAAAGACAACTATGTGGGCCGCCTGGCTCCTTTTTTTAATCATCTGGATGTGTTTCTGGTGGATACCAGAGGATTTTAAAACAAAATCAAAAATTCAAGTACGTGAACCCATTTTCCAGCAAAATTGTACAGACAAACGCATGTTTTGCGTAGACGATTGTAGTTTCCTGTGCGTGGAAAAATCTACCCGATGCGTGGGGGGCGTGTGTGTAACAGATGGTCGAACACCCATTGAATGCAATGAAGAAAAAGGCGGTCGATTGATGTTGACAAATGACGACGTGGCGCGATGGATTTGCCTCTGTACCGATGAAACTTTTTGGTCGGGACCTGCATGTGATACACTCAATCCCGATGTATGCGAACAAGGAGCATTTTTATACAATGGACGAGAGAGTTTTTTGTGTCTCTGCCCCAATCCATACAAAAGGTTCACCGTCAACGGAAAACCACATTGTTTAGAAAAGTTTATGAGTAATTTCTTTACAGAGCCAGAAGTAACAGAGATGGGACCTCACATGGTATAGTTTGAAATGCATCGTCGTGGATCTTTAGGTACACTCTAGCGTGGGTACTTGGACTCAACTCGCAACTTTAGAATTTCTTGAGGCTCTCAACCTTTGACAATATTGGCCCAAGTTCAAACGTCAGCAACATCGAAAAAAAAAAAAAAAAAAAAAAAAAAAAAAAAAAAAAAAAAATTTTTTTTTTTTTTTTTTTTTTTTTTTTTTTTTTTTTTTTTTTTTTTTTTTTTTTACAATGTGAGTCATTTTAAATTTTCGTTGCAAATCCAATTTAAAAGCTTCGTGACAAAATCCTTCGAAAAGCATTCACACACAATGAAATGATCTCGCTTACAATCATACAACAAATTTTTAAAATCATCGGGTGGGTTCACAAAGATAACGCTCATGTAATCATCATCGTTAGTCTCCACGCTCAAAAATCCATCACTACCCACACATTGCTTCAGATTCACTTTGAGAATACCGGTCGTCTTGCAATTTAAAATCACGCTCTTTTCATTCATTTCCTTGAAACTGATTAAAGGACCAATGGCATTACATTTTTCACATTGTCCATTGCCGACAAAGATCGTTTTGAAAACATTATCCAAAACTTCACTCATAGCAATTTTAACAACCAACGTTGCAAAACTACCCACAATTTCAGCTAAATCGGCTTCGGCCAGGTCTACAATCCATTCATGTTCCTTTTTTTCACCATGCTTCAACAGGAAGCTTTCAAATGCTTCATGGAGAGGAAGATTGTCGCAAACCATGTGAAATCTTCCATATTCTGTGTTACAATATACGTTTCCATACGTCCCGATCTTGACGTTGTAATTCAAGTAGGGTAGCCCCCAATATGCACCTAGCAATGTAATTTTCATGTTTTAAAAAAGCGCCTTTATTATGTAACGTTTTTTCATGGGACAAGCCAAATGGCGATGTTTGGACAAACGGTTTAAATTGACGGCGCTTATATATTTTTTTCTGCTCAAGTATTTTTTCGACTCTCGTCCATATGGTAATTCCATATTCGAAGACCGTCAGCTTGAAACTGGGTATAGCAGAAAACTGCAAAAATATATAAGCACTTCTCAGAACGAAAAAGTACTTGAGCGGGCAAATGTTTGATTTATCATAGGAAAATTTGGAAATTTGGAAAATGGGGAAAACGTAAAACATTTCCATTTTCGAGTCTGTAAATGTTATGTTTTGCTATTGAAAGATGAAAAAACTGATTAAAAAAACTATACAACTTATTCAAAATTAATGTAAAAATCACATTTAAGAGCTATTAAAATAGGATTTTAAGTTTAAAAGTTTGATTATAAATTTTAACTTTTAAACGATTCATGGTACCAAAAGGATTGGTACCTTGAATCGTTTAAAAGTCGCAGCTAGAAGGGGGGTACTTTTAAACTCAAAATTCGAAATCGGCATGTTTTTACAGTCTCAATTACATAATTTTTCTACCATTTTTCAATAATACATACTTAAAACAACAATTTTCAAGAAAATAAAATTGTAAAACATTAAAAAAGAATTCAAAAAAATTGTCAAATATTAAAAAAAGAATTCTTAAAAAAATAAATAATTCAGTCTTTTGAATAATAGGGTTAATATTCCACAGTATTAAATAATAAGTTTTAATTATAGCATAAGTTTTAATTATAGCATAAGTTATTTTATTATACAATTACATTTTTTCAAAAAAAAAAAAAAAAAAAAAAAAAAAAATTTTTTTTTTTTTTTTTTTTTTTTTTTTTTTTTTTTTTTTTTCAATTACTGTTGTATGGGTCATAAAACAATGATGTCCACTCTTCAATCTTTTCATAATTTTCTCCGGCACAATCCCACACAATCTCAGAGCGTGAAAAGGATCTAGTCCGTATGAAATTGTCAATTCTTCGCAGCAATATCTTACCAAATGGGTTTAAAGTAATATTGGCCCGTTTTAAAACCAATTTGACCACTGGTTCTTTTTCATCAATATGAATTTGTTCGCGTTCTTTATTTAATAAACGAAAAGTAAGGTTACAATATGAACCAGAAGGAATTATTTGATATACTTTCACCCCCGGAATTAACGAATATAACCAACCTCTGGCATCTCGTGGTATTTTGATCTCGATATCAGTAGACACTATTTCCTTGCTCTTTTCCCCAAGGGTGTAATTACCATTAGGAAAAATCTGTACGACATTTTCAAAAACTTTTGGCTCCGTCCCAAAGAATGGTTCTTTCACTTTGTATAGTATTATGCGTCGATCTTTTTCCATCATAATAAGATTAGGTGGAAATGTTGAAACGTCCAATACCGTTGTATGCAGCAAGGTTATATTTTCCAAGTCGTTGGAGCTCCAAAAAATCCTGATGAGCTGAGTTGCACAAGACCTGGCACTCGGTTTTAACCTACAACGTTTAAAAAAAAAAAAAAAAAAAAAAAAAAAAAAAAAAAAAAAAAAAAAAAAAAAAATTTTTTTTTTTTTTTTTTTTTTTTTTTTTTTTTTTTTTTTTTTTTTTAAATCTAAAAATATTGGATAACGTGTTGCTCTTAAAAATCCTCTTCCAAAGAAAACTCGTGACTCTTTGAGAGCACTCCACACTTTTGATACTCTCCCACCCGCTTTTCAAAAAAATTGGTCTTTCCCTCCAAACTGATATTTTCCATAAAATCAAATGGATTTTCCTTTTTGTAAAACTTGTCACATCCCAAGTCCACCATCAAACGATCTGCTACAAACTCAATGTATTGATTCATCAATGTGCAATTCATCCCAATGAGGCTGACTGGTAGAGCTTCTGTTAAAAACTTTTGCTCGATGGACACTGCATCTGTTATGATTTGCAAAATTTCCTCTTGTGCGGGTTTCTCTTGCAAATACTTGTTGAACAAGAGGCACGCAAAATCACAGTGCAATCCCTCGTCTCGACTGATGAGCTCGTTGCTAAAGGATAAACCAGGTAAAAGACCACGCTTTTTTATCCAAAAGATGGCTGCAAAGGACCCGGAGAAAAAAATTCCCTCCACGGCCGCAAATGCTACCAGACGATGGGCAAAGGAGGGATGCTGTATCCAGTTTAATGCCCAATCGGCTTTTGCTTTCACGCAGGGCATTTTTTCAATGGCGTGAAATAATGTATTTTTTTCTTTGGGATCCCGAACGAGTGTCTCAATCAATTCGCTGTACATTTCTGAATGAATATTTTCCATGGCAATTTGAAATCCGTAAAAACATCTGGCTTCCGTGATTTGTACTTCTGTCGCAAAGCGCTCCACCAAATTTTCCACGACGATACCATCGCTTGCCGCAAAAAAAGCCAACACATGTGAGAGGAAATGACGCTCATCAGGTTTTAAATTATCCCAATCTGCTAAATCTTTGGATAAATCCACCTCTCCTACTGTCCAAAAAGAGGCTTGAGCTTTTTTGTACATGTCCCAAATGTCTGGGTATTCTATCGGGAATGTCACGAAGCGATCCGGATTGGGTTCCAGTAGCGGTTCTACATACAAGAAAGGTTTGCGTGACTTTGGGACTAGTTTTAAAAGATTAGAAACAAAATCTTTGTGTTTTCTAATGACTTCCGTTGCCACTGAAATGTTGAATTCGTTAAAATTTTCAGTATCCCAAAAATCCACGTCTCGATATTGATAGAAATTTGGATCCAAATCCTTCAGCACATCCAACTTTTTGCGCTCAGCCTCTTGAAAAAAATTGTTGTAGGTTTCGAGTGTATCGTATCGCTCCAATTCAAACTTGCGCCCTCTTTTTCTCATTCTTTTGTATCCCGCTTCAACAACTTTCGGTGATCCAGCAATGGATGAACCATAATCCAAAATGAGTACGTGATCTACACCCAAATGCTTCAAGCGCTTCCTGTAATATCTTTCCAAAGGTCTCCAATCCAATAGACCGTCTGAAAATTGAATACAAGATAGCAAGGGACACCTGGAAGTGATGATGGTCCAGTTGGATGCGCAGGTTTTTTGCAGGGTGGATACCTTTGCTTGCAGTCGAGCAGCAAAATTTTCCAAGACCAAGTAATTGCGTAACGTGTCATTGTGTGAGTCGTGAAAGAAATCTGGGTCAGTCTCTATCATGTCGACACAATCATCTATGTAACCATCAACCGTTGGATAAGAAAAAATTTTCATAACGGTAGTTTTGCCGATACCTACAAAGGAGGCTTGAATCTCTACAAGTATTTTGACCATGTCCGTCAGCAGTAATAATTTGATTCAAGCAAGAAGCCACATTTTAAATAATCCAAAAAAAAAAAAAAAAAAAAAAAAAAAAAAAAAAAAAAAAAAAAAAAAAAAAAAATTTTTTTTTTTTTTTTTTTTTTTTTTTTTTTTTTTTTTTTTTTCAATTGAAGAAATAACTGTACTAAAATTTTTCTTGTCTTCTTGGAGCATTTGTTTCGTTGATTATTCTTGTTTTCCATTATTACCATATCTAAGGCTTATTGCGTGTTCGGATGGAATTTCAAAATAACAGCTATCGTTATTGCGATCTCCACTCATCTGTATAAACTCCAGTTCAGCTAATAAGTCACCTTTGGATATTTCTACCTTCTCCTTATCTGAATAATTAACTAAAACCACTAAAAGCCGACTATGACTGTCTAAAGGCCGAACATACTTGCTTGATTCATTAAAAATGTCAGCTAACACACGTACTGTTTGATCCAACCATAGTTCTGGACTTGGACGAGGTATCACAAAACTAAATCTTGGTAAGAATTCCACGTTTTCTTTTATGATTACGTATTTTGATTGTAAAGGTTCAAGTACTATATCCTCTGAGCAAAACAGCTTGTGTTCGATTGCAACACGTGATTCTGTTACTAGATTCATCATGATATTTGAGCTATGATTCTTGATGATATTTGAAAGTGTGAAGCTTCAAGCAACTCGCAGCAACTTAAGTAATCACAAAAAAAAAAAAAAAAAAAAAAAAAAAAAAAAAAAAAAAAAAAAAAAAAAAAAAAAAAAATTTTTTTTTTTTTTTTTTTTTTTTTTTTTTTTTTTTTTCATACATTGTTACTACTCAATAATTTCATCAATTGCTCTCGTCCAACTTGTTGCCAATTTTCCTCACAAGACGCATAGACTTGACCCAAGTCATTTAAAATTTCTGTCGTTACTTTTCTAACGTCGGTAAAATATTCCGCATTTCTATGTAAAAATGTTTCGGCCCACACTTTGACTCGATGTGTTTGCATCGCAATTTCATCGTTGAGCATGAGGCTCTGCAATTCCCGAGTGTACAGTTGCAACAATGCCAAAAAAACGACGCAGCCTGAATCCGTTCCACCCAAACTACTTAGTTCGGGTTTGTTATCCAACCATTTATACATTTCGCGTACAGATCGAGCGTGTGAGCGATAGTCGCGACGCATGCTATTTGGATGTATCATTGCCAACAAGTAAGTTTTCAAATCTTTTGATTCAAGTCCGTCAAACCCGTCTACTGCCAATAAACGATACATGTCACGGTTGCCCACGTCATGACTTGTTGTATTTTGACTTAACCACTGTTTGAACAATACGCACCAATCCGCTTCATCAGAGGGCAAGAGCTTTAAATTTTTTCTCTTTACGCCTTTTGAGAGTATCGACACCAATTCTTCGCGAACCAGTCCATCGTGAAAATCTTCCAAATCATTGTCAAGATGTAACCATTTAGCGACTTGCTTCAACACATCCCATCGATGTTTTCGAATCGTTTGCCGTCCCAGGAAACAGTGACGCGCCACTTCTTGGTGCAACAACCTCTTCAAAACGTTATGAGAGGAGCCAGTCTCGAAAAGTTTCTGGTGAAACTGTTTTAAATGGTTTGTGCTCTGGCCAAATTTTGTTGATAATCCAGGTTGGCGCAACAACCGTTTGTGTGTCATAGGTTTTTTGAAAGAGCTTTTGAACGATTCTGGATGAGACATCTTGGGCAATGCGTCCGAAATGATTCAATTCTCTTTGAACAAAAATATCTGCGTATTCCACTCGAACACAAAGTCTGGTAAATTGTTTAATAAACCACACCAATGGTTTGCTTCGTAAAGACAAATGGCGTTGCAAGTCTTGTTCAACGTTAAAGTTTTTGGTTGTCTTCATCAAAATGACGTATTTGCAAGCATCGGGAGACACGTCAGCTCTTGTATTTACTAGTTTTGCATTATGCCATTGATCAAATGATGTGTCCATGAAAAAAGACAATGATGCAGCGTAGTGGTAGAAGGTTTACTGTAGATCAAATCAATGACATTCGAAAAAGAGTAAAAACCTTGAGACACGTTGATGAAATGGCTCTATTGGTGTATTTATTGCTCGAAACTAAACTAAAAATGAACGATTTGCTGACGTGGTTCAACACGGATAAAACTAAACGTATGGAATTTTTGAAAATGCATCCAGAGTGTATGGCCGACTATGCTCGTGCACCCAGACTCTTTCCTAAAACACACCAAGGGTACTTGAAGCAATGGAGTAGAAAATGTCTCGAGTGGTACGGTGTTCAAAGGGCAACGTTTGAAATGTTGAAACGTTCAATATCGTTCTATACTGCAAGCTGATGAGTTGTCAGAGCTTTAGAAAAATTTTCATGTGTTTAAAGTATCAAGACTCACCGCCTGCCTTTAACAGACAACTTAGAAAAAAAAAAAAAAAAAAAAAAAAAAAAAAAAAAAAAAAAAAAAAAAAAAATTTTTTTTTTTTTTTTTTTTTTTTTTTTTTTTTTTTTTTTTTTTTTTTTTTTTTACAAGGTTATTGACGTTTAAGCTAAAGTTGCAAATTCTAAATTTGTGTGAAAAGATGACAACATGGATTTATAAACATTTTTTTATTTTTTTCACAAGCGTAATATAATAATAATAATAATAATATATATTAAATGCGAGCATACTACAAAAATAAACACTCACATTCGATGTGGGATCGGTTCCATTCCCAAATGCAAAAATTTTGAAATGCCTTTCGTCACGGCAATCCACCTGTGACATTCTGCCCTCGAGCAATATACACACCTGCTCGAGTCTATGGTGGCATCTGGTTTCAATACCACCGCTTTTAGTTCCCTGGCTGGATGATAGGGGGGTAGCCTCGCCAATACTTCACCCCATTTTGATTTGGTGATGGCGTCCGTGTGGATCAAAAAACGGACCCGCATGTCGTAGAGTTTCTCCAACAGATGCTGAGGGTGCATGGGTCCATCCATGACGTCATATACGTAACCGTTGGTCAGGGTGTGTCCGTCTTTTCGAATGCACAGCACGGCAAAGGTCTGTGAATGCCGCCCTGTATAATGAGTCTTTCGCCTACGTTCGTAGCCGTCTCGACGATAGTTATGACTCGTCTCCTCGAAGGCTGGCGGGGGAGAGTGAGAACGCACGTCGTTGATGGTGCTGGGCTTGGCAGGTGGGGCAGACATTTTGACAGTCTTTGAGGCCTTAGAGTCCACTGGTGTCTGGCTCGAGGTGCTGGACTTGGCAGGTGGGGCAGACGTTTTGACAGTCCTCGGGTCCACGGGTGTCTGGCTCGAAGTGTTGGACTTGGCAGGTGGGGCAGACGTTTTGACAGTCCTCGAGGCTTTAGAGTCCACGGGTGTCTGGCTCGAGGTGTTAGAGTCTACGGGTGGAACAGAGATGAGACAGGTGGGAAGCCTGGACCTGGAGATGGGTGATTTCAATCTTTTGGGTGGATTGGAGAGGCGAGGTGGAGAGGTGGAGATTCGCTTCTCTCGGGATCGATAGTCAGAGGCCGAGACCAAGGGTATTCTGGCAGGATGAGCACGAGAGGGGGCCACTTGGACGATGGAGCGTGGAGTGGGTTTCAGTGTGTTGGCAGGTGGTGAGGCCACAGGCATGGGTGGCGACATGGGTTCAAAGAGCTGAGGCTCAGGTGAGGGAGGCAACGGAGAAATCAGCTTCATCTGGCCAATATCCATAGAAGTGGGTGTCGGAGGTGATGGAGGAGGCACCGACTGGAAATTCAATTCGGTCAAATCGTCTTCGTCAGAGGAGGAAGACGACGAGGAAGACGACGAGTCAAAGTCCGAAGAGTCAGCCATGGTTAGAAGAGCAGAGAGAACTGGCAAAGGCAAAGCACTGGCTCTGAATGATCTGAAGGTTCAGAAGGCTCTACCTTATATACTGCTCAGGCAAAAAAAAAAAAAAAAAAAAAAAAAAAAAAAAAAAAAAAAAAAAAAAAAAAATTTTTTTTTTTTTTTTTTTTTTTTTTTTTTTTTTTTTTTTCTAATTCAGAAAATATATATATATTTTTTTTTTTTTTTTTTTTTTTTTTTTTTTTTTTTTTTTTTTTTTTTTTTTTTTTTTTTTTTAAACGTTGGATATTTAAGTCGAGCATCGATTCGATACTCTCAGCGATACTCTAAATTTTTTTTTGCTCGACTTAAATATCCAACATTTTTTTTTTTTTTTTTTTTTTTTTTTTTTTTAAACGTTGGATATTTAAGTCGAGCATCGAGTCGATACTCTCAGCGATACTCTAAATTTTTTTTTTGCTCGACTTAAATATCCAACGTTTAAATTTTTTTTTTTTTTTTTTTTTTTTTTTTTTTTTTTTTTTTTTTTTTTTTTTTTTTTTTTTCCTACGTTGTTGTGTAACACGTAGCTCGTCTAAAGTGTTGAGAGGTTTTTTAATTTTTTCATCATTCAACTTTGCAAGTTGTGAGAGCTTCAAAAAATTCAGATTCTAAAATTTCTGTTACATTACTCCAAACGAAATAAAGCAAAGATGAATCTTCCGAGGTACAGCACGTTGTATAGCAATTTTCATGGTTATACGGAAGCCAAAAATGAAGGAGATTTGATTGTGTTAAATTTTGCAGATGCGAAATTTGATCCTTGGTCCGTGTTGCATTTGTATCGATACGATACCATCTGTAGAAATACAACAAAACCTTTTGCTCAAGCACTCAAAGTGTTTTTCAATACAGAAGATCCCATCACTGTCGTGTGCCAAAATAATACTTGGAGCGCTCTCTTGGGTAATTCCAAGACCATTATGCCTATGCCCGAGGAATCTGCTACATTTCAAATGTATGCCACCCCTTACTTTGTAAGCGATCCCGCTCTTGTCGCCGAATACATGCGAGGAATATCTCATCAAGCGTCAGATATTATATTTTCTTACAAAAACTGCGTTGTCTATTTGGATAAGGAGGATTTACCGTATCCCGGTGGAAACTATTTTGGAAATTGCAGACCGTGTACAAATGCCATGTATCGCATTTGCATTTTGAGTAAGGAACCATCCCAACACGTATTGTCAGTTGCTGAAGAATGGCGCAGCAAACAGAATCTGGGTATTGAAACTCGATTGTATTTGACCAAAGATAAAATTACAGATGCAAAATTGATTCCCTTTCAAGTTGTTGAAAGACCTTATTTACCAGAAGAGAGGGCTGTCGGAACCGGGGCGATACAAAAACGCTTGTCCATAAACAGGCCCCACCTTATCATACAAGACATTTTAAATTCGTATCACCGTAATCATGTCGTCACTCTCCAAGGAAAACCTTCAGATGACGTTTTGCAGCGATTGGGCGTTATTGTGGAATGGCCATTTCGCATTACGTATGAAGGAACGCGAGCCCATTCACAGGAACCCAACGAATTTGTGGCGTTATCTGTAAATGGTCAATTGCCTAAACGTATTTTGTACGTCCGATATCCATATGACGTGTATACAGAATTTCATGAAGTTCCCACCACCGCGTGGACACCCATTTATTATGTCCCGACATTTTTAAAATTACCACCCAATACAGAAAAAGTGAGCGTAGACTCGACTGTGCTGGGATACGCGTACAATGGAGGATTTTTCTGTTTTAGCTTCCCGATTTTGGAAGGACGCCCTGCGTTAGAATCGCAACGAGGCATTCAATACATTTTTCAAACTGCGACACTCACGGATGAATTTCAAGTGATGGAATCGTTTCGATTTGATCACGTACACGCAGTCAACAAAGGTATTCAAAAGGGTGTAGCGTATCCATCGTGGTGCCTCACAAAATCCGACACTGTACTTCCTTCAAAAGTTCAAATGCCAAAGTTGGTGATGGAGTGGTTGAATTTGTTTCGGCACAGCAAAAGCAATTTTGTCGATGTCAAAATGGTTCCAATGGCGTTAACATTAGTTCAGCACAAAGTTTGCTTTCAAACAAAAATTACAACCCCTCATAAAAAGGAGGGTTACGTGTACATGTTGAGTGATGACGACATTGAGCTGCAGATGGGTCAAAACGAGACAAATTACATCAACAGTAATCGTGTATCTAGAGGAGATGAAAAGACTTTGGAGGAACAGAGTACATGTGTGATAAGTTGATTTTCAAGTCGAGCGAGTTTCAAGAAATTCTAAAGTTGAGGTCTTGACGAAATTCTAAAGTTGTGAGTTTAGAGAAATTCTAAAGTTGCGATTTGAGGGCTTGAAGAAATTGTGACGATTCTGAGATTATCAAGACTCAACGCGTGGCTTTAACAAACAACCTTAAAAAAAAAAAAAAAAAAAAAAAAAAAAAAAAAAAAAAAAAAAAAAAATTTTTTTTTTTTTTTTTTTTTTTTTTTTTTTTTTTTTTTTTTTTACAATGTTAATTTCTTATTTTTCAACAGACGATGAGGTGCAACAATTAGATGGGTATGATTCCTGGTTCCTTTCAGCAAAAAATCCACAGCCACCCAATTCAAATGAGGGTTGATTAGCAAAACCAAAAAGTATAACAATTCCAATCGAGTCACTTCATAGAGCATTGTATTTTCTCTCGCCCAGGTTTTGGCCAAGTCTTCAATGATTGTGACAATTTCATCCCTTCGTGAACATTGAATGGCCATTTCCCCATTAAATCGAATGTCTAATTTGACAAAAAGAGGTTGATTAATTAAAAAATACAAGTATCCGCAATCATTTTTGTTTTTCAAAAGATGTTCGATATACGTCTTGGCCATTTGCTGTACCGTAGGACATTTGACCAGCTCTAGTGTTATTCTTTTGGTAAATGGTTGCATTGTTTTACATGTTGGGATTTCTTTCTCAATGTCCATCCTGTGTCGTTTGCGCATGAGTTGAATCAATTGATCGTTTGGTAAATCCAATTGTCTCAGCTGTGGAATCATATCGCTCTTGTCTTTTTATAAATTTTCCACGCTATCCACAACACTATAAGCGCTGTCGTGATTCCCGCTGCCCAATAGAGTAACGGTACCAAATAAGCCACCCAATTCCAAGCCCCCAACGTTAAACCTTGAGCATAATGGGCCAACGCTTCTCCAATCGTGGGTCGACGGCATTCCATTTCTTGACCAGGCAAACAATTATAAAATTGACAATCGCATAATTTACAGCACGACTTTTCCTTGTCTTCGTCGAAATTTAAACAAGGATCACCTTGCACGGTTTGCGAGCAGAATGAAAGCTCATCCACTGGATCCGGTTGACAACAACTGAGGTCTTTCACTTTACACACAGAGTTTTCGGATTTTAAAAAACAACCCGAATTGGATTGAATGTAATCGTTGATGGCCGACACGCCAACACCCACCACAGTGGCAGCAGTGACCGCCACCAAACCTTTTTTGGTAAACACTTTGGAAATGACGCGACGCAGTGAATCATTCTTACTCACAAAAGATCGTAAGTGCTTTACATTTTTTACCGTCCCCCTAAACCCTTTGAAGCTTTTTCCTATTTTGGGGCGCTTAAACACCCATTTTTTCCAAGCGGCCATTGCTTGATTTTCAAAGTAAACAAAGTAAGGAAATGGAATCAACTGCTTGCCTTTTGAGTGGAGGAAATACCTTTTGCACTGGACGTAAGAACAGTCACTTGAACAACCTCTTGTGTGCCAAACATTTGAAAGAATATTACGGACTCGAAATATATGCGCATTGCATAGAAAAGCCTACTTCTTATAATTTTACGGGTTGGGTTTTGAAGCCATGCGATGGAATCATTTTTAAACGAAACGAAGTCATTATCCCCGTGCAAAGTTTCATCGATAAAACGTATCGAAATAAAAATGATGCAAATACGCCAGCGCTGACTAATAAGGAAAAAACGTATTCCATGAATCACGTATTGGACAAATTTATGCGAAGAGCAACTGACAAGACTCAAGTCGTTAAAGGTGATCGGAAAACATTCGAAATGCTTCGAAATTTATCCGAAGTATCTAAAAACGTAAACCTTAACCCTAACACAGCTTGTGAACTGGATCCAGTCAACATTGGTTATATCCGATCGAAAATGACAGTATCGGAAACGTTTATTGAAAATCATGCCAACAAGGAGCATATGAATGGAATTGTATTAACCACGGATAAACGAATGAGTCTCATGGAAGCACAAGATTTGTCTCTATGCCTTAAATACTTTCTCAGTAGATTTGAAACCTCCCAACACATTGTACAGGATTTAAATTCAAAAACGTTGGAGGTGGACAATACAAGCTACAGTTGTGCGTATATTGAAGGTATTGGTGTTGTGGCCAGCAATGATGTTGAGTGTAGTGCCCCGCTCGTCATTTTCGGATCTTCCAGAGGAGTTCACGAAGTAGGGGCAGCATCCGACTTGGGATTCTATGCGGAAAATGTTATCGTGTATCCCAAAGAAGTTGTAAACCAAAAAGTCTCGAAAAATATGATTAATCAACAAAATGCATTGCGTAGAACAATAATTGCTGGACGTGCCTATTAAATACATACTCGATTAAAAAAAAAAAAAAAAAAAAAAAAATTTTTTTTTTTTTTTTTTTTTTTTTTTTTTTTTTTTTTTTTTTTTTTTTAATATATACGTTTAGCAATAGGCAGTTTTTTTTAGTTGAAATCAATAACTTCTTCTTCCACGACAACGCACTCAGGTTTCTCCATTTTCATCATTTTGCACGAGTACACATCAATTATCCCGTCGTCATCATCGTTGTCCAAAGCTCTTTTCTGAGAAGCATCTTGTGGTACGTCAGGCTTAGGTTCCCAAAAAACGTCTCCCAAAAATACTTTCGATTCTTTTAAATTAGATTCTGGAAAGGCAATCATTTTCAACACGTTGCCACCTAGACGAACACATTCATCCCGGCTTTCCTTTAACGTATAAAAATATCGGATATTAAATTCCAATTTGAGAATAGCGATAAATGTTCCCTCAAACATTTGCGATATTTGAGTATCAAATCGATTCAGAACCCTACGCCCATCATAGATGGCTGTTTTCACGATACAACTATGAAAGTTGTTTAATTTTAAATGTGCGCCTTTACTAATCATTTCTTCTCTGGCATCATTGCAGTACTTGCAAAACATGCTGCATGCACCAAAATTTAATTTGCTCGTGTCTGAAAACTTTACATTTTCCACATCGCTGTTCATCGCTGCACTCAATACGTTCAAAATGGGACACTCTTTTAAATTAATGGCGAAATACTTGCTGTCACTGCGTTTTGAATCCTTGTCGTACGAACGATAGACTGAGCATTGTCCAACTAGAATCACTTTAACGGATTCGTTGTTCAAGTTTTGAACGCGAAATTGTTGGTTGTATGAAACTTTTGCAGGACCATAAAGAGATCTGGCATCGGTTTGTAATCTCTGGTAAAATGAGTCGTTTTCCAATACTTGCTTCCAGTCTTGTGTTGTGAGATTTAAGGCATCGCCTTCGGCAGCCAACTCCTTAATCTGTTCGGACAGGGTTTCATTTTTCAAAACTCGAGCGATGAGAGAACTGTAATCTTCCATGTCTTGATTTGGTTGGTTTCAGTTGTGAGTGAAAATTGTTTCGAGGCAACCGAGCTTTTAAACACGACATCGTAAAAAAAAAAAAAAAAAAAAAAAAAAAAAAAAAAAAAAAAAAAAAAAAAAAAAAAAAAAATTTTTTTTTTTTTTTTTTTTTTTTTTTTTTTTTTTTTTTAACGAAGCTATTGACGTTTGAACTTGGACCAGTATTATCTAAAGTTGTGAGCTCCAAGAAATTCTAAAGTTGTGAGCTCCGAGAAATTCTAAAGTTGTGAGCTCCGAGAAATTCTAAAGTTGTGAGCTCCGAGAAATTCTAAAGTTGCGAGGCCCCAGAAATTCTAAAGTTGCGAGGCCCCAGAAATTCTAAAGTTGCGAGGCCCCAGAAATTCTAAAGTTGCGAGGCTCTAGAAATTCTAAAGTTGCGAGTTGGAGGGCTTCAAGAAATTCTGATAAGACTGAGATCATCAAGACTCAACGTCTGACTTTAACCAGCAACGTCAAAAAAAAAAAAAAAAAAAAAAAAAAAAAAAAAAAAAAAAAAAAAAAAAAAAAAAAATTTTTTTTTTTTTTTTTTTTTTTTTTTTTTTTTTTTTTTTTTTTTTTTTTTTTAACAAAGCTATTGACGTTTGAACTTGGACCAGTATTATCTAAAGTTGTGAGCTCCAAGAAATTCTAAAGTTGTGAGCTCCGAGAAATTCTAAAGTTGTGAGCTCCGAGAAATTCTAAAGTTGTGAGCTCCGAGAAATTCTAAAGTTCGGAGGCCCCAGAAATTCTAAAGTTGCGAGGCCCCAGAAATTCTAAAGTTGCGAGGCCCCAGAAATTCTAAAGTTGCGAGGCTCTAGAAATTCTAAAGTTGCGAGTTGGAGGGCTTCAAGAAATTCTGATAAGACTGAGATCATCAAGACTCAACGTCTGACTTTAACCAGCAACGTCAAAAAAAAAAAAAAAAAAAAAAAAAAAAAAAAAAAAAAAAAAAAAAAAAAAAAATTTTTTTTTTTTTTTTTTTTTTTTTTTTTTTTTTTTTTTTTTTTTACAATATTTGCATGTTTGAGCTCTCGAGCCAATATTGTCTAAGGTTGACAGCTCCCGGAAATTCTAAAGTTGAGACCTTCGACAAATTCTAAAGTTGAGACCTTTGACAAATCCTAAAGTAGGTCAGGTAACGGGTCTCGATAATCTCAACTCGTGAGAATTTATTTTTCATTTAAACAAACTCAATTTTTTTCTTCCAGGTCTTGATTTTTCCACGGGAGGAATTATCTTTTCAATCGTTGATCCTCCCCATTTTCTTTTATTCAATATACTATGTATTTGATCTTGTGTGTTTCCCGTCATACGATCAGTCCTCTCACGCAAGACACGACCATCCGATATAGAAACCTCGTAAATGTGGCCGTTTATCAATGCATCTTCTTCCAATGATTTGAACCGATGCTGAGGAATGTAAAAGTATCCATCGTTGTACATGACATCCAAAGAATGGTTTTCTTTTACTTTAAAAACATTATCGCTTTCCGTATCATGGATAATATAGCCGTCTGTATTGAAATCTGGTTCGGGTAACTGAAATGCTGAAAAATAATATTTTTGCGCGCGATACCCTTTAGGCAAAGAGATACTTGGCAAATACTCCAAAAAAATGTTTCTCTTGCACCAAGGTGCTACCAAATGTCCACGGACTTGATACACATCCAGCAAAATAATTGTGTGACCCAAGTTTTCTGCAGAAAATACAATTCCGTCATCAATTGTGATGCCCTTGCGGAGTTTTTGCAATCCACCTTCCCATTTTTCTACAATGCGATCCGAATAGCTATATACCATTCCAAACGTACCATCCCATTTATGAGCCACCAAATGGGTATCAGAGTAGATGAGATCAGGAATGCACGTCACTGGTTTTCGGGACATGTGTTCATCTAATGTGTAGGTTGGGTGTGGAAAACCGCGTAAATAATTATAGATTTTTTGATATTTTGTTAAACATGATAACAACTGCTCTCCGGGAATGGATTCAAGGGATTTTTTAAACACACCATACTCCCATTCAAATACTAACCGAAACATTCCATCGATTGCTTGAAACGTGTAAATTTGGGCACAATCATCCAATTTTAAAACACGTCGCGTTTCGATCCGAAACGGACATTGAAAATTGCCCACTGCATCCAGAAATGTCTTGTGATTCTCCATATTCCATTCTTCATATGGGATTTCTTTAGAATGTATCCATCTGAACCATAAACGATCGTGATAAACCATTTTTGTATTTAAAATTGTTTTGATTTCAAGAGCTCTGTCACGAAACCGAAAATGGGGTTTTATATAATAGACTGGGCGAGTCACGACAGAGCCAAGCCATTCAGACGCAATGTGATTTAAAATATAGTCGAGACTAGAACTGTTTTGAACGACCAATCGAAATTCGTATTCATGCATTGTATAATGCGTGGAATTGTTCTGAAAGATACAGCAGCCAATTCAATCGGTGCTGAATAACAAAATATATGCTTCCCAAGTACAAAATCAGAATGAATACTCCCCAATAAATATTTTTCCAAACGATATGAAGCACTGCTGGTATGGATACTGCTGGAACCGCAACGAGAACCAATACAATCTGGGCCAGTTGTTTTTCACTAGAACCAAATGAT
The DNA here is from genome assembly GCF_982258835.1 of Parasteatoda tepidariorum. Taxonomy (NCBI): domain Eukaryota; kingdom Metazoa; phylum Arthropoda; class Arachnida; order Araneae; family Theridiidae; genus Parasteatoda; species Parasteatoda tepidariorum. The sequence goes on along the minus strand of NC_141757.1, from coordinate 96,820,419 downwards.
TCCTTTACACGATCTGCATCATCCGCGGCCAATATGTTTTCAATTCTCTGTGTTAGAGTAGTACTGGACATTTCTTGTTTCGTCTTTTACCTTTTAACAAGGTTAAAAAAAAAAAAAAAAAAAAAAAAAAAAAAAAAAAAATTTTTTTTTTTTTTTTTTTTTTTTTTTTTTTTTTTATCTCATTGTTGCCTGTTGCCTCACAACTCCAAATGGCGGTGGTTGCGTGCTGCGATTCATAAACATACGTATGCTCAGACCAAGACCTACAATCAATAATCCCATTATAATGAGTAGGGTCACCACCAACCAATTGTTTGTTGAAACTGGTGTTGTTGGTTTCACAGGAGGACCTCTTATGACGGGAGGGTTGTTTTGAGCTGGAGGGTTGTTTTGAGCAGGAGGGTTGTTTTGAGCAGGAGGGTTGTTTTGAGCAGGAGGGTTGTTTTGAGCAGGAGGGTTGTTTTGAGCAGGAGGGTTGTTTTGAGCAGGAGGGTTGTTTTGAACTGGAGGGTTGTTTTGAGCTGGAAGTTGTGCATTTTTAATAAAAGGTATTGTATTATATTTTTTCTTGGGTACCCTTGGACTACTAGTATGTTGGACCTTTGTTAAATAATCGACATATCCTTTGTGTTTGCGATATAATCTCCCAATGATATTAACTTCATTCACTTGGGGATTGATACCTGTATTTATATAGGGTTTGTTGTCGAAAGATGGGACGATCACGTACCCATCGTTCGTTTCGGGATATCCCAATGGAAAAAGTGTTTGGATAGTAGGACCCGGTGTCGAGAAATCCTTAATATATTCGTTATTGTATTCATCTACAGGATATCCGATAGCGTCTCCAAATACTCGAGCATACGTTTGGTTTAAAATGACTTCCTTTCTGTCCAAAGACAACTCATCTGTTTTGATCCGGGGGTAAATTTCCTTGCCGTCGGACCGTTTCGCGTATCGGTCAATGTCTTTACCATTCATACGTGTGACATCACTCTCTGTAGTTGGATCTGTAATGTAAAACTCGTTCCCGTCTTTGTCTTTTGGAAATATAACTTTTCCATGTTTGGTAAGGGCATAAATGTAGTTGCCATTTTTCAATCTTGCAAACGACATAATGGTTGGGTAAAACTCATCTCCGTTCGCCTTTCGGGCGTACACCTCGTCACCTCTTTTGTTTGTTGCTATGTTGTCCATGTAATATTCATCGCCGTTGCTGTTTTTTGGATAAACGGGTTTACCGTTGTGACACAAAGGGTAAATTATAAGACGATTTATATCCATAATCCATTCATTGTCGACCACAAATTGACACCCTTTTCTATATTTTGGATAAAATGGAGCTCCTGTGCTCATTGTGGCGTATTCGGGACGTTTATTATCCCTAAAGACATACTGATCACCATTACGAAGTTTTGGATAAAATTCATTTCCCAAGCGATCGCGAGCATATTTAAACGATCCGGTACTCGTTTTGAGGAGTATTTCAGGAGTCGGGTAATATTCGTCATTGGAAGCAGTTTTCGCGTAATACGCTTCACCTCCGCGCTTGGCAAACACAGAATTCTCACTTGTCTCATCAATATCATCACTAGTGGGATAAAGCTCACGTCCATCCAGGCTTTTTGTATAGCTTTCGTTGCCAAATGCATCCACGATAAAATATCTAATGTCGTTTTCGTGATCTTCGGACATGTCGGAATCCCCCATTTGAACGTCAGGCTGTGTGTACATTGTACTTGATTTATCAGATTAATGCAGAGTCGCGCCTGTAGGTTTCAAACCTTTATAATACCTTGGATACATGGCTACACCTTTTTCATCGACTGCATAATAACCGTTCAAATTGTCTTTAGCGGGTACTTCTTTCCAAACACGAAAAATGTAATACTCGCTTCCGTTGGCTTTTTTAGGATAAATCTCCTTTCCAGACAAATTGCGCGCATAGTAGTACTCATCGATATTTTTAGGCGCTACTTCGAGATTATGAGAATCTTTGGCATAGATTGGATTTCCCAAGGCATCACGCGCATAGTGTTCCACACCACCGATTTCAAGGTAAGTTTCATCGCCATTTTCATCTTTAGGATACAAGGGTTGTTTGGATGTCAAGTCGAATGGATACACGATTAAATCGTCTTTGGTAAACAAATATTGCGGAATTCCATCTACGTTTTTTGGAATGTATTCAACTGTACGCAATATTCCATCGACTATAGATTGATAGGAGGGATAACAGTTAAATTTTTCATTTAAAATTAAAAATGGGAGATGAAAGGGATTAGGGAAATAAATGCCTTCTGTATCGATAGTCGCGTAACGCACAACCATCGGTATGATGGTTGATTCAAAATCTTCATCTGGTTCATGCGCCGTGTCCATCGGGGGCAGTGCAGGTGTATCTTTTGATGGATTCAAAGAATTTTCAATTTTGTTTGTGGGGACAGGTGTTTCTTCGAAAGGAGTTGCAGTGTCATCGGCTGGTGGTTCGAATGAAGAATTTGCAGTATCACTGGCTGGTGGTTCGACGGAAGGATTTGCAGTGTCATCGGCTGGTGGTTCTTTAGAAGAATTTGCAGTATCACTGGCTGGTGGTTCGACGGAAGGATTTGCAGTGTCATCGGCTGGTGGATTTTCGGAAGGATTTGCAGTGTCATCGGCAGGTGGTTCGACGGAAGGATTTGCAGTGTCATCGACTGGTGGATTTTCGGAAGGATTTGCAGTATCACTGGCTGGTGGTTCGACGGAAGGATTTGCAGTGTCATCGACTGGTGGATTTTCGGAAGGATTTGCAGTGTCATCGGCAGGTGGTTCTTTAGAAGAATTTGTAGTATCACTGGCTGGTGGTTCAACGGAAGGATTTGCTGGTGGATTTTCGGAAGGATTTGCAGTGTTATCGGCAGGTGGTTCTTTAGAAGAATTTGCAGTATCACTGGCTGGTAAATCTTCAAAAGAATTTGCTGGTGGATTTTCGGAAGAATTTGTGGAGTCATTTGCCGGTAGTTCTTTGGAAGAGTTTTCAGTTTCATCCATTGGTTCTTCCTCAGAAGTATTTGGCGCGTCATTTGCTAATGGTTCTCCCGAAGAATTTGCAGTTTCATTTATTGTTGGTTCTTCAGAAGGGTTTCCAGCGTCATTAGCTGGTGGTTCTTCGGAAGGGTTTCCAGCGTCATTAGCTGGTGGTTCTTCAGAAGGGTTTTCAGTGTCGTCCATTGGATCTTCTCCATTTGAACGACGCTTTTTTGGAGCAGGAATCGCAAAAGTGGAATAATCATCGCTTTTTACTTCGAGTTCATCAGGTTCTATCATGAGTGGTCTACGGCGATGTTTCGCATTGTCAAAAGCCATATCAGGATTCATCACCGGAATGATTGAATTTGGAACGTCATACCATACTTTACCTCCGACCATACCTATTTCGGAATCATTGGGGACAGCCTCGAGTCTCTCCAATCTAGCCTTTCGACGTCGCTTTAGAATGGGTTGACTTTGATCACGTCCAATATTCATACCTTTATTTATGTTTAAGAAAGATGATTGTGATACTGTTATGTGTGATTATGGTTTTTGTTGGCTGGAATCATCGGTTTTATAGAGCCTATATAAACCTTTCATGGTATACATTATACAAAAACGTTATGCCTAAAGAGTGGCGATTGTATATGATTCAAGAAAAACCTCTGGGATGGATCGTTTAATCATCGGCACGTTGATGGCTACAGCTGCTTATACGACAGGCGTTATTACGTTATGCATGCTGATAACAAGAAAGTGGTATTTATTGCTATTTTTTATCATAAATATATTAATATTTATTTTTTTCTTCTTCAGCTACATCAAAAAGTGGTTGTTTTTGGAATGGTTTAGTGATGTATTTGATCTGTGTTATTGGTTTTGCAAAGCGAGACAATGGTGGCAGACTCCTTAACTCTCATGAGCTTAAGAAATTTTTTTTCGTAGACTGAATTAAGAAAATTTTGATGAGCTGAGATGATCTAAGACTCGACGCTAGTAAGTAGTGAGGGCTCCATAAATTTCGATGAGCTGAGATTATCGAGAGTCAACGGCTGACTGAAATTATTCATGATACAACATTTGTAAGTTGTAAGGGCTTTGGAAAGTTTTGCTGAGCCTAGATATTGAAGACTCCACTGTCGCAAGTTGTGAAGGTTACAAACAAGGCTATGGACGTTTGAGCTTGAGCCAATATTGTATAAGATTGAGAGCTTCAAGAAATTCTAAAGTTGCGAGTTGGAGGGCTTCAAGAAATTCTGACGAGACTGAGATCATCAAGACTCAACGTCTGACTTTAACCTACAACGTTAAAAAAAAAAAAAAAAAAAAAAAAAAAAAAAAAAAAAAAAAAAAAATATTTTTTTTTTTTTTTTTTTTTTTTTTTTTTTTTTTTTTTTTAACGAAGCTATTGACGTTTGAACTTGGACCAGTATTATCTAAAGTTGTGAGCTCCAAGAAATTCTAAAGTTGTGAGCTCCGAGAGATTCTAAAGTTGCGAGGCCCCAGAAATTCTAAAGTTGCGAGGCCCCAGAAATTCTAAAGTTGCGAGGCTCTAGAAATTCTAAAGTTGCGAGTTGGAGGGCTTCAAGAAATTCTGATAAGACTGAGATCATCAAGACTCAACGTCTGACTTTAACCATCAACGTCAAAAAAAAAAAAAAAAAAAAAAAAAAAAAAAAAAAAAAAATTTTTTTTTTTTTTTTTTTTTTTTTTTTTTTTTTTTTTTTTTTTAACGAAGCTATTGACGTTTGAACTTGGACCAGTATTATCTAAAGTTGTGAGCTCCAAGAAATTCTAAAGTTGTGAGCTCCGAGAGATTCTAAAGTTGCGAGGCCCCAGAAATTCTAAAGTTGCGAGGCCCCAGAAATTCTAAAGTTGCGAGGCTCTAGAAATTCTAAAGTTGCGAGGCCCCAGAAATTCTAAAGTTGTGAGCTCCGAGAAATTCTAAAGTTGCGAGGCCCCAGAAATTCTAAAGTTGCAAGTTGGAGGGCTTCAAGAAATTCTGACGAGACTGAGATCATCAAGACTCAACGTCTGACTTTAACATGCAACGTCAAAAAAAAAAAAAAAAAAAAAAAAAAAAAAAAAAAAAAAAAAAAAAAAAATTTTTTTTTTTTTTTTTTTTTTTTTTTTTTTTAACGAAGCTATTGACGTTTGAACTTGGACCAGTATTATCTAAACTTGTGAGCTCCAAGAAATTCTAAAGTTGTGAGCTCCGAGAGATTCTAAAGTTGTGAGCTCCGAGAGAGATTCTAAAGTTGCGAGGGCCCCTGAAATTCTAAAGTTGCGAGGCCCCAGAAATTCTAAAGTTGTGAGCTCCGGGAAATTCTAAAGTTGTGAGTTGGAGGGCTTCAAGAAATTCTGATAAGACTGAGATCATCAAGACTCAACGTCTGACTTTAACCTACAACGTCAAGAAAAAAAAAAAAAAAAAAAAAAAAAAAAAAAAAAAAAAAAAAAAATTTTTTTTTTTTTTTTTTTTTTTTTTTTTTTTTTTTTTTTTTTACTTTGTCGTTTGAACTTCCATCAATTCATTACTGGCTGTTTCGACAAATCCATGTTCCATTGCTACACGGTCAATATACTCAACCGTTTTCTTGAAATTTTGTTCGAGTAAAGTTTCAGATTTGGATAAACGTCATCGCCACGCTTAATCAATTGCATTATGTCAGTTTCATCATCAATTATAGTCTTTAAATCATATCGGACGTAGTAAAGCAAAAGTTGAAAAATTGCACTTGCTCTTGATTTAACATCTATTTCGCTTAAACGTTTCAATTTTTCTCGTATTTCGAGCAATAAATCCTGTGGAATTGAGGGAATGCGTTTCCATTTAAAGTGTGAATACAATGAAAACACGTTTTGATAAAATATTATAAACAATTGGGTCAATTGAGCCACGGTAATTTTGCTATTTTCAACAGCATCATATTTCTTTTGCAATCGTTCAAATTCCATTCTCCAATTTCATTTTTTATTTCCTCATCTGCTTCCATGCGCTTGCGTTTTCCTTTTACCTCTGGCTTTAAATTTGAAAAGTTTTCATTTAAGTGAGTAATTTCTTTTCGTAAGTTTTTAACTTCCAACGTCAAGTTTGAATGTTCGCGTCGCAAATTAACATTATCCTTCTCTACTATTTTAATGTGTTCTTGTAGTTTGCTGGCACCAGGATACTGTACACTCGTATAAATTTTTAATTGTTCGTGGTTAAGTTCCTTTTCACTTTGTAGAGCTCTTATTTCCATGTTCTTTTTGTCGATGTTTTCGTTTAGCATATCGATATCCCGACGCAATTTTGAAACAGATTCGGAAACTGATCTCTCGTTTATTTTTTGTGTCAGTGTTTTTTCCACGTCACGTAATTTTTGCAATTCCTCAAACATTGCTTTTTGCGCACTAGTGTTTTTCTCATTCGTTTCTTGGAGAGTAACGTTTTCTTGAGTCAATTTTTCGAGAGCGGTTTTACAATTGTCAAATTCAATGCCTTTTGCCTTTAAATACTTTTTGTCGTTTTCCCTTTCTTGGGTCAAATTTTTTATATCCTCATTCATTGTTTTGAGATTGTCATTATATTTTTTAATTTCATCATTTTTCTTTTTTATTTGCCCCTTTAGCTTTTCGTTTTCTTGGGCCCAGTTTTGTGTTTTGTCATTTTTTGTTTTGAGATCGAAATTACATTTCTCAATTTCCTTGGTTTTCGCTTCTATTTGCTCTTGCAACTCTTTCAGTTTTTGGAGATGAGTATCGGTCAAATTCTGCAGTTGATCGCTTCCTTCTTTCTCGAGTTTTTCCTTTTCTCGTTTTAAAGTCTCATCAAATTGTGATTGCAATGATGCTACTGCTTGTGTCAACCCTTCCTTTTCTACAGTCAAAATATTTACAGTTTCAGTCAAACCCTGTATTTTCCGACCTTGTGCTTCAATGGTTGCCCAATGTTCAACAATTTTTTCTTGTTTTATTTCATTTTCCTCTTTTAATGCAGAGAGAGATTCAACTATGGAATCTTCACACACTTGCATTTTTTCCGTTTCCAATTCTTGCGATAGTTTGATGTTGTCTGCTTTCAAATTGCTTACAGTGGTATTCAATTGACTGATATTGTTTCTCAGTGACGCAATGTTATTATTAAGTTGTTCAATTTCATTACTACAGTCGTCATATTGTGTTTTCAATTCCTTTTCCTTGGCGTTTTTAGCGTTTTCGAGTTCAGTAATTTTATCCTTGTACGACTTTACTTTTTCTTCTATAGACTGTTTCAATGTATAGAGTTTAGACACCCATTCAGATATATTACTAGAAATTGCGTGTCATAGACATTTTCCAAAGCATCTTTCATACTTTTACATTAGACCTGTACAGAGTAAATTGTTTATTCTGAGTGTTAAATTGTTTTTTCTCTTCCAACATTTTGGTTTGGATTTTGGCCCCCCATTCACTCATAGGGTTAGAAAAATCCTCGCTATGGACATGTTCCAAGACACCTCTCAATGTTTCTAAATGGGTTGTATAGTACTTTAATTCATTTTCAATCGATTCGTGTTGATTTTTTATTTCAAACATTTTGTTTTGGATATGATCACCCCATTGATTCAAGGTGTCAGGAAATGTGTCACCATAGACATTTTTCAAAACACCTTTCAATATTGCTAAATTGTCAATATAGAGATTTAATTCGTTATTCACTGATTGGCATCGATTGTTTAAATTTGTAACTTTTTCTCTGATTGGCGACTCCCATTGGTTCAGATCCTCAGGGAGTGTCTCGTGTAAAACGTCTTCCAAAACATTTTTCAACGTTTGTATGTCTTCATTCTGTTCTGGTACACTTTCGATGGCCAATTGGGCGGTACTCGGTAAGGCCTGTTGCACCGACGATTCATTTTCAATAAACATGGAATCAGAATTGACTGAGCTTCTGGTGGTTCCTCAATTTGGGGTCTTTCAATCCATTGCAGTTGCAGGGTCTCCAAATGCGCCTGTAGATCCATGAAACGTGATTGAATATAATTTTGTAAATGGTCAGTTTGGTTCAGTGTGCCCATGCGTTCATGGATAGACGAAAGCGTCGCTTGTACGTCTTGCCGCAACGCATTATTGGTCGTTACTAAATTCATATTTTCATCACCAAAGGTTTAAAAAGTAACATTAAATCTAGTCTAGGTTCAGTCTCCTCACTCGTTATCATGGGTATTTCGACTAGAAGCCGTTGCGCCATACTGTTTCTAACCCGGTGATATTGACCCATCATATCCGTTTGGAATTTTTTGTATCGTTCAATCAGCTCAATCAGTTGCTCTTGCCAATTCTCTCCGTATCCATTCTCTGCAAAATGCATTTTTAAATACTGAGTAATTTTGGAATCCTTATCGATGCGAGCCAGTTGAGTATTGCTTTCTGTGAGATGCTGTTGCAACTCGTCGATGCGATTGACAAATGGACGACCGGTAAATTATTACCCAATCCCGTAGATACTTTTTGTAACAATTCTCTCGCCAGTCCCATAATATTTTGCTGGCTGCGACTAATTTCAGTTTCCAATTCAGTGTAGGCTACACCTGCTGTGACATAAGTTTTCAATTTTGTTTTGAGCGATTCGAAATGAGCCTCTACTTTAAACATGCCCACATTTCAGTCATTTCTTCGTGTGTAATGATACGATTCATCAGTCCTTCGAGTTTTGATACAGCGCGTCGCCAATGAGTTGCACGTTGAAAGTGGGCAACCTTGACATTAAATTGTCAAATTTTTCATCTTTATCCTTTTCAAGTTTCGACAACAAGAGATTCATTTTTTCCTCGTGTTCTTTGGATGTCGAAAACTCTTTCGACCATTCCTCTTTAAAATTGACCAACATCTCCTTGAGAGCAGTCTTCCACTCGCTCCTGTGGATATCCGTCAAACGCTCAGGCTCCATATTTTCTCGTAATTTTTTATTCTCCTCTCCAACACCGGCAATTTGATTCCGTAGACGCGAATTTTCCATTTCATGGTCTTTCAGTTTGGCTGTCATAGACTCGACCTCTTCTTTCATTTGATTCTCTAGCTCTGCATTTCTCTTTTCATAGCATTTCAGTTGGGCTTTCATAGACTTGACCTCGTCTTGTAATGACTCGAGTTGATTTTCAATATTCAGCTTCTCCCCTTCCAATGCGTCGACTCTGTCTTTGAAATGATTCTTGGACGCTTTCAAATTTTTATAGTTTCGTCCCAGTTTGACGTTTCGACAGACACCTGGCATACGCGTGGCTCCTCGGATGTGTCCACGTGACACATCTGAAGCAAAAAATCCAAAAAACTCTTGCTGTGTCGATACAGTTCGGGATGGCGTTCCACCAAAGGTTGACTCATGACGAATGCCTCGGAAATGTCACGGGACACATTCCTTTTCAACGTTTGCACGTGCTGCAAATGCACCAAGTCGTTCGGATTCCTTTGGGATTGTAAAATCGCCGCCACTAATGATTTAAAGACCATCTTGTTTCAACGGATCCATTTAAAAGTTGATACACTTGCAACAAATCGTTTTTAATGTGTCTATGCGGTTCTGTTTTTTGAATCGACAACCAATCCAATAAGGCCATCAAGATCCTTTTGTAACGTTCCAAATTGCTCTCGTAAAACTGACATCCAAACGTCCGCCAAGTAAGGATATCTTTAAAGAGTGGAAACCAGTTGCGGCACAGGGTTAATTTGGAAGTGGGTACAAAACAGCAAGCCTTATTATTCGCGTCCAAGTACCATTCTTTGGTGTAGCTAATAATCATCAAAGATACGTATTCTACTTTACCGTTTATCAATCGAAAGGCAATTCCCACGGGGTGCTCATTGCCGAAAGTGATTTGACACGTGTAAAAGTCTGGTGGCGGGAGATGCGGAAGAGGTACAAAGTGTTCCGTGCGTTCTGCAATTTGAAACAATCTTTTTCCAAAGAGTGCGCAGGGATCGCGACCATGATGTCTTACCGTGTCCCTTTGAACCATCGCGAAAGCCAGGGCATACCACGTACTTATAACGTTGATATCTCTTGTATTGCGTTTAAAATGCCTCATCAGTGCCGCTGTATTTATGTCAAACATACATTTGGATGTGTGTAAAACGCAACACTCTAAGAATGTCTTTAATGCTTCAAAGGCCTTTGTCTTTCTCGCACGCTTCCAAATTTTTTTAAATGGATTCCTTGTGGTCACAATGTACAGGGTTTCTCTGTCAAACACTGAAAATATTACGGATGTTCGTGGGAAAAACGACAAGAGAATGCTGTGCTCTGTAGGTGTAGCGTTTGAGTTTGCAGGCATGACAAACATCAGAGGGGTTCCAACATATCGTACTTGGAGTGGACGATTGCTTGCCTCGACCAACATGCAAGTACTACGAGGAATGTCTATAGGATTGCAGTCCCCTCCAAAGTGTTTCAAGACAATAACTGGATTCGTGAAGCGCACGGCGAGAAAAGTAAAACTTTTGTGTTGATTGCCACTCACGCACAAAACGTCAGACAGCACTTCATGACTGATATCATATTGAGCCAATTCTGGGCCAGCAGGCAACACTATAATGGCATTTGGAGGATTGGAGGCCTCTGATGATTCAGTGGATGCGTTTTGTCTCTCGTTGGAAGAGGCGACGGGTGGTTGGGTGTCCATCGAATCGAGTGGCAATTCTCGAGACACTGGTTCGGATTGTAAATTTTCCACATCGGGAGAGATGATGCGTGGTAACTCGTCGTGGGCTGGATCAGACTCTACCGCTTCAGCGTTTAAAACAGATAAATTCTCGTGCGTTGGATCAGGTGATTCGACAGACTCTGCTTCCATGGATAACTCGTCATGCGATGGATCAGACTGTACTGCTTCAGCGTTTGAAACAGGTAAATCTTCATGCGTTGGATCAGGTGGCTCCGCTTCCATATCTAGAGGAGGTAAATCCTCATACAAGGCATCAGGTGATTCGGCTCGCCCCGCTTCCATATCTAGAGGTGGTAAATCTTCATACACTGCATCATATGATTCGACTCGTTCCGCTTCCACCAAAAAATCTTCATTCTCAAAAATAATCTCTTCATCAATGAACACAACGCCTTGCCCACGGGGAAAAGACATTGCTTTTTTTAAATATATATGCTTCAAAGCAGAATTTCTACGTTGAATGCTCATCGAGGTTTAGGATTTGAAAGGATCCACTCGCCATGTGCTCTGAAAGTTATAAAGACAATTTGAAAAAAAAAAAAAAAAAAAAAAAAAAAAAAAAAAAAAAAAAAAAAAAAATTTTTTTTTTTTTTTTTTTTTTTTTTTTTTTTTTGTTAGCTTTCGATGAAAGCTTCCATGCTGACATACAACGGATTCTTCAAATGTGCATTTCGCCATTGGTTTTTCAAGTTCTGCTTTGCATGCCAAGTTTTTGCTTCAGCTTTTGCAATGTTTAGACACCACCAAACGTTTATCCCCTCTTTTCCCAAACGTATAGCTTGGTAAAGGCGATATAGCAACATATACACGTGAAATACAATCAATGTCGGGAAAATGCCATACACGATCCAAAACACTTTTCTGTACACGCTATTCAAAGGCAGCAAACATCTAAATTTTCCTGTAGTGATTCCTCCTCCAGAATAATAATCATAGTTGCATGAAGCCATTTCGGGAAATAATAAGGATATGGTATTCCAATGCCAATCAGATTGCGACCAAGCGTAGTTGAAAAAAATATTCAAAATTATCGGAATCAAAACATTTTGCGCGAGGTAAACACATTCTAATCCAAACACTTTCCAAAACAAGCGGTTTCCTTGAGATGCCTGAATAATTTTAAAAACTCTCACGGAATCATCTGTGGTTTTGATTTCGTGTGTAATTTCTGTCATAAATTTAGACATTTGATTCGACCAAATACGAAAGGGATAATGAAACATAAACGCCAGCAATAAAAGTACCACCGATACCCATTGATAGTAATTGTGATATAAAATTCCACTTGAAGACTCTGTAAAAGTACTATTAATGAAGCATTTGGTGTCCAACAATTCTTGGTGGACACGATGCCCATCTACTTGACAGATGATGTTGCTACCGAAAAATTGTCTGGTCATGGCAAGTCCAAAGCAAAACAAGAAAACATTTCGTACATGTATTTGTTGCACGTCAATCAATACGCTAAAGCTCTTTTGTGGAACCTGGGAGCGTTTCCATTTCAGCAGTTGCGTAACGTTAAACATGATTGCTTGTTTTGAATGTGTAATAAAGTAAAAAATATGAATCTACAGATGCTAATGATTGGCGTACTCTTGGTAGTAGTGTTTATAGGATTTTTGTCCTTTGCGTATTCAGCGTATGGAATGTATTACAGTACTGCAACTGCAACCACGGGAGCGGCTTTGATCAGTTCGCATCAAATGCACTATATCATACAACTGATTACATATCTCGTATCGTTTGGTGTGGGTGCAACAATGTTTTATACTAGAAAGCGCTGATGAGTAAAAAGAGACCTTGATGCTGTAGCTGGATGGTCCATCAACAACTGACTAGTTTGACAAACGTAAAACTTTTGTAAGCATTTGAAAAAAAAAAAAAAAAAAAAAAAAAAAAAAAAAAAAAAAAAAAAATTTTTTTTTTTTTTTTTTTTTTTTTTTTTTTTTTAGTCTCGAGTCTTAAATCTCGATGCATTTATGACGGCTCTTCATGAATTTTGTCTGAACACGTATCGCAGAACCTTATTGAGCGAAAGGGTCTATTGCAACCGTTGTTACACAAATACAACTCCAAGACTTTTTGACATCGTATACAATAAATTTCAGAACACACGTTTTATTTTTTTTCGGCGTTCGTCTTGACTTTAAGAGATTTTTGTAAGAGGATGTCGAGGATATCTTCAATTCAGAAATGATGATTGTGAGATAAAGCTTATTAACAAAAATAGTCTAAAGTTGAGAGCTTGTTGAAATTCTAATGATGCTAGTTCGAAGTAATTCTAAAGTCGAGGGCTTCAAGAAATTCTGACGAGACTGAGATCATCAAGACTCAGCGCTTAACTTTAGAACACATTGTAAAAAAAAAAAAAAAAAAAAAAAAAAAAAAAAAAAAAAAAAAAAAAAAAAAAAAAAAAAATTTTTTTTTTTTTTTTTTTTTTTTTTTTTTTTTTTTTTTTTTTTTTTTTTTTTAATTTGTGTTATCAAATTTGTCGTCGTCATCTCTAACATTGTAATCATACTGTCTCATATAATCAGTAGCCAGACTAATAGCATCAAGCTTTGGTCCGCAATATCTCACACTATCCATAGGTAGTAATGCATTCAAATACATAAATGTGCCCATATCCAGAGTCGCTATTTTTGCTTGCCATCCATGAACTTTTTCTGCGGGTTCATTCAAATGCTCGTGGTAAAATTCCGTTTTCAAATATAGTTTCATCTGTGTAATAGGTATCTCGAAATGCTTGGGTGGTAAATTGTGCCAGTCCTTAAAGGGTGATTGAGGTAATGCCCAATTTTTCAAAACTTCGTTAAACGTGAAAGACGTTAGAGAATCCTTTTTTGCGACCACAGCGTAATCGTGGTTTTCCTCATAGGTGGCAGCAAAGTACAAAGAATACGGTACACACTCTCCATTGTAATGCATCCATTGAATCTTTGCAACGTAATCAATATTTGTAGGCCACCTAATAGTCGGTAGTTCCATCTTTTAACAAGTAGTGATGAGAGAATGTCCAACAAGTAGTGATGAGAGAATTTCCAACAAGTAGTAGTGATGAGAGAATAGCATATGAATCCTGGGTTGATCGCGCAAGCTTTTAAACAGTGCTTTAAAAAAAAAAAAAAAAAAAAAAAAAAAAAAAAAAAAAAAAAAAATTTTTTTTTTTTTTTTTTTTTTTTTTTTTTTTTTTTTTTTTTTTTTTTTAGCGATATCCTATCCGTCTTTGTGATCGAGTAGCAAACTCTTCATAGTCAGAAAAGCTGACTCTGTAGGTATGGTAACGCTTCTTCTTAAACGTATTATTCCATCGTCAACCATATATGTCCTTGTTGTCAAATATCCAATTCTTTGGTACTTTTGCAACACAACAGTCTCATTTCCCTCTGTAGATAATTGCAATTCAATTTGTCCTTCGTATCCAAGGGGAAAGAATTCATTGTGTACTTTAACACCTTTTAATTGGTTGCAGAATTTAGCTGCTTCATTTGGTCGCAGTTTAATTATTCTTTCTATTTTTACAGTTTCAATTTTTCCAGGGTTTAAAATGATTTCTCTATTTGGCAAATGCAATGGATCTTCATCGAACCACAATAAAAACTCTGTTTCTTCTTCGGGAATTTGATTTTCTACCTCAGCTTGGCCGTTTAACTCTTGTTCAGTCGTGTGATTTTGCACTTTATCCTTTTCCTCGTTGAGCAAGTGTAATATACGTTCCGACATCTTCCAAGTAGTGATGAGAGAATGTCCAACAAGTAGTGATGAGAGAATAGCATATGGATCCCGGGTTGATCGCGCAAGCTTTTAAACAGAGCTTACAAAAAAAAAAAAAAAAAAAAAAAAAAAAAAAAAAAAAAAAAAAAAAAAAAAATTTTTTTTTTTTTTTTTTTTTTTTTTTTTTTTTTTTTTTTTTTTACAGTTTCAATGTTTTGCTTAATAGATGTTGGAAGCTTTCGCTACTCATGACATCTGTAAAATGTAACGCGTTCAATACATCCATTTCAATAACAGTTTTGCCATCCATCAAGCGTCCCTTGTAATCTACATACAACCCTTGTAAATTGAAAACCATCTTTGAATAACTGTAGCCGGGTTCCCAAATTTTACACGTTTTACTGAGCGCATCGTTTGAAGTTTTGGCATGTGCCAATGCTTGCACTGCGTCCAATCCATCCCAAAACGAACTTTTAACGTACATGTCTTCCTGATAACCAATGCACCCAAACATTTGATACAAGTGTTCATAACTGCCTTTGGCACCCGATTTAACCATAGACACCAGACATCCATTGGTTTCTTCAGCTTTTTGCTTAAACGTTTCAAAAGATCCCCTTCCAAACTCGCTCAACATGTCCATTTCTTTCAGCGTCAAACCGAAACATATTTCGTTTTGCAACACCTCCAAATAAAATAATCTCAGACGGTCAATGTATTCAAACGTTTTCTGGGATCCATAATGGTCGTACAACACTTTAAACGTAGTATGTAAATTTTTCGCCTTGAAAGGTAAAAAATCAATCTCCTCATACTTTAAGAAATAGACCACCAGCATGTCCTGGTTGGGCGTCAGCTTTGGGCCCTGCATGACAAAACAACCCAAAGAATATTCGGAATTTAAAATGGTGGCGGCTTCGGCTTGCGACAAACCATTGGGTATCACGTACAAGTTGCATTCATCCCCATCGAAATCACCATTAATAGCTTGCAAAATAGTTAATGGAATTCCAAAACAATCATATTCCCATCCAGGAGACGAAACGTACAACCCTACAAAATTACCGGGTTGTAGGGAGGGCATACGATTCAAAATGATCCATTTCTTATGCAAGTTGAATGATTTTACAATGTGGATAGGTAATCGGATTTCGTTGGGCCGTAACGTGGCGTCCGGAACAATCATGCCCCGCATGGACAAGGTGCATCGCTTGCCGAATCCATGATATCTCATGATGGTGTATTTGCCACCCGATCTGCGTGCTATGCTCCCGTAATTCAATGGCGTTTCCAAGATATCCATCAACATTTTGTCTACTTTTACCTTGGGTTGAACCACTTTGGTGCGTTGCGTCATGGGTTTACCTTGTACAAATTTCATGACTTTTTCATACGTGAGTGTGGATTTGACTTGCCAATAAATGGGATCGGGAAGAATTAAAAAATCTTGATTCGATACTATACGAAACTTGTCCAACGTGCGTTTCAACACGGGTAAAGCAAACGTATACCCAGGCGTGGGGACTGCAATCGATTGGACGGGGTAGGACCGAATACTACCATCATAATAAAACTGCTTACAACATACTGTCCACGACACCTTTGTAAATTTTAATGTATCTTTGCAAACTAAACATTTGGTTTCGTTGGTGTGACTCTTGCGCCATGCTTTTAAAATTTCAATTACATCCTCAGGATGGTATTGAATAGGACAATCTTGTAAAGACAAGAGAGATATCTTGTAATTATCAATCGCCATGGAACGTTATCGACGACGAAGAAATGGTTCCGAGTATTATTCCAAAGATAAGAAGGGTTTTTTAAAGAGATTAGGTGGTGAGGTGTATGCCCGTGACAAGTACGGAAACCAAATATATCCAGACTGTCAAGATTATATATTTGCTCGTGACAAGCGGTTTGAAGAGTTTTACGCTAGTGACGTTGATGGAAACGAGTATTATCCTCTTCGAAACAAGAAAAGCTGTTTAATACAACAAGGACAAAGTGTCAAAATTGCAAAAATGTATGACGGCACACAACGTTATCCGGTGGACAAACACGGTAACGAGTATTACTTATTGCATGAAGGGAAACCGTTTTTATTGCGAAAAAGCGATGGTACGCCGTATTTGGCAAAAAATCATAAAGGTATTTCAATGATTCCTTGGAATTTTTTGCTAGAGTACGTAAAAGATGATACTCCGTATCTCTATTGCAAAGACTCTACAGGTAACGGCGTGTATGTACGTGGTTCAGAGTTGCCAGCAGGTCTCGAAATGTTGTGTGATTGCATATGCCGGTTGACGTTATCTCAACCCTCCTTAATCCCTTGTTGCCTGCGATGTGTTGTTTAATATTTACGTTGTCTTGGCATCGAGAGATTATCCAAATTCTTCATCATTTAAATTTTGCAAGTTGCGACAGCTCCAAAAAATTCTGATGAGGTGAGAACATTGAGACTCGCCTTAAAAGCACAATGTCAAAAAAAAAAAAAAAAAAAAAAAAAAAAAAAAAAAAAAAAAAAAAAAAAAAAAAAAAAAAAATTTTTTTTTTTTTTTTTTTTTTTTTTTTTTTTTTAGAATTGTCGTCTTGTGCCCTTGAGCAGTTTTAAACTCTCACCCCCTTTGGATTTTAGGATTCTATTGTCCTACGCAAGTTTCTAATGATGATGTGATCATAATACACAATTGCAGATTCTACTTTTCGTTTTTTGTTTGTCAAATCTTCAAACGTTGCGCTTCTTTTGCTTTTGTTTTCTTCTTGCAAGATACTGTTTTCAAATGTCAAGGGCTCATCCTCTTGATCCAATATACTATTGTGACGTACCGATCCCAATTGTAAATCAGATTTACGGTATTCGCTAAATTCCTCCTCAAACTTTACAATTAAATCTGCCTCTGGAGTTGTGTTATTTTTGGTATTTTTCAGAAATTGACGCACAGCTGATCGAAGATCCGTCATGGTGGTAATGTGATCATCGCTCATTTGCACATCCATATGCGTTTTAAACTGATTGTAAACATCCGTATTAAACAAATACATTTGAGTATATTCCACTACACTGGGTGGCTCGTCTCGATAATGCAGCAACCCATCTTAATACTCATGTGTTTTTTCAAGTGATACAAGAGTATTAAAAAACATCCCACAAATGATCTTTCGACGGCATATTCATCTTTTCCATATCGATTCAGCTGCACTTGTTCCGAAGTTGTTTTCGGTGGCTTGTTGACAAATCGCGACAAAAAGGGAATGGCTGTGACGCGATCTTGAAATGCTTCAGTGGCTTGACAATCTGGTACGTTGTTGGGTCGACGTAAACAGCTTGGCAGTGGGTATGCCTCCTTGACTGGCCTCATACATGTTTCGAAAGGTTACGCAAGAATTTCCCGTAATTTGTTTGACACGATTTTCGTTCAATTTACCTTCCAGTTCTTCGGATGTCACGATGCGACAGTTGAAAATGGTCGAAGCCAAGTCGGGAGTCGCGTTACCCGCGGCATTGCTGGGTTTCAAATTGTCCGATTGGATACAATGGTAATAGCCTCCAAACACGCGGCCCAGAATCTCAAAGAGTTTGCTCTTTCCGTTGGATGTTTTGCCTTTGCACACGAAAAATTTTCTCTCATAATTGGTGGCAATGAAAATGCTCGCCAGCACATCGCACAAGTACATGAGCAAATCGTGTTCAAATGCAGTGTACTTACACAAATGAACGTAAAAATGCATCATGGATTTGGCATAGGGATCGTAAGCAATGTGCGACATTTCTTCTTGAATCATTTCGTGTAACGTGTCAAACAAATCGTCCGTCCGATCCGTAAACAACGCTTTTAAATATTTTAAAAAGAAAAATTTGTCAGTCATCAATTCGTACAATTTTTCCAAATCGGGAGAGTTGTGATACAATTTGATCATTTCTTGCCTGGAAACGTCAATGCCGAGACGCTTATCGGATAAAAACAACTCGGGTACCGTAGCTCCAATGTGTCCAGTCAAGATGTCTAGTAAACCGTCCTGCAAACGGATAAACCACTTGTGACGATCCATTTGAATGTATTTCTGTTCCAGATTCGAATCACTTGTAATGGTGGACGTCACTGCCCTGAGGTTAAATTTCTGAATCGTTTCATCGTCGGGTCCACCCAATTTGCCACACCTCTTGTACTCTTGCAACCACGAAACGATGGATTGCCACAAATTGCTCAGGTGCGATTCCTTTTCACTTTCGCTCGAAATTTCTTTCCACGATTCAATCAAATAATTCCAAATGTACGTCGATGGTTTTCGCAACGAATTGAGCATGCGCAACACCTTGATGGGAAAGTGACTCTCTTGGATGCGTCGATACAGCTCCACCATTTGCTGTGGCGTCGTCACACTCAGAATGGCCCGCTGTGAATCGGTCACAATTTGCTTGAGCTTGTCCTTGTTGCGGACGTAGCGATTGCACAAATTGTTGCCACAAAAATAGATGGTTTCTTCTGTGAAATCCTTCATGGTAACGTTGGTGTGTTCCACATCCACCAGTTCCATGCGATCCAAGAGCGGAAAAAAATCCTTGTCCAAGGTTCCTTTTAAATGCGCCACCATCACCACAGAGGAAGTGTTTAAGCATTTGCACAATGCATAAAACATGGGTAAAAAGTAAATGCCGTCGTTAAACTCCATGATGGTCTTGATGGGATTGGAATCTCTTACAAACCTGTCGTTATTTTCTCGCAATCCTTGATTCATTTTATGAAAAATGGGATTGACATTGGTAGAGTTGGGTGTCAAACGTGCTCCGCGCTCGTACCAACTCTTTAAGGCGGCGTTATTGGTTTCGAAATTGCTTAATAAAAATGTATTGAAATGTAAATAATGATGGCTTTTCAAGAAATGAGTGCCGTCAAACAATAGTTTTTTCCTTTTGAAAATGTATCCCATGGCCGAAGAACTCTTGTATGAAAATGAACAAATGGCTTGAAAATCACTCGATTCATTTGGAATGCATCCAATCAGGGTCGGGTAGGACAATTTATACAAGGCAGGGAAGGGTGTTGCGACGGGCATCATAAAATTCAAAATGTGTTGTCGAATCTGTTGCCTTTCGACAAACAGAAATTTGCGAAAATACGACTCTAGATTGTATTTGACGCGTTTAAATGATTTTTTAATTTTTTCCAGTTGAACATCCAACGGCTTACTGAAATCAATCATGTATTCATTTTTCTCGTCCACGTAATGTATTTGAAGCGCCATGTAGGGTTGTGTGTCGGGTTTGGCTGATCCCGCAAGTGTCATGTTTTGCAAAATATCGAGCGTATAGGTTCCCCTGTTTACAATGGAATATCGTAAGATGGGTTTCAAAGATTCACACAACAGTATGTAATCGTCGTGCGATATGAGAAATTCAGGTAAATGAACGTGAACACCATGCCCGTCGGATCGAGCAGCAATAATATATGTAAAATGGTTAACGTGTGTCAAAAATGTCATTTTGAGGGTGGAATGAATCTCAGGAAGAATGATATCGAACAAGGATTCAGTCGTTTGGCCATCCGCATGGAAATCCAAATCCAAAACCACAGAATGACATTCGGCCGATGCCAAATCCAACGTGCAAGCTATAAATGTATTTTGTAAGCACCAATGATGAGCAAAATGGAGATAATCTTGCTTTTTTACATAGGAAATACCACCTGTAATGTTATAGAGGAGGTATACATCGGAGACGGGAGCTTCTTCCACAGTATTGACTCGATGTAGATATATAGACATTGCTCTCGGCTGACGTCTTTATTACACCATCGCAACGCATCAAAGAGATTTTTTTTCAGCCAATCGAGATAAAATACATTTAAAAAAAAAAAAAAAAAAAAAAAAAAAAAAAAAAAAAAAAAAAAAAAAAAATTTTTTTTTTTTTTTTTTTTTTTTTTTTTTTTTTACACGAGCTCTGACGCAATTTTAAGAGCACTGGTAAACGCCACAGCTCAACTTCACGTATGACTTTTAAAATAAAAATATGAAGCCGCTCATTCACAATATCCAGGCGTTTAACATGAGCGTCGATTTGAATTTGTTTAGTTGACGTCGTACATTTAATTTGTTCCACCAAACGTTTAGATATTTCGTTGTAACATATGGGACAAGTCTGATGCTTATTCATCCATAGATTGAGACATGGCACGTGGAACACGTGGTTGCAGGGAGTTTTATAAATTTTCGTAAGTTTAATAAAAGAAACGAAACAAATTGGTCATATCCTATTCATCTGACGATTCCGAGTCCTCTTCATCTGACGATTCCGAGTGCTCTTCATCCGACGATTCCGAGTATTCTTCATCTGATGATTCCGGGTGATAATCTCGATTATCATGATATTTATCACAGGCAACGTCAAGAAGTAATTCTGGTGTTACGTTCTGTATAAATGAATCTATACTAGTGATTGAAGTTGGATAAACAACAAGTTCTTTATCTTCATCTAAGCACACTACAATCTTTCGTGTCTTTCGATATCTTCGAACTTTTAGATAAAATTCAACTACGTTCACGTCACCGAAATATATTTCTCTAACCTTTGGCAAATGCCCCTTATCGATATCCATACTTCTATAATCTCCTTGTATGTTTTCCAAAATAGCTCTAAAATGTCTGTTTACAAACAAATCCCTGATTCCAAAGACCGAACCATCAAATCCTTTAGTCATTAAAATTCGAAAATTCAGACGTTGGTTTCCCTTACGTCTATGACAAAAAACATAACTCTTGTAAAATTTGAACTGCTTTTTTATAACGTAGCTCATGTTTGGATTAATAAAATCTATTCCTCGGAACTTTTTTAAAATTTTGTTTTCCAAAATGGCAACCATTAAAAAGTTGATGGGTCTCAGTTGAGGTTTCGTTTTTCTTTGAACAAATTTATATTTCAAATCATATTCAAACCACTTTGGTAGTTTTAAGTCATTTAAATGATCATAATTTTCAATAGAATCCGAAACTGCGGCCATAGACATTTGGAAAAGGCTTGGACAAGTGTTAATATCATTGGAATCGCAATTTCGTAGCTCAGTCGGTTCAATCATTTTCGCCAAATATCTTGCTTTGCATTGAATATGTATTTTTCTAGGATATATTTTATGTTCTACAGATGAAATCAGAGGATCCATAGCCTTTGGATATTTTCGAAAGTTGATGGAATTTAAACATTTTATTTTGATGGAATCGTGATTACCAAAGATTTTTTGAAAGAGTTTGAGTTGATTTATTCCATCTACAAAAATAATGGCGTTGTTTGGAATAAGTTCTAAACTGGATTGTCTGTCTGTTTCATTATCAAGTACTTTCAAATAGATCATTTCTTTCGTCAAAATGTTGAATAATGCATATTTCAATCGCTTCTTAAATGTATTGTACGCTATATATCCAGAAAAAATCATGATTATAGGTAAATAGTTTGCGCTCAGTCCTGTGCAGCTGATGATGATGTGACGAATTCAGATATCACCAACAATTTTTATATTCTCTAAAAAAAAAAAAAAAAAAAAAAAAAAAAAAAAAAAAAAAAAAAAAAAAAAAAAAAAAAAAAAAAAATTTTTTTTTTTTTTTTTTTTTTTTTTTTTTTTTTTTTTTTTTTTTTTTTTTTAAAAACTCTTCTACTTAACGCTTGGCACTGGATGCAAATTTAAAATCTTGTACGTGCTGCAATTGTTTAATGCTGACGCCATCTCTGCAATACCGTCCAAGAGATTGTTCTCTCTTTCATTGTTGAGTAGCACTTCCTTCAAAATGTCATCTGTGTATTCAGAATCTTCAAACACCAGTTGGTGAAAGCTTTGACTTGCCCGTTTTTTCGATATAAATCCAAACAAGTCAAACTTTTCAACTTTTTTGCGTCTACCATTTTGCACAACTTTTGGAGTTAGATACTTGCGTTTTGAAGCATCGTATATATTTTGCGAACAAGCCGATTCGAAATTTTCTGATTGTAGATCCTCTGGAGAACAAAAATCCCCTTGCACCTGTTGAGCATACCACAGGCTGTGAAAAATTTTGTAATTCCCATCGAGTACAGCTGGATATAATCTTTTAAACTCTGCTGCCGCCAGCTCACTTTCAGCCGGTTGAATATTGGCATACTCCAGTTTCTCGTTGAAAATCTTTTGAAAGACGGCGTTTTTAGTTAAAAGATCCTTTGCAATTTTTTCTACATCAGGAGTTTCCATCGTCTTGTTTAAGTCATGGAATTTTACGCAAGCGTCATCAGAAACCTCGCTACCAAACCAATACGCAGCATCGGTTTCAATTCAAATACAGTATGCGTGGAATATGAGGATGGTCAAATACTTTCCGAAAAATTTGATTTGGCATGTAGAATGTTCTTAATCACGTTGCAAAATGTTCACTATCGACGAAAAGAGGCCAGTCCTGATTGCATTTCCATACCTTTAGGATATTTTCAGCTGTTTGGATGGAAAGAGGGTGATGTCGTTGGGTTTTATAGAGATGATTTAGAATTGGCTATCGTATTTTCATAGACGCTACAATATCATCCATTTTCTCGCATGTATACCGATATTTCAAGTATTTAAACATGGTAATTGACACGAGTGCCAAAAAAATAATCAATGTGAGCACAATGAAATGCAAACGAAATGTAGTTTCATGAGTCTGCAATGTCAAAACACCAATAGAGTATAGTAAACCACTTGCTAGAGATAAAATTCCAAAAGGTTCCAAAATGGAGACACTCAACATTGTATTCGCTCCTTTGCTGCGAGCAAATTCAAATACACTTGATTCCAAAATGTTTCGTGGAAAGTCAAAGAGTTTTGTAAATTTCTATGAAAAGATTCATCAGCTGACAGCATATGAGCTAAACTGGAAATTGTTTCTTCCCGGCGACTCAATGAATGATTGACGAGAAAAAAGTAGAGTCTTTCCCACAAGTGATTCCAAGTGGGGAAGAGCTTATTCTTTTGAATAAGGAAAGCTTGAAATGAATTGGGATCCAAAGTGTTTTGTAGAAATGTTTCCAGCCCAGCAAATGTCGTTTGCAAAATTTCTTCAGACGTGTATGAAGGATCCATGTATAACCTTTATTTCAATCCAATAGTTTTAGCATCGACACTCAAAGCAGAGCTTAAATATACAACTTCAAAAAAAAAAAAAAAAAAAAAAAAAAAAAAAAAAAAATTTTTTTTTTTTTTTTTTTTTTTTTTTTTTTTTTTTTTTTTACGAAGCTTCTGACGTTTGAACTTGGACCAGTATTATCTAAAGTTGTGAGCTCCAAGAAATTCTAAAGTTGTGAGCTCCGAGAAATTCTACAGTTGTGAGCTCCGAGAAATTCTAAAGTTGCGAGGCCCCAGAAATTCTAAAGTTGTGAGCTCCGAGAAATTCTAAAGTTGCGAGTTGGAGGGCTTCAAGAAATTCTGATAAGACTGAGATCATCAAGACTCAACCTTTTTTTTTTTTTTTTTTTTTTTTTTTTTTTTTTTTTTTTTTTTTTTTTTTTTTTAATCGTTATGTTTACGCTTTTACTTTTATACTAAAGCCGCAATTCTTACAAACGCGATATAAACTCGGCGGTTCATCTATAGCGCGATCTTGACGTAAGGTATTGTTGAAATCTGGTTGTTTGCAACAATCACGCCGCTGTTTTCTTTTCAACCACTTACTAGATGTTTCATCAGAGAATAACAATTCCATTTTAAATGGCGAATGGAATGACTTGCTTCAATAGGTTGTTTCTCTAGTATAGTGTTGAGACCTTCAACAAATTCAAAAGTTGCTAATTCCAAGAAATTCTACAGTCGCTAATTCCAAGAAATTCTACAGTTGCGAGTTCCAAGAAATTCTACAGTTGCGAGTTCCAAAAAATTCTACAGTTGCGAGTTCCAAAAAATTCTACAGTTGCGAGTTCCAAAAAATTCTACAGTTGCGAGTTGAGGGCTTCAAGAAATTCTGACGAGTCTGAGACCATCAAGACTCAACGTCTGACTTTAACCAGCAACGTCAAAAAAAAAAAAAAAAAAAAAAAAAAAAAAAAAAAAAAAAAAAAAAAAAAAAAAAAAAATTTTTTTTTTTTTTTTTTTTTTTTTTTTTTTTTTTTTTTTTTTTTTTTTTTTTTTAACGAAGCTATTGACGTTTGAGTTTGGACCAGTATTATCTAAAATTGTGAGCTCCAAGAAATTCTTCTAAAGTTGTGAGCTCCGAGAAATTTTAAAGTTGTGAGCTCCGAGAAGTTCTAAAGTTGCGAGGCTCTAGAAATTCTAAAGTTGCGAGTTGGAGGGCTTCAAGAAATTCTGATAAGACTGAGATCATCAAGACTCAACGTCTGACTTTAACCTGCAACGTCAAAAAAAAAAAAAAAAAAAAAAAAAAAAAAAAAAAAAAAAAAAAAAAAAATTTTTTTTTTTTTTTTTTTTTTTTTTTTTTTTTTTTTTAACGAAGCTATTGACGTTTGAACTTGGACCAGTATTATCTAAAGTTGTGAGCTCCAAGAAATTCTAAAGTTGTGAGCTCCGAGAAATTTTAAAGTTGTGAGCTCCGAGAAATTCTAAAGTTGCGAGGCCCCAGAAATTCTAAAGTTGCGAGGCCCTAGAAATTCTAAAGTTGCGAGGCCCCAGAAATTCTAAAGTTGCGAGTTGGAGGGCTTCAAGAAATTCTGATAAGACTGAGATCATCAAGACTCAACGTCTGACTTTAACCTGCAACGTCAAAAAAAAAAAAAAAAAAAAAAAAAAAAAAAAAAAATTTTTTTTTTTTTTTTTTTTTTTTTTTTTTTTTTAACGAAGCTATTGACGTTTGAACTTGGACCAGTATTATCTAAAGTTGTGAGCTCCAAGAAATTCTAAAGTTGTGAGCTCCGAGAAATTTTAAAGTTGTGAGCTCCGAGAAATTCTAAAGTTGCGAGGCCCCAGAAATTCTAAAGTTGCGAGGCCCTAGAAATTCTAAAGTTGCGAGGCCCCAGAAATTCTAAAGTTGCGAGTTGGAGGGCTTCAAGAAATTCTGATAAGACTGAGATCATCAAGACTCAACGTCTGACTTTAACCTGCAACGTCAAAAAAAAAAAAAAAAAAAAAAAAAAAAAAAAAAAAAATTTTTTTTTTTTTTTTTTTTTTTTTTTTTTTTTTTTTTTTTTTTTTTTTTTTTTTATGCTGGTATCATTTCTTTTACTCGTTGCATTCCTTGGGAGAATAAATTCTCCACCCAGACTCCGACCGATTTCAAGTGTTCATCATTGTGTGACGTCATGTACATCATGTAAGCAGTCAAACCGATTGTCAACAATATCAATAGTAAAAATATCCATCTCCCCGTTAGAATAGCGACAGAAAGCAATATACAGTTTACATAAACTGTCGTATAAAACAATACACCGTGTATAATGGATCGGTCACCCATCCTTGTTTCTCATTCCATTTCAAAGTCAATCGCCTTATAATTCAACGTGTAGGTTGGAAAACCCAAAGATCTCGTTGTAAAGTCTCCTCTCTTCATTAAAAATCCACCCCCAAATCTAGACACTCGACCTTGCAAGTCTTCCGTCAACACCACGTCAGGTGGATAAGTGAGTTGGTATTGGTATTCTATAACGACTTTATTTCGAAACGTTTGCAAATTAAAACCCTGGGGGTATTTTTTGTCATCAATCTCGTATCCTTCTTCTGGAATGCGGACGTCTAAACCGTCAATCTTGACAATTGGTGTGGGATCTCCCCACACTATTCTTTTGACCTGGTTTTTTGTAAAATAGGCCGTAGAGTAGCTTGGCATGGTAAAACTCATGCTCGGCGCCATACAAGCAAATTTTTTCCCTTGTATCAATTCAATGCCCGTCGTGCTGGAGGATGGGCAAAACAAAAAGGGTTCGTTTTCATCGCACGTCATGTAAATGGTAGAGTCCCAGACGAAATTTCCAGACCGGAGTCGATTCCCGGGCTCGCATGGATCGTCGTACGTCTTCTCCACGGGCCTCTGGGACCAATACAAACGTTTTTCGAGCGATTCCTTTTTAATCAACCTTTCATTTTCCATCAGGCACTGCGAACCGTCTTCGAGCGATAGTTTAAACGAGGGTATGAGGGAAAGAAACGGATATTTTGCGCACTCTGGATGACTGCACACGTTAAACGCTTCCAAATATGTCTCAGACGCCTCGCAAGTTTTGGTGGGGAGCTTGTAGTTCCACGGCTTTATCCAATTACTGATGCTCAACGAATCAAAGGAAAAGAAATCGAGTCCTTCGAACGAAAAAACATTTTCTCGGCGTGGCTGACACAATTTGGTATCGAAATAATGGTTCGCAGGGCATTTTTGGACTGTTTCCGTCTGACAATCATAATACGCGTCGGGTTGTCCACCCATGGGTACTTTTTGAACAGTGTTGTCACAAGCCGATTCTCGCTTAAAACGTTTGTTTATCCGTTGCCCTGGATCCAAGTGAACTCGTTTTCGCGTCTCTTTGAACTCGTAACCTGTGACGCGATCCATTTGAGATGAGTACTTCCAGTTGGGTACGTGTTTTAAAAAGTGATAGGCTGGCACCACAATTTCTGGATCGGTAGAGTGGACGTTTTTACCAAAGGAAGGGACGGAGCATTTCTTGCCATCAAACACGAGTGGTAAATGAGTCAAATCATCCCCTTCGGATAAATAGGGGTCCCAATTTGGAGAACACATGTTAACGCGTTCCACTTTACCACCCATGCACACTCTATATCCTGGCGAAAATGTGAAAGGTCCATTTTGCTGTTCGGGCAGAGGGATGAGCGTTCCATCTGGTATATTGAAACAGGCATCCGACTCACATACGGCTGTGTCGAAATATCGAAACCCCTCTGGACACGTGTCGTACGTCATTTGATTGTCTCGACAGACGAGTAGCGTTTTGGAATTTAAAATTTTGGGTTCCTTGTGAAACTGGCAATAGACGGACGCATCAGACGTGTTGACACATTTGTCGTGCATGAAAATTTCATCGGAAGGGCATTTTTTAGCCGCTCTCGTTCCCTTTTCGCATTCATAATACAAATTTAACTCATAAGGATTGGCAAAACGTTTTCCATCCTTTTCACCCGAGCAAGGTTGGATGGGTTCACATTGTTGGTTGGTAAACAGGTGACCAGGAGGGCACATGTGCAGTTTATCGATTTGGGAACCTTGGCACGTAAAGTAAAAAACTCGTTTGTCTCGTAACGTGGTAGTGGCATTGGATTCAAATTGCACATTATTTTCGAGAGTTTTATCCCTTTTTAAGTACTCGTACAAGGGTTTTCCAGTAGCCAACACGCGAAAACCGTTGGGTTGACCGTGGCAAACATCTCCCAAAGTAATGGTTTCGTCTTGTATTTTGAATTCATTGGGCAAATCTACTTTCCAATCGACAGTAGAGTGGGTCGAGTATTGAAATGTGGATCCATTCAACTCGAGTTGTTGAGTAAACGTTGGTTTGGAAGGGACGTATGGAGTCGAGGGTTTAGAAACGGATAAGGAGTCAGATTGCGCCATGTAATAGAAATACAGTAAAAAAATGACTAGCGCTAATGCTGTCACCCACATTGTAAACTTGCTTTTGTTGTATCATGTGGGGAAACGCAATGAAAATGATCCCGCCACCAAATCTCGTTTCCCCGTGTTTCCAAGTCTAAAAGGTCGAATATCGTGTAAGAGACAAAGAGGGGGTTCGGGATATTTTACGCGAGTGTTTGGCTTCCTCGTTCTAATTTTATCCATTTCCAAAATCATTTCAAACCAATAGTGTCCAGAAAAGAGTTTGTGAACAAAGCTTGTGGAATGTGACGAGGGTGGGAGGCGAGAGCCTAGGACACGAGCAAACGAGCTTTCACGTATCTCAACGGGTGGTGTTTTCTTTTCCGTCAAAACTGTGGAAGCGAGTGTGGTCATCCAATCATAAAAATCAAACGCTTCAAACATTTCATTTTCAGTCGAATCATCGGGCGGGTATTCGGTCGGCAAGTCGGCCAACAATTCTTTGGTGAGGTCATCCATAGATTTCAGAGTGTTTGAGAGCTTCAAGAAATTCTAAAGTTGAGGCCTTCAATAAATTCTAAAATAGCGAGTTCCAAGATTCAAGAGATTCTAAAGTCGAGGGCTTTAAGAAATTCTGACGAGTCTGAGATCATCGAGACTCAACGCTTGCTCTTAACCTACAACGTTAAAAAAAAAAAAAAAAAAAAAAAAAAAAAAAAAAAAAATTTTTTTTTTTTTTTTTTTTTTTTTTTTTTTTTTTTTTTTTTTTTTTTAATGAAGCTATTGACGTTTGAACTTGGACCAATATTATCTAAAGTTGTGAGCTCCAAGAAATTCTAAAGTTGTGAGCTCCGAGAAATTTTAAAGTTGCGAGGCCCCAGAAATTCTAAAGTTGCGAGGCTCTAGAAATTCTAAAGTTGCGAGTTGGAGGGCTTCAAGAAATTCTGACGAGTCTGAGATCATCGAGACTCAACGCTTGCTCTTAACCTACAACGTTAAAAAAAAAAAAAAAAAAAAAAAAAAAAAAAAAAAAAAAAAAAAAAAAAAAAAAAAAAATTTTTTTTTTTTTTTTTTTTTTTTTTTTTTTTTTTTTTTTTTAAAAACTTGTTTCTAGTTATTCTTTTTCTCGTTCGCTGTCATCTCTCGCCGGTTCAACTTCGTCACATGGAGTGGATGATTTTGAAATTCCTTCGAGTAGAGCCAATGCTACTTCGATAGCTTCAAGAGTTTTGTTCAACTCAGTGTATGACTCTTTATATTTTTTCAGATGATTCTGCAAAATATTAAAACGAACATCAGTCCGATCTAACATATTTATAATCTGTGTAATATCATCCATAATGCTTACTGCATCATTACTGAGGTGTCTTCGGTCACGATACATACTTTCACGGTACACATTAATCTGACATTCTAAGTGGTCTTCAATCAATTCACTCATCTTGTTTAATCAAAACTAACAAGAGCTCAAGACAAGTCATTTCAAGGTATGACTAGATACAGATTTTAAAAAAAAAAAAAAAAAAAAAAAAAAAAAAAAAAAAAAAAAAAAAAAAAAAAAAATTTTTTTTTTTTTTTTTTTTTTTTTTTTTTTTTTTTTTTTTTCCCAATAATGTGTGCATAGAGAAAAACTTATTTTTCTTTGTCAATTGGCAATTGGTTATTTATAATTGGGTGATTAAATACATGCATTTCCGTGTTGACCATGGAATTGTGAAACTCCATGGTTAATGAATGAACGACATCAATTTCTCTTTTCAAAACGATATATTGTATTTCATCTTTGTTAAATTTTGCAAGCAAGTTTGACAAAAAATATTTGAGATATCTCATGCTTGTCTCGGCCCTATCTCTGGCCCGACATGCTTTTTCCTTTTCGATATTAATGAGGCATTGTCTATGTGAATTCATCTTTATTTATCTTTTTTGCTCGATTCTGAATTTGCGTGTTTAACAGTGGCCTTTGTCGAATCCATTGGATATTTTTTTTTCTTCTTGGGAGCAGTGGATTCAGATTTCTCACATTTTCGTTTTTCCTTGGGAGTGGCAGATGCTTCCAGTGCTCGTTTTTTCTTGGGTGTGGCAGAACGTTTGGATTCACATTTGCTTTTCTTTGAAAGTGTTGCAGATTGCTTCTTCTCTAGAATTTTATTTTTGATGGGTAATGTGTTTTTAGATGGGTGGCTGGTAGTGGGTCCATCATCCCACTCGTCCGGCTGCAATTTTCGTGTGATACGCACTTTTTTATCAACCACATGATTGTTGACACTGAATGTGTATTTTATTCCCTTTTCCACCAGCATGACGATATTTTGTTTTCGAGCGTGCCAATACAACAATTCGGCATGCATCAATTGTTTCCATTTCAATGTATTCATGACCATGTCACATTCTTCTATAGGCGTCTTTGATCTTTTCCAAAAGGCCATGTTTAACAAAATGCAAAATGTCTTTTTGGTGTTGATAAACATTTGCGCATAATCCACCCATTTACATTCTCGCGCGTCCATGATAAACGATCGGCAATGTTTTTCGCTCACATCTGCTCGAGAATACGTGTATTCAATGTAATCGTTTGCCTTTTCTGGGTACCTTTCCAACATGCGGTAAGCGGCGCAATTTTGGGATTTGTACTCGCTCACGTGTTTTGTTTTCTTGATGATGGAGTATTTCGTCGGATCTCTGCATTTGTAACAAGCCTTTTGAATCAATTCGACCCACAGTAACCATCCACGACTTTCCAAGGAAAGACCCTCCTCCAGCCAAGCGTTGGATACGGCATTTTCTGGCACATCTTGTATGGCCATAGGAGTTGAACGGGTCGAGTAGATGAAATTCCACACATTTTCCAACACCAAGGCTGTCATGAATTCAACGAGTTCATTGACCCGTTTCTGAAAACATTTGGCCACCACTTGTCCCTGCACCGATTCGTAAATGTAGCGCTTTCTGGATAAGACGAGCAAGCGTTTAATGCGTTTCTCATATTTGAGCTCCACGTGAGGCAAGTTTAAAAAAGCATTGATGCTTTCGCAATGGTCGTGTGGCCATTTTTCCACCATCAAGCTATCGGTGTCGGCATAACACACGCGATATCCCAAACGCTTGCAGTAGTGATACGACCCCAGCAATTGATAGCGTGCGAGTGTGACGATAATCATGGCAATGGGCAAGTACGACAGACACGACTGTTTGTTGCCCATGATGCCGTAGAGGGAATTTATCAAAATTTTGATGCACAGTTGGACATTGTGATGATAAATATCCTTGGTCTCCTTGTATTGGCGCTGGTGTGATTTGCGTAAATTGATAAAATGCTTCACGATACAAGGCAGGAAACCCTTGGTGTGGGGGTTGATGACCATGACGAACGATTCCGACTCGTAAGATGGATATCGAAAATGCTCGACGTTTACATTTTTTTCAAAATCCTCGTCTCCATGAATCTTGTACGGAATGGCCAACATGGTTTGGGTGTTGGGGGAGGCCAACCATTCTTCTCTCGTCAAAATGGTGCAGGTGCTGTAACAGAGATTGCAATTGAGAAGGGCGCTCGGGTACATGCTCACAAAATCCATTTCGGCCACGTCCTCGTAAGCCGTTTGAGGAATGCAATAATTTAACGCTCCCTGATAGGTTTTGGCGTTGGTTACCATCAACGCATTGTATTTTTTGGGATCGATGGGACTCTTCATAAACTTGCTGTTGAAAAAATAGCCCAATCGTGAGCCATACGTTTTGAACAGTTCCAACAAAAAGCTTGAATTACCCATGTACAACGCACGCCCGGCATCCCAAGCCGTGAAATTGGCTCGTTCCACTAGAAACGACAAGACCATTTCTTTGGTAAAGAGCTTGTACACTAGAAAGGAATCCTTTAAACAACGGTGACACTCTTCTCGACCGCAAGACTCGCACATTCCGATGGGCGGCTCAGGCAAAGTATCCAGAGTCACAATCTTTATATCGTGGGCTGGATGATATTTCGGCCACCTGCTCAGGATGTCGCTCCACAATTTCCGTGTCGTGTCGTCTGGTAAGACGAGGGTCGTTGCGTTTAGGCTCGACAGTTTATCAAAGAGCTCCTGCTTCGGAATGGATCCGTCGCCCGACTTGCACACATAACCATTGGTGATTGTAAATCCATCCGAGCGCAAGCACAGGACTGCAAACGCATTTCTGTGTTGGTAACGGTAGTATTTGGGTGGTGGCTGAGCACGAGGCGTCTCCCTCCATCTCGAAGGATAGCGTTGGAAGGCAGACTGTCTAGAAAAATCCAATCTACGAGGTGTGCATGAGAACTTTGTCGGACGATGACGAGGCGTATAGAAATCTCTGGGACGCTTCCAGCCAGAGGGATCAAAGTTTGAATTTCTTGGACGCTCAGACATTCTTCGCCACGTGCCATGTTGACTGGAATCGTGTATC
The DNA here is from genome assembly GCF_982258835.1 of Parasteatoda tepidariorum. Taxonomy (NCBI): domain Eukaryota; kingdom Metazoa; phylum Arthropoda; class Arachnida; order Araneae; family Theridiidae; genus Parasteatoda; species Parasteatoda tepidariorum. Next base: position 96,788,098 of record NC_141757.1, on the reverse strand, counting down.
CTCTCCGTAGACTTTGTCGAAACGGGTGGATCCACAGGAGTAGGAGTCATGGGTGGCGAGAATAGTGAAATAATTTCAGTGTCCTCTTCATTTTGGTCACGAGCATTGGCTTGCACTCGAGCCATTGTGGCTGTAAATTCACTATTGTCCTCATCAGTTGAAATGTATGGATGATTGCTGGCCATGATGCTATTCAGTCGTCCAATTTCCACAGGTCTTTGGGTTGTGATCAAGTCAAGCTAAGAGTTTTTTCAGACTTTATCTCCGGATGCTGGAGCAGCAACGAGTGATTTTCAACTGTGTGTGAGCGCCTTTAATACTCGCTGCTCAAAAATTTGAACCAATCACAAGCGACTTTTAAAGAGGCTGGTTCCAAGAAATTGGCAAGGTGTGACAGCTCCAAGAAATTTGCAAGTTTTGACAGCTCCAAAAAATTCTGATGAACTGAGATTCTCAAGACTCTACGCATGGTTTTAAATAGCAGCTTCAAAAAAAAAAAAAAAAAAAAAAAAAAAAAAAAAAAAAAAAAATTTTTTTTTTTTTTTTTTTTTTTTTTTTTTTTTTTTTTTTTGAAAGTTGAAAAAAATTTTTTAAAGTTGTGTTTAGATTTTTCAAAGTCTATTTTCAAGGTCATCCAAGTGGCAAAAAAAATTCACTAGATCCACACTAGTGAGGGGGATGATGGGGGGTACCATCATCCAACTTAAAACTAATTGTAAATCTAAAACTAATTCTAAACAACGCAAAATTTTCAAAGTCCATTTTCAAGGTCATCCAAACGGCAAAAAAAATTCACTAGATCCACACTAGTGAGAGGGATGAGGTACCATCATCCAACTTAAAACTAATCTAAAACTAATTCTAAAACTAAATCTAAATCTAAATCTAAAACTAAATCTAAACCTAAAACTAAATCTAAAACTAAATCTAAACCTAAAACTAAATCTAAAACTAAATCTAAATCTAAAACATTCTATCCATGGATAGGGTCATGATCAACACATAAGCTCCAAAAAAATATCTCATAGGGGGGTGCAAAACCCCTACGGAAACGCTACCTCGGTATTGCTAATGCAACTCCGACCTGCAATATGTGCATCATAGCCGCCGTAGCGACTACGGGTTTTCTCGTTGGGCCGAAGCCCCTACGGGAACATGCTCTTCTCGATGACATCGTCGTGATGTCACCATCCTCCCTCTCTCCGCTGGACCGCAGAGTCTCCCTCTCTAATGAAACATTAGAGTTTTTAATTCAGCTATTTCTCTCGATTTTTTTTTAATTCAGCTATTTCTCTCGATTTTTTTTAATTCAGCTATTTCTCTCGATTTACTCCAATTTCTCTCGATTTTTTTTAATTCAGCTATTTCTCTCGATTATCTCCAATTTCTCTCGAATTCTTTAAGGCAACGCTTCTTCTGTCATCTCATGGCTGGAACATTCCATCGGGTCGTCTCCACCTGAAAAAAAAATACTTACCTGCTGGTCTGGACCTGAAAAAAATAAGCTCTCCTCATAGCTGCCGAAGCCACTACGGAAACGCTACCTCGGTATTGCCAAAGCAACTCCGACCTGCAATATGTGCATCATAGCCGCCGTAGCGACTACGGGTTCTCTCGTTGGGCCGAAACCCCTACGGAAACGCTACCTCGGTATTGCTAATGCAACTCCGACCTGCAATATGTGCATCATAGCCGCCGTAGCGACTACGGGTTTTCTCGTTGGGCCGAAGCCCCTACGGGAACATGCTCTTCTCGATGACATCGTCGTGATGTCACCATCCTCCCTCTCTCCGCTGGACCGCAGAGTCTCCCTCTCTAATGAAACATTAGAGTTTTTAATTCAGCTATTTCTCTCGATTTTTTTTAATTCAGCTATTTCTCTCGATTTTTTTTAATTCAGCTATTTCTCTCGATTTACTCCAATTTCTCTCGATTTTTTTTAATTCAGGTATTTCTCTCGATTTACTCCAATTTCTCTCGAATTCTTTAAGGCAACGCTTCTTCTGTCATCTCATGGCTGGAACATTCCATCGGGTCCGGACCTGAAAAAAAAGCTAATCTCGTTACGACAGACGTCCACAGCTGAATAGGATTGTTTCATCCGAAAACTCAATTTGCGCAGCAAGCAAAGAGACATGCAAAGAGAAAGACATTATCCGCTTCCAGTTGGCCAGGCTAGTCGCAGATAATGTTGAAAAGGAGCACACACATGCAAAAGGTATAAGATAGAGAGTAGCAGCGGCAGCGGTCCCTGCGCACAATCCTATTCAGCTGTAGATTCATCCATCGTAACGAGATGACTGTAGAGGCTCTCCAGGGCTGGTGACTGCTTGCCAATACAGTGAAGATCCCAGATCTCACCAGCGCTTTTAAAGCCCAATCTCAAAAAAAAAAAAAAAAAAAAAAAAAAAAAAAAAAAAAAAAAAAAAAAAAAAAAAAAATTTTTTTTTTTTTTTTTTTTTTTTTTTTTTTTTTTTTTTTTTTTTTTTTTTTTTTTTTTGAGATTGGGCTTTAACTAGCCAGCGAGTACCCAGTCTCTTCACTCCTCATTCAGGATTTGAAAGTTCAAGAAGTATTTTGTCATCAATATCATTATTCAAAAGTTCTTCCTCGAGTCAAGACGTGTCTTCAATTGCTCCTGGTCGACGGCAAAGGCTGCAGATCGTTCCGGCAAATATCAGAGAGAGCTTCGGCAAGGCAGACGGCAATCGTCGGCCAGTCGTTCATCTAGTTCAGACTTGTAAATTTTTCAGGCATATCTTCTCAAGGTGGAGTCGCGGCTGCGACTGATTTCCAAAGCTGAAGGAGCTCCTTTTAAACCCAATTTTGAAAAGTTTGAACCAATCAGAAGCGACTTTAGATTATATAAGAGATTGATAGTCAATCTATAATTTGAATGCTCCCGGGTCCATCGGACCCCCATGGGACATTATTTAAAATTCAAGCAAAGTATATCGTGTGGGGTATCAATAGATTTGTCTCGATGAGCTGAAAATTTTGCTGGCCCCCGGGGTCGGATGGACCCCCCATGGTACAATTTGAAAAATTCAAGCAAAGTATATCGTGTGGGGTATCAATAGATTCGTCTCGATGAGAAAAATATTTTGGTAGCCCCCGGGGTTGGATGGACCCCCCATGGTACAATTTGAAAAATTCAAGCAAAGCATATCATGTGGGGTATCTATAGATTCGTCTCGACGAGTAAAAAATTTTGGTAGCACCCGGGTCCATCAGACCCCCCATGGATAAGAGTTGGAAAAAATTTTCGAAAAGTATATCATGTGGGGTATCAATAGATTCGTCTCGACGAAAAAAATATTTTGAGGGCCATGAGACCCCCCCTGGAGCACAGTTGGGAAAAAATTTTCGCAAAGCATATCATGTGGGGTATCAATAGATTCGTCTCGACGAGTAAAATATTTTGGTAGCACCCGGGTCCATCAGACCCCCCATGGAGCAGAGTTGGAAAAAACAATTTCGCAAAGTATATCATGTAGGGTATCATGTGGGGTATCAATAGATTCGTCTCGACGAAAGAAATATTTTGAGGTCCATGAGACCCCCCATGGAGCAGAGTTGGGAAAAAATTTTCGCAAAGCATATCGTGTGGGGTATCAATAGATTTGTCTCGACGAGTAAAATATTTTGGTAGCACCCGGGTCCATCAGACCCCCCATGGAGCAGAGTTGGAAAAAACAGTTTCGCAAAGTATATCATGTAGGGTATCATGTGGGGTATCAATAGATTCGTCTCGACGAAAGAAATATTTTGAGGTCCATGAGACCCCCCCTGGAGCAGAGTTGGGAAAAAATTTTCACAAAGCATATCATGTGGGGTATCTATAGATTCGTCTCGACGAGTAAAAAATTTTGGTAGCACCCGGGTCCATCAGACCCCCCATGGAGCAGAGTTGGAAAAACATTTTTGTAAAGTATATCATGTAGGGTATCATGTGAGGTATCAAAAAATTTGTCTCGACGAGTAAAATATTTTGGTAGCACCCGGGTCCACGAGACCCCCCATGGAGCAGAGTTGGAAAAACATTTTCGCAAAGTAAATCATGTAGGGTATCATGTGAGGTATCAAACAATTTGTCTCGACGAGTAAAATATTTTGGTAGCACCCGGGTCCACGAGACCCCCCATGGAGCAGAGTTGGATTTTACGCAAAGACTTTCCAACGAAATATATCGAGTGAGGTATCAAACAATCGATGAGTCTGCCTAGAATAACCTGGAGGAACCCCCCAGGGATTCACTCTATGATCACCCACTTCCAAAGGTTGCATTGGAAACGTGTCTGCCTCCTCCTGTCACAGGGGGTCCACTGAAAAAAGGTCTTTAACAAGGCGTCAATGGCGGGAGCCGTCAAACCAGACCCCAGATTCCGTTTGACGGCTCTCCACGGCTCTACGCCTACTCGACACGCAGTCACTCGAAAAAATAGCTGAGCATCGTGACCCTTGCAAAATAAAATTGGAAACGCAAAACGACACAACAAATAGTCTCAAGCCTCGATTCTCACTGCTCTTTTGTCGTGACACCATGTTTGGAAACGTTCTCACTGCCCTCTCGTGAAGCAGTCCATTGTGTATGTGAAATGGTCCCCAGAAAGCCCTGTCCAATGCATTTTCAAGGGGTCTGCACCCAAACGCCCAATGTTGGCGTTGTGTGTATTTTAAAAAAATGGGACGAGTCCCCAATGAGGGGGACTCGTCCCATTTTTTTATAAAAAAATGGCTTTTGACACAGAGTTAGATTTCGTGTCGGCAAAGGGGACATGTCCTGTGTGGACGCGTGCGCAACCAATTGTCCAGACACTGTGCGTGAAACACGTGCTGGCAACGAGTTGGATGAGGCATTTCCAACATTTCCTCCAAACAAATCGGGCAAGGCTCAGGTGGGGCGTAATACCAGCTTTCAAAAGGTAACGAGAACAGACAATTTCGAATTTCGCTGGCTAAGCGAATCCGCAAATCGTCTGTCAAGTTGTAGCCTTTCCTAAACCAGTCGCACACAATATTCGACAACCATCTCATGCCGAAGCTATCAAAGCTCCGGTAAGCTGGGCTCAAGTGACTGACATTATTCTCGAAACGCAACTCTCGATCGAGAAATTGCTTAAAAGCACCCCTCACCTGCCTCACATCGGAATAGCCTTCCGGGTCGAGGAATCGAAGCACTGGATGCGCCTCGTCCCCCAATTCCACGACCTCTGGCTCTCCCATCAACAACACCTCCCGAGGAAAAGCATAGCATGGAAACACCTCATCGGGGGATTTGAGAACGAGATTTCTTACAATAAAAAGATTTGCCATTTTGAATCGACTCTATGTCAAAAAATATAACGGCTCCTCGGCGTGCAAGCCCTTTTTATAGACACACAGAGGGCGCTCCAGTCGTCCTGAAATGTTTTAGAAAATGCCACGTGACCTGAAAAGACGATGCATTTCCAGAAAGTCACGTGATGAGATTCACCTCACCGGATGCACTTTCAAGAAATCGAGCAACACATCACATCCGCCAGATGCACTTTTAGAATGTCACCGGATGTATTTCCAGGAAGTCGAGCGACACATCATATCCGCCAGATGCACTTTTAGAATATCACCGGATGTATTTCCAAGAAGTCGAGCGACAAAACACTTTCGCCAGATGCACTTTTAGAATATCACCGGATGTAATTCCAAGAAGTCGAGCGACAAAACACTTTCACCAGATGCACTTTTAGGATATCACGTGACAGGACATGGGAATTGTGATTGAAAGGTCAATGACCCAAGGTCATTAGAATGTTTGGATGATGCATGGAGAGATTGTCTCGAGACTCGAGGCTCGGGGCTCAGCAGAAAAATTTTTTTAAACCGGAAGTGGGCGTGGCCAAATGACAACTCAAAACTTGCATTTCGAAAATTTCAAATTTTGTCTCGACCCAAATTTTGCTGGACCCAAATCTGTGGCCGAGTGAAAAAAAATTTTCATAAACCGGAAGTGGTGAAAAGATAAGTGTCTCAAGGCAAGGGTTTTCCAAAAAATGTCACGCGATTCCAAAGCCCATTTTCACCCAAACCCCGCATCCCAATACACGTCAAACCTATCCATTGGCATGTGACGCATCCAAAGCAATGCGTCCATTGGTCTACAGTCCAATCCATCCATTGGCATGTGACGCTCGATGGCCATCCCATTCAGTCTCGAGAAAATTTTTGCTGGACCCAAATCTGCGATCGAGTGAAAAAAAAAAAAAAAAAAAAAAAAAAAAAAAAAAAAAAAAATTAACCGGAAGTGGGCGTGGCCAACAACTCAAAACTTGCATTTCGAAAATTTGAAATTTGTCTCGATCCAAATTTTGCTAGACCCCAGTCTGTGGCCTCGAGAAAATTTTTGCTCAACCCAAAATCTCCGGACGAGTGAAAAAAATTTTTTTTCAATTTTGTAGTTATAAAAAATATTCTAATTTTTAATTGAATAAAAAAATTCTTATTTGTAATTAAAAAATGATCAAACAGCTCTTCTACCCTAGTTAACAGTTTGCACTTTCAAAAAAAACATCGTTTTTTCATAATACACACCTTCACCAACCCACAAAGCGTGGGAAATATCGTTTTAAACGATGAAATATAATAGATGAAAAAAATCCAACCCTGCTCCAGGATGTCAGACCCAGGTGCCATGGATTTCTGAACCCCCCTCCATGGATGACCCTGCACCTGCGCAGCGTCTCAAAAAAAAAAAAAAAAAAAAAAAAAAAAAAAAAAAAAAAAAAAAAAAAAAAATTTTTTTTTTTTTTTTTTTTTTTTTTTTTTTTTTTTTTTTTTTTTTTTTTTTTTTTTTTTTGTGGGTAGTACTAGGGTGATGGCGTTGAACCAGCAGCTACAGTGAAAGACATCCCACCCATGTTCGTGATGTGTACTGTTGACGCGACTTGTCTTCTCAAATTTGCCACTTCTTCAGCCAGAGTGGCAATTTTTCGCAAAAGTGTTTCAATTTCGTCTTGTTTCTGCTTATTTTCCGTCTCCAGCTGGTCAATCCGACGTTTCAATACATTTTTTTCCGATTCGTTTTCTGCATTGATTCGTTTCATCTCCACTCTTTGCTTCTCCCTCATGTACTCCACGACACTCATCTGACGGGCTTGTGGTTGACTCAACGTATAATAAGCATTTGCCATGCGTTGGCGCAAGGAATTTCCCTTTTGAATCTGAAACATCATGAATTGTTCGTGATTCGAAAATGTAGGTTCACCTCCCGTGGGCTGGACGCGCATTACGTCGTTCTCAAACCAATACGCTCCGTAATCTCCGTCTGGATGAGGTGCCCAATCCCATCGCAATTGAATGCAACAGTTTGGAAGCGTCATAATCTCAGACACTTTTACGCGATACGTTTTGTAATTTGAACCAAACTTTTCACACTTCCAACCCAGTACGAGTTTATCGCGAAGTTTTCCTTTTAGCCATGTCATCACGCCGTGGCGGAAGAGACTGGCCATGTTCATGACGGAATGCTCGTGTAACGGGCGATTGATGTAAAAATGTCCGCGTCGCCCCTCGCCCGGCTTCTTGGATCCGGAGCATTGGGATTTTTCGCTCGATACGTAATGAATGGCATTGGCCAAATGCATGGCCGATACAATTTTTTTATGTCCTTTGCAATAGCGCTCGTTGGCACGAGATTGTTTAATCGACCTCCAAACCTTCAGGTAGGCAGCTCGATCTTGAACGGCCACAATCATGTGGCGATGCAGTTTATTAGGATTTATGGTATTTCGTATGTCAATCTTGCAACCATCGCACAAGCACCAAAAGGTCGACACCACCAGTTGACCCTCGTCAAACACGGACATTTTTTGTTTGAAACTGGCAAAGGCGTAGGATCGAATAAACACGTGATAAAGTGTCCACGCCTTGGAAAAATACATTCGAAACAGGGCCGCGGCCTCGCGTCCCAAATTGCTTTTGTCGTTAAACGGGTAAAGGGAACCCGTGTTGGTCAATGCTCGAAAGTCGCCGGGGTAGTTGTCGTAAAATCCAACTTCTTGTAAATCTGTGTCGAGGACTCTATGTTTAAGTTTGCGACGTAATAATGAAGGGTCAAAAGATTTACATTCACATAAATCGGGTGTGGAGATTTCGGCAGAATCGATTGCAGAGGCAGCACTGGTTCCAGCAGTGGCGTTGTCAGCGTGGATGAAGCGTTTTTTTTGTATTTTTCTATTCATCGTTTTGAACGAGTCAAAGCATTTTTTTCTGTGAATGTCGTCTTGAGATGAATTTGAAAATGTATATCTGCAAAAAATGCATTGAGTCTCTTCATTTAAATTGTGTTCGGATTGGGAATGAGTCTTTCGATACTCTTTAAATAACAATTTTTCATCGCAAAATGGGCACGAGATGATTTGCTCATTCCAATATCGGTATGAAAAATACATTTTTCTATCTGGTTTTGCTTTCGGCATCTTGATGAGGCGTTCAAAATTCAAATACTTCTCAGTGATGGAGCAATGGAATTGGCTAAAGCGTCGTTACTCGATCACAATCTAATGGAAAATTGTCAAGACGCTAGCTTAGATATACTAACCACCAAAAAAAAAAAAAAAAAAAAAAAAAAAAAAAAAATTTTTTTTTTTTTTTTTTTTTTTTTTTTTTTTTTTTTTTTTTTTTTTTTTTTTTTTTTTTGAGACGCTGCGCAGGTGCAGGGTCATCCATGGAGGGGGGTTCAGAAATCCATGGCACCTGGGTCTGACATCCTGGAGCAGGGTTGGATTTTTTTCATCTATTATATTTCATCGTTTAAAACGATATTTCCCACGCTTTGTGGGTTGGTGAAGGTGTGTATTATGAAAAAACGATGTTTTTTTTTAAAGTGCAAACTGTTAACTAGGGTAGAAGAGCTGTTTGATCATTTTTTAATTACAAATAAGAATTTTTTTATTCAATTAAAAATTAGAATATTTTTTATAACTACAAAATTGAAAAAAAATTTTTTTCACTCGTCCGGAGATTTTGGGTTGAGCAAAAATTTTCTCGAGGCCACAGACTGGGGTCTAGCAAAATTTGGATCGAGACAAATTTCAAATTTTCGAAATGCAAGTTTTGAGTTGTTGGCCACGCCCACTTCCGGTTAATTTTTTTTTTTTTTTTTTTTTTTTTTTTTTTTTTTTTTTTCACTCGATCGCAGATTTGGGTCCAGCAAAAATTTTCTCGAGACTGAATGGGATGGCCATCGAGCGTCACATGCCAATGGATGGATTGGACTGTAGACCAATGGACGCATTGCTTTGGATGCGTCACATGCCAATGGATAGGTTTGACGTGTATTGGGATGCGGGGTTTGGGTGAAAATGGGCTTTGGAATCGCGTGACATTTTTTGGAAAACCCTTGCCTTGAGACACTTATCTTTTCACCACTTCCGGTTTATGAAAATTTTTTTTCACTCGGCCACAGATTTGGGTCCAGCAAAATTTGGGTCGAGACAAAATTTGAAATTTTCGAAATGCAAGTTTTGAGTTGTCATTTGGCCACGCCCACTTCCGGTTTAAAAAAATTTTTCTGCTGAGCCCCGAGCCTCGAGTCTCGAGACAATCTCTCCATGCATCATCCAAACATTCTAATGACCTTGGGTCATTGACCTTTCAATCACAATTCCCATGTCCTGTCACGTGATATCCTAAAAGTGCATCTGGTGAAAGTGTTTTGTCGCTCGACTTCTTGGAATTACATCCGGTGATATTCTAAAAGTGCATCTGGCGAAAGTGTTTTGTCGCTCGACTTCTTGGAAATACATCCGGTGATATTCTAAAAGTGCATCTGGCGGATATGATGTGTCGCTCGACTTCCTGGAAATACATCCGGTGACATTCTAAAAGTGCATCTGGCGGATGTGATGTGTTGCTCGATTTCTTGAAAGTGCATCCGGTGAGGTGAATCTCATCACGTGACTTTCTGGAAATGCATCGTCTTTTCAGGTCACGTGGCATTTTCTAAAACATTTCAGGACGACTGGAGCGCCCTCTGTGTGTCTATAAAAAGGGCTTGCACGCCGAGGAGCCGTTATATTTTTTGACATAGAGTCGATTCAAAATGGCAAATCTTTTTATTGTAAGAAATCTCGTTCTCAAATCCCCCGATGAGGTGTTTCCATGCTATGCTTTTCCTCGGGAGGTGTTGTTGATGGGAGAGCCAGAGGTCGTGGAATTGGGGGACGAGGCGCATCCAGTGCTTCGATTCCTCGACCCGGAAGGCTATTCCGATGTGAGGCAGGTGAGGGGTGCTTTTAAGCAATTTCTCGATCGAGAGTTGCGTTTCGAGAATAATGTCAGTCACTTGAGCCCAGCTTACCGGAGCTTTGATAGCTTCGGCATGAGATGGTTGTCGAATATTGTGTGCGACTGGTTTAGGAAAGGCTACAACTTGACAGACGATTTGCGGATTCGCTTAGCCAGCGAAATTCGAAATTGTCTGTTCTCGTTACCTTTTGAAAGCTGGTATTACGCCCCACCTGAGCCTTGCCCGATTTGTTTGGAGGAAATGTTGGAAATGCCTCATCCAACTCGTTGCCAGCACGTGTTTCACGCACAGTGTCTGGACAATTGGTTGCGCACGCGTCCACACAGGACATGTCCCCTTTGCCGACACGAAATCTAACTCTGTGTCAAAAGCCATTTTTTTATAAAAAAATGGGACGAGTCCCCCTCATTGGGGACTCGTCCCATTTTTTTAAAATACACACAACGCCAACATTGGGCGTTTGGGTGCAGACCCCTTGAAAATGCATTGGACAGGGCTTTCTGGGGACCATTTCACATACACAATGGACTGCTTCACGAGAGGGCAGTGAGAACGTTTCCAAACATGGTGTCACGACAAAAGAGCAGTGAGAATCGAGGCTTGAGACTATTTGTTGTGTCGTTTTGCGTTTCCAATTTTATTTTGCAAGGGTCACGGTGCTCAGCTATTTTTTCGAGTGACTGTATATATATATATATATATATATATATATATATATATATATATATATATATATATATATATATATATATATATATATATATATATATATATATATATATATATATATATATATATATATATATATATATATATATATATATATATATATATGATTTATTTTTGGGCTACAAAATGTTCGAATCCGCTACTTTTGGAGCTCCCATTCGCTACTTTTTAATCTTAAGTTCTGGCAACACTGAGTCGTCGTAGAAATTTGTAAACATTAATGTAAACATATAAAGTTTTCTGAGTGTCACGAGTTAAAAGTATTATTATATCTTTTAATTTTCAGTAATGAAAAACAAACGATGTGGGTAAGACCACAGGAAGTATCTTTAGCGAAGTCTTTGTGGTGAGATGGAAATATGTTCTATCTAATATTTATCGAATGATTATAATACCATATTTGCAGTCAAAGTTTTTCTTTTCGTTTTATATGAACATATAATAAGGGAGTAACATTACATATTGTCGTTTTCTTTTCTAATTAAAATTTTTTTTAATGTTTTTTTTTATATTTACGCATTTGATTTTATCCAATTCAAGAGAAATGTTTTTAAAATCTATTTTATAATCGCGTGAAATCCTTTATATGTTTGTTCATCACAAATTACTGAATTGCCTGACCATAAAGGCTAGTAAAAAAAGTTATTAATTAAATTATTTTTAAATAGTTTTATTTGCATATTTAAGTTTTCTAATTTAATAGCTACTCTAAAACTGTTTTTTATTGTTCTAAAGTTGTCAAAATATGTCCTATCTGGGCTGTATATTGAAAAAATTATCTCCTTCAGGAATAGTCTTTAATCTTTCCTACAAGGTATTTTTCTCAAAAAGACTCAAGAACTGCCGTTAAGTATAATTTTTGAAGAATTGTTAATTTGAGAATTGATAGTTTGTGCTGCAATGTATAAAACTTAATTACTAATTTTTATTCTTCTATATTGATTACTGTTTTCTTCCAGATAACTTTTGAAATTGCTTGAATGCATTATATCTAGACTGGAGTACCAATATTAGTACCTATTTGCTATAGGTGTGTTCATTAATGTGTCACTGTCTTGTTTTTGTAATTGCAATGAAATAAAGAAACATATAGTGACAAGTCAAGTTTATAACAACTGTATCTGATGCATTTGCTTTTGACTAGGTTGTATTCTTTAGTTTCTTGCATGGCACTGCCCAGTTGTCACCAAAACTTGCTGGCCATATTGGTGCAGCCACCAATGCAGAAATTCCCCTTCTAGAGAAATTACTAAATTTGATTAGCATAATTTTCTCTAATATTCTGAAAAATATATCCTGCTCTTTAGTGAAGATATTTGTCCTATAGAACTTATAAAATTTCTGCCTTTATCACTTAATTGATGAAGATTAATTTAGGTATCAGCTTTATCTATTTGGTTAAGGTTGTTAACAGCAAAATTTTAATCTGTTCTTTATTACATTTGATGTTTTGATATACAAATGTCTTTTTGCAAAGTTAAATGTATTACAAATATTTAGTTAGTTGAAACAACATATTTTTTTGTAAGGATCTGATAGTCATTAAACCTTTTATTTTGTATCTTTGACTATTCTTTTCAATATTTTATTTTCTTATATAACACAGATTTATCTACATCTAGCATAGGGGTGCACAACCTTTTTCAGTGAAGGGCCACATGCACAGTAGATTGACCAATGAAGGGCCGCATGCCTAAGTGTTTAGACCGACATATTGAAAGCAATTGTTGGTGGTGATTGTTATATAAACATCATTGTTTACATAACACTAAATTCCTTTTGTCGGTTAACCTTGTAATCTCTTTGCAGAAAATACAATACTTTAAAACGTTATGAATTAGAAAATGCAAAACTGATTACTTAAGAAGGAAAACAGAATTCGAAAATCAGAATCAATTTATCGGAAAAAATTTAGATAAATTGAAATAATTAAAAAACTATGGAAAAATTGAATTTTTTTTTTATCACATTACAAAATACAAAAGTCCATTTAAACATAAATTTTAGCGTTAAATTTTTTTTTCATGGAATTAAATTTCAAATAAATAAATGTTCTGGTCATTAATATAAATTCAAGTTAAATATATTTTGATTTAAAGAAAGTTTATAGGGTTAAAAATGATTAAAACTAAAACAAAACCCCTTAAGTGGAAAATTTAGCATTTATTAGGGAATGTACTTTATCTTTCAGACATTTTTATTTTAAATTAATAATAAGAGGCTAAGAGAGGGAAGAAAAAGAAAGAAAGAAAACACATTAAATTTCAAGGAACTATATTCCTTAATAATAAAAAACTATTAACATACTTGTTTACAACTTTTTATGACGAATATATTTTTAACATGACATTTACTATTTACAATTAATGCACAATCAATAAAATTTACATTACTTTTCGAAACTTATCGTGATTAAATTTTTTATACAGTTAAAATTTAATGATATACAAATCATTTCCCACCATATAATCATAAATGATATAAAATGCTCCAAGAAGATAGAAAATGGTTTAAAAAATTTCTTAATGGTTACACTGTAATTTGGAAAATTTTGGAATATTGTGATAATTTTATATACTTGATCATGTGATATTTTTTAAGCCATTAAATGAAAATGTAATGATTGTATTTAAAGACTACTCTGTAATTTTGAACAGGCCAAATTCATTCTGGAAATCTGTCTTTCGACAGAAGCTGTTGTTGTGAGTAGTATTAAACTTAGAGCAAATAACATAATCAGTTTTGGAATTTGTCCTAGATGGTGTTCTTCCTTTCTGTGTTTTTAAATCGCGGAAATACAAATAGCGATGTGTTATTTTTTAATTGCTTGAATGCGAATCGCTATGTGTGATTTTTTAATTGCTTGAATACGAATTGCTATGAGTGATTTTTAAATTGCGTAAATAATAAACTCGATGCTTGTTTTTCAAATCGCGTGAATACGAATCGTGTGGCTTTTAAATTGCGAAAGGACTACTCACAACACTTGATTTTTAAAATGCATTAATATGAATCGCAATATATGGATTTTAAAACGCGTGCAAGAAAAGTAGCAACGGATGATATTTTAAATGCCAGAACACGAATCGCGATATGTGATTTTAAATCCCGTAAATACGAAGCGCGATGGATTTTTTTAAAATCTCGTTAATGTTAATACGAAATGCGATGCGCAATTTTCAGATCGCGTAAATACAAATTACGATATATGACTTTTAAATTACATGTGACAACAAAAAGAATAGGTTCGATGTGTGTTGTTAAACTTGCACGTGTTCATGGGACTAAAAAATTATGCCGTGTTCTGAATTTTTTTTTTGTTGCAAAACGGACCGCGTTTAATATAAACACATCTCGTTTTTTTTTCTGGGAATGTGTTGATTTGGCTAAGATACGTAATTACTTTTTAAGTTACGAAAAAAAACTAAAACTGAATCGAATTTCACGAGTTGTAATATTGTGTGAAAAAATCAGGTATATTCCAAATCACAAATAAAAATGCAGCAATAACGGGAAAGAAGAAAAAACACTTTCGAAAACTCTCTTAAAAAATTCGTGTTAAAATCGGTACAACGCAAATGATAAAATCGGCACAAACAGAGCACGTAAAAAATAATTATTTTAATGCGCGATTCAAAACTCGCTTGCTGTCAAAGTATTAAAAATATCATAATCTTTTTAAATCACGGGGAAAACGTAATAACTACTAAAACAATAACCAAAATACTTTAATATTTTAGATGAAATTGGAGTAAATAAAGTCCATCAAAATTTTATGCAATTTAAATGCGAGATTTGAAATTAAAATGTCGCAATAGCGTATAAAAAATATCGATACTTTCAAAACCTTGTAGAAATGTGTAGCAATAATTTCTAAAATAACGATTGAAAAATAATTTGATTTGCGATAAAATCGTTACAAATAAGCCATGTCAAAAAATGGTTATCTAAATGAGCGATTCTTTACTCGCGATTCGTAATAATATCTGGCTAAAATATCGAAGTTTTAAAAACCGGGTGGAACTGTGCAGCAATAACTGTTGAAGAAAGGATCTAAAGTCATTTAGATTTTCCATGAAGTTTGCACAAATAAAGCGTTTCATAACTTTCAAAAATCGCTATTTCAGAAACTACTTGAAAATGGGTAGCAATAACTACCGAAAAGTCATTGGAATCGGCACATACGAAAAGCGTCAAAAGTGGTAATTAAAATTCGTAAATCGTAATAATGATGTATTAAAAATATTGTGATTTTTAAAACTATGCCGAAATCCGTAGCGTTAACCATCGAAGAACTACATTGATTGAGATTGGGTGCGTCAAAAACTTAAAAGTATAAATTTAAATTACCGAATTTTTTTTATTATTTTTCAAAAACAAATATTTAATTTTTATTTTTATTTTGTTCAGATTGCGGCCGCGGGCCGCACATCGAGGGTTGGCGGGCCGCATTTGGCCCGCGGGCCGCAGGTTGAGCACCCCTAATCTAGCATAAAAAAAAGAAAAGTATCATGTAACTTCGGATTAGTTACATTTTATATTTCATCATATTGTTACAATTTAATTTTATTTATGTCTTGCGTTTTTTGTAAGTGCTCTTTTTAATTTATAATTTTTTATTTTAACAAAGCAATTTTTTTTATATTTCTCAGGGTCTGTGAAAGAGCCAACACATATTTTGTACTTCAACAAAGGAAAGGTTATGGCACTAGAGGTCTTGCATCATTATTCGTTGGCACATTCGACAGTGTGTTTGACACAAAAGTATTGAACTCCATTAATTTCATTATTTAACACTTTATATTAATCTTAGGTTTTTAGGAAACATTATAAAAAAATTTAATATTTTCGAAAGATTCAGGTTGGCTTTTAACCTCATACGGCTTTTTGTGAATAAATACGGTACCTTAAAGAAATAACTAAGTGTTTATTTACTATGTTCTGACAAAATATTTTTCTAGAAGCAAATGAATAAAATAATTATAAGAAATTTCCTGAATAAGTATCATTGAAAGGGACTATTTTTATTAATTTTTTTTACTTGAGTTTAAACATTACTGTAAATTACAAAGCTTGCATAATAAATAAGTTGTCAATTATTAGTATTCTTTAACTGGGTTTTGAAAATATAAGACAGCAAAAAAGGGCTCACAATTGCAATGAAGGTTGTAGAACAATTTAAGTTCGCACCAAACCATTTTTCTTTGTAGCAGAACTGTTTATGTACAAGTTGCAGTATAAGTTGTTAATAGTTTTTGTTTCTCTATGTAAGCATTTAATTATTATTTAATTTATAATAAGAATAATATGAATAGTTATTTTTGATAATACCCACAGAAACTTCTAAAAAACTAAAAAAAAAACTAACTCAGTGGCGCGACAGCCCATTAAGAGGGCCAAGGCCGACTGTGCCCATCTCAGTTTTCTTGACCTTGGGCTCTGGGGTGCAGGAGCATATGTTCCGGTCAGGTGGTCAGCCGAACGCGGAACCCCCAGTGTTAGTTCCCAAGCATGCTTGGTACTCATTTTATCGACCCACTGAAGGGATGAAAGGCTGAGTCGGCCTTGCCCGGCCCAAGGATCGAACCAAGGACCTGTGGCACGACAGCGCGAAGCGGTACCGCTCAGCCATCGGGCGTCTCACAGAAACTTCTAATTATCAAAAATCTTATTGTGGAGCATAAGATGTAAATCTGCTCTTTGGGAAAAAGTTATGAAAATGTTTTGATTTGTATTAACATTAACTATTATTTTGTCAAACTCTTTACTTTTAACCTGATTTGTTACTTGAATGAAATAGTATAAAAATTTCCCTGCCAAGCATAATATCTCTATTGAATAACGTGGAAAAAACCAAGGAAGGAAGTAGTTAATTTTAGGTTGGCAGTTAAAGAAATAAGAAATTATGTTCTGTATTTCCTCCTCAGTTAAAACAGTTATACATTTTCAAATGGCCACATTTAACTTTGAAATATTTTAAGCTGGAATTTTTACCAATTTAAGTAGGCATTTCCTGAATTCATAGCTAACATTGTATTATCGTTTTTATGTTTAAGGTATACATTTGACTAGCATCTTGTTCAATTTAAGTGTCAACATTGTCTCCTTTATTCTTAAATGTTTAAATAAATTTAGAATACTTTTATATGTAAGAAATTTTTTTTAATTACATTACTATTTTATCCATATTATCATTATTATTAAAAATGTTTTAAATTGCATTACAGGTACGTAAGTTATTTTATTTGAATTTATTATTAGTGTTTTTTAATTTAACTCTCAAATCTTGAAGTATCTGAGAAAGTTTGTTTGCGATTTTCTTCTGTATACATCTCTCTTTTTCATTAATGAACATAAGAAGAAACTGGTAAATTGGCAAAATCTAATAGTTAAAATATTTCTACTAAGGATTAATATTAGCCGGAACAAGGTTACTATGCATAAAAAGAAGCTGGTCAACTAGGGATATTTTAAATTAAAAAAGCTAAATTTACAATAACTATAATCAAAAGTAACTTTTAATAGTAATTGATTCGTTATTACAGCCTTTGCCATATAGGATACTCCTTCATTCTTCATCCTCTGATAAGTCGCCTCGTAAGTAAAGTGATTTCTTATTTGTAAGTTATTATTTTTTTTTGTGTTCATTTATTTATTTGTTATTATTATTATTTGCAGTTTCTGTTGCCAGTGGATTTTCTAAAAGTGAAATTAATGACAATTGGGAATGGTTAGAAAAAAATGTCATTCCTACTCTAGGTTTGTGAAATTTGCATGAAATTCTCTGACATAATATTTTTTATAATTTTATTTTATCTACTTAATGACATTTAAATAGTTGTTTCTTGCTTGCACATATAATGTACATTTTGTTTGATGTTATTTGAATAATTAACGTACTGTTAAATGTCTTGAATTCTATCTATTAGATGAAATAGAAAAGTGTTTTACAATTTTTCTACAATCTCCTATTGAAATAGTTATCCCTATAACTGGATCTTTCTTTTTACAGAGGCATTTGATAATGAAGAGGAGATGAGAAATTTTGTTGCTTGTAAAATTGAAAGTTTAGTTGCTCAGAAGTCATATGATAGTACTCAAGATCCTGATAGCATGCAATATAAAGTATCATCTTTAAAGTTCTCTCGTCTTTTCAATATGCCCAAGGAAGAAAAATTAGTCAACTGTAAGTTGTGTATTGCTGTTCTTTTGTTTTCATACAATTTATATAATTTAGTTTTCATATGTCTAAAAAGATATGATAAATTGTAAGTGATATATTGAAATTGTTTTGTTTTTTTACATAATTATTAATATCACTTTTAAAAATTGCTAAAGGAGATATATTATAATTGGTCTTCATATAATAAATATTGAGAAACATTATTTTGAAAATTTTGTAATGTATGTGTAAAAGTTTTGGAATGTATGTACTATTTCAGTTTAAGCTCATGCTCAATTTTTAGTTTTCTAAATATTCAATTTCCAATCTTTTCAAAAATTGGATAGTTTTAATAAAGTTTAAAAAAAAATTACTATAGCTGAAAATTATGGAAACACCATTTGTTCATTTAAAAACATATATATTAATTTTAGCAAATGTAGGACTTTACTTTTAACCTTATGTTAATGTAATTATCCTTTTCCAATGTTGCTATTTTTAAACCAGACTAATCCTTTGGATTGTTTTCATACAAATTTCAAGCAAATATTACTAAAATTTATGGAATTTGAACTTTATAGCTACACAACAGCTTATTCACTACATGGAAATTGTGTTTTTCATCAAAAAAAGCTCTTAAAATGCTCTCTTGCACAATTTGAAAATGTGGCTTATTATTATATTACCCCAAGCACTGTATAAGTAGACCTATTTTTTGAAGATTTATTAATTTATCCAGTTGCAACTTTTTTATTTTTCTAATTTTTAGTATTCATTTACTAAAGATAACTTACTGGCAGTTTTGACATTTTCATTTTTACTGCTTCCATTATTTTTTTTTATCTATACATAACTGTGGTTCTGCCTAATTTTCTCCTCCAATCAAAAAATCAGAGGCTTTTACTATGTGCAAGAATATTTATAAGTAGAAAATCAAGTGAGTTTTTCTTTACATTACCATCAAGGATGGTTTATATATGACTTTCAACATGCAGAACCACTTTAAACAAGCAAGACCGCTGGGTGGCGTGTTTCTTTCAATCTGATTTAATCAATATGTGTTTCTGTTTTAGTAGACTATTATTTTCCATTATGATAACAAAATATATCTATGGATTTACTTACAATTCTAATTTCTTTAGATTATTCTTGCTGCTTTTGGAAGAAAAAATTACCATGTCAGGGATGGCTTTATCTTAGTGTAAATCACATGTGCTTTCATTCTCAGCTGTTTGGTAAAGAAGTTAAGTTAGTTGTGAGATGGGTGGATGTTACTGTAAGTAATGTTTCTTATGCTTTGTATTTTATACTTATTTTGAATTGAAATTTAATATTTTTACAATTTTTATTTTATTTTAAAGAATAAGAACAGGTCTGATTATATTTTCAAAAGTAGTTTAATCTTAATCATTCATTATTTATTTGTTATAAATTTTGTGTGCTGTAATAACATTCATACAGTCAGTTTTGCAACTCAATACTTTCATATTTAATTAAATAGCTTTATTTTTATGTAGTAATTAATTTATCTATACTTAAAACTTTTATTATTATCAATATTATTTATTGTTAATATCTCATTATTCTAAAATAAATTAAATATTTTATAAATGGTATGTTTTCTAAAAGTTGATTTATTAGAAAAATATGATTTATCTTTATAAAAGTTTAAAAACAATGATATTTGTAGTGTATAGTATATAAAGTTTTTTTTTTCTTTTTCATTTTATAAAAAGCAGTTTTTGGGAAGAAAATAATGTTAATTTTTAAATTTGTTACACACAAAATTGTCTTATATTTGTAAAAAAGAAAAAAAAATGCATTCATTTAAGTTTTTTTATTTCTATGTATGTTTATTACATTCCTAATCTGTTATTGTCCTTACAGCAAATTGAGAAGAATGATTCTTTAGTTTTTCCAGACAGTATAAGTGTTCTTACAAGAACTAAAAAGGTAATGTACTTTCCTGTTTATTGAAAGTGAGATTATTTTAAATGATGTCTTTGTTTTACATTTATCACATTAGATAGTAATTTTAAGGCATTCATATGCCGCGAGAAAATATTACATTAATTATTGTATCTTAAATCATTAATTTTTGTTTTCATTGATTCATTTAAGAAAAATCAATAGAAATATAAGTATTTATAATTATATTTAATGGGAGACAAAATTCCATCTTTCTTAATACAATGCCCATTTGGTAGGAACTCTCTGGTTAATCATCAAATTAGTTATTTATCGTAACATTAATATTTCTTCAGTTATCAGACTCATGAACTATCTGAACCAAAATTACTTGGTAATTCATCAAAATTTATGAAAAGTGAGTTAGAGCCTTTGAGCAGGGAGTCTATACAGAAATGACTAATGACAATTTTTATTAGTAATAATTTTTTCTGAAGGGTCATATGGCCAGGTTCTTTTTCAACTTCTTTTAAGCGACTAGTTATTTTTAAATGCCTAGTTATTTAAGGTAGATTGTGTTACGGATTTAATAGCATGTAGAATGGTCAGGTATAGATATGTATAGGGAAGAGAGTTTTTCCTTCCAATGAAATAAGTGTGTACTGAAAGTGCTTTAGTTTTCTGGTAAACAGAGGTTTTCATTCACTTTTATATTATCACCCAAAACAGGCGATTATAATTTCTGCTTTTCTATTCTCATTATTGTTAAGTTTGCATTAAAATAAATACTGTCTTGTTCATTGCATGAAGTAGATATTATGTTAGGCAACTCAGCCATTTTTTGGTATCAATTTTTTCAGATACTGGTGCAAACGTTTGCATTGTATAATCATTAATTTTTAATTTAAAGATTAGAAAGATTTTTAATTAAAGATTAATTAATCATTAATTTAAAATTAAAGATTAGATATGATTTAGAACTTTAAAAAATATAACTGGAATTGAAAATTTTCTACTCTCATTATTGTTAAATTTGAATTAAAATAAATACTATCTTGTTCATTACATGAAGTAGATTTTCTGTTAGTCAACTCAGTTATTTTTTGGTATCAAATCTTTCAGATACTGATGCGAACATTTGGCATTGTATAATCATTCATTTTTAGATTAGAAAAGATTAGAGAAAAGGTCTGATTTAGAACTTTCAAAAATCTAACTGGAACTGCAAAATGTTTTACAGTAAATTTAATTGTTATTTTTCATGGGTGCAAAGAAGTTTAAATGTATGGAAATTATAGTTACATTATTTAGTTGGATTAAATTGAGCATTAAAACCTAAAGCTGATATGTTTAACTCAAATTAAAGTTTTATTTGATTAATTCTTATTTAAATGTTTTTTTTCCAGTTCCATTTCTCCATGTTCTTAAAGTTAGATGAAACATTTACTCTTATGCAACAGTTAGCAAACATTGCCATGAAAAAGTAATAATTTTTTTTGTTTAAATTTGGAAAAAAATTTGGAATCTAAAAGTTAAAATGTTGAGTACTTCTGTGTTATGGGGTTTTTAAAATTCATAAAAGACATTGTTAAAACTGTAAGTCCTAATTTGCATAATTTGCCCCTAAGTTTGTACAATTATATATTTAAACGGAATAAGATTATGGCTTGAAAATTGATGACCTGTCAATATTACAATAATGAAGTGGCTTTTACTTAATTTATCGATAGATATACAGAAAATATTTGATATAAATATATATATAAATTAATATTCGATATATTTATATAAATTAATTGCTGTTTCTAATTTATTATTATTAATTAATAAAATAATTCCACTTATTTAAATTCTATATTGTGTATATCTATTCTGCTTACTCATTGAAATATATTTTGATATAAATTAAAAAGAATAACAGTAAATTATAGTTAAATTAATAGTTTTACAACTAAGCAAATTACTCTATGGTACAATAATATAGCAATAATGATTACTCATCAAAATATATTAATAAATTAAAAAGTAAAAAGAAAGACTATAATGATGTAATAATAATACTTAGTCACTGTTACTGCTATGTTGCCATCATAAAATGTGTACTTTTTTTAATTTTCTTTTTAAGCCTTATAACACAGAAGAGCCAAATTTTGATTTGTGATCATATAATAACTTTTGTACTTAGATAATACTTTATTTAATACTCTTTTTTTTTTGGTAAGTAAAGTTCCTAAGAGAGATTTACTCATATTAATTTTAAATATCTTTCTATTTTAGATTAATTTCAGAAGAAAATTTTGAGGCAGATACAGATTTAGTCAATAAACTGAGTAAAAATGTGCCAAAAAAACCTTCTTATTTAAAAAGGGACTTAGATGCTCGTGCTCACAGTGAAGCTTACAGGTAATAATATGATCTTAATTATAATTTTAAAGATTATTCATTGTCATCAGATTTTTACCTCGTGTGACACTGTTTCTGCAACTACACCTGCAACTTTTAACTTTTTATGTCTGTATGTTGTCAGATATTGAGCGGTATAATAAATACTAATTTGTATTGTCAGTTCTATTTAATTTTAGCAAGTTATTTCGGAATAAAATTCAGGACATTAAAAAAAATATTTGTATATTTACTTTAATTATTAATTATTTTAAAGAGATTTTAATGTGGAATTTTTTTTTCTTTCTGAAAAGTTCATTAGAATGTTTTAAATGAATTTATTGTCAAGAGGCGCTGAAGCTGGCAGCCGCAATAGTCCAGACCTTTGATGTGATCTGAAGATCCATGGACACGAAAACAACAACAAATTAATTTATTTCAAAAAATTCATAAATATTTTTGAAATTATTAAAATTATGCTTGAACTGATGGTGCTATCAATTTTTCCTATAACATTTTCTTTTGAACTACGAAGGAGTGATCCTACATTTTTGTTAATTTGTGGGATTTAAATTTCCAGATCAAATTTTCGGTTACCCCTAGAAGAGAAATTAGATGGCAGCACTGAATGTTCTCTCTGGACACCTTACAATAAGCAGCATGTCTGGGGAAAGATGTTTTTGTCAAACAGCTACATTTGTTTTGAAAGTGAAGTAAGTAAAAGTTGAAGTTTCTAACATTTGTTTTTGAAATATTCTGTTTATGAGAAAATGTAAGTTATTTTTGTTCTTGAAACTTTATTTACTCAATGCTACTTTTTATGATCCTACTAATTTACTTATTTATGCACCAGATATGTGTATTTTCAGCAGGGTTTAAGAAAAACCTAATTTTGTTTGGGGGGGGGGGTTATTGGTTTTTTTTTAAGATAATACCTAGTTAAGCACTTTTTAGGTTTAAGAATGTGTTCTTTGGCACAAAAAGGTTAGGGACTCCCATAATAAAGAAATGTTTTTGAGTGTGTTTGGAGTGGAAGAAGGTTCCAGGTACATTCAGCAACAAACAACCAAAAAAAAAATCCTAGTAAAACTATGTATAGGCATTAATTTAAGATCTATAGCGTGTGAACACTATGACGGAAACTTATTAAATGAGTGTTAGGAATTTGTAGATTTTTCAAATTAGAAGCTTGTGAATGAGTAATAAAAGAAAAGAAACCCTTTTCTGTAATTTGTTATTATCTCATAGGTTATAAATGAATATCATTCATTCAGCTATTCAGTTAACAAATGCCAAATATAAGACTTTTTTTGTGTATTTTATTTTCACTGAGTAATATATTTCTTTTTATATAATAAGAATACTTTTTTTGATTAATTGATATGCTGTTGATTAAAATTTTTAATGATAATTTGATTGTGTTTTAAATAAGTATAATCAATGTCGTGCTTTCTCTTTTAGGTGAGATATCTTGTATCTTTAATAATACCCATGAGAGAAATGTCTATAGTTGAAAAAGTTGTAAATCAGGGTTCTATTAGAAATGCATTGCTTATCACCACCAAGGACAAGGTATCAAATATTTTTTATGTATTGTATTGGTTAAATTTTGCTAATATGACAAAGACTTTGATATGATGAAAAGCGAAGATTGTATTAGAAATTACAGTATTTTTATTAGAAATGTAATTTCTTTTAGTTTATCAAAACTGTTTGTTGCCTTTTTTTATTGCTTTGCCATTTTTTAACTACAGCTTCAACTGATTTATCATCGAAAATATTTACTGTTAAAATATTTATGTTAATTTATTGCAAATTTCTGTATCATTGTCAACAGAAAATTTTAAGTAAATCATTTCTGAAATATTTTTCTAATATTGATCAAAATATTAAATTGTAAAATAGAAACCACGTTTACCACTCTGCTTAGATTGTTATAAAGTTAATTTATGAATAATATGAATAAAACGTTTTATATATATTTTACTGGATGGAAATGTCAATAACAAGTGTACTGTAAATAAAGCTATGTATTTTGTATTTTGTTACCTTATGCATACAAAATTTTTTAATTTTTTTTTATTATCAGAAGATGAGTAATATATTTTTTTATAAAAATACAATGAAATTTTAATAATTTAACATGGGAAAAAAATAAATCAACAGATAATTGATTTTTTAATTTAAAAAAATAATCAATAAATGGTTGAATTTTTTTTAAAATCAAGTAATGTCAAAGTAAAGAGTAATATATATGATAATGTTACATTAATAAACAAAATATTTATTAAAAAAATAATAAATAAATTATAATAAAAATTTAAGTACACCAATTTTTTTAAAAAAACATTTAAATCATCAGCCTTTTTAAAATACACTTTAATACCTTTATTTTCCTTTTTAAATCTTGAATGAGCACGCCTACCCTACTGTGTTTTCAGGAACTTTGTTTCATAAAATTCTTATTCAACCGCTTCTGAATATATCAGTGCAGAAATCTTTGCACAATTTGTCTCTCAGATTTTATAGATTTTAATCAACATATGATTTAAGCAAATGTTTTTTTTTATCATGAATGTATTTAATCTTCCTAAATTAATTGATAAGCATCTAAATTATAATAAATAATCACTATTTTTGTGAGTATCTTTAAGAAGATTGTATAATAAATGACTTGGTTCTTATAATAAAGATCTTGCATATTAAATATCTCATCTGATTTTGGCTGTAGATCAGCATCAGACGAGTAGCAGTCGTTAGTACAACAATTCAACATAACCATGTAAATTTTCCAAATTTACACAATTTAGCTATTAGATATTATAGTACATTTGGATTAACATATGTTTGTGAACAGG
Source organism: Parasteatoda tepidariorum (assembly GCF_982258835.1). Lineage (NCBI taxonomy): Eukaryota > Metazoa > Arthropoda > Arachnida > Araneae > Theridiidae > Parasteatoda > Parasteatoda tepidariorum. The sequence continues at coordinate 96,762,771 of NC_141757.1, read as the reverse complement.
TGTTTTCTATTATGAATATAAATCAAAATATCTTCTTAAATTAACTAATATGTACCTAAAATACATAATTTTGTTAGTATCTTTATATGATGACTTTGCTGAAAAAATTACGTATTCAAATGTCTCTTAGTCTTTCTATTTAGTAATTTTTTAGTGTTTCAAGTTATTTATGCATACTCTAATCTATCTTTATTTTCTGCATAATCTTTATTTTATGCATAACTGATTGAATCTTTTTGTTTTGTTACATTATTATATATTAATCTCTACTACTTAAACTTATATGAAAAAATGCTGTTTGAGTAAGAATCACATAATTAAGCCTTTAGCATTTTTTTACTTTTTTATTTATTATTTTTTTATGTTGAGAAAGTTGTAAGTGATATTGCATGCTAATTTTTCTTCCAAAAGTCGCACTCTTCTGAAAGAGCTTTACTACCTCTTTTTTAAAGTTTGGTTTATATCAAATTCAGTGTTTAAGATTCGTACATAAATAAATAAATTTAACGCTGAACATATATACACTCTTTATCTGAACTCATGAATCACTTAATTTTTATTTTGTATATAATTGTTGCTTATTGGGTATTTTTTACTTTAACTATTTTTGTTGCTAATCGGCATTTTTTATATTGTTCTAAGACATTCTTCTTTTTCGTATATTCAATTTATTTTCTGTTTTTATATATAGAAAAATTTTGTATTCTCTGACTTGGAAGACTTAGAATTTGTTGTTCAAAAGGTTTCAGAACTTTTAGCTAAAGTACCTGATGTAAATCATGTGTAAGTTTGTTTAAATTTATTTAAAATCTTTTCTAGATTTTGGACACTTTTTTTCTAGTTATTATTTTCATTCACTTGCAAAGGACAAATTATTCTTGAACTGCTGCTTGCTGTAAAAGTTATAAGTTTGATTTGACTTTCAATAAGAGCATAGTAAAACCCCTATTATCTAAAGCTCAATCATATGGCACTTCATTTATCTGACATCCCTTCCAGAGCGCATTAAAAGTATCTCAAACATGTTCCATCATTATTACAACAGATGTTACCCAATTATGGTGGTAACTAATCCAAATAATTTGGTTTGGCTAATCGAAGAACAAAACAGAAATTATGTCAATATTTCTTTTTCTTGATATTGTAATGTTATTTATGCTAATGTTTTTTAAGCAATTATTACTGCTACTACTTATATTAATTAATTTTACTCATCTTTTAATGTTTATCTGACCTCACTTATCCCACTTCTAAATGTCCCCAGATTGTTGGATGATTTTGATTTTTTGACTTATCCCTGGTCCCAAAGATGTAGGATGATCAGGATTTAACTCTAGAAGGTTAACTCTAGAAGGTTAACTTACAAGTAATTGAAGGAGGATTTTTTTGTCAGCTAAAAATAAAATTTCATGTAATTAAAGTGCATGTTTACATAAAAAGTTTAACTACTAAAAAAAGGTGAACATGTAAAATAAATATTTCAATGATAAAGTATGGAAAAGGAAAAAAAATATCTTGCACTTATGAGTTACAACATTAATCAAGATATATTAATTGGAAGGTTTAAAAAGCACAAAAAAAGGAATGTTTTTGTTTAGAAAAAAAGATAGTTAAGGGTTTCTTTCATTGAAAGCTACAATTTTTGTAGCAAATAATTTCTAACAACTAAAAAATATAGACCACTAAAGAAAATAAAAAGTATTAAAATGACAATGCTTTGGATTAATAGAATATTTTTGGCTTGTTTTAATGTATTGTTTATTTTTCCTTTTAAATTTTTTTAGGAATTTAATTACTGTTTCATTTGAATACTGAATTGCTTATTTTTGATTTTTTCCCCCAGTTATGAAAACAGAAATTCTGAAAATGGAAGCATTGATTCATCTTCAAGTGGTTTGTATTTTTAATTCTTATTTTATTAAGATCCTATGTGTTTTTCTAAAGCGATGCTTGCAGACTTCAGCTTTCTTGTTAATTGTGTAATGATTGATACTTTTTATTTATTTAATGTGACTAAATATAGGATGTATTTTTTATGGAAACAGTTTTATTGTTTCAAGCGTATTTAAACTTATTTTAAATTTTAATAAAAGTGAATTCCAAAGTAATTTTATGCTTTGTTGTATGAGTCTTTCACATAAAGAATCTGATACATCAACTACAAAATTAACATCATTAACAAAACACTTTAATATCTATAAAGTCACATTTTTAGATTCATCTAATTTCTGAAAGTTATTTTGATGATTTTTGTTTTATAGCTCAAGTTATATCAAATTAAAATGGGTCTGATGGTTATAAAATTATTAATTTTAAAAGTACATAATACTTTTTCTAACAATTGTAGGTAGCAAGCGTCATTGGAATATTCAAGATGCCTTGTATAAATCGTTCCGCCCAGAGTCTGTTATCGAAACCCCCGAGGAAATGAAAAAGGTTGAACTATGGAATCACCACTTTTCTGAATATGGAAGGTGAGAAAAAATTTGCTTTTTTTTCATTTAAGGTTTCTTTATGTCTTTAGAAATCTAAATATTTTTCAAAACAACATTTATAATAACTTTTCAAGCCTTCAAAATGTAATATTCTGCTAAAAATTATCTTAAGGCTCTAAAAGTTTAAGTTAAATTACAAAATTATGTGTTGGCAATTGTTTAAATTCTATAGACAAGCTTTTTCATCAGAATATGGATGAGGTAACAAATTAGTACTTGGATCACATCTCTAAAACGTAGCTTTTGGAGTTTGCTGTTTTGATGTCGCTGCTGTTCAAAAAATAATCTGAAAAGTTCAATCGTTTCCATCTTGAGAAAAGAGTGGAAATATTCTCTACTTCTCTTTTTATTACAAATTATTTGACTTTGTGTAAAAACCAGAACTTTAAAAAATAAACATTTCGTGTCAATATAAAATATTTTCCATTGCTGCATTGACAATATTTTTGTCACTTTTCCGTCAAAATAAAAATTCATAGAAAATATATATTTAAAAATTGAGAATTCACTGGGTTCATTTAAGGTAGAAGAATTAAACGATTAGATGTAAAAATCGTGAATTATTATTAAATAAAAAATTAGTCTTTAAATGATAAACTTCTTAAAATGTGAAGAAATTTAAAACTGGCTTCTAAAGCTTTGTGTCCCTTGGTTGGCAACAATGGTTTTGACACAATGACTATTTATGGTTCTTATTCCTTGTATATATATTTTTTTACAGATTTCTTGAAAACAAATATTTTATTCCTTATTGCTGTAAATTCGATTGCACCAGTTTTTTTTATCCTTCTAACTTTAAGAAGAAATTAATACAGTTAGAAATATTGAAGTTTTCTGCTGGATTCTCTGAAAAATTAAGAAAATATCAATAACATAACGCAACAATAAGATAAGATCAATGGTAAGATAATAGAAAAGATAAGAAAAAGATTCAAAGGTTTTTTATTCTTTTTTATTTCCAATGGTAAGGCAAAAAAGTACAAATAGAAAGATGGAATAAATAACGAATACAAATGTACGTAGGATAACAAAGAAAGAAGACCGAAGTCAATGCCTTAAAAGTTCTCTTGCTTCCCAATATCTTGAGGACTCAGTGTGTCCATGAAGGGCCCCACATAGAAGCAGGTGATCCCTGCCCAATTTCTCTCCAGATTTACAAAGTGGACAAAAAGGCATGGTGGAAAGGCGTATGCGGTATAAGTGAGCAGAATGACAATCGTGGCCTGTATATAAGCGGAAGGCTGCAACTGCATCACGTCTTGGGTTGTCAGGAATTAAACTTTTCAAAGCTGTGCGAGTCTGAAGGTCTCGCAATGAGTTGGTTTTAGGGACAGTTTGATTTTCTAAAAGGAAGTTGCTGTATTTGGTTATTGTAGCAAATTGGCACCTTTTTTGGCAAGTAAATCTGCCTGCTTATTGCCCCAAACACCACAATAGGCTGGCACCCACTGGAGGACTATTCGTTTCCCCCTCAAAAATAAAGACCTCAAGAGGTCTTGACATCAGGAAATCTCAGGTGTCAAGATTCAAAGGTAAGATAAGATAAAATAGAAATAAACAAATAAATGAAAATTTAAAAAATAAAGTAAATAAAGAAATAAAAGGAAATAAGAACAATAGAATGAAAAACTGCAAGCTTAAAAGTAAAATAAATCTAAACCAGTTTCATAATTATGGATAAGAGTAAAATATTGATGTCAATTTTACTACTTTCATCCAACTTAAATAATAAGAATCCATAATAATACCTATTCCTAGAGATTTTTTTAGTAGCAAGTATCTCCATAATAGACTATATACATTCAAGGGGTAAGATTTCTGAATTATGTACATTTTTTAACAGTGCCACTAAACAGTCTTTGAAGATTGCTACTGAATGAATTTAATGGTTTGTTATAATGTATTCCCGAGGAAAAAGAAGAGGAAGAAAAATAATATATAAAAAATATATATAAATAAACAAATATATGTTTAAGATTTTTTAGTGAACTGATAAAAGAAATTTTTAGTACTTAAATTTCACTAAGGGTTAGTGCAATATTAAATGCACTGTCTCATAAAATGAAATAAGATAATAAAAGAGTCAAACAGAAATTCAAAATTACGATAAATAAGAGCCTGATAACTGAGGGCAGGTCAGTCAGATTATTGTATGCTTGTTTAAAATAACTGTTATTGTATCTTTTCCAGTTATAATTATATACTCAATCATATAAATAGCTTTTTAATATTACAACACAATTAATAAGTATGCAAATATAAATAATCTATTTTCCAGAATTATACTATCATTTTTTTAAAAAAAATATGTTTTCTTTTTGTAGAGGCATTTTAAGTTATCATACTGTCAAAGATCGAGAGCTCGTGTTGAAAGGTATACCTGTTCAACTACGTGGTGAATTGTGGATGTTGTATTCTGGGGCTGTAAATGAGGTAATATTAAAGCTAATTTCATTGTTTTGAAAAAATAAAACATCTGAATTAATCAATTAAAATTTTCAGTCTGCATTTTAATCTTAACATTAAATATTATGGAAAATTATCTCTGTTATAATAAGAAAACTGCAAAAATTTCGCTGAATATTAAATACTTTTCTAGAGCAAGCTATTGGATATAGGCTTCGTTAATATTTTTTATCAAAAGGCATCTAAATTATTTGTGTGTTTTAAAAAATATTTTCAAAAATTTCTAATATAAACAAAATATGTTTTGCCTTTTTATTTCATACTGCTAAAACCAATTACACCAGGTGTTTTATTAATTTGAGTAGCAGGTAATTCTTCTTCAATGTTATGACCTAGAACAGACCAATGCCATCCCAGGCAGCTTCCACGGTCACTGTCTAGGTCACAAGGTCACTGTTCTCCAACATCTAACAAGCCAAGATCTTTTCCTACATTGTCCAGCCACCCGATGGCTGGGCAATCCTCCTTTCCTGTTGCCAACCGTAGGGTTTACCAAAAGTCAGTTTCCTTTCAGGATTGGGGATTTCTAGTCTTTACAAGTGACCTCTTTTACGATATGCCATAATGATTTGGATGATGTGGGCTTTTTTATTTTTTGTAGAGCTCATTGTTATAAAGTATTCGCCGTATATTATTTTCATTCACAGAGCTATAAATTTTCTTGAAAATGTTTCTTTTAAAGACCAGCAGTTTATCTTCCTACACTCGCAACAGTACAGGACTAGTTGTTTAATTAGGATTTTATAAATATTGATCTTATGTTAGTATTCTTTTTAGCCCATAAAAACTCTTGTAATTACTTACTTATATTAGTAAATTTAATTTTTATAAATTTACAGATTCTTTGAAATATTATAACATGTCCCTGTTTAAAATGCCTATGACATAGTTAATGAAACAATCCAGCACCCTAGTTCTGTTTCTTTTAAAATATTTTTTTAGGTAATTTATTTGAGATTAAAAATTCTTTCTCCCTTTAAACCAGCTGGCTTTTTATCCTGGATATTATGAATGGCTAGTGCATCAGAGTCAGGGGAAGCAAAGTATTGCAGCAGATGAAATAGAGCGAGATTTGCACCGTTCACTACCTGAACATGAGGCTTTTCAGTCTGACGTTGGTATTGATGTTCTTAGAAGAGTTTTAACTGCATATGCATGGAGGAATCCTAGCATTGGTGAGAACTATTTAAAATTTTTAAACAGATTTTTAATTTGATTACTAATTCTTCATCAATTTAATTTAAAATATAATATGCTTCATGTAAAACAATTTTACTAATTAAATACTTAGAATTTTTCCTTTAGATAATTACATTTTAATATTTATATAACTATAGATTTTTAATTATTAAAAATAATATTCTTTGATCTATATTCAGGTTATTGCCAAGCTATGAATATTGTAACGTCTGTCTTGCTAATTTATGCTTCTGAAGAAGAAGCATTCTGGTTGCTTGTTGCTATTTGTGAAAGGTTGCTACCTGATTATTTTAATACAAAAGTTGTTGGAGCTTTAGTAGATCAAGGTATTTCTTATTAGTATTATTCACATTAGCATTGAATTAAGCTTATTTTTTTTCTATTAATCTTTTTAAAACCAAGCTCAATGGACAAAAATCAAACGTACATAAATTTCATACAATTTTTCATACAATTAGAAAAACTTGTCCACAGCGCAGGAAGTAGCAGATCTGAACTTTGAGTTAACAGTTAAAAATGCTGATTTCAATTAGTAAAGTTTTTTTAAAAGTAAAATTAAGATATTCTATTGAAGTCAATTTTTTTAAAATTTCTTTTATTTCTTTGAAAAATAATACATAGAATTGTTTAATTTAAAGAGTGTTGCTTATACAGATTTGTTTGAATTAATTTTTATTTTATAATAATTTTTTTTAACATAACATGTATTATTTTAATGTTGTTTTGAATGTCTATATTTATGTTCTTATGTAAAAAAAAAAAAAAAAAAAAAAAAAAACTAAATAAAGTGGAAAGCAGCATAAAAAGCAAAAATGAAGCAAGCTAGGAGACTCGCCAAAAAACTGTAAATAAGTGTAAAAGAAGCTATAAATGCAAAAAAAGGTTTTAAAGCTATAAATAGGAATCATTAATAGTCTCAAGATGCAAAATGAAGTAAAGCACATGTTACAACAAGTCCCGACTTGATAATGTCTGAAAACTTTATCAAAAATGTGAGGAAAGGCAAATTAAATATAAATAATTATTTAAAATGAAACTCAAATTGCTTGACAAAGCTGTTTTTTTTTGTTGTTGTTGCTATTTTCACTCATGTTGAGTATGTTACTGTCTGATTTGTTTCCTATTTATAGATAAATATACTCTAAAGCAGTCCATTCCTAAATAAAGATTGCTTTCATGGGTAGAAGAAAATTTAATTTTGCTATTTAGAGTTTTTTTTAAAAATAAGAACATTAAAAAAAAAGACTTGTTGGTTTTGTTGAGTTTATAACATGTATGCCTGATTTTTAGGAGTTTTAGAACATTTGACTAGTGAGCATCTGCCAGATATTCATAAAAAACTGGTGCCGTTTGGTGTCTTATCTATGATATCTCTATCATGGTTTTTAACCATATTTCTAAGGTAATTTATATTTTAGTTACTTGCTTTAATTTTATTTTTGGTTTGTAAATAGATTAACTATAATTCATTATAAAAATAGGGTTTTTGCTGTACAGAAATGGATAGAAATTGATAATTTTAAGTATTGTCCACCGTTAGAGTCTACTTTTCCTAATTTTCTGGCAGCATAGATTGCTGATCTTAAAAGGCAACTTAATCTACATTATGCTTTGGAATTTGTTGTTTTGTGAACAAAAAAAAACCCCTGCTCAATCCATCTAGGAATCATTATTGAAAACAAGTTGTTGTCGAAATCTGAGCAAGTAATGTTTGAGGAATATGGTGGGTGGTAGATTTCCCACTGAGTACTTTTTGACTGAATGTCTCCTTTCTTCCTATTATGACTGTAATTCACGTGGTACTTAATTTTGTTGTTGATTTCCAAATTCAATAGCAAAATAATATATTATGAAACCTTAAATTTAATAATGATAGAGGTGTTTTGATATTCATCAAGTGCGATTTAAAACTAATTTGTACTCCAAATAGTTCAATCTAATAGCTTATTTTCTTTTGTTTACAAAATAAAATCGAAATAAGGCGCAGCTAAAACCCAAACTGAATAAGGGTATAGAGAGTTTGGTTATGGTTTAAAGTAATTTAAAACTTATTTTTAAACCCAATAGTTTGATCTAATTACATATTTTTTCTTTTGATTGAGATTAATTTATAATTTAATTTTTTATTTCAGTGTCATTCCTTTTCATTCTGCTGTTAATATAGTTGATTGTTTTTTCTATGATGGTGCAAAAGTAAGTGAACTGTCTTTTTTTTTTATCTCTTTCTATTCATAATTTAATCTTTGATTATATTGAAAATAAACTTCAACTCACATAAAATGTTAATATTATATTCTTAAAAAAATCATATTATAACCATTATAAAATGGAAAAAGAAAAATGCAGTTAAAAATGAGTAAAAAAAGTTGTTGATTTTTTCCTTTAAGATTGTTTTAAGTTTGTGGATTCTTTTTTTAAAGTTTTGAAAATTAAGAGCGTAAAGATTTTTGGGAAACAAGATTGATTTGACTAATTAATTGTTATTACGAGCAATCGTTATCAGTTGAGAATTAGTCTAATTTAACTGAGATTAATGGGTTAAAATTCTTTTGAAATTATACTAATCTTTGACTTGATTCTGCCCGAGATTTGCTTACCAGGATGACATTTAAGCTTTTTTGAAGAAAAATAATAGTTTAATCCGAGCTGTCTGTCTGCAACACAATCTTCATAAGATGATTCATAAGCTCACAATCTTCATAAGAACACAATCACCCTAATTATTCTTTTATTGTTATTATAAAACCTTTGTAAACTCTGCATTGCACATGTCATAGTAGTTATTGGTCTCGATGTAGAAATAGGGCATTTTGTTTCCTGAAGACTGATATATTGGCAACTTTGAATTTATAAAAAAATTAAAATGGTTTATTCCTGTATTAAAGTTGAAAGGAAGGTTACTATCAATTATTTTAAAAGTTACTAGTAAATTTCAACTATTCTGGAATTGCTCCACTTTTTACTATTCTAATTATTGAATTTTTTGAAAATTGTAATATAATTTATTAAATTCTTGAAATTAGTATTTTTATTTAAAGAAATTCTTATACTGGCTATATTTCTTCTGTAGGTTGTTTTTCAAATCGCTCTTAAAGTTTTGGAAGCGAACAGACAGGATCTTCTTGCATCAAATGATGATGGAGAAGCCATGACTATTTTAAGTGAATATTTAAGCAGTGTTGTTTCTAAAGAGGAGAATTCGTCTTTTATTAGCTACCAAAACTTCATTCCTGAATTTTCTAAACGGGTATGTTAAACATGAAGAAAAAACTAAATGGCATCAATTATTTTGTTTTGATAAAGCAATGTTCTCTTTTACTTATTTACATGTTTTTAATTTAGTCTGTGGCTCTGTAAATTCACATAAAAATTGCTTTTGTGAAAATTGTTCTTTTATAAAAGGAACTTAAGTAAAATGCATCAATGCAGCTCATTAAATGCAGTCAAATCTGCCTAACTAGAAACTTGATAATTGTCAATCTAAGTAAAAAAATAAAAAAATTTTAAACATATTTATTTGATGTTTTAAAAAGCTTTTAGTCAAAACATCTTGTTTCAAGATGTTTCTTTTTCAAGCTTGTTTCTTTCCATGATAACTGCATATTTTTTTCTATTCTAAACTGATTTTTTGTTTGTAAATTATATTCTTTGCCTCAGTTCAGAAGTGGGCAAAATTTCAATGCTTTTTGCGATTTTGTCATGATAGGCAACATTTTTTCTCTTTTTAATATTATTTTCTTTGCATTACTAAGCTTCAAGAATTTAAAGACTTTATTTGATTATGATTTATTTTTATATATATTATTTAAGTACATACTTGATTTTTTGTTATTTTTATCATTATTGATATTTTGTATCACATATTGTAACTTTTTTGTCTGGTTCTTTAGAAAATCCATGTTAACAAGTTAGTTAAAGAAGCTTATGCTCAGTATGGATTTATTACAAATAATACAATTGAGCAGCTTAGAATGCGCCAAAGATTACGTGTAGTTCAGGTAAAACTTTATTTTTCCTATTCTATTGCATATGTGTTTCAATAATTATTTTTTATTAAGTTTCTCTTTAATTTAAAAAAAGTGATTTATCTTTGCTCATTCAAAGTAATTGCATTGGTTCTCTATTTTGGAATTAATATTTAAACATTTAAAACTTGTTTTTATTTTTCTACATATCATTCAAACAATCATAATCAGATTCATGCAATGATAAATGAGATAATTTTATCATTTAAACTAATTGCCAATTTTTATTCAGAGCTAAATTCAAAGAATTTTAAGACATTTCATTTTTTTCCAAGTGTAAAAAATTTTAACTAAACTGAAAGTTGTACTTTTTAGTTCGCCGATCTGCAAAAAATTAATCTGTTTTTATTTTTTAATTATTTTTTATTATTTTTATTTTATTTTAATGTGTTAAAAAATAAATAAAATTTAAAAACAGTTGGCTAAGGTCTACGTTTTTTGGTTGCTTTTTGCTTGCTTATGGCTAACTGAAAAGTAGCCTATAAGTTTACAGCGGTTGATATAAAAAATTGCAACAAAAATGTCTTAATATTCAAAATGTTTATCCACTTAAAGTTTTAATATTCAATATATTTGTATTTACTGGGATGTCAACTAAAAATATGAATGTTCAAATAACTTAACAGAAATTTGTATTAATCAAAATAGTTTACCAGAGAATAATTTAATTTAACAAAAAATATTGTATATTATACTTACAAGAATGTACATTCTGCAAAATTTATTTTATAATTACAACGTATTGCATAATTGTAACTTATTGTGCCTATTGTAAGTTCATATAATAATGATTCCTTTGAATATAGAGTCTGTATACAGATCTTTATATATGGAGTTTAATGTATGCAGACCTTCATATATTTGTTCTTTGTTTACAGTCTTTCTTTTGTTTGTAAGTGAAATAAGGATTAATGGAGCCTTATAATTTTTTTACAGACATTTCTTTATTATCCATTTAATAGATTTATTCTTTAACTTTTCTTTATTTTCTTCTTTCTTTTTTTCTTAATTTTTTTTTTGTAGTAAATGAATAATCCCTTTATTATTTTACCAGATTTTGTTGTTGTTTAAAACTTATGAATGTTGTTTAAAACTTACTTATGAAACTATTATGAATGTTTTTTACAATTGTATCATAAATCCCTCCCCAAGAAAAAGAAATTACTCATGTAATGTGTTTACTTCACATAAGTGATTCTTTGTTTTAGGAGCTAGAAGATACAAATCGTCGGAATATAGTTAGAAGTGTTTTCTATGATAGTTTAATTAAATCAGTTTTTTCTCAAGAAGAAGTGAACGAAGTGTATACTTTTATTAAAGTGAGTTCTTTTATTATTATAATCATTTTATTGTGTTTACTTTATAAAGATATAAGTAATATGCTTATGTTAAAATACATTAAATTATTAGATATTTCTTATAAATTTTTATATCTAGGGATGATTAACGTTTTTTTTTTTAAATTTTTTAAATTTATCAGCAAAGATCAGAGAATTTTCCACAATTTTCTATATTTAGTAACTTTATATATTTTTTCTTTTTTGTCTCCATATTTTTTTTCTCTCTTTTAATTTTTGCATCAGACATAATTTATGACACAGTTTGATTTTACTACCTCTATTAGATATTATTATAAGTTTGTTACCTTTAGAATGGTACTACATGGCTAAATTTTTTTTGAGCCATCAAACTTTATTTTTAGTCAATCATCTTATGTAATACTTTAAGAACACATTTTTAAGATGACTTTACTTGAAATCGTTATATTTTTATTAGTTTACATTTGTTATTATTCAGGTTACAATTTTACAGTTGTTTTATAGAAGAAAATATAGTTTCTTTTATTGCCTTTTAATGAAAAAAATATCCTTGATATTATGTTTCATTTGTAAGTTTGACTATTTCATGTTAATTCATGTCAAACTGATACTTAGGAAGAACAATTACGCCAGTTGTATTGGAGTCCAGCTGTTGTTTTTAATGGTCAAGAGAAGTATGATCCCAATATGCCTTTTTATGAGCAGTGCCTGATAGATTATGATCTTTTTCGAATTTTTTTCAATCTCTTGCCACCTTGGGGTCGAGGAGAAAATGCCAAAGTACTCTGTGCTCGAATTTTTAAAGTAATTATTTTTTGATTATTGTTCTTTTGTGAATCATTTATTTTACTTGAAGCAATTTAAAACTGTATTTTTTACATATATTTTGCATTGGCACTTTTTTTGGGAATTAAATTTGGTGGTTTTAAAAATAAATAGATCATACTTAGGAACATTCTACTATTCCTTGCAAACATGTATGAGATAAAGTTTCGTATTAGTAAGAGCAGTAGTACTATTTAGTACTTTTAAGTTGAACTATTTCATACTGGTTTTAAAAAAGTTCTTTTAAACTGACATAGTTGTGATGAGGAAATATTATGAATCTTAATTATTTTAATCATTAATTGAAAGATTCAAATATTTATAAATTTGTTGTTCAAGTATCTATTCATACAAACGATGTTTGCCAATTAAAATATGGATAATGACCACCCCCCTTTGCAATATTTAATTTTAAATAATGCAAAGGGTGGACTTAAAATAAATTTTAAATAATGCATTTATAGAGTAAAAAAAGACCAACTAATTTGAGTTTTTAATGGTAGACAGTGTTGCTTTTTTGTTTTTCATTTAAAGGAACTGACCCCATATATTTTATTTCAATTTTTGGCTGTGTGATCTTTCTTTTTTAACAGTTATTAACAGTAACTATATGGAATTAATGTAATTTTTTTTAAAAAATAGCTTATATTTTAATTTTTTTCAGTTGATTGATGATAATCAAGATAACATGCTGAGCTTTTTAGAATTTCTTCAATTTCTTGCCATAGTATGCCGTGTTGATGTTGAAATGAAACTTAAAATGCTTTATTTGTCCCATTTAATCAATTCTACTCCAGATGTTCGAAGTGAAACAACATCCCTTTCAGGTATTTCTTAAAGTTTATTCAAAATTATCTTGCCTGTTAGGTTCTTAATTAAAATGCTGTCGTAAAATTTTTTTCTGTTGTTTCATATGTTCGCTGTTACAAATACGTTCGGCACTTGTTGTTTGAAATAAGGTGTTTAATGCATTCCTTATTTTAAAATATGTTTTTGGTAATTGTGATGATATTCATAATTTCTGTTAGTTAATTTTTTATCAATTTTGTATCTCTATTGTAAAAAAATCTATATGTATGTATCTTATTACTATTTACTTATTTTACTTAAGGTGTTTTTTCTTCATTTTGATTAAAATTGCATAAATGATCTCAAAGTTATATGAGAATTATTGCTTGCTCTTAAACATGGTGCATAGCGTTTTTAAAAAGTGCTTAAAGGTTCTTATTTTCAATTTTCATATTTTAAAAGCCCTTAAAGGTGCGTTTTTATTGAGTGTTTTTAAAAAGTGCTTGATATTCCCTTCTTGAAAAAGAGATTTGCTTTTTTTACCATGTCGATTTTAGACACGTATTATGCAAAAGTGTGGATTTCACATTGTTCTATTCAAGATTTTCATAATTCATTCAACTACAATTCATTTCAGCCTATCCTCGGTCCATAGCGTATGAAAGCTGCAATCATTTTGCATATTTTATGAAATACTTGCAAGTCCGCATGTGCATCTACTGAGCTGAGTTCGGTGAGATTTTAGCACTCTCATGTGTAACTCTGCTGCATTTTGCGAGGCTTCATTTTCCTCCCTCATTTTTCAATCCGAAAAATCTCTCGATCTTTTTATGGTATCTAATATAACCAAGAAAAGCGTTCTTTGTTAGAAACTGGTTATTTTATCATAATCTTGTAAAGTCTGAAAATTATTTTGCATTTTGTCAATGTATATAGTGCTTAAAAAGTATTTAAAATGTGCTTATTTTTTGCTGACAGATTTGGCTACGCACCCTGTTTAGATAATTCAAGAAGCCTTCTCCACATAATTTCAATAGTTTTTCTATTGTAGTTTTACAAAATTGTAATAGTTATTACAATTTATCGTAATTTTAAATATTTTATACAGGTGAACCCGAAGAAGCAGCTGAAGCTGAAGAGTTTTTTAGCAGTATTGAAAGTATTGCACCCAATGATGATCCTTCAAAACCGTCCAGTAATCCTCCTTCACCTGTTAATGAAAATACTGGTAATTACCGATACCAAATAATACTAATTCAAATTTTTCAATAATTTTTTTATGTAGAATATATATTTAATAGTGATCATTTTTATGATACTTGTACTACTTGCAATTTTTCACTGGTAATTAATATTTTTTAACGTAGTCAAACTATTTATTTTTTTTAGACACTTTCCATCCTAAAGAGCTTAAATTATATTTATTCAGTTCCAGTCAACAGTTGCCAAGTATGACACAAGTAAGTATGACTTTCTCTTTACTTTTATTCTTTACATAAATGAAACCCTTTTACTAACATAAATAGATTACAGATATGTAAATCTGGATTTAGTACTCAAACAAATTAAATGAACTGACTTTTCAATTTTGATTTGATTAATTGTTGATGCATGAACATATGTGATGTCTCATTTTTTTACATTATTTTAATGCAGATGTGCTTTTGTTCCTTTCTGTGTCTCTTTTTTATATTGCAAGCTACTGTTCACTTGCGAGCTCGGTAGTTGAGTTAGTGCCACATGCAGAGAGCATCACAGATTGATTTTAGCCATGTATAAAAAAATAAACAATGCATTAAGCAAAAGAAAAAAGAATTCTGACACAATTAAGTTAATATATTGATCTCCTTGTACTAACAACAAACCTTTAATCTTCATAGAAGTTTTCATCTTCTCTAGTGAAGTTCAAATTTATTAATTTTAAGTATTTTCTCTTAGTACTTTAATTAATTTTATATGTATTGTCGTATTTCACTTTCTTTCCTTTTAAAACTTGCTAACCGACCAATGATAATATTTGAATCCAAATATATTACCTCAAACTCTGCAAACAAATGTTAGAATTTTTCCAAGATGTTGCAGATCAATATAGAGTTTTCTACTTTTGGGCTTACAAGTCCTATCATGCTCAAGAAATTTTTTTCCAAAAGAAATTTTCTTAGATTAGTAAAAAATGACAATAACAAGTAAAATGCATGTAACATGCTTGAACTTCAATGTGTTTTGTTGCACAGTCAGTTAGGGCATTGCTCAAAGTGTTGCTAGAAGAGCTGATGCCCAGGAGTGTGAGTGTTGTTGTTGTTTTTGAATTTGCCTTCCCCCCCCCCTTTTTTTTTTGCAATTGTGTATTCAATATAATGTCATGTTATTTCTTATGAATTTAAGTTATAATCATTCTTATTCCTTCATTTTCATCTGTTTCTATTTTATTAAAGACCCTAGATAAGCATTTTTTTAAAAATCATCTTTATATGTTTAAATTAATTCGATAGTTTTGTTCTGTTCAATTTTACTGAAAAAGAAATTATTACAGTGATTTTAAAACTTATTCGTTTAATTGTTCAAATTTAGGTTTATAAACTTTATTCAAATTGAAATTCATTTAGTAGCATATGATCACTATGTTGCAAATAATATATAAATAAATAATGAAAAAAGCACTCTTGCAACAGTCAGTTTATTGGAAAAGGAGGTCCACAATATCAAGACTAATGATACAGGGAGTCATAAGTCAACCTGATTGCCTTTACTTCCCAGACGAGCTGGTAGTAATCGATCAGAAGCTGAATGATTTTTAAGCTGTCTATGGAGATTGAACCTTAGCTCTTCATAATTTCAGTTCAGTGCCCCTTAACCACTGCCTCATCACAATAATATTAATGAATAATTTTACGTATTACTATTTGCATGTAATTGTAGAAAAGAATACACATGCTTAAATTAAACATTCTTTCACACTTTCTTTAAAGGAACAGTTTATTGACGTGTGGAAATCAATGTATGATATGTTTGCAATGCATCAAGATGAACAGAGAATATACCATTGTATTGCAAAAGTTGGTAAGAAATTTTTCATAATAATGCTGATCCATAGATATATATGCATATAAGTCACGATTTTTCCTTGTTTCGTTTACCAAAATATTAATTTATTTCTTATGCAGATAATGTATTTAACATATTCAACTTCACATTTGGAATAGTATGCTTCTGGTTAATGTCCTTTTACACAGTGGACTTATGTACTTATTTGTTTTACTGAAAAGCTAAATTAACTTAATATAAGTCTGCATACTAATTTATTATTGCATACTTAAGAATTGAGGTTAATTCTCAACTGAAATTTAATTTGTTTAGATTGATTACAAAAGTTTTCAATTAATTAAAAATTAATTAGTTTTAATTAATATAAAAAATATTAATAAATATTAAATATTATATAATTTTTGAGGGATTTTTTGAGAAACAAAATGAGCAATGCTTTGTGTAAGTTAATATTTTTTAAAGTAATATATTTGATGTTTACAAAGCAATTTATGTAATGTATCTTCGAAAAAATGTATGTAGTGTCATAAAATTATAAAACAACTGAATTTTGGAACCATTAATTTGTAATAATAATAATAATCCTCAGCTCAATAAATGAAAGAAGACCAGTTTCAATGTTAATGTGATTTAATAAATTTTGGAGTGTGAAAAGTTTTACTTAGTTGAGTGCTGGATAAATATTTCCATTTTACTTAATCATTATAAATTTGAGCCAACAATTATTAATGAGCAACAATAATTGTCATTCATTATTTTTTGAAATATAAAAAATAGAGTATAGAAATTTTGACTTATGATAGCATTGTTCTATATATAAATAACATCACAATGGTTATGCTTATATTATGAACAATCCTATTAGTCAAAATACAATTTTGGACACTGATAGAGTATTTTTATGTCAAGTACTCAGACAATTCAAAACAAACAAAAATATAAACAAAGATACAAAAGTGACAAAATAAAATCAAAATCAGTTTTTGCATTTTGTCAATGTTGATCTGTATATGGAGCATGCTTTAATGAATTTTAAAAATTAAAAAATTTAATAAATAATTTTTGCTTTCTTGCGGTCTTCAGTTGTCTTGACTGATGCTTTTGTTTAGTTCTTAATAACTATATTTTTATTCTAAGTTAACTATAGTGTCAGTTTTATTTTATATTAGTCGATGATTCTTTATTGATAAAGGAATTAGTAGTTATAAATTAACATGTGTACTTAAATAGTATTTTTATTCTTACATTATAATGGTAAATTCATTGTATCTCTAGGTACTTTACTTCTTCAAATAGGAGAATTAGGTTCAGTCGTCCAAAATTTTGATGACTTTGATCTATACGATGACAATCTAAGTACAAGTAGTCAAAGTTCCTCTTCTAAAGCACCATTTGAGAAACTCAAGGATGACACCTCAGAGGACACAGATCTTGCCCCTCCCAAAATTCCTGAAGTAATTCGGTTACACGCCGACTCCAGAGCCTCGAATTGCGATTCCCTCTATGAGGCACAAAAAGACTGGAGCATCACATTTGAACAATTTCAGGGTACTTTATATACGCAACAATTTTTGATATCGCAGTTTGATTATAGAATTAATCTCTGCCAAGAAATTGAGAGCCACAGAAAAAGGTGTTTTGAAAAAATGATGACATCCTGATTATTTTCATCATGGGTCATTGTTTTTATGTTTACATTTGAATGTTACATTCTAGTCATCTCGAAATCTGCAAACCTTTATTTTTAATTCTGATAAAATGCTGTATATTCGTATATAATTACCTTATTTTATTCTCAACTGTTATTAATAATAATGATTTAAAATCTTTTTTGTATGGAGACAAAATTGTTAAATTGTAGCATTTAGTTCCATATAGTATGAAATTTGATAATCTTTTAGATTTTTAGTCAAAATATTAAATTGTTTAAAATTAGATTTTTATGTTAAATAGATCTGTTTCTTGTCAAAGTTTTTATATACTGAATTTTTTGTACTTTAGAAGCAAGTTAAATTTGTTTTTATCTAATAATTATGTATAAGTATTTACTTTATATATTATTTAGTTTTTATTGTTGTACTATTTAGTTTTTATTCAAATTTTATTCCCTATACGTATTGTAAGAGTTTTTTTTTCTATTTATATGTACTTCTAAAAGATATTCTTGCCAACTTCAGAGAAACCATATTTTAAATTGAACAACAATTATTTTTATTACATTTAAATGCACTAATATTTTTTATTTTGAAATGAGCTGTTGATTTAAATGAAACAAACATGATATTTTTGTTCATAAGACTCTGAAAATTTTTTTGAAGTATTGCTGTATATTTCACAGAGTATAATATATATTTTCATGCGTTGCATTGAATTTTTGCCTTCATATTTTTGACAGTTTTCATAACTATATCTGTTTCTTAGCTCCCTATTTAAATTATATTTTTCTTTTCTCAAATCAAGAGCTTAGTGGAAGAACATGTTAAATCCTCGTTTCAAAACATTATTTTTGGATACAATATTTACATCAACCAAAGCATGTGTTCTTAAACACATATTATGGTGTTATGAACATGCACGGTGTTCTTTAAGAACATACATGATATTTTTAACACTTTTTTTCCTAAATACATTATGGTGTTCTTAAACGCACCTTCTATAGCTGATTTTCTTAAATTCACTGAAATATCTGTCAACATGTTCAGCCATTAAGTTTTATTTTAAAACTTTTTTTTCTATATTTAGAAAATACATTCCTATCTATTTTTGGTCTAGTATAATTATATTTTATGTATTAGTCTCCTGTGATTATATTATATGTATTAGTCCTCAAATGCTTTGATTTCATTAATTACCAATGTTAATTTCGAGTGTTAATGTATGCATTTTCAAGATTTACTTCTAATAATTTTGAATTGATTTTTTAATACATTTTTCTTGTAAAATATTTCGAATGATTTTTGTTTAAATTTAAACTAAAAACAAGTCTCATTACAATTATAATAATCATGTCAATATATGATATTTTAATGCATGGAAAATGTTTATGCGATGAGAATAATTTTTATTTTATAATTTAGACCTCAGTTTATAGTTTGAATAAATTTTAAATTAAGATTATTTTAATTTATGCATGCAGATAAAATATATTTAAATGCACTTTTTTATTTTAACAAATGTACCTTTATGACAAGGCAATAAATATTTTTAAAGAAGTTCCATTTTTAAAGAGATATATTATTTAAAGAGTTATATTAATTAAAGAGATCAAATATTTATTGGAAAATTATTTCATCATAGAGAATTTACTTCATTTGTTGTTTCATTATATAAATTCTTTTGATACTATTGCCATTCCAGATGAGAATTTTTATTTTATAATTTAGACCTCAGTTTAAAGTTTGAATAAATTTTAAACTAAAGATTATTTTAATTTATGCATGCAGATAAAATATATTTAAATGCACTTTTTTATTTTAACAAATGTACTTTTATGACAAGGCAATAAATATTTTTAAAGAGATATATTATTTAAAGAGTTATATTAATTAAAGAGACCAAATATTTATTGGAAAATTATTTCATCATAGAGAATTTACTTCATTTGTTGTTTCATTATATAAATTCTTTTGATACTATTGCCATTCCAGAATATAGTACTTTGTATATTAACTAAGCATCTAACGTAATATATTTCTTTTTTCAACTAATAAATATTTTATCTCTAATTTATGTCTTGCAATATAACTTTATGTATTTGCGACTTTAAGTACCCTAAGTGTGTGCTGTAAATATGTTATTAATGTGCAAGTGTGATGTCTGTACAGCTTGGGTTTAAATTGTAATGCAGGGCAAAAATATTCCTTCTCATTTATTTTTTAAGAAATTGTGTCTGTGAAATCTTTATAAAGGGGAAAGAAAGAAAATCATCTGATGCTTGATTTTTATATTTTAAATATTTGAATCATTCCTGAACACATTTGTATGCATTGAATTAGTAACTCTAATTATATGTATTTGTGTAAAAAGTTTCTTCAATTTTTCCTCCATGAATTTGATCTTCCATTGATAGTTCTCAAAAACAATTTGCAATTTTAAATTCCCTGATGGAAGGAAAAGTCATTAGTTTAGTAAAACTAATTAAAAAATGATTAAAACCTGGACATCTAATAAAAAAGTTTTACCTAGTGACAAACTGTTAAATACCCTCCTCAAGGAAAGTGGTAAAAAGTCTTGACTTTTTGAAATTTTAAATTTTTCTACTCAGTTATTTAATCTATCATTTCAAATTTTGTCTCTTTCAGTGTTAAAAAAATACATAAAAAAAAACATGCATAATAAACTATCTGCAACTTGTTTAGAAAGCTACAAGATTGCTATGTTTCAAAAAAAAAAAAAAAAAAATGAACAAGTCGAATGCAAAATTCCTTAAATCCTTTGTAATTTGTCAGCTATTAGTCTTATTCACTCCTATTTAGTCTCATATTCCATTAAGGGTAAAGAAATTACGTTTGGAAAACTGAGTCTCTTCCTCCTAGAAAGCAATATTTAAGTTTGTTACTAAATTTTGACCCGTAGATCACAGTGTTAAGTTTCTTACCTTTTCTTAAGTGTTTTACTGAGGTTCTGTACTTTTTAACCTTTTACTAAGAGGAAGGTACTTAAAATTTTTTTTGCTAGGTAAAACTTTTTTGCGGTTGTTGGGTTTGAACCCTATTTTATTGTTCAACATATATTGTCGATTTAATCTCGTTGAATACTTTAAACATTGCTTGAAACTGCTTTATTCAAATGTGTGTTAGTACTGTGATATAAAAAATAACCACTTCAAAATGTTCATAAAATGTAATCTCTAAAATGTTTCCTTTATAGTCTCAGTTTAATACATTGAATCTCTCTCATTTTTTTTTTTTTTTTACCAATTCTTTAAGTGTACGCATATCTACTGAAGGAACAAATGTATAAATAATCTAGTCCGTTCAGCTTTCAGTTTGGTAACACTTTTATAAAATTATACAGTAGAATATCGATGAAGTGAAATGCAGATTGAAGAAAACATAATGTGCTCGATCATACAACACTTTGGTTATCCAACACCTTTTTTATCACATGTTAAAGCGTTCTGAACACATTTCAGCATCATTACAGAGATGCCTTATTTGGACCTTGTGCCATTAAATCCCACATTCAATTCAATCCAATCACTGTAGTGATGATGAGTCCAAAATTTGGTTTCTAGAAAACGACAAAAAACGCCATATTGTTTTATTATGTATAATAGAAAAATAAATCGAGTAAAGTTTTTTTTTTGTTATCATTTTTGCTAATTCTTTTGAGTAATTTTACTCATAATTTAATTTTTATGCACTTAAATAATTGAGTTGAAAAAGGTTTCCTATTATCCGCAATTTTAATTTCTAGCATACTCCTGCTCCGAGAGGATCGGGATTTTTCTGTACTGCCTTTTATTTATCATAATTTAGAAAATTGTGTTAGATTAAATATTAACTCAAGTTTTTTTATTGCGATTTTGAGTTGGTTTTTTTTCTTCCAAATATTTCAGAATTAATTCTCTATATCAGTTTCTTTACCCTAATTTATTTATTCTTACATTTATTTAAAAATGGGGCATCTTAAGTAATTTAAAAGTTTTTTAAAATATGCTGATTTAAATGAAAAACCGTTCTTAAAAACACTGATTGTATGTAATTTAAATTTAGACTTTTTTTTCTATTTTATTTATATTTTGCAATTTGATAGATTTTTTGAATTTATGGAAGAGTTTGAAGTTTTCCCTAAAATACTAAAAAAATTGTACATTAATTATATTAACTATTGAGGGAATCCGACAAAGTGCTAAAATGTTTAAATTTTTAGTTTGTGCCTCAACTATAGGCATGATTGAATCTTTAATCTCATTTAAGAAGGTGTACAGCTCAAAGTTTTCGTTCCAGTATTTGTTTCATTATAAATGAGCTCTGGCTCTTTTATGGGCCGACCCAAGCCAGAAGAATTTTAATAGTAGCCTGCCTGAGACTATCTGATAAAGGCCAAAAATTCCTGAAAGATATTAAGCCAAAATTTGTTGAGAGATAAAAATTATTATTTAGAAGCTTTTTTTACTTTTTACTACTTTTAAATTGCTTATACTTAATAATTAAATCTTAACAAGATTTAAAAAGATAATTGTTTCAAAATTCTATATTTAAAAAGAAATTACCTATGATGAAACAAGATGATACATTCAATTTACTTTTTGGCAGTTTGAAGAATGCATGAGTTAGTAGTTACCATACATTTTACAACTTAGCATTTATTTGCTATTTAAAATATACATCTACAATTTAATTTATATATGCAATTCAATTTACATATATGCATTTACGATTCAATTTATCTATGCATACACAATTTAATTTATGTAAATGCATTACATATTAATTTATGTGTATGTACCTACAATTTAATTTATGTATTAATTATCTACCATTAAATTCATGTATTATAATCATCTACAATTTAACAAATATATGTGTTTCTACAATTACTATTCTATCCAATATATTTTCAAGGAAATAAATAAGTTTTCTTTAAAAGTAAAATAAAAAAGAAGTTTTAAAATTATTCTGAATCATTCAGTGTCTAGGGAAAACAAAAACGGATTCACACCTTCATTACTGATTGCAGCTAACATTATAATAATGCAGATCTTACCATTTATTTAAATCAAAGATAAAAGAAAACAACTTTTAAGCTGAACCACCACTTTTTTCCTATTGGTTGTACAAATCATAGCTGAATCAAAATAGCGTTTTTGTTAATTTCACTTTTACGGCCTGTCCTCGTGGTTAATCGAAATTCTACTGTATTTTTTTTGCTTAACTTTCTTTAATCTTATCATTCCAAATGTAGTTTTACAACATGTACACTTGAGTACATTCTTATAACATATATAATATACAGAGTGTACCATATTGATTGACTTTAATATATCTTTATCAAAGATGAAGTAAAAAAGTGTACTTATTTTGAGGTTTCAAATTAATATTTAAGCGAAAAAGAAACAAAGACACATAAGAAGTTTTAACGAATCATGAGCAAGAATTGAAAAACATCAAACCTTTTAATTGCCGGATACAACTTGAGATAGTTCTAATAATTAAATTTCAATTCTCTATTTCTTCCAATAATTTGAAAGTTTTTTTTTTTTTGATGATTCAGTCTTGCTTTTCTCAGTAATGATTTCTTAAATTTCAATTTTTTTACTTCATTTTTGACAAGGATTATAAAAATATATATCAAGGGTTGTTATTACTGATCACCCTGTATATGTGTGTTATAAACTTTTATGCATTGTTCAATTGTTATATAGTATTTTTAATTAATAAAAATTTATTTAATAATTTTTTTTTATTCCAATGAATTTACTTTTGAAAATTAAATGGATTTCTAACAAAATATTCTTCCATTAACAGTTGAATTTCTGGCTTGGTTAAGTTAATTATAATGCCTTTTTTTTAAAAAAAAAAAATCATCAACTTTGAATTATTTTATGCTTAATGTATTAGTTGTTATTTTTTAAAAAAAAGTCAGAAAGCATTTTAAATAAAAGGAATCTTTGAAAAAAATTATTTTATCATCTATTGCTGTGTGTAAAATATTTCTATTGTGTTTTCTTACTTATTTCTATCTTTTGTGTATTTGTATTATATATGTTTTATAACTTTTATTATGAAATATCTCAATTGTAGAAATATATTGATCATTAAAGCTGTTGGATTTGATATGTTTTATGGCTTTTTTCTCAACTAATAATTTGGTTACATGGTTTTAAAACTAGAAAAACCACACAATAATTTAATAATGAACAATAACATTCTGTTTGTATTTGTGATTTGATACCAACTATATTCATAATGATTGACGAAAATCGAATAACGTATGCACCAATATTTGATAGCGATATTGAATATGATATTACAATTTGAAACACAACTTTTTCAGAATGTTTAAAATTTCGTATATTATTTTACAGACTGAACATTTTTATTGGGTAATTACTATCTTAAAAAGATAACCGTATACAGGTTTTGTGGGAGCTCTGCATGCTGATATTGCATTGAAGCAAGCCAGCTCTTAAATACATTTTCATGTAAACGTTTCACCTTATGTATTGGGTTGGCAACTAAATTCTTGCCTTTTTTAAAATTTTTTTTTTTTATTAAAGTGTATTTAATTCTCTCTACCAGTTCCCTTGCTGTTAGATGCAACTTTTCTCCCCAAGAGCTGTTTTAATTACATTTTTTACGAACTCAATTGAGCGAGACAAGCATCTAAATTTCCATTTTTGAGCTTGACATACGATTCAAGATCGATTCTTTCCGCAATGGCACCCTTTCCATACACAACACAAACATAACGAGCAGCTTTTGCGATTTTAGAACTTTGATTAAAAACAAAGCGAAGGAGTCGAATATTCTCATTTTTGACTCGGCTAGACATTTCATTTTAATGATCTGAAATTTTGCATAAATTATCTCCAACAAAAAACAATACATAGATGCAAACACTGGTTAATTATAATTAATGACTAATTAGGAAAAAGATCTGGCATCCTTTTTATCTTAAACTAGAAAGGGAGAAATCCAATCAAAACTGAATTTTTTAAAATTATGTAAACACAGAATTAATTACCCGCGGATTGGGTTTCCGGCCATTTTATAATCAATTTTGCAATCGGTCTGTAACTTGTTAACATTATTTATAAATGTTTGCTTTTTAACACTGAACACTTGGCCGTCCTTTTCTTTTGCCTACAATAATGCACCCGTGCAAATATTCCTCTTTGCCATTGATTCGTCATGCTGCAAGTGTCATCAAATGGAAATTTAAGTCACTGTAGTTAAAACAAAGCTTGATTTTCTACCCTAACGATGGTTTTTATACAAAAAAAGAAAGAAAAAAAAGCGAAATATTTGAGTCACAATAATATTGTATAAAAATTATTGAAATAACTGCATTTTGTGACGTTATCTTTTGGTACGGTACGGTACCTTTATTTGCGTCGCACTAGAGCTGCATAATGGGCTATTGGCGACGGTCTGGGAAACATCCCTAAGAATGATTCAGAGACAGCATGCATATGTCACATCCCATTTTACAGGGAGGACACATTAACACACCATCCATCCGCAGATCATAATTTCGACCTGAACCAGAGCACGATCATCTCCTATTCAGTACTCCCAGAGATTCGCACATGATCCCGGGTCCATTTATTTCTTTGACTGAATCATTTAGCATCGTACTTGATTTTTTCCCTTCGTATTTTTTTTTTATTCTCTTCCAATTCTTACACTTTCAGGTTCGGGGATAAAAACACTCCACATATTTTTGGCAATAATGCAAATCAATAAAACTAATAGTTTTTTTCCTTTAAACTACGCGAGTTTTAATCGATCACTTTGAAAAATTTAGATAGATTTTGAAAAATAGAGATGCTTACTAACATCACTTCACTTACGTGTCCATTGGATATCCATCAGTTACAGATTCAACCTATAAGCATACGTTTCTATTGAAATAGGAATACGAATCGTCCAATAGGAAAAGTGCAAAGAAATAGTTACCATTCACAACCACATAAATTTACAGCAATTGATTTATTTATTTCGCCAATGATATAGTTCAACCTCTTTTTTGGACAACTCTATTTAGAGTAAATCCCTTCATTCTATTTCTAACTGTGTTTAGGATGACCACAATTTTCTTGGTTCTCCATAATTGAATTTTCTTGCCATACAAAGAGTTAAGAGATAGAAACGTTAACTCCAAATTCTAAAGGCCTTTGAAATGAGTCTTATCACATACCTCCTTGTCATTTTACTTATCAGTTGCAACATTTTTATCGTTATAATCGTATCTATTTGAAAAGTTACAGTCATGCAAATCTTGTTAATGGGCATCTTATTGTCAGTATTATAATCTTTAAAATCATAGAATAAATAAGTCTTAAGTTGAAAGGGAAAAAAAACCGCAGCCGCCTATTTTTAAAATTATTTAAAAAGGCATGCTTCGATACCTTTTAAGGTTAAACATATGAGATAAGCGTATATATATATATATATATATATATATATATATATATATATATATATATATATATATATATATATATATATATATATATATATATATATATATATATATATATAT
Source organism: Parasteatoda tepidariorum (assembly GCF_982258835.1). Lineage (NCBI taxonomy): Eukaryota > Metazoa > Arthropoda > Arachnida > Araneae > Theridiidae > Parasteatoda > Parasteatoda tepidariorum. The sequence goes on along the minus strand of NC_141757.1, from coordinate 96,736,395 downwards.
ATATATATACACTATCTAGCCATTAATGACCGGACACTGTGAAGTTCGGCGGTGGAGGAATTATGGTGAGGTCCTGTTTCTCATGGTTTGGCCTTGGACCCTTGGTGTTAGTGCGTGGAACTCTGAACGCAGAAGGGTATAGAGACATCCTGGACAATTCGGCGCTTCCCACCCTGTGGCAACAGTTCGGTAATGGCCCGTTTGTGTTTCAACACGATAACGCTGCCATTCATAAAGCACATGCCATCACGGACTGGTTTGATGAAATGGGGGTGCAAGAGCTTGACTGGCCATCCCAAAGTCCCGACATCAATCCAATTGAGCATCTCTGGGATGAGTTGGAGCGCCGGTTGAGGGCCAGACCACAACGCCCCAAAACCACCACTCAACTCTTCGCCATATTACAGGAGGAATGGCGAGCAATACCTGCCGCCGTGTACCAACACCTAGTGGATAGCCTTCCTAGAAGGATTAAAGCTGTGATTCGGGCACGTGGCTGCCCTACGCCCTACTGACTTGATACTAGCACCTCATGTATCCGAAATGAGGGGTGTCCGGTTATTAATGGCCAGATAGTGTATATATATATATATATATATATATATATATATATCGAATATTTTCTGTATATCTAACGACAAATTAAGTAAAAGCCACTTCATTAATGTGATATTGACAGTTCCGCAATTTTCAAGCCATAATCTTATTCCTTTTAAATCGGCAAGCTTCATTTTTCTCATCTGTTGAAAATCCGTGAAGTTTCTTTCACGGATTTTCATTCGGTACTAGAAATGGTCGACTTCAACACGGAATTTTCCT